>NC_060114.1:7362000-8002500 GCF_021155765.1 Diprion similis | reverse complement strand
AGTATATATATATATATATACGTAAATAAAAAGTGAAGGAAGACATAATAGTGAGAGGTAGACGTATATATATATATACACATATAATAAATCACACGACGTGTACATTTATGTAACGATTAAACGCGTGTATACGCCTATACCTATATCTATCAATCTAGCCAACCTTCGTTTCGGTATTAGAGACGTATAAGAAAAAAAATTTAAAAAAATTTTACGAGTAGTCTTGAAGACGACGACGGTAAATTCGAAAATAAAAGAAAAGTAACCAAGAATATATAAAAAAAAAATTCCGTGCGAAAGACGATTCACGAAACTCTTTCCGCTCGCGTAATCAACGCGTCTGATAAATAGACGTCTTTATCCACAACACCCTCTCGAATTGTTTGGTTATAATTTATTCTATCTACCTATCCTATACACATATACAAGCATACCTTTGTGTGTGCATTGTACATATTATAAAATATCGAATACACAATATATATATATATTTACCCAAATATATGTACATTTAAATAGTATAAGCTGTATATCAATTCACTACTTGCATAACATGTGGAAATAAGCAGCTTCATTAGTAATAATATTTGGGAATTGGGGAGTGCCGGGGGACTCACCAACTCCTAAATATTAATAATGATTCACCGTTTCTACTAAATTTCAGACAACGTAAGCAGCTTCGTTTTACCTACGTCGTAATACGTATATATATATATATATTAATATTAATATATGTACACTGTACGTTATAATCATCCGCGATCACTTTCGTTATTACTTGGATATTGAATGTATGTTTGAACGGATATACCTTTGTGTATATGTTTATAGGTATTACTCACCTACTAATACGTATACGCGTGGTAATCAAATTTTCAATTTTCCTGCATCTCTGTTTTCTCGCTATTTTACATGTACCTACATTAAATATAATATTGTAAATCTACGTATACGATAAAAAATAAATTTTTAATGCGTAACTGTGTTACATTGAATAACAAATATCTATATTATATATATACAATATATATATATATATATGGGGTGAAGTCACGGATTTATATTCGTCTCGTGTCATCAGATCTTTGGATAAATTTTTTTTTCGCATTCATTCCACTTTGTTTATTTTCAATAAAAAATATCAAAAGATAAAAACATTTTTCACATTTTTTTTTTAAAATGTGCTAAATATCAAAATTTTCCAAGACACGATTTATTCTTCTACCCCCCCCCCCCCCCCCCCCCCCCCTCTTCTGTGAAGACCATTAGACTTTGATTTTTTGATTTTTTATTTTGGATACTAGGAAAAAAAAATAATTTTTTTTTTTTAATATGATGCAGCCGCAGCCCACTTTGTAATTATAATAGATATTACTTATTTTTCACCCAGATTCTGTGGTACAAGTTACAGAATTTAAAAAATAGTGCTTTTTTAGTTATCCCCTTTTTACACAAAACGATCGTCGCGCCACCTAAAAAAAATTAGGCTTCTTTTGAAGTGGAATCAATGCGAGAAAAATTTTTTATCTAAAAGGATCTGATGGCACGAGGGAAACGATTCCTAGATTTCACTTGGAACGCCCCATACGTATATAATATATCTCGTATAACGTTATGTGATTTTTTCAAGTGATAAGTAATGAATGATTGGACACATATAATATATGTTTAACATGTATAATACGTTTCGCGGCCTTGTTTAAAAACCGTATAAACGCAAGGATACATTATGTATAAAATATATGTAAAGTTTTTCAACTGAAAAAAAATAATTAGGTGTGATAGTTTATGATGTGCATAAAAATACCTAACTTCCAGAAACTTTTGCGAATTTTAGTATATAAAGAGAAGTAAACGAATGAAGAAGACAAAAAAACAAAATTCACATTCAAGACAAGCCCCACTAGCGATTATCATAGTTATCTATTGATTTACTACGTGATAAAATGTATATATCTTGTATGAGTATGTATACATATATTAGAGGAGTCTTTGAAAAGGTCGTTTTTGACTTTTGACCACCTTGTCCCCCGAATCGGCTCCAAGTAATTAAAAAATAATTCCCTTATTTTTTTTACAATGTAACTCGGCTCTAACTCGTGCCCTCGAGAGGGTGTATTTCCCCATTCAACCCTTTCTGAGGCACATGAAATCCACAACAGACTTACAAAAAATTTTTTATGAGGTGGTTTTTTAGGTCTTCGATTACCACTATGAACTCGAAATTTGAAAATTTGAAATGGCGGATTCAATATGGTGGACCAAAAACCCAAAAGCTGCTTGATATTGCCATATTGGATCCACCATTCTTAATTTTGTAATTTCGAGTTCAGATTCGTGAGCAGCGAGTTCGAAATCCTCCGAGTACCGAGTTTTTGGATTTCGCTCCACCATATTGGATCCGCCACTTTTGAATTTTCAAATGTTGAGTTCAAATTCGTAATCAGCGATCCAAGAAACCCCCTTATACCAAATTTCATCGAAATCCGTTCAGTAGATTCGATGTGTCCCTGAAAGGGTTGAATAAAATCCACCCTCTTTGGGACTCTGGTTAAAGTTGAGATAAAAATCTGAAAAAATTAGGGAGTTATCTTTGAATTATCTAACGCCGATTTGGGGATGAGCTGGTCGAAATTCGGAAATGACCTTATTAAGGACCACCCTAGACTATGTATATTAGGGGATGTTAAATTAAAAAAAAAGTCGAATTTCCTTGGGGCACACGGCTTTAATGTTGACAACTTTCAACTATAAAAAATATTAATTTCTGTTTCAATGTGGGTTTTTCTCATAAAAATCAAACAAAAAATTGGGAATTTTATTTTTTTCGAGGATCGTTTCTTACCGTTTCTTACCAACGAGTTTGAAATTAACATCTTTTAGCTTCGATAAATATTTTCTCACAATAAAGAGATGACAATATACGTTTAAATGATTTTTGGAACCCCTAAATCTTCCGCCACAGCCCTCAGTTTTTTTGACACATTTGTTTCAAGCTAAATCTAACATTTAAGCCAAGGCCACCAAGGAAATTCGAAAATTTTTCCTAATTTGACACACCCTAATATATATACATAATATGTATACATATTTGTGTACGCATAACGGATGTATTATGCAATTATACCTATGCTATACGTATATTATATATATGTAATCATAAATAGTATGCAATATAATAATACCTAATATCTATTATATCTACGTTTTTACGATTGAATATCCATGTAACATCTACTATATATGTATATAATTGTACGAAAAATTTCCTATCTCATTCATGTACCGGGTGTCCTATATTAAAAAAACGTATTAGGATATTTCGCAAAATACGTGATTTTGGAAAAAATATTAAATTCGCTTATGTTTAAGCAGAAATATTTTTTTCTACCCTCTCGTAATTGAAATTTGTAATCGAAACAGTCAAACATTGTTAAATTTCAACATTTCAACTCTTCTCGAATCAGTAAATATTACGTCACGGTTTTCTAGCATAAGGTTTGATTTTTCGAATTTCGTATTTTTGGGAGTTTTCCCGAAATTCTTCAATTTTCATCCGAACAATTTATTTACGTCTCGCTTAAAACCGAACTATTTCAATGGGTGATTCGAAATGGGGCGCCTTGATTGTACAAATGTATGTACATAATATATTTAATAGCTATTAAAGTGCCTGTATAATATAAATGTTTAGATCCATGCGTGAGACTGCAGAGAATAAATTTGAATTGAATGAAAAAAAAAAAAAAGAAAAAATCGTATAAAAGAAATACGGAATTCAATAAACCTTCAGTACCGTATAAACCATAATTGGTAATCAGTATATAATTGAAAGAATATTGCAGTCGATGTTCCGTATATATCTATGTAATGTATTGCATTGAACTATGAAACATGGAGAGACGTAACAACGTAGATTTTAAACTTATAAGTATTTGTCTTAGGTAAACATAACTATCCTTTTCACGAAAAATGACTTCCCCCCATAACTTTATCGATAAAGTCATTAAATTCTCAAAGTTTCTGTTCAATTTTAGTTGCGCACATGCGCATATAATTGTAAATGTACACACAACGGATATTGCATGTAATTTGTACGCTATTCCAGACGACCAACGCAAAGACGTCCAAAAAAGACTCCGTATTTTGTAGTCTTCTTTTTAAAGACATCCGATAGTGAGTCGTTTTATTTCTAAACGTCTGACCTTTAGGCGTTGTTCTCAGTCATTTTTTCGTTAGGCGTCTCTTAGACGTAATTTAGGCGTCTGTCATCGAGACAAAAATACGTATGGATGAGACGCTTAAGACGTTTAAAGTACGTCCAAAATTAGACACTTTTCAGACGTTGAAATACAGCCATAACCAAAAAATCGAGACACAACGCCTAAAACACGTTGATTAGGCAGCAAACGTCCCTGTAACTATTACTGAATACGTCCTATATAATTATAAACGCTAGAGAAATAATAATTTTTTGCAATTATGTGCAATATAAGAAGGTGAAAAAAAAAACAGAAACTGCGAATCTGAAAATTTGGCAGGATGCCCTTAAATAGGCATAAACCACCCGTCCTATTATGAAAGCGGATCATATAGAATTATTACTATCTATTGTAGAATACATGAACATGTTGCGATGACAGTCTATAGTTGTTTGTATGCCTATGTATGTTGTGTCATATAGATTTGAGAGGAAAAAAAAACCATTTTTGTATATCTTTGACTTAATAATGTATTTTAATTTTTTGCTACTGGCTTTACATCTTGTCTTTTTATAATCCTTCTTGTTTTCATTAATTACCAATTTATCATTAGCTAAAATATCCATGACGTACATATGCATGATACATCGGTATAACGTATTATGATGATCACGATTACGAGCGTTTAATTTGCTTGATGCGAATTAAAGAAGAAAGTTAGTTGATTACCATCCTCCTTATATTATGCCGCATATTGTGTATGTGCTGCAGCGTACAAATACCCACACCATATGATCGATGTTAACCATAGGAATACCAATAAAAATTGAAAAAAAAACTACCACAGTATACTTATACATATATATTATATAAAAAGAAGGAATAAAATTTGAAAGTATATTGTACAAGTAATACATATGTGTACGTATGTATACATTTTAAATAACGTTATTCTATTTTATAAAAAAAAAAAAAAAATATATATATATTGATAATGACTTGTAAAGCAGGAAAAGAAAATGCTTAAAGAAAGATACATGAACAGAGTTATGAAATGTGATATATAGAGAATAAGAAATGTAACATCGACAGTGCAATGCATGTATGATGACGTATGTATAATACATATGTGTAATATAATGTATTCTGAAAAGAATAAAAAAATTAGTAATATATAAACGTGCGTGTCGTGAAAAAAAATTAAAAAATTAAATGAAGTACAAAACTTCGTTGAATATACGCGGGTTAATCGTGTTCTTTCTTTCCGTTGCTTGTTACCTCGGTAAAAACGTAATCGGAAATTTGGTGAAACTGTGTGTTTAAACCTTTAGTGGCGCCATCTTACAGATAATTTTTAAAGCGCGGCAGTAACGGTTGGTAACGTAGAACAAGTCAACGGTGCACTGCAGAAATTGCCGCGAATACTGGCAGCCCGCAAATGAATTTGTGCAGTACTTGACGTTTTGTTGAACAGATAGCGCCACCGATTCGTTGTTGCAGGACAACTCACAAACTGTCAAGTAATTGCGGGATTACTGTTTGCGTTTGAAAGGCCGAAAATGTGAAAACCTGTAATTTGTAGTAGTCCAGGGAGAATAAAACGTTGTGTTGACGTCGCGGTGAAACGGCGCAAACACACCGTCAGCATTTTTCGTCGAGCACATTAATTGACCCCAAAAATCATTCTCAGTTTATCCTGGGCCCGCCATGCTTGGGGATGGTAGCGAGAATGAAAATTCTCAGTCTTGTACTGCACCGGATCCTCGTCTTGAGGTATAATTTCCACATTCAGTTGAAAGTATTAGGAAACGGTTTCTCAAAACTCTTCTTTGTATCAGGAGTATAAAACCGGTTCACCTCCCTCTGCAAAACCGATTCATGGGATGAAAAAAAGACGTAGACGTGTAATTGATACTGGATGCGATTTGTCAGCGGCTAAACAGAGGGTCTTGAGGGAAGAATTCAGGAGATATTTCGTCGGTACGGTTGTCAAGCCGGATTTACCGAGAATTGATATAGACTTAAAGGGGGACAGAGAAGTGAACAGATATTACTACTATATACGAAACGGTGTCGACGCCATACACGTCGCTCCTCTGGAGAGAAAAATACTGGACAATATATCGTTACTAGTGCCAAAGACACTTTGGGGATACGAGGTGCGGGATAAGTTGCTCAAGGAAATCAAGGACGATTTTCTTGTAGCTGTAAAGAGATCGATCGTCGAATTTGTTCTCAAGGATTTTCCTGATCGACAAGGATCCCAGGATGAAAAGGTTTGATTGAAAAACAATTTGTTGTTTACCGATATTTCATTTGTAATTTTTATTTTAGACACAAATTGAGATGCCGGAAAATTACATTAAACAGTACCACAAACGCAAATTGGTCATCGAAAGAGATTTGTACCTGATACATACTTGCGTTCGCCAAATGCTCGAGGTCTGGATTCACTGTTACGTGTAAGTCTCCTCCAGTCACTGCAACAACTTACCAAAATCTATCGATTTATCGACTTTCTCACCTGCAGAAACTTTCACTTGATCGATATCAGTGTGATCGAGGGGCAGCAAAAGAGCTGGGACTTGATCGCTTTCCAAACGTTGCTAATGCAGCAAATAGAGAGGTCCAGAGATTACCTAAAGTACTGTTGGTTTAGCGATATTCAAAATATATTTCTGATGGTACGTGAATTTCAGTATTGATCAAATTAGTCAAAGTATCATCATAGTGTATTTAAGTGTGAATTTTACTTTCATGTGACCCTGAAGAATGACAGAAAGCAAATCGTGCCAAGTCCGCTCCAGGAGAAGAGGTTCAAAAGGTTCTACGACTGCGTTTATAAATTCATGGAATCCCAACTGCTGGCTATCTGCAAACAGACGATGACCCAGTACATGAATTACATTTTTGGAATTGGTGTAGGTGCCATAAATCCGGATATATCTTCATCTAGAAAATGTCTTAATTAAGTTTTTCACGCATGCATTGCAGTATCGAAATCCAGGTTTTGTTTTGCGGGTGACAATCAAGAACAGAGAATGTGTGCTTGATCCACCTTGCAAGTACTTCGTCGAGGTCCTTTCAAGCTTGCTGGACGCAATGCTGCAGGCAGTGACAGGCTTTCCGCGACTGGAAACACAGCTGTACCTGGACTGGAGTGGACCGCCAGCCTTCCTGAAGGTTCGGGGTTAAGTTTTTCCAGGTGGTAAATCACGAAATTAACGGATGTGTTAACGGTGTTTGTCACCTTTGCAGCCAAAAGTATCACCCGTGCAAGTTGCCGTCTACAAGAAGCAAATTTCAGCCCTGATCGAGGAGCAGCTATTCGAGCCTCGGGCGAGATTGGCGGACTTTAAAAAGTGCGGCACTTGCTCCACCTTGACGAGGTTTCTCAGTTTGTAATAAGCCTCTCGGTTCTCAGGTACGAGCACCTCTTCAACGACGAGGAATCAGAGCAGGTTAATGCCTTTCTTCACGATGAAACAAAAACCTTCGCTGATTACGCTGAGCTGATAGCAAAGTACCACAAGCTGGCGATCAACATCACGGCTGCCAATGAGCCGACGATATTCATGGGGCTTTTTGAAGTCTCGCGAAAGGACTGCCTGGACGTCATAATCGGAAACGTGAATGCGTTCAAGAACGCACTGATAAACCGGATGGTCAGGGACTACCAGGCTATTTGTACATCGTGAGTAGAGGCAAGGTGGTAAACTGAACTCTTGCCAATTTGATTTTGGGCTCTAGAGTGAACCAGGAGCAGCAGGCGATTGCGGATCGAGGGCTGAGCCAGCCGGTCAACACAGCCGCTCTGATGGAATTGAAAGAATTTATGCTCAGGGCTGAAGAAGTCACGATAGTTCAGGTGGAGGCCAAGCTGCATGAAATAATCGAGTACATATTGTTTCTATCGGATTATTGGATCCTCACCAATGATGAAATACAAAATAACAACAAGACGTTTCATTGGTACCACAAGATGCCAATTATATTCGAAGATCACAAGACTATGGTAGAGTTGAAAATCGCAGAGTTCCAGGAGGCTTTGAAGGGTGAGTGATCACCGCTGCCTTCGGTTTTGGTCTCCGGTTAAAATGCCTTTTTTTTACAGCTCGGTATCAGAAATTCACTGATGAACTGGCACAGTATGCCAAACAGGCTGAAGAGCTGCAATACTGGAGTGATATAGAGAACATTCACCGTTATCAGAAGAAAGCGCAGAATCTAGAGAACAAGCTAATTGCGGCAATGGAGAAGATAGACCGATTTAACGAGGAGGAGGTGTCATTCGGTTGGGAAACGACGCAGTACCCAGAACGGAAGAAAATAGTGGACCGAATGACGCCGTTCAAGAAGCTCTTTGACAGCGGATGCGAGTTTCTTACCAAGTACGAACGATGGATGAATGCTATGATTGGCTCTTACCAACCCGAAGAAATAGACAGCGATGTAGGCATAGCGTACAGGACGATATACAAGCTGGAGAAGAGTTTCCCCGAACCTGGACCAAAGAAATTGGCAATGGCAGTTCACAAAATGATCGACGAGTTCAAGGAGCATATGCCGGTCATTATGACCCTTGGAAATCCAGGGATTAAGGCTCGCCACTGGGAGCAGATTTCCGAGATCGTTGGAGTCCCGATAAAAGTTGACTCTGAACTTACCCTGGGAAAGGTCCTCGAGATGGGGCTTGACAATTACATAGTACGGTTTGAGAGCATTTCCGAAGCGGCGTCTAAAGAAAATACACTTGAAAAAAATTTGGAGAAAATGCAGAAAGACTGGGTGGACATGAGCTTTACGGTCAATCCGTACAAGGATTCTGGTACCTTTGTCATCGCTGGTGTCGACGAGATTCAGCTGATGCTCGACGATCACATCACACGGACGATAACCATGAAGAACTCTGCGTATATAAAACCTTTCGAGTCTAAAATCCTGTGAGTTTATGGGAGAAACGTCGACAGATAAGCAAAACAACGTGATTTCAATCCCATTCAATGATTTCAGACGTTGGGAAGGCAAACTGCACCTCCTTCAGGACATACTTGACCAGTGGCTGAAAGTACAGGCTACGTGGATGTACTTGGAACCGATTTTCTCCTCTCCAGATATTCAGCAGCAGATGCCGGAGGAAGGGCGAAGGTTCAGCGCGGTGGACAAAACGTGGCGGGACATAATGAAGACCGTATACTCCGATTCGCGGGTTTTGTCTGTTCTAGAAATTGATAAGATGCTTGAGAGACTTCGGAAGAGCTTTGGGCTTCTGGAATTGATCCAAAAAGGACTCAACGAGTACCTGGAAAAAAAGAGGCTCTACTTTCCGAGGTTCTTCTTCCTCTCAAACGACGAGCTCCTCGAAATACTATCAGAGACGAAAGATCCAACTCGGTGAGGTCCCTCAATTAACTGTAGATAAAGTAGTTTGCAAGTATTTACTTCAACGTCATCCTTCGTCTTTTCAGCGTTCAACCTCATTTGAAAAAGTGCTTCGAGGGAATAGCGAAGCTTGCCTTCAACTCAGACCTCGAAGTCGGTAAGATGAAGTCCGCCGAAGGAGAGGAAGTTGATTTGATCGACATTATTTCGACCGCGGCTGCCAGGGGTCAGGTAGAAAAGTGGCTTTTGGAACTGGAAGGAGACATGCGTAGAAGCGTCAGGCAGATGGTGATTTTAGCGATCGATGCATATCCGATAAAAGAACGCTCAACATGGGTCCTCGAGTGGCCTGGACAGACGGTTCTCTGCGTAGGTTCGATGTACTGGACAGTTCAAATTGAGGAAGCAATGCCACTCGGGGTGCCAGGACTGAAGAATTACTTGGACCTTTGTAACACTCAGTTGAACGAGATAATATTATTGGTCAGAGGAAAGCTATCTACGCAAAATCGAATCACTCTTGGTCAGTGTGCAAGGTATTGAATCTTCCCTCGATCTTCACGTGCTCATTGCAGGTTTTCTTTTGCCCCAGGTGCCCTCGTCACTCTCGACGTCCATGCCAGAGACGTACTAGTAGGACTGTGGCAGGACCAGGTCATCGTTAATAGTGACTTCAAGTGGCTCTGCCAGTTGAGATACTATTGGCAGGTGATTTCCGACGGCCATTAGTACGTAGTTGAAACACTGGCTAGATCGGGGACTAATTCGCCAGGACTAATTCGCCCTTGATATCCAGGCCACGACTGAACTCGAAGAGGAAAATCTCTGTGTCTACATGATCAACTCTTCTCTTCATTACGGTTACGAGTACCTTGGCAATTCACCGCGGCTCGTCATAACCCCGTTAACCGATCGTTGCTACCGAACTCTCTTCGGGGCCCTGAGTCTTCACCTGGGTGGAGCTCCGGAAGGCCCAGCAGGCACAGGAAAAACTGAGACGACGAAGGACCTGGCGAAGGCAATTGCAAAGCAGTGCGTTGTCTTCAACTGCTCGGACGGTCTGGACTATATCGCTTTGGGCAAGTTCTTCAAGGGCCTGGCATCGTGTGGAGCCTGGTCATGCTTTGACGAATTCAACCGGATCGATCTTGAAGTTCTATCTGTGGTTGCACAGCAGATACTAACCATTCAGAGGGGGATAAACTCTGGAGCGTCGAAGTTGCTCTTTGAGGGTACGGAAATATGGCTGGATCCTACCTGCGCCGTTTTCATCACCATGAACCCTGGGTACGCCGGGAGGTCGGAGTTACCGGACAACTTGAAGGCGCTCTTTAGATCCGTCGCCATGATGGTGCCCGATTACGCCCTGATATCGGAGAACACACTCTACTCTTACGGTTTCTATAACGGGCGTCCACTGGCAGTGAAAATCGTGACTGCGTACAAGCTGTGCTCGGAACAACTCAGCAGTCAGTGTCACTACGACTACGGGATGCGAGCGGTAAAGTCCGTCTTGGTCGCAGCTGGGAACCTGAAGCTCAAGTACCCGGACGAATCTGAGGACATTTTGATGTTGCGCAGTATAAAGGACGTCAACTTGCCAAAGTTTCTGAGCCACGACTTACCTCTCTTCCAAGGCATCGCCTCCGACCTTTTCCCCGGGGTTGAACTGCCGGAACCCGATTACACCCACATAAACAGCTGCACGCGAGAAGCATGTCTCGCGGCGAATCTACAGTGCACGGATTTCTTTCTCGAGAAAGTACAGCAGATATTTGAGATGATGATAGTCAGACACGGTTTCATGATCGTCGGTCTTCCCTTCGGCGGTAAAACGTCGGCGTACAGGATGCTCGCCGAGTGTTTGGCTCGCCTTGAGGAACAGAATCTAATGGAAGAGCACCGAGTCGAGATTACGGTGATCAATCCGAAGTCGATAACAATGGGCCAGTTGTACGGACAGTTTGATCCAGCCTCCCACGAATGGAGCGACGGCGTTCTTGCCGTCAGCTACAGAGCCTTTGCCGTCTCGCAAAATGAAAACCGAAAATGGCTGATTTTTGACGGACCCGTCGATGCAATCTGGATCGAAAACATGAACACAGTGTTGGATGACAATAAGAAACTCTGCCTCATGTCTGGTGAAATAATCCAGCTCGCACCGACCACCAATTTAATATTTGAGCCCATGGACTTGGAGGTTGATAAATATACTTCAAGTACTCTTGGGATAGTTTAAGACTTGCTTTTGCTTCAAGGTCGCTTCTCCGGCCACCGTGTCTCGCTGTGGTATGATTTACATGGAGCCTGTGAGTCTGGGCTGGACGCCACTTCTGATATCTTGGATGAACACACTGCCCAGCACCCTGAGCGAACATATTAAAATCCAGCTGAAAGAAATGTTCATGAGATTTTGTTCAATATTGTTACATTTGATTCGGCGTTGCGGAGTAAAAGTGAGTCACATTCGTTAACAGAATTGATGTAAAACTGTTGTAATTGACTTTTTTTATTCCAAGGAAATGATCCCGATGCCAGATTCAAACCTAGTTCGCTCAGTGATGCATCTATGCGATTGTTTCATGGACGATTTCAAAAATCCTAGGTACATCGAGAGCATATCCGATCTGGAAATGAGGGCGCAGATAGAGGCAGGCAACTTAAGTTTTTGAAATACTACGAAGAGTTCTTTCAATAATATTCCACATTATTTTTTGACCAGGGATCGTTCTTCTTCTCCTGCGTTTGGGCATTAGGTGGAACGCTGATGGCGACGTATCGAGAGTGGTTCAACGATCTTTTCCGCGGTCTGATGCAGAGGGAATTTCCAGAGGAGCTGATCGCACAATTTGGGCTTCCGGAAGACACAACTGGTCCTAAAAAGCCTTACGTTTGTCCAATACCATCAGGCGGGCTGGTTTTCGACTACAACTACATAAAGGAGGGTAAAGGTCATTGGAAACTCTGGTCTGAGAACTTGTCCGATGTTCCACCGATTCCACGAGACATACCGGTCAACCAGATAATCGTGCCGACCGTTGAGACGATCCGATACATGGAGCTCTTCAGGAAATTGGTTTCGCATCAGAAGCCCGTCCTCTTGGTGGGACCAACGGGGACTGGCAAGTCGGTCTACATAATGGAATTCCTCCTCAAGATAAACGATGCCAAGGTGTATAAGCCCCTTTTCATAAACTTCTCGGCCCAGACGACGGCCAATCAAACCCAGGACATAATAATGAGCAAGCTGGACAAGCGGAGGAAAGGAGTGTACGGGGCACCGCCAGGAAAATTCTGGGTCATCTTTGTCGACGATGTATCGATGCCCCTGAAAGAGGAATATGGCGCTCAACCGCCGATCGAACTTCTCCGGCAGTGGCTCGACCACCAGCAGTGGTTCGACCGACGGGAAATCGTCCCCATAAAGCTGGTCGACGTTCAGATAATGTGCGCGATGGGTCCACCGACTGGAGGAAAAGACGTCACACCCAGATTCAAGCGGCATTTTTTCACCTTGAGCATATCCGAGTTCCAAGATGACGTCATGGTGATGATATTCACCAACATCATGCTCTGGCACATTGACGCCCAAGGCTTTGGTCCGGAATTCAAATCCTGTGCGGATCAGGTGGTCCTTGGCACCCTCGATATATACAAGGAGAGTCTCACCAACTTGTTGCCTACCCCGGCAAAATCACATTATCTGTTCAACTTGCGTGATTTTTCCCGAGTCATTCAGGGCGTTCTTTTGTCGACTCCGGAATCCATGCCAAATCCGGTGAGTTAATTTACGATCTGTCAGTAGCGTACCAGATACTTACTTCATTTTTCTTGTAAGCTTAAAATGAAACGGCAATGGGTACACGAAGTGCTGCGTGTCTACGGCGACCGGCTCGTAGACGAAGGAGACATCGGCTGGCTGGTTGGCCAGCTTCGAAAGACGATGGATCAGCGAATGGATGAGGATATGGACATGATGTTTCAGGACTTCACGGGGAATCCCGAAATCAAGGTAAAAAGGACCTTCACGTTCTGAGATAAGAATGATAGTTAAATTACTGGTTCTCGTGCTCAGGTTGAGGATCATCATTTGCGAAATTTGGTGTACTGCGACTTCCACGATCCTCTGGCAGAGAAGAAGATGTATGTCGAAGTCAAGGCGCTTGACACGCTTGCTGAAATTGTTGAGGAGTATCTAGCCGAGTACAACTCGATGACGAAGAAGCCCATGAACTTGGTTCTCTTCAGGTATGTTATTAGGAATAATGGTAGGTCGACTAGTCTGTCAAACCAAACCTTTGCAGGTTCGCAGTCGAGCATCTATCCAAGATCTGTCGCATAATAAAGCAGCCCCGAAGCCATGCGCTTCTCGTAGGCGTTGGAGGCTCGGGTCGACAATCGTTGACACGTTTAGCTGCCCACATATCTGAGTACGATATATTCCAAGTCGAGATATCGAAGCAGTACGGGGTGTACGAGTGGCACGAGGACGTCAAGATAGTCCTCCGCAAGAGCGCTGCGACAGACTTGCACGCTGCATTTCTTTTCACCGACAGTCAAATAAAGGAAGAGTCCTTCCTTGAGGACATTAGCAACCTGCTGAATACCGGTGAAGTTCCAAACTTATTCGCTGCGGACGAGAAGGCGGAGATTTGCGAGAAGATGCGTCAGATCGACAGACAGAGAGACAAGACGCTCCAAACGGACGGCAGTCCGGTTGCTCTTTTCAATTTCTTTGTTCAAATTGTTCGCGAACAGTTGCACATAATTGTCGCCATGTCACCCATCGGTGATGGCTTCCGGAATAGGATTCGCAAATTCCCTGCTCTCGTGAATTGCTGCACAATTGACTGGCTTCAACCATGGCCTGAAGATGCTCTTGTTGCTGTTGCTACCAAGTTTCTTGAGAAGATAAAACTGTCTTCTAAAGAGAGACTCGCTTGCATCGAGATGTGCCAGGTCTTCCACACTTCGACTCAACAGCTTTCTAAGGAATTCCTTTCTCAAGCTCGCAGGTGGAATTACGTCACACCTACGTCTTACCTCGAACTGATTAACACTTTCAAAAACTTACTCGCAAAAAAGAGGCAGGAGGTCATTGACGGAAAGAAGAGGTACGAAGCGGGTCTCGGAAAATTGGACAACACTCACAAGCAGGTTGGCAAAATGCAAGAAACTTTAATGGCGCTTCAACCGAAGCTTTTGGTCGCTGCAAAGGAGGTTGAAAAGATGCTTGAAAGCGTTCAGAAAGAGAGCGCTGAGGCATCTGCAGTTGAGGCCATTGTCAAGAAAGATGAAGAGGCTGCGATGGTGAGAAAAAAGTTCCACTTCAACTCAAGCTGATCGGAGTTCATCATTCCTTAATGCAACTAATGCTCGTCCCGAATTTCAGGTTGTAGCTGGAGAGGCTGAAGCGATTCGCGCAGACTGCAACGCGGATCTAGAACTGGCGATGCCGATATTGAATGCAGCGAACGCAGCGTTGAACACACTGACTCCTCCAGATATCGTTATAGTTAAAACGATGAAAAATCCACCGGCAGGTGTCAAGCTCGTAATGGAGGCAGTGTGCATATTAAAGGTAAGGAGATCACCTTACGTGGTGTGGAAGAGACGAAGTAATTGTTGGGTTATGTTCTTTTCCAGGGTCTGAAGCCCGAAAGGGTGACGACAGACGGTATCCACCAGGTGGACGACTACTGGAAACCGTCACTGCGAATCCTAGGGGATATAAAATTCCTGGACTCATTGCAGCAGTTTGACAAAGACAACATACCCGAAAAAATAATGACGAAGATCCGAACCTCAATCCTCACAAATCCGAACTTTGACCCCGACAAGATAAAGAATGCCTCGACGGCCTGCGAGGGTCTGTGCAAGTGGGTTTACGCCCTGTCGGAATACGACAAAGTAGCAAAGGTCATTGCACCAAAAAAGAAGGCTCTGGCGAAGGCCGAAGCTTTGTTCGCTGAGGCGATGGCGGAGCTCGACGTCAAGCGAGCGCAGCTCAAACAGGTCCAGGATAGAGTTGCCGCTTTGGAACGCCTTCTTGCTGAGCGGAAGAAGAGCTACCAGAATATGATGGACGTGGTGAACGACTGCGAGATGAAGTTAATCAGAGCCAAGGAGCTGATTGGTGGACTGGGTGGCGAGTACACGCGGTGGTCAGATACGGCAACAGCGCTTGGACAGCGCTATTTCCGGCTTACCGGCGATGTCCTTATCGCGGCAGGCATCGTTGCTTACCTCGGTGTTTTCACGATGCAGTACCGTTCCAAGCAAGTCGAGTTCTGGGTCAAGTTTTGCACTGGCCTGAACGTCGTCTGTTCCCAGGACTACCAGCTGACTCAGGTTCTCGGAGACCCCGTGCAAATCAGATCCTGGGCCATTTTTGGCCTGCCAAGCGATCTCTTTTCCATCGATAACGCTATCATCGTCACCAACTCCAGGCGTTGGCCCCTCATGATCGACCCTCAGGGCCAGGCCAACAAGTGGGTCAAGAATACGGAGAAGGCCTCCAATATAAACGTCATTCGGCTCACCCAAAATGACTACATGCGTATCCTCGAAAGCGCTATTCAGTTTGGCCAGCCTGTACTGCTGGAAAACGTTGGCGAGGAACTCGACGCTGCTCTCGAACCACTGCTTCTGAAACAGACTTACAAAGCCGGCGGAACTCTTTGCATTAAACTCGGTGACTCGGTTGTCGAGTATAATGAAAAGTTCAGGTGAGGTTTTTGTCGGACTGAACTAATGGATTAGCTATTAATGGGACTCGATTTTTTCTCAGGCTTTACATCACGACTAAATTGAGAAATCCACATTATCTACCAGAAGTTGCGGTTAAGGTTACGCTCCTCAATTTCATGATAACGCCAATCGGCCTCGAGGATCAATTATTGGGAATTGTTGTCGCAAAGGAACGGCCTGATTTAGAGGCTGAAAAGAATCAGCTGATCGTCCAGGGTGCCGCAAATAAAAAGTAATCGACCATAGATTAGGTGGAATGAAATACAAGGTGATGAAAATCTTTCGAAAGAATGAATTACTCTTCGCAGAATGTTGAAGGACATCGAAGACAAGATTCTTCAAGTACTCTCATCGTCTGATGAAAATATTCTGGAGGACCAGACAGCTATCGGCGTTCTTAGCTCGTCAAAAATTCTTTCAGACGATATCCAAACCAAACAAGCAGCCACTGAGATCACCGAGAAGTCGATCGATGTTGCTAGACTTCAATACACCGGAATCGCTGTTTACTCCACCATCTTGTTCTTCACCATTGGTAATACGGTAATTTATTTGACCGTAATCGTCTGAATTTAAAAACTTTTCTTTGGTTTTTAGCCGTCCTGGCTAATATCGATCCAATGTATCAGTACTCATTAGTATGGTTTGTCAACCTATTCAAATCGACGATCGAAAACACGCCCCCAGTGGAAGATCTTGATCAGCGGTTAGCTGATCTGACTAAAAATTTTACGTATTCATTATACGTGAACATATGCCGCTCGCTATTCGAGAAGGACAAGCTGCTTTTCTCTCTTCTGCTGGTCATCAACCTTCTGAACAAGCAGGGTAAGATATCAAACGCTCACTGGATGTTCCTGCTAACAGGCGGTGTCGGCCTCGACAATCCTCATCCAAATCCTACAAACTGGCTACCAATAAAGTCGTGGGACGAACTCTGTCGCCTGAATGACGTGCCTGGATTCAGCGTGAGTTATTCGCGTTCGAAAACGGCTTTCGCTGATTACATATTGTCTTGTTTTTAGGGCATCAGAGACGCATTTGCATCAAACCTCGCAGCCTGGAAAATGATATTCGATCACAAGGAACCACACACTGAGAAAATGCCACCTCCGTTCGACAAGCTTACGTCGTTCGAGAGGATGTTGGTGGTCAGATGCATCCGAGCTGACAAAGTGGTGCCGGCTGTTCATCGCTTCGTTGAATGTAAGTGAAGTTGAAGATGACTAAGACGAATGGGACGAAAAACATCTTATCTTGGTTCATCGTTAATCAGCTGAAATGGGCAGGCAGTATGTGGAGCCTCCACCGTTCGACCTCATATCTTCTTACGCCGATTCGCACTGCTGCGTTCCCCTGATATTTGTTCTCACTCCTGGTGCCGATCCGACAGCAGTTTTACTCAAGTTCGCTGATGACCAAGGTTTTGGTGCCAACAGGCTCTTTTCTCTATCCCTTGGACAGGGGCAAGGGCCAATTGCCGTTCGACTGATTGACGAGGGGGTTAAAAACGGCACGTGGGTCGTACTTCAGAATTGTCACCTGGCCAAAAGCTGGATGAGCACCCTGGAAAAGGTCGATTTTTAATTTTGACATATTTGGGTGATGATACCTAAAACTTTATCAACTTCTATTCAGGTTTGTGAAAACCTCGTCCCGGAAACCGTTCATCCCGATTTTCGACTCTGGCTAACGAGCTACCCAGCTGATCACTTTCCGGTCAGCGTTCTTCAAAACGGTGTCAAGATGACGAATGAACCACCGAAGGGCTTGAGAGCCAACATAATTCGATCTTACCTCCAAGTGAGTCGAGAATTTCCTGCATATTGTCATCCATTGAACAATGATAATTTTTTTCAAGGATCCGATTTGCGATCCGGAATTTTTCGAGAAATCGAAACAAAAGGTTATTTTCAAAAAGCTGTTATTCGGGCTGTGCTTCTTTCACGCGATCGTTCAGGAGCGTCGCAAGTTCGGCCCGATCGGCTGGAACAATCCGTACGAGTTCAACGAAACCGATTTACGAATCAGCGTACTCCAGCTCAAAATCTTTCTTGATCAATACACCGACGTTCAATACGAGGCCCTAAAATACCTGACAGGTTTCCATTATTTTACCTTCTTCGTCAGACTCATCGGATCGTAAATAATCAGCATTGCTCTACAGGTGAGTGTAATTACGGCGGCCGAGTGACGGACGAGTGGGACCGGCGAACGCTGGTTACCATCCTGGCGAAATTCTACTGTCCATCCCTCGTAGAGAATGAAAAGCACCTTTTCGATCCAAGCGGCATTTACTACGTTCCGCAGGTCAGCGAGCACGCGGAGTTTCTTGAGTTCGTTAAGACTCTGCCTCTGATAACGGGACCGAGCGTTTTTGGCATGAACGAAAACGCGGACATCATAAAGGACCAGCAGGAAACGGACCTGATGTTATCCTCGGTGCTTCTTACCCAGGTGAATTCTCGCGCTCATAAAAGTGAAGACGAATTTTGGTCCAAACTTTGATTTCTCTTCTCTTGTTCTGCAGGACACCGCCACGAGCGAAGGAGACGGCGGAAGATCCCCAGATGATGTGGTCTTCGAAGTGGCGGCTGATATTCTTTCTAAGCTTCCGGATGACTTCGACCTCGTTAACGCCCTCGCAAAGTATCCAACCTCTTACGAACAAAGCATGAATACAGTGCTGGTTCAGGAGATGGGAAGGTTCAACAAGTTGCTACAGACCATAAGGAGCAGCCTTCAAAACATCCAGAAGGCCATAAAAGGTTGTCCAAATAGATGGTTTACTATTTAGAAACGTAGAAAGTAAGAGTATCAAACTGAAACTCTGTTTTCTAAGGTCTGGTTATCATGAACGCCGAGCTTGAGGAAGTCATGGCGTCAATAATAACTGGAAGGATACCTTTGGTATGGAAAGCCCGGTCTTACCCGTCCCTGAAACCACTTGGTAGCTACATAAACGACTTTTTGCGGCGGCTCACATTCTTGCAGGTGAATTTGAAGTCAGGTCTTATTTCCTGAGTACGAACTTTTAACTCTCTCTTCCTTGAAATAAGGAATGGTACATGGATGGTCCCCCCACATCCTTCTGGATATCCGGCTTCTACTTTACTCAAGCCTTCCTGACTGGCGCCCGGCAAAATTTTGCCAGGAAGTACTCGATTCCCATCGATCTATTGATCTACGACTTTATACCTCTGAAGGAAACCGCGTTTCCTACACCTCCTGAGGACGGTGTCTACGTTTACGGTCTTTTCCTCGACGGGGCAAGATTCAACTTGTCAACAATGATGCTTGACGAGTCATTGTCTAAAGTTCTTTACGACGAAGTTCCATTCGTGAGTTTATCCTTCGCGATTTTGTATCTGGAGATTGACCAATGAAATTGAAGTTTATTGCTAGATTAAAGAACGAATAATCAGATAGGAAGAATTAATGAAAATTAAATACGTTTCTCTGCAGTTATGGCTTGTCCCGATAACCAAATCGAAGATTAAAGAAAGGCCGACTTACACTTGCCCTGTGTATAAAACGAGCGAACGTCGTGGAGTTCTCTCGACTACGGGTCACTCGACGAACTTTGTTATCGCTATGTGGCTACCGACGAACCTTCCACAAGAACATTGGATAATCCGAGGCGTGGCAATGCTCTGTCAGCTTTCGCAGTAACAATTGTCGCGTGATGTCTATAAAAATTCGTGGCGTTAACACAACGCAATACTACCGTGTACATAATTTGGAGCGATAAGTTTTTTTTTTTCACGATTCGTAACAGTTGAATGGAAAAGTGCATGGAATCGATGGAACTTCTTTACGATTGCATCATTAATTCGAAAAAGTTGTATCTTTGATTTCAAAAATCTTTACAATAGTTGAAATGACATTAAGTTACTAGACTTCCAACTTGACTAAAAAAATTGAAACGATGTCAAAAATTATTGAAAGAGCCTAATTTCACTTGAAATATGACTTTACGTAAACGTGAAGTGAGTTCAAACAACGTTATAAGAATTTTGAATTGATTCATAGAAGCGGCTTTAAGTAAAATTGAAAGGCTGTACGTGACTCCAAGTGACTAGACACGTTTAAAATGACTTTATGACTTTTAGTAGCATCAACTGTTTCCAAAGTACTAAAAACGGATGACCACGAGTCAAAATAACTTCACTCGACTTGGAATCATGCAAAAGACCCATAACAACGGACCAATTGTAGCTGTACACCTGCAGACTCTGCTAAGTCTATTGAACGTTAAAATAAATCGCGTTTCTCTTTGCGGAGAAAAATCGCATAAAATTGACAAAACGGGATGACGATCATGCAGCGCATTTATAAAACCGGAGTCTTGATACAGTGGAAATTCTAAATCTAATGCAAAGAGATAAGGGCGAGGGGCGTTTACCCCTGAGGTCTCGACGCTGATGCTGGTTAAAGCAGCTAGTGTAGAGTCCACCCTCCACATTCTGCGCCCTTGTACCACACATATCGAAATCTCGCTCTGAACACACTCACACACTCCTCGGAGAGGAAGATAGGCGGTGGCGTTATTTGGCGTCCGGTTGCTCGCGCTCACTTCTGCAGCGTGCCAGGGGTGGGCGGGGGTGCCTAGGGTGCATCGGGCTCTAGGCAAGAGAAACCGGGCGGAGGGTTGCTGGCGGCACCCTGTCTACCCAGAGCGCGAATGCCGGAGGCTGGTCGCCTAGCAACCTCGTATTGATCTCCTTTCGTATCTCTCTCAACGGATTTCCCCGCGCCCCTATTTACCCTGAGTCCCTGGGTCCCTTCGTCCTGCGTGGGCTACTGGGTCCAGGACTTTGCCGTACTTCTGTATCCTGTTTTCCCAGGATCTGCTCGTCGTTGAAAGCATTCAAGGAGGTTCAGTTATTATAGTTCAGCTGGATTTAAAGAAACTTCAGGCGCCTTATACTAGTATTGTTTCAACTAAAATCAACGTTTTTAGTTCGAGGAAATCGGTTCAATTAATTGGTCAATAAATGTGAACTAACCATACTCTAGTGTGATGATGAAAATTATCAATCATAATTGCAAGTCTTTTATACATGAGTGCTGCAAAATCACTGCAATTTTCTTTTCCTGGTTACAAAAAAAAAAAAATCTTTTCAATTGACAAACAAACCAGCTTCTTCATAAGATTTGTGAAATTTTAGCATCAGCCTAGTTTTATTACTGAAACTAACCATCGAAAATTGAATTGTAAATTTTGGAATCGTATGCATCAGTTTAAGGGTAAAACCTTCTGAAATATATGTTAATTGTTAGACTGCAAGGAAAATTGGTTTACTACTGATTGATTGACTCTACGCGTGAAAAAGCGCACAGGGAGAGGAGGAGGAATAGTGGAAAGTGGACTCGGACTAGAATGAACACTGTCTGGTTTATTTTGTAGCCGTTTCAGTCAACCAGTGTTGAATTCTGTCGATGATATTGGATGAACCGAACAAGATTAGGAAGCGTAAATTGTTTTCCTTATCTAAACAGCCAAATGGATTCAATCCTATGCGTGAAAATATCTGCGCAAGGTGATCTTGATATCTGATACATCAGGTCACTATATAGATGCATACTCTGCCAGGCCTTCCAAGTTCGCGTGAAGGTCAAGAGTGCGTATTTTCAGCTCATGGAGAAGGTTCAAGCATGCAGAATAGCCGGGACGGAAAATGGGACGAGGGATAATAAAGGGGAGTGTAAATAACAGAAAATCTAGAAAATTTCAGGAGTTAGTAAAGACACGGAAGAAAGTTTGTGAGCTCTGATCTGAAATTTCTATGCAGCTAGGTACAATAATGGATCTATCACACTGTGAATATCATGTTCAAATCATTCTTCTGGTTGGACTGATATACTAAATCAGATAAAAAAAATTGTACCTAAACTCTGCGATGTAAGGACAATCAACTCTAGTTTCAACGGTAAATGAAAATAGCATCGTCAAAGAAGAAGAAGCTGGGATAGAAGCTACGAATCGAAGGTTGAATAATGGAGCGCCATGGCGTCAGGGGTCTCAGATGAAGAGGATGGGAAGGGAAACGTGGCGAGATGCGGGGTGGAGGGGATGGTCCTGATCCTCCCAGCCGGAGGGAGTGGAGGTGGTTGCCACGCAACGAGCGAACCGGTAACACCCCCGACGTCTTCCTCGTCTGAAGCTTCATCATCGCGAAGCCGCCTCTTCCAGCTCGGTCGATACTGCCAAGATTCTCTTTCGCACACGCCCGGGGATTCCCTAAATTTTCATCGCGATGGATAAACCCGGTTTAGGTCGGGTCACGACGCAGACGAAGGCTAGGGTGAACGAAGGGCGGGGAAGGAGGACCTTCGCTCTTTCACCGGACAACTAGTCGCCAAACCAGTCGGCCGGACTTTCGACTTTAGAACCCTCTTAGTCATCTCTGTACTCCCTTCATTATCCGAGGGACGCTTGAGCGATTCGTGTCCAATTTTTACTTGCGCTACTGAATATGGTCAGTGGGAAACGGACCTTCAAATTGGCCGTCCTAAGACCTTGAACAATCACTTGATCGCTAAATATCGTTACGTTTTCGAGGTCAATTTTAACGTGGATGCAAAATTAAGGCGATCTTTTTTTGGCAAAGAAGATGAGTAGCATCGAAATGTGACACGACAACTTCAGAGGAGAATCATATCTTATCACTTATTGTAACAGCGTCATAGCAACATTCTACTGATAGAGATTTCATCTCGATGGGAGATCGAGAGTAAGAGGTCATCGTCAAACTAACCATATCAATTAGCTACGGGAATTAAAGCGAGGATAACGGAGAGGTAAAATACAGAATATACCAGACAGATTAACAGTTCACCGAAGACAATTTATTACAGAGAGTTATTATATACAAAGTACGTCCAGGCTAGGTGGATTAAATTTGGATTCAGGTTCGACTATTTTATCAAACGGAGCCAATTACTGATCTATGTAATCTATTGTATAAAATCCGTTCAACTATTTCTACGCAAAAAATAGAACCAAATAAAAGTCATTAGTTTTACAGTGATAACTCAGCTATTGTGTAATGATAATAATATCGTTTTAGCTATTTTCATAACACATACGGGGGTCAACTCTCGTTGGATGTCTTGCCGGCACAACGATGCAGTGCTGACTTATGTCCGCTCTTGGCATTCACCGCGTGCCTTATGAATTTTGAAATTTTGGCACATGGAAGCCCGCAGTGAACGCAAGGAGCACAGACTCACTCGTTGGCCCACTCGTCCAATTCTTCCTCTGAATTCTTCCTCCTCTTCGTGAAACTTCAAGACCATTATCTTACTAATTTTCTCCTCCCCCGTACAATTCTATTCATCTTCGATTCCCAGATACCTGGAACAGTAGCACGCAATACTTGAACTAAAAATGCGAATTACTGCAGAAATGATTAAAGTTATTCCTTAGATATTCAGATACAAGTACAGATAAAAAAAAAGAGAGCGAGAGATAAAGAGAGAGAAAGAGAAGAGAGGGAATGCGAAAGAGAGTTGAAGGGAAAACAAAAGACCAAAAACGTGGAGAACCATGGGCATTCCGGATCCCATGAGCTACTGCCTCTTCTACCCAAGGGGATGAAGAGGGTTCCCCATGCTTTTCATCGCCCCTTTTCTCGACTCCGTTTACCATATCGACGGCCAAGGGACACGTTTACGAGCCATGCATGTATCAAAGCTGCTCGAAGGGGAGCAGCTGACTGACTAACTGCTGCTGCTGCTGATGGGAGAGTCCCTGGGGTTCGGTTAGTTCCATTGTCTGCAGTTATTCGCATAATCAAGATCCGGGAGTCCCGGCGAGGGATACCGAAAAAGAATGAAAGAGAGAGAGAGAGAGGGGAGTGGTGGGGCGAACGTTGACAGACACATATTGCAGGGTGCTATCGACGACTACACCGAAGGCAATTGAAAAAATTTTGTGGTTTTTTGATTCGAAACCGTTAAATATGTCAGGTGAAAAATTCGAATAAGAGACTTCTACTAGAAGCAGGTCAGTCTTTTACGTTTGGAATTCCATATTTGAAGGTTTGGTTAGGGTGAATGGTCATCGTCAGCTTGCCGAGCACGTTTTTTACTGTGACGATTGGTCTTCGTCTCCATAAGGCATGTCTTCCTAGTCACGGCGGAGCTGGAAAATGGAAATTCGAAGGAGTATAAAATCGGGTGAATGTGAGATAGGAAGAATGATCACTGATATCAGGAGAACTTCGATCTTGATGTGCCATAATTCCTCTTCTTGCAGAGATTTCTAGATAAGAGATCATGAAAGGCTTCCGACGGAGGAAAAGGGTGCTACACATACATGCTGAGCGAAGTGAATGGACTAGGTTTTGCCCTGCGTGGCCCTGTGACGTCACCGAGCAACCACGTGGAGTTGAAGCCACGTCACGTATACCTAAGCTTCTCTCTCTCTCTCTCTCTCTCCCGTTACTGTTGTGTGTTTGTCAAACGGCATAGGGAACGACCGGGCACACCCTCGCATCGATCCCCCTCCCTCTCTCTCTCATTAGGTGTAGGGAAAACGTCCGTCGCGCCCTTCATTCATGCGAAATTCTCACTGACATTACGTTATGTCACTCCAAGTGACCACCGAATACTGATCCACATCGTTGTTTCCAACTCCATCATCATCTTCATCATCATCAATCTGAAAATAAGAAAAATGAATTGATCATGAACAACTCGATGATGGGTTAAATTACTATGCGCTTGTTCTACGAAAAACACTAACTCAACTCTGTTTGGCACGGGTTAGGAATGTTATGATCTATAGTACACAGAAGACACTAACACACGCACAGAGTGTATGTGAAAGAGAGAGAGAGAGAGAGAGATGATAGACAGATAGATAGATAGATAGATACTAGATAGATAGATAGATAAATTGGTAGATAGATAGGTGGATAGATAGATAGATAGATAGATAGATAGATAGATAGATAGATCGATAGCTAGATAGAGGGAGAGAGAGAGATGGAGAAAGAAGGAAGAGTGAAGCGTGGCATTTGTGAAAAGACAGATAGCGTCAGCTGATTACATATTGACAGACTGATAAGGGACTTGTCCATGGTGTGATCGAGGCTCTGATGGGGCGTTGAAATAAATTTTAGGATTGAACAATATGGCTGTAGTTCGATACTAGGCTTGTTAGACGATTATATACGTAAATGTTTTGCTTTACGATTTTCATCATTAGACCTGCTTCGAACATGACTGTAAGATAAGAAAAGATTAAGGATACACCAGGTAATCATCGAAAAGCTTACCGAGCGCCCTGCGCAGGCTGCCAGGCTACTTCGTAGCCATGGCGATCATGCACTACTGATAAAACAACACCGCACATAATATGTACTCGCACGAAAGGGAAACTATCGTTGTATACCGGGTGTTTCCTGGTATCCTCGAGTCAAAATGCGATCAGGAACTGACCCTGTGCTTGGCAAGTTGAAAAGGCAATGAGGTTTGAAACCATGCAGAGAAAATACGATGACGATGGTCAAGGTTTTACAACAGGAGTATCAATCCACCTGCGCTTCCGGGCTACATCAAGAGGGAGTGAACTATTCGGACCAAGGAATAAGCGAAGTCTATGAGCAATATCGAGCAAGATCGCGTGACGACTTACTCGACCCACTGGCTCGCCGTGGAAGTCGGCGACAATCTCAAAAACTACCTGCTCAAAGTTATAGCAGATTCTACCAAGACTAGAGGTCACCGGAAGATCCTTGAGAAGAAGGATCTGAAGAATTCAGACCAGATTTTATGGTTGATTCAACAACCAACACCCACTAGGCAGGATGAAGATGTTGAATTATTTCTGAGTAGTGATAAAGCAACTTTATAAATACAGTATAGAAAACAGCCTAATTATTTTCGTCGATTAAACAACTCAACACTCATGGTGTTGAGTTGCTGATAAATAACTACGGATTAACATGAAATGGTGTTAGACGACAGTAAAAAATAATTACAATAAAAATCATGAATAAAAAAAGTTGCTGAACTTCCAATTAGATGGGGGGAGGGTGAGAATCTTCTAGGCAAGTTATATCGTAACAGCTGTATCGCGTTTCGAAAATAATTTATGAATTGTATGCACGGAATCCACATTTCTATAATATTATGACTACGTAATATCGACCGGGCTAATTGAGCACTACCAGTGTTAAATTGCCACAAGAAACATTGCGATAAGCGCTGAATGGATGAACGGATCAAAGGTTGAATAGACTCAAACCTGTTTCACCTTGAATGGTTGAAATTAATGTCCATCTGAAGTTGTTGTTTAAAATTACCAAAATTAACCCTCAAAGCATCAAGACAAAAGTCAAAATACTTCGTACAAAACTTTTTACAGTATTTTCACAGCTACTAGCATAGTTTTTAAGCAGCAAAATAATCCAGTGTTCAATTAACCTCAAAACGTATCAGCGTCAAGCTACGTAGCAAAAAGAGAAAGCTAATGGCGCGGTTAAAATAATCACAGGTGACCGGTGAACCCTTTAAAACAGGCGGCAAAAAAGAAAGAAAATAGATAAAGCGAGTATTGAATTTTTCTGCACAGTTTAACAAATTGCCAATATTACGACATTGATGATTACCTTTTCCTCCAGAACGTAGAATGGCCAGTCAGATTTTCCACGAATTTGTTATCATTCATCTTGGTCGCGTTTTGTTCAACCGTCATCGTATTTTCTTTCACCATCAGTACAGCTTTGAAAATTTCTCCTCCAGCTGGCAATTGGTCCACAAAAGGGGGGCGGATTGCGAAATTCTAAGCCATCTCGCGAATCGTCGGTTCAATCGGCGGATCGTGAATGCGTGGCATGCGATGAACCTCTGGCAGCGGGCTCGTCGCACCCCAAGCAAGGTTACGCCGCGTATTCAACTTTACAATCAATCCAGCTGTGCGGGGCGCCAGGTGCGTATCAACACCGCCGCCGGTAACGCCAGGACTAAAGAGTGCCGGTTTATTTCCCGGTCCCCAGGCCCCGGATGGACGGATGGATGGATGGTGGCTGGCTGGCCTCCGAGCCGCTCGTGTTCCTGGTTTGATGGTCGCGTCGCTACTGCGCCCTCTCCGCCGGCGCCCGCCCGGCCCTGCCCCTCGACGGCGAAAACCCCGCGCTGCCTCCCTCTGGTAAACCTGGAAAATCTATAGCTCTGTCCTCCTTGCACGCCCCGCTCTACGGCTCAGGGGTTGCGCCGCCGCCCCCCGTAATTCCGCCGTCGGAAACGACGCGCCAGCGCGTGAGTCGCAGTCTCTCGCTCTCTCCCTCTTTCTTTGTCATTCTCCTTGTTTTCGCCCTTCGTGGTTCTCTCTTTTTCTCGTGTTTTCTTCTTCTCTTTCACTCGATGTTCCCTTCATTTCGGGTATCTTTTAATTTTTCCTTCCATCCTATTCTTCATCCTCTCTCGCTCGTTTTTCGACCACCCCCCTCCACCCCCCAACACCCTTCCTCATCTGTTTCATTCCATAGGGGGTTGAACAAATCCGCCGCCGGTATCGCATATTTCTAACCAAGCCATCGGCCAGTCCCCCCCCCCTTCCGCTCCTCCGCGACTCTCCCCCCCGTTTCCCACCCTCTGGAGCCCGGGTTGGACCTTAAAACTCGGCGCACGCGCCGCCACCCTTGCCTTGCCCGGGGGCATCCGTCAAACCCCCTATGATTCCCTCCCCCCTCAGCCCTCGGGTGACCAGCTTCAACGCTTTGGTCTAGCAGGGTGACTGTACACAAAGTACACCATCCTGTGAAGTACGCGTTTGGGTTTGTGTGTGTATAGTCAGGAATTCGCAAATTGCGTTTGCAATGCCACCTCCCACTCAACCTCTCTATTTCTCTCTAAAGGAAACTCCCTCTTTCTCTCAAACTCCATCTTTCTCTTAAATTCTGTCTTTCACACTTTGCCATGTTTCGCAGTATTGAGTAAAGATAAAAAGAAGAAGCAGATGATGAAAAAGTGGACGAAGAGCGAAAAGAGGGTACGTTAAGATAATGTAAAAGGGCTGTGTGTTTTTTGGTTCACTTTCTTTTTTTTTTTTTTTCTTGCCAACTTGTGGGATAAATGTTTTGAACTCGAGGAAATTCCGTGGCGGGAGAAGACGGAAAATTGCATACAGTAGAGAAAGGCACAGCTATTTGTATACAATAAATATGTCACCCGTGGTAAGTCTTAGTGATTTTAAACTGCAGAATTTTTTTCTCCGATTCACCTCCCACCCTCTTCCTGAATTAGACAACGAATAAATGTATGGCTTGGTAGATATACGATTGATTTTGTGGTTCTCGATTTGGCTGAAACAGCCCAAAAGACGTTTATCCAAGTATGGTGCTCATAAGTCATACAAGTGCGTAAAGGTACACCTACCTACTTGGTAATGGATACATATGTGGGTAATAAATAATGCACTTATGTTGGGATAAATCGGCGATGATATGTATAACGGTACATAAGGTCACTCCCTCTGCCTGCGGACACTGCACTTCTTCACCGTCTGTCATATCAAGTGCCAAGTCGGTTATGCTCACTTGTGATGTAACAATATTCACCCCATAATCATACACGCAGACGCGGTCAAGTTATATCTTCAATTCCGACCAAAACCATCGTTTGATTTCTGTAGATCAAGAAAAAGATCGTCAAGCAGACAGACATGCCTATAAAAATTGAAAATATGGTGATCAAAACAAAGATTCCACCATGAAGATTGTAAGGAAATTTTTATGTAAAAAAAGAATATAATGATGAACGAAAAACACCCAGATCACGATACAGAAGAAGACTTTTCACTCTCACGTCCCATTCGAAGACCAAAATGGCCTCGAATATCACGGCGAAGGACATGTCCTTCGGATGTGGTGCCAAAACGGGCATCCGGATAACAAATGGATATCTTGTACGGCGAAACCGGGATCGTAAGTTGAGGCATTAAGGTCAACTGGTTAAGAGAAGGATGAAATAAACCGTTATAAGAGATGCGAGAAGGCAAGGCAAGCATGGGAGTCGGTCGGACTCTGATCGGTTGGGTAATGGCCACCTGCTGCTAGACGACCAGAATCCCTGCGGCTTCTGTGGACGACCCCTGCCTCGCCCGGAGGGTACTGATTCTTCTTCTCATTCGGCCCTGAAGTAACAAGTTTATTGCAGATCCCCCGCAAACAACATCCACTACCGCGGCCGCACCAACGGACGATTGGCTGATCGTCTAATACCCACTACTCAAGTGCTTGGCAATCGATTACGGGCGTCGCCTCTCGTCGTTTCAGATTTTTTCGCGATATTTCGTAATCGAAGAACATTCGGCGCGTTTATTTTCGACCATGAGACTAACGGTTGGCTCGAAGGCTCGGAGTTTGTCGTTTAGTCAAAGTACTTCTTCCTGCAATTCAAAAATCTTTTAACTTCACTAGTAAACGTGAATTTAGGACTGTGAACAGAAATTATTTGACTGAATTTCAAATGACTGTCTGGAGTTGAAGTTACTTAAAATGATCTTAAAGTGACTTTACACGAATGCAAGTGACTTTGAGCTACTTTACAATCCTTTTAACAAGTCGTCATCGATCGATATCAAGTAACTTCAATATACGTTATACAATTATTACAATCTGAGATTAATTGACAACATGATTCGAATGACTCAAAGTCACTTCACATGACTTTTACAACTACATCGAATGCATTTTACATGGAATAGAAATAGTTCTGTTTAATAGTACCTAAATGCGTATCAGATGTGATTTGAAGAATAGTCGATCAACGTCGTTTTGATCATCACGATCTTCATTTTCTTCGACGGTTGCGGTTGTGGTTCACTGTTTTTCACGACTTTATACAGTAAAGGCGTATTACACTGCATTCACACCGATAAAGTAAATAGACAAGAAACAAAAAAAAAAATATATCTCGCGTAAATCTTGCTATTCCGGAATTCAATGAGTTGTAAGATTTCCATTTCAACAGATTCAACCCTAGTTTGACTTTCGTTTAGCTGGCTTCGATCCAACCACGGTTGCAGGATGCATGCTCGAGGTTCACTTTCTCCAGTTGCGATGCCCTCGACTCCTAATTTTCTGGTTAAAAAAAAGAAGAAAAAAAAAAAACTATTTTCCTCATGACTTCGATAAAAACAGATCGCGGATCTAGGATAAATGAATGAAGCGATTGGCAAGGGGCGGAGTCCCAGTCCTCGAGAGATATCCGAGTCACGCTTTACGCCCAGGTCCTTCCTGGCTGCAGCCCTCAACTCGGAGGACCCACGCGAGGCTGAAGAGAGGAGATGAGAAGAAAGGAGAGGAGAAGAGGAGAGAGGATCGATAGAATTCGGGGCACAGGTTCGATCTCCTCACTCGTTTGCGGATGCAGGAGAGAGGAGAGCTCGGAAACTAGGATGCGGGACGAAGGAGGTGCGGAGCCACCGAGGAGCGGAAAGGAAGACGGAAACCCGGCCGCGAGTGACTCTTCGTCGCTAGGCAACCCATCCGACACCGGGACAGCCAGGAAACCCGGGGAAAGCCCAGATCAAGAGGCCCGGAACTCGTTTAGGCTTAGTTTAGCTCATGAACCAGCCTCGCTTTCTCCTTTTCTCATTACGCTTTTCGTTCGTTTGAGTAAAACAATATAACCTCACCAGCGGAAAACACAATTCTGTCAGAGTATCGCCTTAAACAATTGGAAAAAAAAAAAAAAAAATCGTTCTTTTACTCTCTCTAGGCTCTTCGTCCTTTGGAGTAAATCAACGGGAACTTCAAAAACATGGACACAATTGTGACACAATTTCTCGGCGAGTAATTAGAAAAAAAGAATTCGAGTCTATATAAAAATGCAAAAAACAAACAAAAAGAATCTCTCTGTCTACGTTCATCGTTCTTTCAAAGTAAAATAACATAACGTCAAGAGCAAAGAACATGATTGTGATAAAATTTCCATGTTATAAAAACTGATCAAAATTAAATATTGGCACCACCTGTGATTCGCCACTTTGTTACCTATTCAAAAATTATAGATATTTATTTTTCATTTTTTTTTACAGGTTGTGTACTCTAAATGAGAGAGAAAAAAAAAAAATTTCCCCGGAGGGTGAATATATTGTCCGCTGCCCATGCACGTACATATACAATTATTTACACACACACACACACACAATATATATATATATATATACATACAGTGGCCAATTCATCGTCGTGAAAAGTGGGAAAGGGGAGATGAAAATGGTGCGACGGGGACTCAGCGGAAGAGAGAAAGAGCGAGGTGCGCACAGCTGATCCAAAATTTTGTCAGCCCCTTCTCCTCCCTTGCCTTGGCACCCCTTCCCGCGGATCGTCGATGGCCCAGGCCAGGGTAATCACCCGGGTCGGTGGCCCTCGACCAGCGCTACGCAATACCTAGCGAGCAACGCCTCGACACTACGCAACGCGACGTAGCGCGGCGTAACGTAACGAAACACAACGCAACCCAACGCAACGCAACGCAACGCAACGCGGGAGCAACACAAACGGGACGCGATGCGGTAGACAGGGCGACGCCGTAACGTTATATTAAACCCTGAATCCCTCCCCCCCCCCACCCCCCTTCTCCCTTTACCTCTTCTCCACCCTGTTTCCATTCCCTCTGTCTCTTCAACTCCCCCATTGCCACGGCTTGTCCCGTCGGCCATCGGGAACGCAATTTGATTCACGGTAAAATACAAATAATAATAACAACAACAACAATAATAATCATGATAATGATAATAGTAATAATAATAATCAGAGCAATAATGAAAACCGACGAAAATTATACAACGTCGCTGCGAGAGGAAGAAGAATTTTTATATTACAATCGAATTTCGGAGGAACGCAAAGATTAGCTGCACAAATCAAATCAAGAAACAAAAAAAATAGACCAGAATATAAAAAAAAAAAAATAAATAAAGAAAACGTAAATTGAAATTGGAGGAATTGGATTACTGTAAAAGGATTATAAGGAAGAAAGTGATGAAAGGCAGTAGTAGAAAAAAATTTGTACAGATATTATCGATATACTTTATTTAGCATGGTACTCTACATACGTAAAAAATATTACATTTTTTAATCCAATACCATTTTATTAAAGCAAATTTTGATATGTATATTATTACTTATTTTGCGTCAATTTGCAATGGGGACGAATTGCAAGAATAGGAAAGAAAAGAAAAGAAAACGAAGTATAAAATTATTTTAACGGGTAAAAAAATTTAAACGTCAAGATTTCGCCGATATTGGCACAGGCAGCAGTGTCTCTGTATGTACAACCATGGCATGTATCTCGTCATATGTGTTGGGTGGTGTATACCGGGAGTCTCTGGTGAAAGTGACGACTTCGAGCCACGCGCACTTCGCCAGCGCCAGCCAACACACGCACAACCCTTACGTGAGTCGAACGTAGCGGACAAATGTTGCGAGGAAAATTTGTGCAAATGTTAACGCTGGCGGCACTTTCACCAGAGACTCACGGTATACATATGTGTATACTGAAGGGATGACACAACACTGCGTCCGTCTCAAAAAAAAAAAAAATATATATATATAGTCTGTAGGTACGTGTGTGATTTGAGTATGCAACGCGGTGTGCGATGAGATATTATATGTAAGAGGTCAGGATTGGCAAAAATGTGGGTGGTGAAAAAAAGAGACACACGTATAGGTATACGGGTGGCCGTTAAAAAAACGTTCATGCTCTAAATTGAAAAATTTTTAGTTCACGTTGGAAAAAAAAGATCCTGAAAATTTCAATACTCTATTTCACTGTCAAGGGGTGCCGGCAGAATTTAGAAATGATTTTGTTTTTAATTTTTTTATTCGATTTATTCTTTGTTACCATTTCGATTTGTGAAATTTTTTTTTTTAGTCTTCCGCAAAGATTTTTATTTACCAATTTCTAGGCTATGTTTTTTTTTTTTTTTTTTTTTTTTTATACGACATGTTTTTTATTCCGTCATGAAAAGTTGAAAATGTTTGAATGAAATGTATTTTTGATCCCAGATTCATTTGTTTACTGTTTGATTTTTTGTTTTTGAATCGTTATAAGGTTCGAAAAAAAATTTGGGTCTGAGAAGTAATGAAATTTTATTTTATAAGGAAAACGAATATAAAAAAATAATATTTAAAAAATTTGCCGGCACCCCTTAATAGTGAGATAAATCATTGAAACCTTCAGGATCTTTTTTTTTCCAAGTGAACTCAAAATTTTTTGAATTGGAGCATGAATTTGTTTTTAACTGTTTTTTTTTTCAAATTGACTATTTCTTTTTGTTAGTCACCGTGAAAATATCGTTCAATATGACGACTAAAAATTCTGTACAAGTTTGACCTCTTAATATTAATATTAATATTTAAATATCGAAGGTAATTTTAATTTTTTATGTTATTTTGGGATTTTATTACCCGACCACGGATCGGCGTATCGTAAAGAACATATTTTTTGTAGGGAATTGCCCGATCTACAAAAAAGATCTGTCGAAATTTTTTCGTAAATCTACTGGTTCAAAAGTTGATAAAAATATACATTTTGTACATTAATTTACGTTAAAAATTTATTTCTCGTTAAGTAATGGGAAATTTCGGGGAAAATTCCGATGTTTCAGTAAAAAAGATGACATGAACTTTAAAAAATGTTTGTTTTTTTTCATTCTTCAACCATCATTTCATAGTGGAAATGAAAAAAATTGTGAAATGTGACATAACTAATTTTTAACCTTAAATAAATTTTGAATAAATAGATTTACGAAAAAATCGCAAGAGACCTTTTTTGTAGATCGTTCAATTTCCTACAGAAATATATCGTGTTCTTTACGCTTTTTGGACGGGAAATCGAAAATCGCAAACTGGCATCTCTTAATAATAATATTAAGAGCTGAAACTTTTACAGAATTTTTATTCCGTCATCTTGAACGATATTTTCATGGTGCCTAACGACAAGAAATAGTCATTTTTTGGCCCACCCTAATATGTAATATATATACGTATACATATATGTAAAAGAAAATGATACAGATGAACCTGACGCTGAAGACTTTCTTCTCCTGCCCCGATAGGTAAAAAAAAGAAGGTGAAAAAAATTGCACAAGAAAAGAAACGAATGGAGGAGAGCACGGACGAAAGGAAATAACGGCAAAAAAGAACCAAATGCGTGTATAGAGAGAAGCGAAACGGGGAAACGAGTGATCACGATCAATCACATAAGCTCAGCTTGCGTGACCATATATATACTATACAAGACTTATATACACTATATATATATATATATGTATGTATTACATATATTGTATCGTAGTGCGCGTGGTTCGTAGTCGGCACTTTCCCCGTACCATCAAATATACAAGTTTATCTTAGGGAGAGGCAGAAATAAGAGGGGAAAATAAAATCGACACATGATCTCAAAAAATGCTTCTTACCGATTTATAATTTATTTAATCTATTTATTAATTTGTGCTGCATACAGTTGAAAAATAACTTTCTTAATATATCCACGTGCGTTTGTATTTTTTTCTGCTTCAAAATCGCACACCTGTTCAACGTGAAATTTTCAACACAGCACAGCTCGAGTTTTCAAAAAAAAGGTACATAATATAGTCCACTTATATGTTATTCGAATGAAATTATTCGATTTTAAAAATAGGATGTGACGAGAAAAGCATCATCAAAACGCGATCGTTGCATCGATTCGTTTGAATACCTCCACGTACACCTAATTTTCATCCCATAATCTGCAGGTTTTACAATAACTTTATGCATCGTTCTATAACTGCGCCGCTTTTTTTTTCTTCTTCTTCAATAATCTAACTAACCAACGCCATTGTCTTAAAGTTAGCCAATGCTTAATTCCCCACAGTTTTAAGCGCGCTATAAGCTAACGCATTAATGCATGTATATATCGATGCATGTATGCACTCGTGTGTGTCTGTATGTGCATAACGTCGCCTCGTGGTTATAACGAAGAAGGCGGAAAGTCCGCGGGTGTAAAGTGTGAAACGGTAGATATAAAATTGAATAAAGCTTACGGGGGTTGTGCGTGGGAGAGTGAGGGGGATGGGGTGGGGGACGGAGGTGCACAATGTGTCCGGGTCGTTGGCGGTCTCCATGGTAACGCAGCCTCCGCACCCCGTGACGTCACTGCTCCATCGATCTGCTAACCTTACTATAATTCCGAAACCTGTATATATATATATGTATATATATACACACTTATATATATATATATATATATATGTGTATGTACATAAAAGGCACCGCGATGTACATTTACCTGCATGTACGTACGCAGGTGGAGGAGTATATACATATATACATTATATTATGTAAGCTGTCGATAGTTTCGTACGTAATTTCATTCTATATATATATGTATATATGAACACATATGTATGTAGAGGTAATTATATCCAAACACATGTTTGATATGTTATATAACTAAGTGCGGTATAATTTATCTGTCAGATTTATTTACATGAAATCCGTAAAATACGTGTAAGAAGATGTTGCCGATTAACCCGACTAGTCACACCTTGATTTATTTGACGAGGGAGCGGATGAGAGAAAAAATCCTGAAATTAGGAAAACGAAAGAAGAAAGAGAAAAGAAAGAAAATTAAATAAAATTACTTTTTCGGATATAATAGATGTATTGAAAGAATCTTACACCGTCTAATTTACCGTTTTTCATCAATTTGTCTGCATTATTATAGACAAACAAAAAACCTTGCTAATTAATTTTACATTTCCGTTTCGGTTGATTTCTATATTAATTTTATGATTTTTTAATCTACATCGTCACGAAAAGAAACGCTTAACTTGGGTGTAAATTGGCACCCCCAACTTTTTTCTTACGGGAATTTAGCATTATCTATATATTGGGGGTGCGAATTTACATCCGAGTTGGGTTTTTTCCCGTGAGGGCATAGCAGTCAGATTTTATCAAAAATCATCACATCCAATATAGAATATCCTGTGACACATTATGCTGTATTATAAACTTATAATCAGCAATCCACAAAGTAACAATAATAATTCGATATGTTCTCATTTGTGTATTTATAATACTTGTTTCTTTTGTATCAATCGGGCGCCATAAGATAACAATACAATATTACATCATTCAAAATTCTAAAAAAAAACGGAACACCGCCACGTAATGCATCAGAGTAATGTTACACCCGTTAAATAGTTAATTGAAGTAACGACTCTATGAATGAAAAAATGAACATCTATTTCGACTGGTTAGAAAAAAAAGAAAAAATTATTCACTTGCAAAGGAACTGAAAACTTTGAAATTATCTCGTGACAATATATATCTGCGTATAGATTCCCATATAGATACACTTCGGATACAAATGATGAATCGTCAAATCTCAATATTGTCCGCGGGGTGGGGGATAAGCTTGTCCGCTGTTTTACTGCGGCCGATGCTGGGAAAACTGCTTTTCTGCGGTAACCAAGGCACTGAGATGTATAGCTGGAGGGTTGCAGGGAACGATCGTATAACAAGGGTGCGTGAAAGAAAGAGAACCCGCGACACGATTTAAGTAAGAAGAAGCACCTTTCTTCGTCTTTTTTCTTTTCCACTCTTAGGTACGTATGATGGAAGGGTGAGCAAGGGGCGCGGTTGGGGGGGGGGGGGGGGGGGGGAGGCTAAACGAAACTGGTCATCAACTAGCTCCTACTTTCCTACCCAGCATCACTGGGATCATTAATTTCATCTTCCCCATCGTGAAAAACGGCTTGCAGTCGGTCACAACCCCCCCCCCCCTTTCCCCCCTACACACACCCTCCGTAATCCTGTCGAAATCAGCGTGTCGCTTCCCCCACCGTGCATCTTTAAGCTTCCCATACACACGAACCACGTGTATACGCATATAAATATTTTTGTATAGTGCATAGTAAACGTATGTACAAATCATACAAATTTCAACGATTATTGAAATTGATATAAATTGTTGTCTGATATAGTCGATAATCGAAATGGAGAACAACGTGAGGGAAATTATGATATTAAAATTCATTTGCAATTAATTCACATCCGTTACTCAAGCAGGTCAGATGTTATGAAATCACTAATTCAGCGGTCAGAAATGTTTTTTTTTTTTTTCTTCTTTTTAGGAAATTGTAACAACGGCAACGACGAACTGGCAGTAGGTAGGAAAAGGGTGATAAAAAACACTATAAAAAATTTGATAATTTATATCATTACAATAATAGTGGTAACGACGATAACGCTGAACGTAATAACCGTAATACGATAACATCAACAGTAATAATAATAATAATAATAATAATAATAATAATAATAATAATGACAACAATAATAATATCACAAATTACGTATTTTTATAATATTAAACATCAGGAATCATTGTACTCGTACACCTATATATTATGGTCCACGTATGAGTTGACGCGTGCGTCTCTGTTGTCTCTTTCGGCATAGAAAACCTAAGATTGAAGGTCGACGAGGGGTGGGGGTGAAAAAGCGGGGTTCTGGAAGCTGGGGAGCTGATAGTGAAATATTTTTGTTTTCGACTGTACCGAATCGTGCCCCCTGATGCCCAGGCGTACGTTCGAACGTTCGTTGGTGTTCGGGGGTGGATAAAAGAAGTCGCTAGTGGTTGGGGGCGACGGTGTGGTGGGGGAGCTGTGTTTGGTCCGGGAGCTCCACTCTCCTACCGTCAGTTGCGATGCTGTATTGATCTGCCTCCCGCGCGAACTCGCGAGCCGCGCGGACCGTATTATATATATATATATATATAAACATACATATCATGTATATACGAATGTATATTATATATATATATATACATATACCTATATATGTATATAAGGAGAGGACCGGGAGAGTAAAGTATAAGCCAATGTTGGAACCCCGTTGCCTGGAAACGAGTCCCCCTCCCCCGCCCCTCTCTCCGTCGCCCATCATCCCATCCATTCCCTACCATCCGAAAAACCCACCCCATCCTTTGACATCGTGGAACGCCCGACCCTCCTCGTCCTCCATTTCCCATCTCCGCAGTGTATATGTGTAAATGCATATAAAGAGGAGAGATAATTATACATGTCTATACATACATGTATTACAAGTGTGTTATACAGATACATTATATGTATATACGTGTGTGTGTATGTGTGCATATATGTATATATTTACCACACGCATGAGAGCACGTACACGAGCGTGTAGATGTTTTACACCATACATGTATGTACACATACATACGAACTAATCAAATGCATACATGTTCATGATCCTTTGTACCCCTCTATCCCTGATCCACTACGCTAACCGTCACCTTTTCGCTTTCAGAGCTACACGTCCAGAGATCGTCGTTTACCTGTAACGAATAAAAATACATGTGTAATAATAGTAATAAGTATGAGATTATGTATTAGTCCTGTATGTACAACTGTGTACGTATACTGCAAATAGTGTGTAGATTACATATTGCGTACATAAATTATGTTATACTTAGGCATGTGTTACAAACTGCTCTACGAACCGTAGGTGGAATCCACAAGTAGGGATTTCACCGTAATAATCATCGATAGAGTAGAAAAAAGGCGCCAGGACGAGGGTCACGCTTCGGAAACTCTGAGGTCGGATACTGTAAAGACTAGCGAATTAATATTTCAGCATTTTTGTTTATTTTTGTTTATGAGTAGGTGCAACACTAACAATAAGCGTGGAACCGGTGGCGAATTCGACAAGTTACGTGTGACTGAGGGTGGCGGAGATCTTCGAATAAAGGACGACGCGAGAATACGGAGAGAACCCCAACGTGGAGCTCTGTCGCGAGGAAAACCGAGGCGGAGGAGATTCTCGTTTTTGGCTAGCAAACCGTATTAGCCGCGCCGTAAAACACCGGCGTCTCCCAGCATCGCGAAGTCGTCACAGCGCCACTGACGAATCACGGAGCACCGGAGAGTCCTGCAGCCAATCAGCGTGCCGCGACAGCGAACATCGATGTAGCGATGAGCTAGAATTAAAGAATTTCGTTACCCGAGAGCCAATTAGATCCGGGAGATTTTCGCGACTGATACAAGTATAGAATAAAAATCTACAAATTGAGCCTAAGGATGTGGTGTGGAATAAAGTTTCTTGCGTTTCCTGTTGGAGATCAGCGGAATTGACGTCCAAGAATTGATTTGGCGAAATCTTGGTGTGGTTGCGAAACGGTAAGCTCTAATTTCATTCTTCCAAACAAATTTCGAGAGTGATCTAGTTCGGCATACCGATTAACGGTTGGCCATTTTGAACTTGCAAGTAACGTGCTCGAAATTCATTTGCCGATCTTCTTGCTTGCTGGTGGTCATAACTTGAGTTTCGCGGTAATGCAGAGAGTCGTTTTTGTTTACTGAAAGCTTAGAGTACAGAGTCACGGTTTTTGAAAATCATTTAGTTTGTCAATTGCCTGCAACCTATTTTGAAAGTGTCAACTCTCGTCTAGGTTGCGTCTCGCGGTGTGTGAGGATCCGGTTCAGCTGTAAGATTGTATTTTGGTTGATGGATATTTAAATTTCGTATCGTGTTAAATTTAAGATCGTTAAATTGAAAATTACTTTTCTTTCGCTCTTGAGCATCTTGCCAGTAGAATAATTATAATCACGACATTTCAACGCGATCGATCGATATTGTTTTGTTCTATTTTTGAGTATGAGTTTTTCTTTTGTAAGATCGCGGTTAGAAGCAATTAGAGCAGTTAGAATTAAGATTTATTTTGCATTTTAGTTTGGAATCGGTAAGAGCGAATTGAATATTTCATTTCCTTTTTTTTTTTTTTTTTTTTTGTTACCCTTCTATTACAGAATATATGATTTTTTTTCATTTTGATAAATTGCGTAGCGTTTTGAGTGTCCGTTCTTTCTCTCCCTAAACTGACCCCTCCCCTCTCCGCTACTGATACAGAAGCATATAGCCGAGGATTAGCGAAGCTGACGGTCGAGAGGCCAGTTGCTCACACCAGGCGCCTAACAAAATTTTGCGATATTTTTTGCAAAGTCATTTTTTTTCAGCTTTCATCGTGGGTTGCCAAATTGTTGTGAACACGGCAAGTTCTTGGTGAACTTTTCCGATTGAGCCAAGGCCATTGAAAATCTCAGGTTGCAATATATATATACCTTTTACTGTAGGTATGGTACATATAGAATTATGCATTCTTATTGTTTATTATTATATAGAAATATAGAATACCGTAAGATCGTATGGAAGAAGAACTTCAAGGGGAAATCTTGTAATACCTGCGATCGCGTGACGATAGATACGAGGGGCGTGAACAGGTGGATTTAACAAGGTTTAGGGTTTGCATGGTCGTGTAGTGTGTAGAGTGCTTTTTGGCTTTCGATATTTTTTAATCGACGATCTGATATTATTGTGCTTAGGATGATGAACGGGAAGACAGGAGCAGATTAATACTAATCATTGTGGACGTTGGTAAAGTATTTATTCTTCCACCATGCTCAGAATTCTTCTGGTAGAATAGAAAAGTCTGCTTCATCTATAAACTTTAACTTCCTGGTGTAATAATTTGGTAAGAAACCAAACGGACAAATCCATTATAATGTATAAAAATGATTGAGAATGTGATTATAAAATTAAAAGATTGAAAAATAGTGTTCAAACATGTTGAGAAGAATTTTCTTTCCTTTGAAATGAATATTCACAAACGTATTATGACACGCTTGTATGCACAAATAATAATATTTTCAACCTTTCTTAAATAAATGCGATATGCGAATACTTGTCAAACAAATATACGACAAACATGCGTTGGTAATATTTTAGTGAAATTTCGCGCATGTTTGTTGATTCTATAAAATTAAAGAAGAAAATTTGCACGGTTCCAAAAGATCAATCTTCAAGCTCTTGGTAAACAATCCGCGTGTTTTTTCTCTTTCTCCAAGAACTTTGTATTTTTCTCTGCTTTTGATACACCTTCAAAAAAACTTAATCACCATCTCCTTGCATATAGTCAAACGTGTTCAATATGTATGTACATACATTAACGAGCAGAATAAGTCACAATCATTCCAGGAAATGGAGCGCAACTCAACCTCCACGCTGGGAGTTGAACACCCTTGCTTTTCACCAACCTCTCATAATTATTACGAGTCACCAGCTCCAAAATATTTCCGATCACTGCGGTTGTAATCACGTCAAAGTTGGACGTGAAGGAAAAGGGAAGGGAAGAGATGAAAGAGGATACTTGACGAAACAGAGCAATATTACACGTCTGCAATGTAGATATTAGGAATGATAAAGTCATTGATCCACAATGAAAAAAATGATATCAATAATGAAGAACAAATAAGTGAATAAAATGAATGAAGCAAGTGAAACAAAATCAAAAAAACATCTTAATAATCAAAATAACGGTAGTAATAATAAAAGCAATATTTTTATCAATATTTCTTCGTAAATTAAATTCCCAAGGGACATGCATGCAAATTCATTTCGCAAGTATACGTATGTGACATATGCTCATATAAGTACATATGTATAAGGGTACATAAATCTTATATATATTGACAGATGCGTGAGGAACAATGAGTAGGCATTGAACGAGCCATTCTACGATCGATTTCATGCGTATAATACAACCTATGCAGGCATATTATATGCAATTCTACATACTTTCTTCTATGTAGTATATATACTCGTGTATATACGTAAGGTGAGATTCTATGGTGCAAGAATATATTTCTGTTTAATTATCGTACGTCTGGCTACCCCTAAAGAATTATTAATTACATTTGGATTTACGGTCAACTTTCAACTCGCTTCGTATATGTATAAAGAATAAGTGGAAAAAAAAATTTAGGTGGCTTATGTGAGATGTAATAACAATAATTAACGAATAAATATTGATTAATATAGAAATTATAGATAAATAAAAATGTTATACATCAAATTATCTGAAATGACTAAAAAAAAAAGAAATTGAAAAAGAAAATTAAATCGAAAAAAGAAACACCTTTGTTTCGAGTCTTTTCGTTTCGGTGAGTAGGTGTGTGAAATTATGAGCAAGAACGAGGGAATAAAAATGCGAGTTTATCACACAGTCGGTAAGTGATCTCTGTTTCTGAATGGACATTTTGCAATGGACGGTACTAAAGTTTTAGTATAGATGACGCTAGGTGTCGGTCCAGCGCAGCTTCTCGGTGCTGAATAGCAAGCGCTCTCTGGTCGATGGAGATGATACTAAAAAGGGGGTTGGTTTACTTAATTCTGCGTCATCGATGCTGTGGAGTGGGGAAAACGACGAGGTCTGAGGGAGGGGAAAAGACACAAACAATAAACCCTGCCGTGGTGCCGCTCTGCCCGAACCTCATCTCTTGACTGTCCTCTGTAATTTACAATATATTACCATTACAATAATCATAATAATTATTTGGGTATTGAAAAATCCTTTGGAACATTATTTCCGTTTCTTTATAATTATTTTTTTTTCTTCAAACCCATTACAAGTGCGCGGTACTTAGTAATAGAATATTTTAAAATGCGTTCGATGAACCTAGGCGCGCCGCCTGTAAGGATCAGAATTAAACGAAGCACCCCGTGATCTGATTTTTCGATTTAAAAACACACAAAAGAAAAAGAATTAAATAAATCTAACGATAGCAGTAATAATATTAATGATAGTGACAAAAATTTTACGTTAAAATGAAAGTGAAGTGATATACTTAAATGTGGTACATAATATCCTATATATTAAATACATAAACTTAGCGAGGCTTTCATCCGCAAAGCGTCGCGGTTATCTTACTCAATCTATGTATCTATCCTTCTCGAGTCCTGTGATGTTCTATTACCGAAGGGTGGCGTGCGGAGCACGGATAAAATGGCTGTGATTAGCCCCCAGTAGGCTATTTCATCAGTTACAACGGTGGAGGTTATTTTTTCCACCTCATGCGAATATAATCCTGACTATTGTCGCAAATTGTAAAAGCTCACGGGTCGATTGAAAGACGAGAAAAAGAGAGAAAAGCAACGGAAAGAAATAAATAACCTAAGCCATCAGATGAAAAAATTAGGGAGAACTGGACGAGGCGGTGAGTAAAAACAAAACATTGCTGTACACAATTTCTTATTTATTGCAGATAGTATAATTCAGTTATTATTTGTGTCTTTTGTTTCAGATCAGACTGTTAACACTGGTTTTCAGAAGGGTTAAACACTACAGAAGATATTCTTTCGAGTAATTTTCGTTTTCTTGGTCTTTTGCTCCGTTTCGTTAATAATGAGGTCCTACGACGGTGAAAGCAGCTCGGGTGACGAGGACGATCGCAGGGAGGGAGGTCCTCACGATGCCCACATTCAACAAGGCACCTGGCAAAGGTCTTCGTCCCATCCAACATGGGCGTGGGATCATCGAGCCGCTGTAATTAAATTTTCAAACCACTGTGCCTGTCGAAAATTATGCTGAAAAAAGCAAGAGCAATTTTCGGCCTTACAGTTATTTTCTGTCCTGATTTGTCAGGTGTTATAAACCCTGCGAATTTAATGAAATATCTCGATCTCCATTTAATTTAAACCAATTTCTTCCCAGCACCAGCTGCCGTCTCAGGGAACAGGGTCACTTGAGTCGATGGGATATCCGCCCCCCGGGGGTTCGCACCCAAGTACAGGGCTGCCCTCGTCGACAGGCTATTCCTCGGAACACCCGCAGGGAACAGCGGGTCGACGAACACCCCTGGGAGCTGTGGGTCTCGGCGGATTTTACTTCCAGCAACAGCCGCAGCCGCAGTCATCCGCGGCCAGTTTGTCCGACGAGAACAGACCTGACCATGAAAGGTATTATGCTATTGTCCTTCAGTATTCTACTTCGGAGTAAGCCGATTAAACGCTATAGAAATTTTAAAGAATTCTTAGATTATGGTAACTGCGAGTGCGTCGTAAAAATGGCCGGCATCGTCCACCTCGCGTTTTCAACATCAAATTTTGGTAGCCTGCGATTGAGTTTTCTCATTTCTCTTATTGATTCACCATCTCCAGGACTGATAGAAAGACTTACGATGTTAGGTCGTACGGTTTTGACCTGCAACTGAAGGAAAAATGACTCGCGGAATCCTAGAGGAAGAAAGTGGCGTATAACTTTATGATACGGTAACAAAATGATACTGTTTTTCAGACCTGGTGTATCGCGGCTGAATTGCAGTCCGCCGAAAACCAAGACAACAAGACAGGGGAAAAGCGTACGCCTGAACATAAACGCGAGGGAACGACGCAGGATGCACGACTTGAACGACGCCCTGGACGAACTTCGTTCCGTTATACCATATGCTCACAGTCCGTCCGTGAGAAAGCTATCGAAAATCGCTACCTTGCTTTTAGCAAAAAATTACATACTCATGCAAGGTAAATTTCTTATTTTACTAATTTTTTTTTTCTTTTTATTATAATATTTTTCTGCAGAGAATTTTTTAATAATTTTCCCCTAGCCACAAGGGAAATAACGAAAACAATTCTATCTTTCGTCGTTGGTGAATAGGCAATGCTCTTGAGGAACTAAGACGTGTCATCGCTGTTCTCCAGTCACCGCATGCGCACACAACCGCCTTACCACCAACCCCTGCATCGTACGATCTTCTGCACGGTTTTCCAGGAAAACTCTTTCAGGGGGTTCAAGGCGTGGTTCAAGGAACCGGGACGGTGAACGTTTCCACGTCGAATTCTTCTCAAGCAGTAAGTGCTGGCGGAGGGCTGGTGGACAGTGCCGGCGGGAGTGGCGAATCGACGTAGAAGAAATATCGCCAAGAGAAATGAGAGTCGAGTCGGAAAGTAGAGCCGTGGAGTGAAGTATAGATATATTATGCGCTAGAAGTTATTTAACAAAAGCATATAACAAGATAGAAAAAATTAAAGTAATCTAAGTCAAAGACGAGAATTTTTGAATTTACTAACTATGTACGTGAATACACGTGAATTAGCTGAAACCGAAGAAAGTACTAGCTGGTAAGAAAATCTAGTCAGTAAATAACAATAACGATAACAATAATAAGAAGAACAAGAACGTATAGCAATAAGACGTCCTGCAAGAACCGTCGTTTTTAACCAATGCCGTATTTTTTTCATCCGCGATTGATATTCCAGAGAAACGATGGATAAAAAATTCTGTCATCTCCATCGAAAAAATTTTATTGAACGAGAGCTTCCATGTTGGGTATTATACGCGACAGTTTCTTCTTGCTTCTTATTCAACTATTCTATACAGAGTATAATATAGTCAAGGAATTGTTGAGTATTCTAGTCTTGCATTATTTTGATTTTGGCATTAATACCGGTGAATTGTGTGATCGATTCGAGAACGAGGTTCAAATTTTTTATAGCTTGAAAAGTAACAAGAGAGAATGAAATTGAAAGTATTATCTATTTTCTAGATAAACGTCCGTCTGCAACACGATAGTCAATATAGCATGTGATATATGTCAAAGTATTCATCATTATTGTGTATACAATGATAAAGGTAACAATACAGTATTTAATAATATATTATTATAGTGTAACGTTTTAAAGTTTAGCGATGAATATACCGAAGTTTAACGGTATATCTCCAATAGTATTCAATAAAGAGTTATCATAATTTATACATCGATATAAATAATATATATCTATAGATAGAATATTGCAACAAAAAAAAAAAAAAAAAAAAAAAATAATAATAATAATAATAATAATATGTACACGAAGTAATTATCATCGGTTGGATAAAGACGTAGATTTTAGATATAAAATGAATCGTTGTAGAATATTCTAATCAAACGGCCAACGCATTTTATATACATATTACCGTGCAACAGACAGCAGGTAAGATGATTGACAAGTATAAATATTTTCCCTTGTATCAGCCACAATTTGCTCTCGCTGTCTTTTTCCTTCCATGTGTATCGAACATCGACGATTCTGGGGCGTGGATACATATGGAAAGCGAAATAAAAATACATAAACAATAATAACCTGGTTTTCATACGAATCGTACGATAAATATTGAGTGGAAGATGTCTGCGTAAAATCTTTGAGAATCCTTTTATAGCGCAAATCGTAGTCAGTGTCGAGACGAATGCAACGAGCCGCCATTGGTCACATTTGGTTAAACCGATCGCGAGATGTCGAACGTTTCAATTTCAGATTTACTAACGTATCGCTAATTATCTAACCAAGCAACACACGATACCAAGTAGCGTAAGTCGCTCTGGAATTTCAAACTCCGATATCTCCGGATCGGCTCGTCCAAAAGCGACGAACGAGGACTCGTTGTGTTCGTCTCTATCAACGCTAACAATTTCGTAAATCATAGAACTCGAAAGCTTCCACGAGAACGCAGTTAAATTTGCCATTATTGAGTAACGGTTGATACACAAAAAATTCGATTCAGAGGAGCTGAGTAAATATTTTGGGAGTATGTAACACAAAATGCGTTAAACTGGTGCCGATCAGGGCAGTATATTCATTGACTGAAGATGTTTATATTTAAGAGGTCAATACAAAACACTGCGACAGGTATCGCATGAAGTGCAGCGACTAATACGGTGCATTCTCTCAATAGGGCCGCTTCCCCGCTACCATACTCGGCTACCGTTCCCCACGCTTTAGCTGAAGCTATGAAAATTAAAAAAAAACTCTCAATAAGACCACGCAGCGTATACAATGTTTTACATACTCGATGGTGACTGGCGGAGGATCTCCGATTCGTGGAAAATCGCTTTTCCTCTTACCCCCTGGCGGGCCTATTGAGAGAGTTCGCTGTGTAACGGTAAATATGAAACAAAGTTTGAGAAATGACTTAAATCGGATTATCATACATACATAAATAATACTATTGTTTCTAGATTGTAGTAGATTTCACTGTCTCGTGCTCAAATAAAATATATTTAACAAAAATCCGGGGCTAAGTTTAATCTCGGTCGTGACAGATATTTCTACTCTGTAAATAAAATCTGTGAACGAGTGCAGTTGTGATTTGCAATATTCGAGCTCGAATTTGAAATTAAAAATATCAGCGAGCGTCTGCGAACGGATGGAAAGTCAAAGGCGCGCGAAGATGAATAATTTGAAAATTGAAATATCGAACACGGCGACGGTTCGTCAACGCCTGCGTGGCAGCCACCGAACGTACACCTAGAATGCTGATTGTGAATTCTATTCCGATTGCCGACGTCGAACGGTGTCGGGAGGACAAGGCGGCAGCAGGAGCTTGTCGTCGACGACTCGGTTTTCGGGTCGTGGTGGTGGTAGAATCGGGACGAGGCGGGGGAGGGAAACGATCGCCAGCCGAGAGGCATGAAAAGGAGGAAACAGCGCAAGTGCGAGCGGCGAGTAGCGGCGTTGGCGCTGGCGTTGGTGGGATCCAAGATGGCCGAGAGTATCTGCGTCATGGACTGAATTCTTGAGCCCCTGTGACCGAGTAGACAAAAAAATACGGTGTTATTCAACGCTTCGACTGATAGAGTACCTGCCGTTTTTCGGCATTCGGTGGCTGGCTGATAACGGCGTAACGTCGGTCGTCTATACGCTCGAGAGTGTGTGCAAATTTATGTACACATGTGTAAATAGAAGAAAAGGAAAGATGTAACTCAACGGTGGTTACTATAATAAGGTTATAGAGGTGAGTTATGCTCCAACGATTATCGCTACTGCTAATATTTTCACCCCCTTTATTCACCGTTCGATACTGTGTTCAGCATCGTTCCGTTTTTTGAGTTAGAAACTTACGAAAATACATATCTTCGAGATTGTCCCGATAGGTTATAATAACCCTGAGCGATGACTGCGTTGACTCTGTCAGTCGCCCTTCGTTTTCCCCTTAAACTATACCGACAATCAGGAGTGTTGCTCGATCACTTATCAACTTCTCCAGCCTAATCGACAACAAAACTTTCACATATGTACCTTCCTTCAGTCAACAGGATGAGGCTCCCTCACGCTATTCCTCGCATTCTTTCCTCCTCTTCTCTTGTTCTCGTTTTTCTTGGTCCTATTTTTTCATTTTTCTTCTTCTGCATTTCACGCTGGATGAATAATGTGATCAGTGCCCTTGTTTACTGTCCGTATATCAAACACCACGCTCGATTTGTGTCTGTCTGTTCGTGTATATGTCCGTCTATCTACTATCTAGTCATCTTTTCGTTATCTTGTGCAGTTGCCATATTATTTTTCATTTATTTATACTTCTAACCGTTGTAAGAAACGATTATGACGCTCTCGCTGACCGGTATTTAGAATACATCTGCCCAAATATGTGTTTTTTGTGATCTAACTAATTTAAGAAAACTATTCATCATCGTTTATTTTTGCCAGAAACTTATATTTATAATATATGTTCGAATGCAGACCGTTTAGTCATTTTCTGTTCACTGCTTCGTTTCACCGTGTCATATAAGAACTCTATAGCAAACTTTTAATCCATTATTATACAAGTGCACAAGAAGATGATAAATATTAATAATATATTCATAAATACCTACCGCCCCAGTTTTGTTTCCATGAATCACGCCAATTGACTTTACAAAATAATAATCACAGAAGCGGGTTAACTTTTTGTCGACTGTAATTGTTGACAAAATATTTTCGACCCCGAAAATCATAGGGATTTTATTAACTGATCAGAAGGCTAATTCTTACCCTTACAAATGTTCTTTCAAGCGAAACCTGATAATTTATATGGCGTTGATAAATAGAAAGCCATACAAAAATTTCATATTTTTAACGAGAATATCACGTGACCACATTTTAAAAGAAATTTTATTTCTGTTCCGTTTGGTATTTTGTTTTTGTTTTGATTATTACCTGTATAAACAGGTGACGCAGGGACTTTCCTTGTAAAACGATGATTGTACCGAACTTGCTGACGGTATTCCGTAAGCAAAACAAATAGAAACGTATATATTGGACATAGATTTATTATTCCGAACCAAAGAAAATATTATCGTTGTTATTGCTACTGGAATTGTTATTATGGATATCTAGCAATTACATAAAGTACAGAGAGATGCCTAAAATGGATTACGAGATTAGGGCTAATAGCAGCTTCAGAAATGAGTATCCCCACGACTTAGTACATCGTATCTATACTTTTTTGAAATTGAAAGATGCATATTAGTACATTACGATATAAATCCGTGAAGTATGTGATTCTCGCAGTTTTTCGCCCCAGGAAAGTGAGGGTGACAAGTTACACATGAGTCCGAGGATCACGTCCGCGCACGCGTATCGTATACTATTTTTTTTTTTTTAACTCAGTTACGAAATTCAGTAAGCGAAGTAAATTATTCTCCATCATTCAGTTCGCTAAGTAGTTACTGCGCGTCAAAATGTGTGAATTGGGCACTTCGTACACTACCAACAGGTATCAAAAGTCGAATTTCACTTTTTCGCGCTTAAGCTACGTGGAATTCGATATTTGGAGATATATGTATACGTCAACGTCGAAATCGACAAAGGCACCCCCTTAAAGGCTTTAACTAAACCGTTGAAACTGCGGTTTGATTTTTTTTTAAATTCTGTACCTGATTCCATTGTCTAGATATCAGTATGGTTCCTTAGTAAGTGTTGAGCAGCGAGTTTCTTAGGGTTTCAAAAAAGAATGTGTAAAAAATAAAGATTCAAACATGAAAAAAAAACGAGACATGTCAGTCAAATTTTGTACAACTAATAACAGCCCTTACGGAAAAACCTCAATTTTGCGGTGAATTCGAACCCTTACCCTCTTACGGGAACTTAGCATTACCTATGGGTTTAGGGTCCGAATTCACCCGCAAATTGAGGTTTTTCCCGCAAGGGAGATTAGACTTCGGCAGCGAAGTCACCATGTACAAATAGTTTCTGACAATCCGGATGATAAAAAAAAAAAAAAGAAAGACACCGAAAATACCCAGACATAATGCAAATCAATCCTAATCAATTGAAAGAAGCAAATCCAATAACAGTAACAATTGTGTATAACCAATGTTCAAATTTAGGCGCCAAAATCTACTGCGCAACTTCAACAATCTGTATAGGTACACATGTATATTTGTATGTCCATCGATATGCGTGTGTAAAATAAAACCCATGCATGTATAACACAGTTTGGTGAATAACCGTTCATTACAGTGTTCTCTTTCTTTTTTTCTAACTTAATTCTTTCCGCTACCCCTTGTGCTTCTCACGTTTCCTCCTATCACTTGGGTCCTCCGTAGTCCAGGAGACATGCAGTCTCAGTCCCTCCAGCTTCTGCGAAAGTCCAGACGCAGTGGATAGATGGTTGATCTGGTTGCTGAAAGGTGGTGACACGCGCGTGGAACACGCTTCGTCAAAGCCCCCCCCCCCCCCCCCCCCCCTCCACCTACCCCCTGGGTGCCACCTCTCTTCACTCCGTCACGCTTCTGCTTGCGCGCTGAAAGATCGGGGCGCGAGGGTTGCCCTGGCAACCGGCGGCATTGATTCACCCCTCGATCCGCGTACCCCGCGGTGGTCACGCACCCAGCCCCCCCCCCTCAAATGAGTGCCCTAGCCACGGCGGTCCTTCGCCCTCGTCCTTGTCTACCCTATACATATACAGCTATAACCTACGTCGGCTCCTTAAGCGCCGGGAATATACATATAGGTATTTGTTTGCTTGTGTGCTTGTGTGCGTGTTTGTTGTGTGCGTTAATACATACGTCACTAGTTATATACGTATGTATCTACATTGTGTGTATGTATATATGTATTCATACATATACATTTCGTCGCCGTGGGATCGAGTAGAGTGGATTGCTCGTTGCTAGGCAACTGATATACACATTGTGTCCATTGTTGCGGTTATATGTGATGTGTCTATGTATGTATGCACTGTCTTGTGCCATATACCTTGGAATATATACAATATATACATAGATATTCGTATGAATATTTGACGCCGCATTTTTTCTTCTTATCCATTCTAATCGTAGCGGACGTTATGTGTATGAATATCATCTATACGTTACATACTTGATATACTGGCATGCATCGGTATATACACCTACGCTATGAAAAAAATAATGTTGATAAATTTAACACTACGCGTGAATTCTTGTATGTATGTACATACATGCTTTACACGCTGGGTCCTGAATCTCTCTTTGCTCTTTGATTTAACCTTCGACGTTGCGGCAAATTTGCAATTCCACCTACAAACATGTTGGAATATCAAAGTAGTATTTTATTAATGAAAATACATTTAAAAAAAAAATCTCATCCTCTTGTTCACACGCCGAGCTACTTTCAACATAGTTATTATAGGTTAGATCGGTTTTTATAGAATTAAATCGGCGTTAGATTCAACGTCACATTTCTAACATGCACACAAAAAAGATCAAAAGAATAACGAAAAACGAATACATTCTTCGAGTTTTTACGATGTAATTTTGAATTAAAACACGGGTTTCATCCCTTTTTTCACGATGTAATGCACGTAAATAAATATCAATGCTATGTGTGTGCGTATGTGTTTTGCCATTAGCATCAATTATATGCATATCATCCGTGCATGCAGGGATGGATTTGTATGCGTATAACCAGTGCACACGCACCATGAGACGCTGATATTAGGAATGGTCAGTTCCAGAAAGATAGGGCGAAGGCGTGGGTGTGAGGCAGCAGGGAAGAAGGGTGGGCGAGTTAGGTGGAGGTGGAATAACGCGGGAAACGGGATTCGCGCCGTAGCGACAAGGACGACGCTATATTGACGCAAGTCGTCGCGTCGCCGGGCTGCTACTTCATGAAGTCTCGGATGACGAATAAAAAGAATGATAAGAAAACGTAGATTCGAAAGACGTAGTCGACTTCAATATTCTATGAATGCGATATGCGATGTAATCAAGTAAACATAACCTGCATATGCAGAAAGCTAACATGCCCAGATCCGTTCGCACATTTACAAAAAACTATCGAAAATAACTAGCAAACTGCCGAGGAACAGAGAAAATGGACAAAGAGTAGTGTCTACAACAGAATCTTAAAGGGTGCATTCTTTGGATCCCTGGCCTTCCGATCATTTTCTTTGAAAATCTCATAGCATCCTTTGATTCCGTCTCTCGCTCATTCTTCCACCCTCTCTTTCCTTCCACATTTTTTTCCCTTTCTCTTTTTACCTATTTCTTTTCATCGCTTGTTGTTTACAGCCCTTCGCTACCTTGTCGTATGTATGTACCTAATATGTTTGTAGATACGTAGGTACATTAGGAAATAACACGTAAGTGTACATATTCATAATCTTTTAATGGCAAAATAACCCTAAAAATTTGTTTCCCAACTGGGATGAAGAAGAAAAGTGGCGAAAACAACTAAGTTCCGGTAATAAACGTCGATTTTTTTTCACCCTGATCTTACGTGGAAGAGAACGGACACATAAATGGAAAGGATGGAATATGGCACTGATTTAAAACTTTAGTTATCGTTCGCATGTTTGAAGAATCTTTGGATACGAAAATATGATAATGTGTAACGGCATAAGTGAGTCCGCCAAAGAGATAAGTCCCAAGCTTAAATGACATATCTAATAATACATACTTCCCTCGGTAAATGTTTTTTCAGTATCATTAGGTCCACGTACCATATGTCGTGAGCAAATTAGAAAGAAAACAATGCCACGAATGGATTGTATTTTGATATTAGTACTGTATCTTACCGTTACTCGTGTCACAGACTGTACGGAATCGATTCCAACCAAATCCTCGCAGGTCAATATCGAACAAACCCATGGCAGGATATTTCCGTTCAAAATTTTATGAGTGGTACGATCAAAGCTTGCAAGCTTCTCTGTCCGCTTGCAGCTTGCAATAGTGGCGGTCTCTCCAACCGCAATATCTGCGGATCTGTCCTCCAGAAATCGTCAGATAAGGCCTGTTGCATCCGTCTCGACACCGGCTTCAAGATGAACCGGTTAACGAATTTTCAAAACAACACGTTTCCAGATTGCCTACATTGCAAAATTCTTTCTCTTTGCAACCCATACGATACCGTGGAGTCCTCTCGATGGACATTTCACGGCTCCGTACCACCATCTGCATAATGTAGTAGTAGTGTACGACTGTAAGCTACACAGTATGACCCTGCCCATGCTGCTGAAAATAGGTCGATTCTTTCGCCGCGGGTTTTCGAGTATGCATGAGTACCAACAAGACAGATACTGTTGAAGGTGAACAGGAGTTGACAGTACGTACACCGAATATAGAATTGCAGAAAACAAAATCGCGTAATAGCGGCAATAACTGAAAACATGATCATGCGGTTGTCGAAAGGGTAAACTAAAAATAAGTCAGCGATCCTAGTATTCTGAATACTTTTCTTATCCCGTTGAACCTCCTTCCAGGTATCATATCCATGTTCCACCATCCCTTCGACAGGTTTCTCCGGCGCCTCTAGCTAGGTAAACAACTCCTTCGACCCCTTTTCGACTATGCGTCAAAGGTTCGAAGAAGGAAAGAGAGACCAGCGTATCGGTATCGCTGCGCAGCTCGTACGGTCGCTCGGTGTCCCCGTCGCCGCTTCCCCTCGCCGCTATCGTCATCGTCGTCGTTATTTTCCCCGAGCGAAGGGCAGCGGCGCTCATCTCGCATGCGCGAGCTCTGCGCATCGGGCGTTGCGCAGCGCTGGTTCGTTGACACGACACCGCGCCGCGCCGGCACTCGGGGTTACTACACGGGGAGGAAGCCCGCGCTGTGTGCCACCCGGCACCCCGTGTGCGGTGCTTAGCTCATATCACTGGCGCATTCCATTCCCGTTGCATTTCACTCCGAGATCTCGAACGCGTCGCACATAAGCCAGGAGCAGCGGTACGAAGTACGAACTCCTAGTAGTCCATACGTCCAGTAGTATATTACACCGTCATCTCGAGCCTTTTTCTCATTTCACCCCCACGTAAATCGTCGACAAGCTAAATGGAAATTTAAAACAAAAATAATCAGCCCACCAGTATCAGAATTTCGTGTTCAGGTCTGAGAAAGCGATAACTTTGATTTTATTCGGCGTGTTCGTCACTCCGTCGTTTGATTCTGACAAAAATTCGAACCGAACTTTGTTCTCAGACGCAGATCGAGATCGTGATTATAATAAGGAGTTTGTTTGGAGGCTGCTTGCCATGTTTTGTTTTTCTATTTTCATTCTCGTTTTGTTCGTGTTGCTGTCGCGGTCGGTTTTATCGATTTGGCGGGAATTCAGCAATACCGCGGCTACACTCTCTATACATGAATTATACCGGTGTATATCGTAATAATGCAGTACAGTATAATATTTCATCGAGTGACACGGTATTACGAAAATTGATTGGGAAAAAATACTAGAGAGGAATAAAAGTATAACAAGTATTGCAGAAGAGTAGAATTTTTATTTTTTTCACGTCAATTTGAAAAACAGAAAGACAAGTCCTACACTATTTTGTAAATTAGGTAATAGTAACACTGTAATAGTACTAATGACAATAATGATAACTACAATTGATCAATTTAACCCTATAAATTATACCAACATTTATTTTTTACAATATAGGATCTCAATAATAAAGCAATATATATATATATATATATATATTCTATACACACACGCACACAAACGCGCGCGCGCGCATACATGCACACACATTCAAACATACGTTTGTATAAACATATTCAATTGCGAGCACGTAACAAAAAATAACAAATGAAAGATAAGGAACTCAAAGGACGCATCGAATCAAAAAATTCCGATCTTTGATGATATTGCGCATCCAGTGAGGTAGAATAAATCTGGGAATGAGGAAAGTTGTTTATGAACTAAAAGAGGCGAGGTGATTCAAGTTCACAACGGTGTCAGTATCAAACAGCTAATAATAACGAATATTTTGGCAAGTTGTATACGTATAAAAATTCAAAACAAATATCAAAAGTACTGAAAAGAAAAAAATGAAATGACTTTCAATTTGAAAAAAATCTATGTTGAATCGCTTCATTTTGTTCAACTTCGTTCGTGTTTCTGCGCTTTAAAAAATACTTTACGTAGATAAATAAATATCGATATGTATTCCCGTAAATCAGGCTCTACGTGTTTTTTGATACTGTTTACACCACAGAACCTTGACAGAATTTTCGAAAGTTTCAATAAAAAGAAAATCTCGAGTTTAGGGGAAAAAAATATCAAAAATGAATGCAATATGTATATAAGTTGGCAAAAGAATATATTTGTTTGAGGATAATAATGATGATAAAAAGATTACTTGAAGACCAATATTAAAGTGGACAGGAAATAGGAAAACGAAGGAAATAATTAGGAGGTTCTGTATCGTGGGTTTTTAAGAAGCCGACCAGCCAGAAATTGTAACAAATAAACGAACTCCCGAACGTGCAAACAAAGAAATAATCAAATGTTCCGAATTTTGCATTCTGTCGAATCACCACTAATAAACGCGAACACATAATCAAAATGCAAAATAATAAAATCGCGAGTACGGTATAATATGCACACAGAATTCTGGCGTCATAGTACCTCACTCTCATCTTCCCCTCCTAGAATCAATAATCTCTCTCAGTCTTAGTCTCACCAACTCACCTTCTCTCTTTTCCTCCCACTCGCACACTCGTGGCTTGAATTAAAGCGCGTGTTAGTTGTGCAAACGTATTTTGATCTTCAGTGAATTGATTAAAACAGATCAAAACTATGGTCCGTATGCTCTCGCGTCCGTACATGGAAAGAGGCTTCTCCTCGTCGAGTTCCTTTCGAAGAAAAAGAATTGAAAAAGGAGTAGGAAAAACTCCCAGTGAGTTATCGATATTCTTTGTCCCCAGTACCGTGAAACGCAAAACGAAGCCGTGGCGGTGTATCACGTTAAATTCTACAACAAGAGTCTTGCCTGAGAGCAGCGGGAAACGTGCGGCAGTGCCGACTTATTGATTCCCGTCGTCTCCTTTCTCGGGGGAAAAAAGACAGAAAGAGTTTCGGTGTTTATCAGAAATTATTTTTTTCCATTTAATTCGCTAATCTTCAGAGGGAGAGAGAGAAAATCGATGTCAAAAAAGCGCTTTTCCTCACCGAGGCTCTCGTCTTTAATTGTTTCAGTCCTGAAATTTGAGGGCTCATGATGGTATTGTGATCTGTTTTAGTTCTGCGCGATCCAAAGCGATATGGAATCGCCACCGGCGCCTGATCGTGTCGTAAACGCGGTCCGAGAAGATGCGACAACATCGGAATCGGGTTCGTCTTCGTTGGGATCGACGATAGCCGAAGAGAATCCTGGAAGTGTGACGACCTCGTTGGTACTTGAACCGAGTAACGAACATCAAGCGATTCCAGTTCCAGCCGATTTCTTGCCGATCAAAATGGAGATAAGGAAAATGGGGGTTGAGATATCGGACGAGAGAGCCGAGCAGTTGAAGAACGACGTGAGAAGACTGTCTCCGGAAGTTGTGAGCCTCAGGGAAAGAACCCTCGGTGAAATATCCCTGACACCGGATTCCTCCTTCTGCGAGATAGCGGGTGAGACGAACGATGAAGAGGTTCCAACCGAGCAAAAAGTCTCAGAATCGACATCCCGTAGTGCCGAGAAACACCTGGTCACTGAGGATGACCTTCGAGTTCGGCTTTCGAGGCACCAAGAAACGGAGCATGAATCGTCCTCGTGGTGGTCGCGAAATGTAAAGTGCGATTCGGAGGTTGTTAGTGGTGAGGAACTGGTGATGGTCGCGAGAAACGATCAGAAGGTTGAGAATAGTGAATCCGGGAGTGTTGGTGAAGTCGAGAACGGTGTTGGCAGGACTGAGCAAACGGCTTCGAGCCCGAGGGCTGTGATTCAAAAGCTCGCCGAGGGTGAGGAGATAGTCTTTGCCGGCGCTGACGTCGCTCGCGTCCAACTCCAGGCCTCGCCGATGACGAATGGCCTTGGCTTTATCGTCGCCTGTCCGGAAGCCAGTCCTTGTAGCACGACCGAGAGCGCTGAGGACCCCCTGAGGGATGCCGAGACCGAGACGGACTCGGACTGCAGCTCTGAGCCCGCCGCGATTTGTGCCGCGACGGAGCCCGTTGAGTCGCTTCAAACTCGCAGCGACTCGACGGACATAATCGTCGACTGCGACATGGTTCAGTCCAACAGACCGCAGACCTTCACTGAGGACTCGGCTGAGAGTCTTGCCCTCGCCGCCGGCGCCGGGGACGAGGTTAGATCTGATGGAAGCGACTCTGGACTCGGCGGTGAAATCGCTGGCGAACCTGGGCCCGCTCCTGCCCCAGAGAGCGACTCGGAAACTTCTTTTCTCGACAGGATACCCAACGAGATACTTTCTAATAAGGATAAAGGTAAGTTTCGAGATTTCAGGGATGGCGGCAGTTGCTAAAGCAAGTGGACATTATGACGCGGCTTCTGCGCAGAGCGAGGAAATTTCTTTTGCTAGTCGTGATCTTAGTAGCTTTTGAAAATAATTGGTTAACATTGTGTTTGATTGTATCAGAATTCGAGAAGCTACCAAAACTCGGATCCCTTCTTATACGAAGATTGGCTTTGATATATTACAAGCCACACTTGCGAGGTGGGCAGTAACTTGAGTCACGTCCACCATTTTGTAAAAAAAAAAAAAAAAAAAAAAAAATGACTCAACTGCGAGTCAGCTTCGATAAATATTATATGCAACAGATAATTTTTTCCTCGATACCAACCGAATACTTATTCTGTGGTAAAGCTTCGACCATGTTTGAGGCCCTCCTCAAATTTTATTTCGATGAAAAATCAAACGTTCAACCATTATATCCCCAGCGAAAATTTTTCACATAAATAAGATGTTCAAGAAAATTTTCGTGCATTATCTCCGACACTTTACCTAATTGGCCAAAGAAATTTCTTGTGCGCACGACTACATGGTGCATATAGTATAACGGATTCTGCTTTTCTTCCTCCCAAGCGTCCGAGCAACTGGATACCTTTGAGCCAGTCAAAGGAGACGCGGAAATGATGTCTGGATCTGAGGTGCAGAGGCCCGACCTTTTGGCAATCCCAATACTCCCCACACTTCAAAGTCCGCCGAAAAGCAATCTAAAGAGGCGATTGACGGACTGCATGGAGGGCGAACCAGACGCGAAGAGGTTGAACCCTGACGAGTCACAGAAAAAAAAGCGGAACATCCAATTCGACGCGGTGACGGTTTACTATTTCCCGAGGGCGCAGGGTTTCACCTGCGTGCCGTCACAGGTTAGGATTATTGTTTTATTTCTCTTTTCGGTGAGTTACAATACCCGTGAATGATGTCTTTATCAGGGCGGAAGTACGCTTGGCATGAGCGCGGCACACACGCACGCTGAGAGGTTCTCGCTGACGGAACACGCGGCTGAACAGCGCCGGATTCACCGCGCCAGGCTGGCTCAGTTGCGATCAGAACGGGCTGCGAACAACGTTGTTGAAGCTGCTTCGAGCTCCGAGGACCCCAGCGATGACACCGACGAGGAACCAAGTGACGCCGAGGAACTCGACATCGACAGCTACTACTTCCTCCTCCCAGTTCCCACCTGGCAGAGACGGGCCCTTCTCAGAGCTGCTGGGGTGCAAAAAATCGACACTGTCGAAAAAGACGAGTGTCGTGACATTCGGGCCAGTAGGAAACACTGCGGATGTGGTTGCAAAGGATATTGTGACCCTGAAAGCTGCCCTTGCAGTAGGGCTCACGTTAAATGTCAGGTAAGTGAATTGACATTATTATACTGATGTGGTTGTCGTTTTCATCGTCAAAATATCCATGAATCATCGTCAACCCGACCGGAAATGATGTGGAACTTGCAACCCATCAAATCGATCATGACATTACTTGGGGAGTGACCTCAAACTTTTGATACTACCTCAAAATCACTGCGGGATTATCGGTGATGACGTTGGAATGATCAGATCTCATTCAATGTCACATAGCTTGAATACCTCAACAAGTGCCCAAAATTTGTGCGACATGTTTGAAGACCTATAAAATACGACTGCGAATCTGACTGCACAGGAAATCCTAAATCGGTTGAAAATTGAATGCAGTTCGAATCCCAGAACCCTAAAATAACTTCTAAATAATATTTTAACTACCCACAGGTGGATCGTGCCGGTTTTCCTTGCGGCTGTTCGCGCGACGGTTGCGCGAACAGTTCGGGCAGGATAGAGTTCAACCCAGTAAGAGTTCGGACGCACTTTATTCATACACTGATGCGTTTGGAACTGGAAAAGAAGCACCGAGACGAAGACTGCGCTGACCTCCGTGACCTTGACGCGCAGCGTGGTTTGCCAGTCAGCATGGAAAGCGGCGAAGGTTCCTGCGCCGTGAATGGAGGCGGGTTCACGACCCTGCACTATACGAACCCACCACCGGAAGTCGGCTCCTGTCAGCAACCTACGATACCGGGGACCAGGGAAGACAGTCTGGACTTGTACGCCATCCGGGATGACTGCTACCAGACGTGCGGTGAGGATACCGGTGATAGCGGAGCTCAAGGTCAGCCGCAGCATCATCACCACCACCATCACCACCATCATCAGAGAAAGCTTCTTCATCCAGCCGAGTTCGTGGATCCACCCTTCCAGCAGTTTTCCAACGGCGGAGACGCGGCTCATTCCGTTCAACAGTTCCAACAGAACACCTACCAGGACTACCAGTCCTACCAACCACTCCCGTCCACTTCCAGGGGACAATTTCATCATCAATTTCAATCCGTCAGTCACACGCCTCAAGGGTTTTCTCACTATGGCGGCTACGTCACGGATCCCATGGTGATCACCAATACAATATGACTATCAGTGTAATCGGCTGTCGTCGAGGGGGTAACCAATGCTCAGTAGCTTCGCAAACCACTTATAATAGCTATTTTTGTGGCATGCCCGTAAACCGCCTGTTTTTTTGGCAAGGATAAAGATTTCAGGACGAGCTGAAGGCGAGCCGGAAGCGAGTACTGAAATTATCCGAGCCAAAAAACGGTTTACAAGCATGCCACATAGAATATTTTTTACGGTATGGGCATTGAAAAGCAAAACGAAGAGTGAGGTTATGTCGCGATCTGTTCGACGAAGCTCCTTTATTCGGTAGTTTGGGATGCGCACTTCGAACTGCGCATAAAAACTGCGGAATAAAGACTTTATTCCGTAACTTTGTTCGCTGCCGTATAAAGCGTCACTTGACGGAACGAAAACTGCCACAAAAAGTGGACTTTTTAATGCCCATACCGTAAAAAAGAATTTTTTGATATCTTGTAAATGTTATTTTTCGAAGCTCAGTAAATTATCGAAGTTGCGAGGTACCTGAACCCGAGAAACGGTCACTGTGGTTAACCCTTCTACCAGTCCAGAAAGCATCACTTCACAAAACAGCTAGATTTCGAAACTAATCGGGGTGAATGTCATTTTCCAGGGTGCCGGTAACGTGGTGACATCGATGTCGGTCGCTTGTCATCAGCAAGCGCCATCTAATTACGAGACAAACTACGTCCAGCAAGACGAGGGCCCGCCGTCACATTATACGAACCTGAATTCTGTTCAGCAGCCAACAATGAGCTCAGTCCACCATCAGCACCACCATCAACATCACCAGCAGCTCGGAAAACTCGAACCTTTCTCGGAACTCCTGGCGGGTCGGTATTCGTACTACGGCGAAGTGGAGTCGACAAGTCACCAGGTCTCGTACCCGACAGTGCAGCAGCCTGATAAAGCAAGTGCAGAGGGTGAAAAGTCGCTGCTGCATCAGCAGCCTGAAACCAGCCAGCCGCAAATGTCAGGGCAGCAAAACAGCGGCGAGGATTGCGGCGACGAGAACTTTGGTGAAATTATAAAAAAATCCATGGTTGAAACTGTCTCAGCGTAAGGTCGTGAAAACTACTGGATATACGAAGGATCTTAGATATTTTTGTAGGTCGCGTCGCTTCGGGAATTTCGCCGCCTGTTATGAGCAAACGACTCGACACGGATTTTCTAGTATCCGATGACAAAACGTTTCGGAAGAAACAAAATTGACGTCGTAAAAATAGAATTTCAAAGGTCGTGCTTCAGATCTTGACCCCGGACGCATTTTAATGATCAAAGATGTCAGGTAAAGAATTGTAATTTTCAATCCCTGACGCTGTTTTCTTGATGTAGACATCAACTTTATTTGATAAATGAACCATCGTTGAAGTTTTCTGTAATTCCCTGCAGACGATACGATATTTCGGTATTTATTTATGTTATTTGCTTTGTTCTTTGGTATCGTATGTTATCGGCTTCGATGTCACAGTTTCGTTATTCTTCCTGTTGATCGGGTTTTTAGCGTTCTTTCGTCTCAGAGAATTACGGTTGAACATTTTGAAGTGAATAAATGTTGTGATTACCACATCACGGTATAAAATGATGAATGCACTCACGCGGTTGTTACATGGCACAAATGAAAAAAATTATATTCTGCATCCGTCAGCTTGTTCTTGTTTCTTTTTCTCCGTTCATTCGGTAAGTAGGGAATACAACAAAAATAAATAAATAAATAAATAAATAAAAGTTTGTATAATAATAACGGTAGCAACAATTAAACATACATAATATATATTATATAAACGATCAGGAGGGCAAGTGCGCAGTTTCAGCAGACCAACTAAACATACGACTTGGGATCACCATATTATAGATATATACATATGTAACACGTGTATATAGGTGCATATATACATATATTATATAGCTTACAGTTTTTTGAATTTGAATTAATATTGTACTTGCATACATAAAATACCTACCTACTGTAGGCAAAAGGTCGATCATGCATTCAGACACTCGTTGCATGATCATGAAAATTTATAAGACCGATAATCCGTTTCGCATTTGAAAAATATCGGTGTATTTTGTTTAACCGAAAAACATATTTCATTCGTTTTCATTCTTAGCCGTACGCATTCTATTTGCTCCTCAAAATTAACAAGTAGAATCTCGACAACATTTTTCAAGAATAAAAACTGGATCGTAGAAAGATTATTCTTGTTTGTTTTTGTTTTTGTTGTTTAAAAAGAAGATTTGGATTCCAATTTTTCAAAATGAAAACGTCATTACCTTTTTTTCTCGAATATCGTCGTTCCCGTTTTGGACTGGTGATAAAATTTTTCGTTTTTTTTCAAGTAGTGAAACGCAGAATCATAGGCACAGATAATGACAAACTATATTATATACATTCTATATCAATTTCCACGGTTTTAAATACCAAGTCGTGTACAATAGCAATGATATTAATAATGAGAATGGTAATTTATTTTTACTGCACCACAACTATACGTATAAAATTAGCGTGTTGTGATGTAAAAAACTAACGAAAACCAGAAAGCTATAAGAATCCAGAAAAATTTAATCACAGAGTGACGCAGTTTTATTCTCTATTTGTACAATGTGACAATCGTTGAATACTTTTTTTTTAATACTCGTAAAATATGCCACTGACAAATTTGGTCTTAAGAGGACGCTATATTCAGTCTGTACCGACCGAGTGAATTATCTCTTGTTTTGACTATTACCTACGCTTACGTATTACTAACGCAAAAAAGCTACCGATGGCGCCATTCTACATGCAATAGCAAACAGGAAGTGAACCGAAAATTTTTTCATTTATTCGAGAATAACGTTGGGAAATGTATACTTGCAATAAGTCGTACCTTTTACAGGAATTAATTTCCTGAAATTAATGTTTTGCGTAAAACAAAAGTTTTTTCAGATATTCTTGTTTCGCATTGCATGAAGAGTGGCGCTTCCGGTAACTCTTATGCGTTAGTGATGCGTAAGCGTAGGTAATAGTCAAGTAAAGACTGACTAAAGTACCTTCGTAAAATTGTGACAGAACAAGAAAACAAGATTGGTTTGTTTTCTTTTCTTTGCAGCCAATTTTTGTTCTTCGAAAAAATTTCGACCGTTTCTGTATTTCCGGAAACGTTCTCATGCATGTTTTTTTTTTTTTTTTTTTTTCTTAATTTATATCCTTGTTTCTCAAGTATTTGAGTGATAGATATTTATACGATAGAGATTTATATCTACAGTACATACAGAAAACAAAATAGGGAGAGAGTGAAATCGCCGAAAACTCGACGACGAATCAATTTTGACTTGACACGAGTAAAAATATAATTAGAATTGAATAATAATGATGATAACAATAACAATAATAATGTTAGTTATTCAAATTATATAATAATACATTATAAGTAATATTAATAGAAATAAAAACGAACAATAATAATTATACTAGTAATAATGTTACTAACTTTATACGATTCAATGTATTTACATTCAAACATGCTGCACACAATCACATTGCAAACGCATACAATATTATTATACATGCAGTGATTGTCACTCGTAGAAAAAAATTCCCATCCCATAAAGAAAATAAATACTGCAGATAATAAAATACTAATACTTAGCGCTATACTTTGCTGATCCTCTCAGCAAGATATTAATAATAATTTGCTCTGGTTCTATATAATAATAATAATAATAATAATAATAATAACGATAATATTAAAAAATAATAATGAGAATAATAATATTATGGTAATAATCGTATTAACAACATTAATAAAAAGAAAATAATAGTAACTATAGTTATAACCGTAGTGTATTATAGGTATATGTAAATTATATAAGTAGTTGTAGCAGTATAAACGATATTGTATTTATATATATATATTATTATATATATATATATATAAATGAATAATGTTACAGACAAAAAATCTCTACTATCGTGTCGACGAAATAATTCGGATTCTAATTATATAATTTTAATTACATTATATTATACTATATTGATGAATTGATGATGATGATGAATACAAATATTACATATGAAATATATAGGTATATGTATGCATATACATATAGCCTAGCAATTATATTGAGATAATTATGAAATTGAAATTATGAGAATACTGGTATGAGTGCGAAGATAACTTGAATTCACGATTTATTATAATTATCATTATTATTGTCATTATTATTGTTATGAATAAATATTAATAAATTGAGGCGGTGCTATATATAATACAATTATGTACATACGTATGTATATATCGCTCGATATATATGTGGAGTTAAAACTTTGTCCCGTGTGAATTGATAAATGAAGAGATATTGTATATTACGTGGGTATATGTATGCGCATAAACATGTTTAATTTAGGGTGTCCCTTGATGTTGGTAAAAAGAATTTTTTTTCTCTCAGCTCTTAAATTGTCTTGGAATACTAAAAAATGATTTTTAAAAGTGAAATCCGCTCTTAATTTTAATATTAATCCGTGCCCCAAAGGCATTTTAAAGGAGTTAAAATCGATTTTGTTTTATCAATTTTTTGATCAATTTGTTTATATACAATGAAATAACATTGTGTGGTAACTCGAACTAATCTAAAAGTAATTTTACTGCATTCCACACATTTATCCGAATTTTGTAAGGCGATACAGACATTAGAGCAATTTAAAGATAAAAAGCTGAATTTTTCGATTGAATCGCTAATAAATACGTATAAAATAATCAGTTTTGATTAGATAAAATGAGAGATTATTTAATTAGAATTTAAGAAGCAGGTATAAGGAATGTTTTAAGGAAAATTTTTTATGTGAAAAAAGGTGAAACTTCTGTAAAAACGAGCTGGAAATCAATGCAACATCTCCGAACATAATTATTGCCGATCCAGCGTTGTGGTTGTTTGATCCGATTATTTTTCGATTTTCTCGTAACTATTTCATGTCAAAAAATTAATGCTTTTGATATACGGATAACGGCATTGATTTTCGCAGGAAAAACTACGTAAAACTTATTTTTTTTATATTATTTACCCTCATAATCACTCCCAATTGATTTTAACTCCTTGAAAGGGCCTTTGGGGCACGAGTTAATATAAAAATTAAGAGCGGATTTCAGGTTTGAAAATCATTTTTTAGTATTTCGAGTTAATTTAAGGGGTGATAGGGAAAAATATTTTATATAACCAATATTAAGGGCCACCCTAAATTATATAAATATCTGTACATAATGAATCTAATGACGTAGGTTTTATATTTATGATGAGCTAACAGTACACACACCCTGTTCTTATTCATATATACATGTATTCACACATTATTTTCTTTTACCGCCATTCATTAAAGGATGAAAAAATCTGAAATAATCACGTTTGGTATAGAACTAGAATAGAGAAACGAAAAAAACTGAGAATTGGAAAATTAATAAATGTAATAGTATCATAATAATGTTAGTAACAATCAACCTATAGTTAAGCAATCAGCAGTCGATGAATTCGTCAATGGTGATGAAACGTACAATTGTTAGACTCTTCTACAACATTAAAATAATTATGTGTTTAGGTTGAGCCTGCGTATGTGGTTCTCGCGTTTTTTTAATATCGTGTTTTACGATGACTTCTATGCCATACGTGATTGTTTCAAATTGAAGTTATTTAATCTTTTAATGTGATAGCGGTAAAAGAAAATAAAATCCAAACAAAAAACACAATAGAAGCGAAACCAATAACGAAAAGAATGTTGATGTTTACCATGAAAATGTGAAATAAGATATCTCACACTTATTATTAGCCAGAGTTTTTCAGGTAGGTAGAAAACATTTAAAAAAACTCAAGTCAGTCAATAGCTTTATTTATTCGCTGGATTTTACTAATTACAGTAATACTTTCACAATATTTAAGACTTGGATGAGTGCTAATCGTAATAATGATCAAAACGAAGCTCAAACTACGGGTAAAACTCCGGAATTTAATCCTGCGAAGAGCTATACCCTACGGAATCGTTCGCACAAAGAATTTTGCATAGAGAAAGCAAAAAAGCAATGGATTATCGAGTATTAATTATTAATATTCCCGGGATTTGTGAGCCGTAATTGCATATTTATATATTTATACATCGGGAGAAATATGCCTCGCAATAATGTTGGTAAAAAACGAGATATCAAATCTGCGAGAAATTAAAAATTCTTTGAAAAAATTTACAATATCAAAGCTGAAGTAGATGTGACAAAAATTGAGGTTACATGCGATCGTATGTGTAAACGGACAGACACGGGTCGTTTGAGGAATATTTTGACACTACCAATCTACTGTTATCAATGTAATCAATGATCGTTAACATCAAGTATGTAACAACTCCTGAAATGTGTCGCTACATCATCGCGTACACAACCAAGAAGAAAAAAAAAAAGAAGAATCCAAGATGGCGTTGCAGCAACGCAAAATGGTTGCCGACGAAACGAAGAGATGGCGCTGGGATCGCGGAAATCAGCGGCGAGCGGTGAAAGCCTGAAAGCAGCGATCGTGCTGTCGGTCAGCAATACGAAGCGTATATAATAACGGGAACTTCTGCATAGAAAAGCCGGTGGAGAGGGAGAAACCAAACGTGGGAATGGCGTCGACGGACAGTTCGGGAGTAGCAGAGCCGACGACGGTCCGTCGACTTGAAATATCGGGCGACAGCGCCGCCAGTGGTTTTCAGTGGTCGAATTCAGTCGCGTCGATTCGTGCTGATCGAGAGTTTACAGGGTCTGTGCTGTCGTAGTGATCGAGGAAAAGCAGGAAAACGACCGACCGACCGGACTGATCGCGAGACTTGCAAGTGTCGTTGACGTTCCTCGGCCACGCGTAACTCGCATTTCGTGTACTGCGGCACATCCTTTCTTGAAAAGGTGCACAATAATTACGAGGATGGGTGCCCAGTGCTTGGCTTCCCGGTCATAGTGATACTCCATACCCACATTCGGATGACAGGTGTCACCGGCAGCGAAAGCAGCATTGATCCTCTCTCCGTATGTGCTCAACTGCGAACTGCATGCCCGTTATTTTTTCCCGATGTGATCAACGACAGTGAAATGACTGCTGACTGCTTCTCGATAGGCCACATGGAACAGCGAGGAGCAGGAGCCTCACTATCGTCGTCGCAAGAGTGAAGCAGCAGAAGTTCCAAAGAAGAACGGACGGCATCTCGCTCTTAAAATACAGTGGAATATGGATACCATTATAATGTCGGAGAGACGCAGAGTGCTAATTATTGTCGAATCGTTGAATTCTTTAAGTCCCGGTTGTTTCGGTGCAGCAGGTTGTGAGAAAAAATTGGAGGAACCTCCGCGAAGAGTCGACTGTAACAGGCGCCCGCATTTACTACGAAGAGGATCTGTGCTATGAGTGGTGAAAATGCTGACGACTCCTTGGTAATTTGATTGAAAAAAAATAATAATAAATGAATAAAACAAAATAAAGCATCCGGGAATATAAGGAAGACAACGATTATTTTTTCATATCAAGTTGATGGCGGTTCTCGATCAGCTGTTGTCACGCATACTAACGCACGGTCTTTAATTACTCTACTTCTCTTCTTTTGTACAACAATTATTTACTCCTTAGGATATTCTTTAATAAACTAACATATCCTTTATCGTTGGTTTTATCTGGTATAACAATTTCACACTGAAAATGTATCTAGTTTTTCCTTTTCATCCTTATGCGCGCTAGCTATGTATATGAATTTTTTGTGTTTGACTCTTTCGCTTTTTTTCACTAACAACTACTGCACTCACACATATCTAAACAACGAACAATAATATCCACGTTGAAAGTATGGAGGTGAACTGGAAGCGGGTATGAACTACCATAACAGTAAAAGCCTACCGCCTTGTTGGGCCAGCGTTGATTTGTCGTTCACGAATTTTGAGTGTTCATGTGTCATTCGAATCGCGAAAGTCTGCATGAGCAAAAGGAACGCCTCGAAACGAAACTGTAGGGAAAAAATCTTGATCCTAAGACTTCGGCTAGCAAATTTTCAAGGCTAAAACACACAATATATACGATTTCCATGTACTGTTCAAGTGGGACTTATTGTCAATACTCTTGACAATGAGGAAAGGAGTATTTGAGAGGAGAGAGTTGAAACGTATTAAGGGGGGAAAATACACTGAAACGTACGAGAGAAGGTGAATTTTTATGCAAAAGTATAATGCATGATATGGCCTCATGGTCGAGTCGCTGTCTCCGCAGTAAGACCTTCACCTTGAAGAACGTTTCATTCGTTTAATATCAATTATCGCTGGACGTGTGAAGCTCTGAACGGTCTGAGTATCTATCGTAGCATTGCATACTTAAATGGTGTGAACTAATTTCTCTCGAGTCCTCGGGACTGTTCGGAATTGAGATGACACTAAGATGGCCCAACAGGATAAATCATGATCAGACTTTGCCTGTCTGCCTTGCTGCGTTTTTGGAATGAGTAATCGCGAATCAGGAAAGGCTAAAGCATCGGTGCAGGATTCGGGAATTCCGTGAAATTAGGATGAACAGTGAATTGCAGGAAAGCGAGGCGGAGGATACCGAAGACGAAAAAAACTATCTAGACGCGCGTAAAATGGCATGAGAATGCGTTCTAAGGATTGCAGATTTCCTTTCTATATTCTCGTACCGTGAATATTTCTAAAGTCTGCGCGTTGTTCTCCCACGTTACGCGAATCATCACGGCAGTGAAATAAAAATAATGGCAAAAATTTGCTCAGTTTACAATATAGAGAAGACAAAACCGGAAAAAGCTGTATGTGTGCATCAATTTTTTTCAGTAATGTATGGAAAAAAGTAATCATTAGAAATTGTTTTGTTTTTATTTTTTATTTTCGTTGTATCAAGCTTCTTTCGAAAACTTGACCCGTAAAACCGGTGCAATACTGTTCCGTTATGCGGTTAAAACGATCTCTCCCACGAAAGTTGACTCGAATTTGCAATATAAATTATCACTGTCTTTTTTGCGGACGCGGAGTGTGTTCCATATAATGTACATGTACAGATACGCCGTGACCCTGATATTATAATAATATAAATAATCAGCACTCTTAAGGCCGTCTATACCTTCGAATCGTCACGAATTCAGACTGAAAGTTCACGCAATTCAACTGAAACAAACGCAAAAGTTGACGCTGAGAGCATTTCGATAAACTGATAAATGAAACAAGAAAAAAAAAAAAAAATGATGGGAAAAAAGTTTGCACCGTTCGATGATAATTTTTGTTTGAAAAACGGATCTTTATAGTAGCATCAGCTCAATGAAAAGCAAAATAGGTGTTTCCCTGAGTTTTCAAACGATTCAAAATTCTTCCGTGCCGTTCGTAAAACACAGCTGGAGTACATCACGAATGGCATATCTTATTCTAAATGTGTCAAGTTTATACGCGATAACTGTACGGTCGAAAGAAGGTAGGCGCGTCGATCGAGGAATGTCGAAGTGAGAGAATCGCGTGTATGTACATACGTGCACGCGTTGCGCACACCGACAAACCGGTGAGCGTAAACCGTGAACACCGTACGTCATACACGCCTGAACTTCCATACACTCGTTCAGACAGCAGCCGCTGAACACGACCGATTCTCTTACCGAGCAGCGACAGCGCCAAGCTGTTCGCCGAGTGACCGACACAACCGGCCGGTCGACCGCCTGCTGCCTACGTCCGGTACAGTTATGTTTTACCAGAGTAAAGGCCTAACTAACGTCGTAGCATCGACCGATCTCGAGCTAAAGATGGTTTCGATCGAGTTCTCAACTTCCGACGCGTTGCTTTACCCAAATTCTATGTGAAACATGATGCTCCAATTATGGCGGTCAATTTGGAACGGAGATGCAAAGATCAGGCTATCTGCCATGTGACTTTTCACGTTTCACATTTTCTCATTTCCAACCATCCAAGCATTCTGATTTGTTGACTAAACTTTGCAAACCAATCAGAATGCTTGGATGGTGGGAAATGTGGGAATATGAAATGTGAATCTGATCGCTTTCGACTTACAGCTGATGCTTTTAATCTAGCTTTCAGAAAGCGATGTGCTCGATTGCGTATGACTGAAGTGAATTTAGGCAGTTTCAATCTGAGGATCGATTCGTCGCTAAAATATAAAGTTCTTTTGCGATAATGGCGTAACGTTGACAGTTCTCGAGGATTAGAAGGATTTTTAATTGGTAAAGTGAAAATTTTCCGCGTCTTGGAAACGGTTCGTATTTTTTCCCTCAAACTCCTTTAAAAGGAGACTGAGCCTGAGATATTTATCAGGCATTCGGTGACGGAATTAGCTGAGTCACACTTCCCTTAATTACATATGGTATTACTTATAAAACTGTAATCTGAAGTGGAATCGCTTCCGACTAACAATAAGTCCTGTTTCCATTTCCCCGGTATAAGATATAGAATAATATTCTATCGATGGTACGTAAAGCTTATCTAATCGTGGATTACGATTTTCTGCTAAAATTTTTATTCTTGCTTTGCAATAAACCAAATCGCGAATAATCAAGTTTCATTTATGGAACACATGTATCACACGTTTTCTGTGTTCTGTTTTCTTTATTTTTTCATTCAATATAATTTTCTTATTTACATCATTATTTATTTGTTTTCTTACTTCGCTGACGAGTGTCAGATCTGGACGGTCTCGATTCAGTCCTGTTGAACAGGATCTTTCAGTAGGGAGTCCAACTTTCTCAAAGAAATGTACGACTCTGTGACATGTGAAGAAACATACATAGGCCTAACTGAAATAATGAAACGGACAGATAGCCAGACCAAGATGAGGCGCTTGACCTCCCGCTAAATTAGATTCGCTAATCATTGAATAGAAATCAGCCATCTGACCAAGAAGAGTCAGATTTTAACGTGTAGTGTGGGACAAGGAGGTTAAGATAATTACGAGAAAAGGCAGTTGAATTGCGTATCCTATTTCGCTTAAAGCCCCCCTCCCCCAACACGGCAAGAAAAGACGGTTAAAAAATAAGATCAATGCATTGTTGAAACTCTCTGCTTCCAGAAAAATCTGTCTCTATTGCTAATTTTCTGTCAAGATAATCAAGTCTCGTTACAGATTTCAATTTACTTGAGATTTATTAAAACACTTTACGATCCTTACTAGGTAATTAATATCGTATACAGTTGTTCACCAGCCACGGAAAGTCGATATTCATAATCATAGGTCATCGCCGCTATGTTTCTCTGTTATTTATCAGCAGTCGATAAATCAGTTACCGTCAATAGGATGAGATTATGAACACAAGATTATTTTTTTTCTTTTATTTTGATAAATATAACATCCTCTCTCAGGGAAATACAAATTCATAACTGATGAACACGAGAATAAAATGCAGTGTAGCCGTGTTTGTCAGAGAATTTGAATTCGTTTTTAATAATAGACTTTGAAAAATCATCAAGAATTTTATACGTTAGTGCAGTAATAATTTGGCAACGCGTAAAAGACACATGTGTATGTATATATACGTATACGACGTACATACATTATACGCAGATCAACGAACTGCACCAGCAGCACGCTCTCCGTTATAACTTTCACTTAAACTGTACACATGTAGGAATAAACCTGGCTACGGAAACTCCGTGAAACGATGCCGACAAGTAAGAAGGAAAGAAAAAAAAAAATAACGAGGAACAAAAACGTACATATACAAAGAATACGTGATTGTGAAACATTTCAGCAGACTAAGGTGTATTAAAAACTCCACCGTTGGTTTAGACCTTCGAATCCTGTACCGTAATAGAACCACAGTGTTGAGTGATAAATTATATTCTCCTTCCAGACAAAATGTGACGAGTTTAAATACCACGACCGGTGTTCGCACATGTTTGATGCTATTTTAGCCTCATGGGAATCCCCATTACACATAGGTGATGCGCATTTTTCGCCACCCTGTGTTGCTGCAGTAACCTACCAGGGTTCTCCGCGCTTGATCATGCAAAGACTCAGTCAGCGACGTCTCGACTTGGGTATTGTCAAAGGTGGATCGCTGTGTGAGACGTCACACGAGAGTTGATGCACGTGTGTAAATGAAACCGGATAACCATGTGGTGCTTGAGTTAAGGGTCACACAGAAGGTCAAGGAAATCTTTCTTTTCATCTTTTCCACTTCACGGAAATAACCAGCCGATGAATGTTGCCTACAACATAATTCAGCCACAGGCTGTATGGTTTTTAATAAACCGTAAGTCAAGTCATACCGTAGAAATTTTGAAAGTTGAAATGAAACAAACTTCTTTGTCCAATGTTCAGAGAATGTTTTTGTACTAGGGGGTGGAAAATGGAGGAACGGAAAAACTCATAATTGAGCAAAAAGAATTTACAACTTGTGAAGAATATTGAATCGGAATAGAACACTCCGTATGGAAGAACCGCACGTGTGCAGATTGTGAAATTCTTCATTTGGTGCGGCTTGTACTCCTTGCCACTTGCAGGCTCACTATACTGCAGCCCCGAATAGGGGTTGGGCTGGCCGAGGTCTAGGGGTAGAGTTACAGTTGGTTGCACAGCCAGCCCTCGCTCCTCTACACCCACGCCGAGCAACGACACTCAGCGTTGAGCAAGGGGTGACGTAAAATCGATACGCCTACAATTCTCAGCGTTGTAAATGGAACGTATACCCAATTCGTTTTATAACCCACTCCGTAGGATTTCCAAGAAAGGCAGTTGGAGAAAATGCACCGTGGAATAAAATCAAGAAGAGCGAAATAAGAAACTACATCAACGTAGCCCAGAAAAACAAGAAAAAAATTTTCACTCAGTCACTGCGATGATTTAAAACAAGTGTAAACCGATCTTTTTTATTACCGACTCAGTGGAAAGCGACTGATGGTAAAGAGGAGAGAGAAACGTGATATAAAAAATTGAGGTTCAGCTTCGGTAACTCGTCACGCAGCGCAGGATATATTCACGCATATATAAGTGTTAAGTGTGACGGTATCTACGTCCGCATTACGTCATCGAACGGTCAGCAATTACGTCAGAGCTGACCGTCAGCTACCTTTAGATGCACATCCTACGTCGTTCATATGTGCGAGGTCGAGTTGAACGGGGAATAACGGTTATAAAATTGCACCATGTTCAGAACTTTTTAACCGTTTTATATAACAATATAAAAAAAAAGCAAACAGCAGACAAAAAATTTCAAAACCGAGGTACAGAAAATGAGGAAAGTTTTAACTCGAGAGTTATATGATGAGACCAATAAAAATTTATAATTTTCTTTATCAAAATTGGCGATTTATAAAGTAAAAAAACAAAAAAAAAAAAACAAGTGGAAAGAAATAAATGTGACTCCGTAATTCGAATAGAGATTGTACATACCCATGGCATGTACATATATGCAATCGACCCCTCACCCTCAAAAGGATCGGAGAGAACGTATATATGTATTTATAGGGGAGCTGATTTGATGACTCAGTTTTATCCCTTCGACCAATAATAAATACAGAGGGGTAAAATTCAACGCGCTTGGCACACCCTCTCAATATCGTTGTGAGTTAGATGGCGTGCTTAAAACAAAGAGAAAGGAAAAATAGCTGACAAAAACGTGACGCACTCATCAATTCCCAGTGACATTGTGTCATCTGTTGGTGTTCTTCGCAATGTTTCCTCCTCGCTGGATTTTATCATCGTTGTACTTTTCCGAATTCTTAGCCTACGAAGAAACGTACAAGCGATCAGAATCATTGAAATGCTTGCAATTTCAAAGGTTCAAAGATCGGGTTTGAATCACGTATGTTTTGTTCTCAATTCTTTCTTCAGGAAAACAAGGTGAAGCAAAAGTTGCGTCACGATGAAAAAGAAACGGTGGCACACGTCGTATCTCCATTCCAGATCTTCTTTCAATATCGAGCTGTGGCCCATTTGAAAAGGCATAAAACGAACTTCAAAATGCTCTTTATTAAATTAAAATACATTTAAGATATCGTCGCGCTTTTGTCCCTCGAAACTTTCCTAAGGAGACAATGTGAAACCAAAATCCTGTTAAATTACCAGTTTTTTTTTAATTTTTTCACTATACCGAGTTACGGCTCATTTCAAGTATCAAGAACTAAACTTACAAATAAACTTTGTTCGAAAATCGTACGATTTTTACCAACCGAGATAGAGTGCGTAAAAAGAATGCAGGTGTCTTGCCGCTTTTATCCCACGAGACGTTCAGCTGTCAGTAGGGACCGCGTGCCCCAACTGCGCATGCGCACTTCGATCAGTGATAACGAAAGGTATGGGTCGGCCGCGTGGTTCGGGCAGCGGCGGCGGCTAGCAAGAGCCAAGGTACAGCAGTAGGCGTGATCAAAACCAGTACGACTCAGACGCCGGAGGCGTCGTCACGCGCCGCTTCGTTCCGACGATTCGTTTCGGGTAACCGCGTTGCAGTTCTCCGCTTTGTTTTTAGGATTTATCTGCGAGACGAGGTCGCAGTTTTACTTCGGATAAATATTCGATTCTGTGATCAGTTCGTACCGTTGAAATATTCATTCTTTACCGTCTGTCTGCTGCTCGCGTAGTCCTCGTAGAATAATTTTGCAGCAGCTTACTTCAAAATTTAACACCTTGGGTGTTTCTCTGGTTTTTTTTTTTTTTTTTTTCTTATATGGTGGACACAAATATGTGGCTAAAAGTACAGTGAACATCGATCAATTATTTGTGAATCTAAATATTGTGAAAAGTTTTGTTCTTCTGATTGATACACCGTGACATCCAGATCCAGCTTTTTGGTAATGCAATTATCTTTATCCCCATAGATATATTCTTTTCTATAGGTATGTCCGTAATTACGTTTGTCCCCTTGGGGCTCCTCCGCTTTTCTTAGTTTGAGTTTATCCTAGATTCTTCTCGTTTTATTTTGTCGGTTGTTAGTTTGTGTATCTTTTATTTCTACTCGTGGTTATTTTCATTGTACTTTCTTACACAATTTTATTCTACTACGTTTTTAGGTAATTTGGGTAATTTTCTTACCTAATTGAGGGTGATTTTAATACCGTGTTTACGAAGCGTGCACTGCTGAGTTTGCTTTGTCGTCGTTTGACGAACCCTGAGAGTCTCAAGCCGGTTTACATATATATACATATATTATAGATTTCAATCCTATATATATATGTGTTGTATGTTATTACATATATCGTGTGTAAAGACTTAAGACAGAGACAGAAACGGTAATGAAAGAAACTGAGATTTCACATGCCGTCAATCGTACCTAGGACAATACAAGGAGATAAAAAGGAAAGAAATCAAGATATGGCGTTTATTTTCCTGAGGGAAACAAAACGATTTTATAGATACTTCAAAATATTGACAACAGTTATTAAGTATTAAGTAATAAGATATTGGAGTTCGTCACACAGTAATTTTCTCTTATACCTACACTTAAACTTCAGAAAACAGAGATTGTATATTTGAATGAAGCTGGTTAATGTTAGTTCATTAGCGTAATCATTAGGATTTAAATTTTGTCCAAAGAATTTCTCTAATCGTGTTTAGAAACGTGATTATTTTAACATAACTACCTCGTGTTCAATTTCACGACAATATGTACATCAATGTTAATGTTCTGTTATTTTTTTTGTCTTTTCTTGCTGCCTACACATTTCACTTATTATTGGTAATAATATTTCTTTTTTCCCATTATTCGCAACGGATGGAATGCGATTAACCAAGAATTATTCACGTAGTTTATTGGAAAAGGTGTTTTGATTCACGTTTCGAAGGTTACGTATCGCGGATTGGAATGGTAAACAAATATTGTTTCGGTCCGGTATCATTCCTAAGAAACGATAAGAAGAAAAAACAAAATGAAAGTTGATGAATAGTTTCGCGAATAAATAGGTATCTTTCTTCACTGCTATATTATACGAATATAAACTGATGTGCGATGCTGCTAATTACCGTAGCAGCGATCATCCGTTCCAACGTGTTATGCAGCTTAGTTGTGTACAATATCTCGTTATATATACGTTGCATAAATACCTTTGTATATTGCCCATATACTTATACACGTATATTATGCATTTACGTATGTAATAGGACAAGGTTGATAATTAACGGAGTACCTAGCATACCTACATGTAGTGTGTATACATGCGTAAAACACGTGCTATTTTGTCGACTTCACATAACGATTATGTTACGAGTCATACCGGTATAATCTGGAAACTTGTTTGTTTTAATTTAAACTAATTATTTTCTTTTTTTTTTTTTTTACCCTTAATTTTATTCGGTATACTCTTCTTTTATTCATCCAGCATTTTCGTTATTTTTTCCTTGTGCGTCAGGTTGAATATTAAAATCCAATCGAACCATCGATATTGGACTAAATTTACTGCGTATCTATCGAGGAGGAAATAACTTCGGATATGAGTGACGTAATAATTGTTTTCACTTGAATTAATTAAAATTAATTTATGTAATTCAATTTGATTTTTCTTATTTCGAATCAATTTTTTCAATTCGGATTAATTGGTTTAATTCATTTTAATTCATGAATTTCAATTTTTTTCTCTCCATAGGTAATTCACTTCAAGTGAGGTAATGAAACAAAAATTGTATTGATATTTTTTTAAATTTTCTGTCAGTTGAATTTTTTTTTTTTTTTTTTTCAATTCAATTTAATTTTTTTCCCTTTCAACAGATAATTCTGGTACGAATCCAAACTAATTCATATGTACTTGACTTAATTTTCCATAATTGAATTCTTTCTGCGTCAATTCTCGTTATTTCAGTTAATTGTTATTATTTCAGTCATTTGAAATCAATTCGATTTTTTCTTATTAATTCAGTCATTTTTAGCATTATTTCATAAACTTATTGACACATCAATTCAGCGAATTATTTTCCCCTCGGTTTTCTTATCCGAAACATGAAATGTTACAAGTGAAATAACAATTTAATGACGTTTATTTAGTTGTATCTGAAGTTCACGAAAATTAGATGAACACAATATCCTGCAGAGTAGAGATCCGAAAGGATCTATCTATATATCTATATATATAATTTCCTAGTCGCATCTATCTACATATATTCATATCGTATTTCCCTTGAGAGATAATGATGAAAGGAATCGATCTCTTTTTTCCCTTTTTCTCTTATCTCAGCCGCACATGAGCGTATGTTTTCAACCTCGTGAGATAGGGAACCTCGATTATTCTTCCAGCTTCAAATATCAAGTGTATCAAACGATCAAAGTGGAACACATATACATTTAAATTCAGCCGCTGCGCCAAAATGTTGTCGTAATTCGATTTCAGTTCAATTACACGTATTTTCTGGTATAAAACTTGTTTAAAAATACAGTCGACTCTCAAGAGAGACTCTCAACAAAGCGTAGCCGCAATTTTGTCAACAAAAGTGCAATGTTGCAAGAAAATAGCGTACTTGTTATGGAATTTTAACCGCCCTATTGCGAGAGTCTCAAATCAAAGCCCCGTAAATCCACGTCGACCACGTTGGTGGAAGTGTGCTAATTCTCATAAATATCCTCCCCTACACTGTTTGAAAAATTTAACTAAACTTAATTTCCCAGCAGTTCCACTTTATGTTTGTGTTATTTATTACATTCCCGTTAGTTAATGTGACACAAATTATTGTAATTTTAACGTTTAAATTGTCATATCAACATTTAATTACTACCTTGTACTTTATTTTTCACTTTGTAATACATTAAAAAATGGTTAAATCAATCTTGAAAATTTTAGTGGACATCCTGGGATGATTTTTTTATAACCGTGTACACCCCTATGACGGCCCTATTGAGAGAGTCGATCCAAAAAACATTCGACTATAATACGTAACAGGAATATCAAAAAGTTAAATTCATAAATTCCTCTCTCTTTTTCGGCAAAGTCTTTTTGCTAAGTTCGAAATATTTCGCTAATAAATAACGCGATTCATGTCTTCTGCTTTTGTACGTCTTTAAGTTTCCTAATTTAAGTTTGTTACACCGGAATCTGTCGAATATAACAAATTTTCCACCGAAAAACTTCATCGATATCGTTTTGAATGCAAACAAAAATATTCCATGAAAAATGTTTTCCACGTCTTCCGGTCGGTATTTCGTGGATGAAGCTTTACGCGTTTATTATTACATGTATAGTCTGTCCACTACATCTTATCATGATGATAAGAAACCGCGCAATCCTCACTTTAGGGTCACTTTAAGTTCTTCCCTCTGTTCATTCGCTTCAGGCAAGCGCAAAACATAACTATACATATATATAGTGACGTAGAAAACCACGGATGAAAACGGAAGCGAACGATCACGAAGACTGTGAATCACGCTACTCATTACCAGCCCATGACGATGTTGATGTGGATTTTCTTCGTTGTTCTTCTCTTTTTGGAACAATTTGCTTTCCTACTCTTTTCACTTCTTCTATTCATTCATTACGACATTAAAGAATATCACGTCTGACGTTATTTCATTCAGAAACTATCGAGGAATTTATTCTTCATTACTCGTGTAACGAACGTCATCGTTCATGATTGTACTTGCAATTTTCCTTGTGTAAGATAATGCAGACTTTTTCACACTAGTTGTATATCTACGCTGGTAGGTATTTATACCTTATATACGCGTGAGCACGTATTTCTCCGTATTATTGTTGTTGTTTTTGTTGTTGTTATCATTATTACTATCCTCGAAACAACGCACGTCAAATTACTTGTAATATACAGGAAGTGCGTTGTTCCAACCGCGCAACGGACACGCTTACGTTTATTATGTTTGCTACAGTAACGCAAACTACAAACGACGATGAAGCAATGCTACTACTCACGCACCTACAATTATTTTTATTATGTTTTTAGGAATCGGGTTTCTCATTATTTTCAATTTTTTAGGTTAGGCCAAGTTAGGTCAAGATAGGTTAGGTTATTAGGATGCTATTGGCTCGATCAGGCTTTGATTTATGTAAGTTTCAGTTAGTTTTTTAAGTTTCTTTGTTCTCCTGATATGAGTTTTCAGTTTTTTTGGCTTCTTAGATTTCTAGGTTTATACTTGAAAATCAGTTTTTTCGTGTTCTGTTCTCGATATTTCTACAAGGATTTATAGGTGTCTATAGTTGCTTGTTCTTACAATTCTTCTATGTTTCTATAGATCAGTTATGATATTTTTAGATCTCTGGTGTTTTTAGTTTCTCGTTTTTCAATATTTTTTATTTTACAGTTTTGTGTATACTCTGATTTGCAGTTTATAAAACTCTCAGTCTCCCAGTTTTTAGATTACTCTGATTTCTGGATTACTGGTTTCTAAGTTTCACTTCACAATAATCGATCTATACGATCTTCAAGAGTTTCGGCTTCTTCGTATACACTTACAGTTAATCATACAATTCCTCGATTTTTCTCAACTCATTTTCGTTCCTAAACATTTGTTCAAACTACAAAATGAAAAACTAAGAAAAACGTATCTGCGGTTGCAATCAGAGACTGACGACAAAAAAAATATAATCAAAACTAAGTTGTAAGATCAAATTGAGGGCAGAGTTGAATGAAATCCCGTTAGAAATTGGAAAGAATCGATTTGATTGCTGCAAAGGGTTAAAATGAACTAAAATCTCATGAGAAAAATATAATAAAAAGTAATGAAAAAATGAATGTGAGAAACGTATACTATTTGTTTCAATTTTGAGAAGAGATTTTGTAATTAAATTTTTATAATTGTTGATTATTAATAAAAATAGATCGTTTCTTTGCCAATTTTAACCAAACTCTTGCTATAAAAAATATTTCGTAGGTCAAAAAGCAACGTAAATAAATGAGCAAAATAGATAATTTTCCAAAAACCGCCAAAACTTATGATACGAAAAGTTGAAGGACGGGGAAGGAATGACGAAAAAAAAATTCGATAATCAGTTTCAAGTGAGGATTGGACTGCGCCTGAACCGCAGAGGTGGAGGAAAAACCAACTGTAAACTCCATCGTCGTGTGAGTGTGAAAATCGCACAGCGATAATCCGGCTTGGATGCTGTGGCCGGTTCTCGGTGAGGATGGGCTGAGGCCTACAGGAGGAGGTTTGGGACCGCCGCCAGCGCTTCCTCCGGCTGCTCCTGCGCCCCAATCCTTGAAAGGAGTCTCGAGATTAGCCCCACTGCTATTGTGCGCCCCGTGCAAGCCCTCCTCGCAGTATAAGAAAAATCATAATTACCACACGAACAGCTTCATCGCTGGTTCGAATCTCAACGCCAACTCCACAGCCACGCAGTGGTACGTGCAGCAGGTAAAAATGATCGAGAAACGAGCGAAAAATATGAAAATTAAATACCAAAATAATTATCATGAGAAAATGCCTGACGAATAGTAGAATTGTTGTGTCGATGTCGAATTGGTTGAATTGAAACCTGTAGTCTCAACGTTTGTCTTGTTGTTGTTGTTGTTGTTGTTGTTTTGCTTTGGTTTCTGTTGTTGCAGGGGAGAGGCGGACAAAATGGGATACCTTTAGAATTTTATAAGAAAATTTTGCTTTTCAAAATGTTTTTCAAATAGTCAAAAGTTACTTCTTAGAATTAGTTAGAATTTTTAAAAAATTTTCTTTTCCCTGACATCTGAAAATCATTTGTATTTTCTTTGGCTAGAATCGAAAGAAAAAAAAATAATCGAGTCCTCGAAAACTAAGTATTTCTTTAAGTACCCCGTTTTGCCATCCCCACCCTTATCTATAAACGTACGATACACTAAAATATATCCGCTTGTAGTTTTTTTTCTTCTTTCCAAAAATATTGAAATTTCGGTTGTTATACGTTAATACGTCTGGAAGTCTTTCGGTAAGTGAGCAAATGACAGAATATCAAAGAACATGTCCGAAAGAGTTCCCCAAATAATCCTGCCAAGTTTCATCGTTTGGTCATCCCCTTAAACCTATCCGCCTGTCTTAATTATTGACTATTATCTGCTAGTTTCAACGTCATTCTGCGATGTGAAATAATGAATTTTTACAAGATGATGCGGTAAGATTTTGCATACAGAACTTTCGCATTATACGAATATAACATATCATATATTATACACCGAAATATCTCGAAAATCATAAATATTGTCGGTGAGAAAATAGCTGAGTTTTTTTTGGGTTTCGAGTTAGCCTAAATCAAAGAAAAGAAAATGATTATAGAACAAATATTCCCAAATTCAACCGCGTGACGATTTTTATTTTCTGCACAAGCTGCTGACTTTTGATATAAATTTTTTTTTTCTTGTACAACTCGATGCACGGTTTGAAAATTTTTCAGACCGTATTTATAATTGTTGAACTTTGGCACGGCTTTTAATACACTATTTATTACGCATTATAAGATAACGAGAATGTTATTACATTTAAGGATGTTTGCATGGAAACTTCTTTCTGACAAAACGGATGTGTGCAGTCTGCATTGCCAGATAAAAGTATTGCGGATTCGTTTGGAACATGATTGCAATATTTGCGTCAAACAATGATACAGAAAATTTTTATCAATGTTTAAAATTTTCTGCGATACTTCAGAATGTTCAGTTTATTTAATCATAAAATATGAATGATTTTTAAACAAATTAAGAAGCTTGTAATAATACGAGATTCGATTTGATCTTGAAAATACATAATGATTACAAATTCGTTACTGTTAATATTGGCTGTAAGTATTTCCTTGTGAAAAAAGGAAACAAAGCGATGTAAGTAAAGTTTGTCAGAAAATCTTTGCAGAACAAGATTTGAAATATTTTCTTCTCACGAATAATTGAACAAGTTTTTACTTATCTGCTTATTTTCGAGCGATTTCGCAAGTGGATTTGTATTGACGAGATTATCGCGTCACCTGCGATTTACACTTGCATCGGTGACGTAATGCTTCGTTATATTTTGCCCCTTGGGATAAACTGAGCTAAGACACTCCAATTACTACAGATATGTTACATAGAACGCGCTTACGTGTATATCAACTGCTTGCAGTATGACTCGCCACAACATATCACGTGTATGTATGACACGAAGGTGTTCAGGTCTAATGGACAAATGCTTAAAAACAACACCATGAAATACGCTGACCTGACGCAGATAAAGTAAAGGGATAAATATAGGAAACCGGAAGTAACGAGTTCACAAATCGTCTCTTCAATTTATTACTTGCTTTTAGATATGTATGTCACGTTGAAGTAGATGCATGCTGAGAGAAGATAATGAAACTAAAAATCGAAAACAATACGCAGGAAGTTCATCCATTTCATCGATTGACTCAATCACTCATTACTCCATCATTTATTCGTTCTAATAACTAATTTCCTTGCACTTAACGCTGAACTAACCGATCTAATGGAGAAATGCATGATTGATAATAATTACTGCCATGGGCTGCTGGCTGCGCACCGTTTTTCATTAACAATTTTCATTTTCTTATATATATACCTGCAGGATTGCATCACTGTAATAAAATGAAGATTCGAAAACGTTCGTTTATTCATTTTTACAGTACAATACGTGGCATCATTTGAACTTGAAACTTTCAGTTTAGAATCAAATGCGATGCGAAAGTAATTGCTTTGTTTGGTATCTCTTTTACGAAAATGAAATTTGAAAAGAGTAAAATAAACGTTAGAGAAACGTAAGGAAATAAAACAAAGTAAAAGGATTCGGATTTCAAAATTGGATTAACGAAACTGACGCATTAAACTTGTATAACGGAGCGAACGTTTCAACGCATGTGTAACATTTGTATATCGAGTAATCCGCGCCTTGTCTGCTCGTATATTACACGTTAATTTATTTTTTCAATCTACGGCCAGATGCATTCCAAACTATTTTCCTATTGCACGTATACATTATGTTGTTTAAATAGCTACGCATACGTGCGTCGAATAGAATGTATATATAATACCTACTTGGAAATAATTTCAATGTTTAATTATTCAACTCGCCATCCCTCCTGTTCAGATTTTCATATCTTTCGTGTACTTAGTGGTGAATAAAAATGCTGTGGGTTCATTGAAATGGTGATTTTCAACAGACTTTTTCCAAGATTTTTTTGCACTCGCCTATCACTAATCTGGCAATACCAGAGAGTTCAGAGATTTATGAATATATATATATAGGTATACAGCGGAAACGTTGACCAAATCATTACAGTTTCTACAGGCTTTCCGGGAATCTATTATTGAAGATGTTTAACCGCTCTGTTAATAAACTTGAAGGAAACTGGGTTCTTTAATTTTTTTTTTTTCTTCTTAAACTTGCTATTGCGAAGTGGTAAAGTATTTTCATCTCATAATCAGGATAGAAATAACAATAACAAACGAGAATTCAAATTTTATTCTTCAATTTTAGATCTTCTGATTCCCGTAGTTCGTTACTAATATCGATGCATGCCTGTGTTTTTGGTGTTAGAAAGAAATAGAAAATGGATACTTTTGTAGACACCTTTTGTGTTTTTATTTACCTTTTCACTTTACCGTGAATCAAAGAAATTCGTTTGAATGTTTTTTCCTCTCTTTTCAGCCCACGTGGCGATTATGGGGCGAGGAACGAGGTGACGGGGTAATTTACACGGTGTATTTAAAGAAAGTCAGGTACCACAGACCAACGAGAAGCCTTTCGACGTCGGTGAGCGTTTTGAATGATTAATGAAATCAACCAAATAAGAATTAAAAAATAAAAGACTCGATCATACTTCTGTGTGAAATGAAATAACAGCCTTTTTCCAAACATCGCGCAGGACTCGGACGACGAAATATCGCATCTAGAATGGGAAACGGTGCGGGTCAGGTTTTTAAAGGCTGGCACCGTTCAACGGCTCGTCGAGAGTCTGGCGAACGACGATGGGGAGCTGGAGTCGACCTATATAAACGTCTTCCTGGCAACTTATCGAGCGTTCACAACGCCGCGGGAAGTTCTGGAGCTTTTGCTCGCGAGGTACGATGCTCTAGAGGAAAATTCCGGGGCTGCACCCGCTGGCGAACAGCATCGGAAGACCCTGGTTCAGGCCCTCCATGTATGGTTGGACGCCTATCCCGGTGACTGGAAGTCGCCACCGACTCATCCCCTCCTTGTCAGACTCCTCGACTTCACCCACCGGCGACTTCCGTCCTCGGAACTCGAACTGAAGGCCAGGCATCGACTCCACTGCTTTCAAAGAGCAGATCAGCTCATAGGTATTATCGAAAAAATACTTTTTGATGCTTGAAATCTTTATTCAATGCATGATTGATGTTGTCAAAATGTTCGTTTATGTTTCGTCAACATCCATTTTTGCTTGAAAGTTGGCCGAGTCACATGGCCAGGCTTGAAACACGTGCTTGAAGTTTTGAGTACTGCTCTTTTTTTTATATTGATACTTCGAGTCTGTTCCAAATGTTTTTTTATTATTAAAACGCACTCTCGATGTGCTCATTTGTTTGTTTTGTGCTCGAAACGTTATCGGAAAGATGCATGCTTCAAAGGTGTGGTTAGATTATTTGGCCATCTTGTTATACTTCTGGAATAAGTTTAATTTGATACTTGGTGTTCCGAAGAAGCTCAAAATTCGTAAAAATGATCTATTAAGCTCTTTGAAGTTATAAAATATATCCTGAAATGATTGATTCTTGCTTGAAGAAATTCAAAAATGTTTTCTTTCGCTGTGGTACGATAAAAATACAAGGAAACTGTATTTGAAGTACTCATTCATATTTGATACGAGCTCATCCAAGGTCGATCAAACTTCAAAAACTTATTTCATTTTTGAAACACGTTCTAACTATGCGAAATATTGAAAATATCTGTCCAAGCTCGTCAAAGTTAAAAGTGTATCAATAAACGATTAACGATTTGTAATTTACTTAGAACGAGTTTAGAATATCTGTTCAAAGGTTTCCACGTATTTCACATTAGTTCAGATGAGCTCGGAGGCGTTAAAGTATAAACCAAAATTCTTCGCAGACTCATGCCTGATGTACGAAAACGGTCGTCTGCCAGTTCACACGTCAGGAGACAATATCGGCGATCTATGGCCGACCTACTCGTTCCCAGAGGTGCCGCATCGCCATTTTGCCGAGCAGCTGACGCGGATGGACGCTGAGCTGTTCAAGAAGCTCGTAGCTCACCAATGCCTTGGTGCTGTCTGGTCGCGTCGCGACCGTTCGCGGAGTCACGAGGCCGCAACGGTTTTGGCAACCGTCAATCAGTTCAACGCCGTGTCGCTCAGGGTGATAACGACGATTCTGATCGACCTGAGCTTAAAGCCTCAGGATCGTGCGAGAGTGATCGAGACCTGGATCGACATCGCTCAGGAGCTGAGGGTGCTCAAGAACTTCAGTAGTCTCAAGGCCATCGTCTCAGGCCTGCAGAGTAATTCCGTTTACAGGTTAGAAAAGTGCTGGCAAGCCATGCCCAGGGAAAAACACGAGCTTTTTCGCGAGCTCGAGAGGATATTCTCCGAGGAGAACAACGCCTGGACTCAAAGGGAACTCCTCATCAAGGAGGGCACTGCCAAGTTCGCTGACACAGCTGGGCGCAGCGATCGTCATTTGCAGAAACTTTTTCAAAAACAGAACACTAACTCTGGGGTGAGTCGAGGCAACTGATGATCTGTTGTTTACATTCGAGAATTCTTCACTTTTACTGTTTTCACATTCGTTCTGCTCTAGAATATTAGCTATGGCACCATTCCCTATCTGGGCACCTTTCTCACCGATCTCACTATGATCGACACTGCGATACCAGACACGATAGCCGATGGTCTGATCAATTTCGACAAGCGGAGAAAGGAGTTTGAGGTCTTGGCCAGGATCAGACTCCTTCAGGGTGCCGCTAACGCCTACAATATCAGCTCAGACCCCATTTTTGAGCGGTGGTTTCATTCGGTACTCGTTCTCGATGACAGGGAAGCCTACAGAATGAGCTGTCAGATCGAACCACCTCCTCCGGGAAACACAATCAACAGTCGTGGTAAAAAGAAACAGGTATTGAATAAAATAATGAAAGATCCTTTTGTATGGTGTTATCGTGAAGTCTGACTCCATCACGTTTCTGTGTTTCGACCAGGCTCGAAAGTTTGAAGAAAAATTTTATTGCACAGCATTCAGCTGATCATTGAAATGTGAAATTTGTACATTATTTTGCGAAGTCGTAGTCACTTCACTTTGAAAAATGGAAGAAATTGATTGATGAATGAATTTGATTGAAAATTCCTTCCATGTGTTTTTTTCTTCTTTCGATCTCCGAATATCTAGGTAAAATTTGAAACGCTTGTTCGTAACACATTTTGAAATCCAGCCCTTTATTATTTATGCAAAAAATCAAACGCTGACAAAAAAGGATGAATGAAAGAAAAACACGTCATATCCAATAACTTCATTGCCAATACATCGCAGTGGCTATACAAGACATTCCATCCTGAATCTACACTTCCAATCCAACAGACAGACGCATGTAATCACCTGAAAATCTAAAATCGTCGAACACGAGCTACAGAATAAAAAATATTTACGCCGATGGCCGATCGTGTTTTTTTCAGGGTAATCCAGGTCACCGTAAAAACGATTCGATAACGTCGACCTCAAGTTCGAGCAGTTCTCAGTTCTACTGCGACTTGGAATCGTTACCGAGCTCGCCGCACAATTCGTTGGACCGTCAAACCTCACCGTCGCAGATGTCTAGCTCGTCATCCAGCTCATCGCTTCCGTCTCTCGACGTCTCGCTGAGCTCGGGGGGTGGAGCGAGCTCGGGTCATCAGGCGCGTCTTGCGCCGCCATATTCGAGCTCAGGATCGAACGGCGCGCCATCGGCGGGAGTGACGGGAAACTCGTCGAGCCCTATGAGCCCGACTCACTCGCACAAGAGCTCGCCGGATTTCTACATAATCAAGGTTACGATGGAGAGCGAGAGCGTCGAGACGGAGGGCGTGGTTCTCTACAAGTCGATAATGTTGTCTAACAACGAGCGGACTCCTCAGGTGATCAGGAACGCCATGCTCAAACTCAACGTCGAAGGCAGCCCCGAGCATTACACCCTAGCCCAGGTGCTGCCCGACAGGGAAATGGTCCTTCCGAACTCGGCGAACGTTTATTACGCCGTTAACACTGCCCATAACCTCAATTTCATACTAAGACCGCGTCGCGATGTGAACACTGATGGGAACGTTGCGGACAGTCCGAGGAACAAGAACGGCAATCAAAATCACAAACGATAACACGCGGGGAATTTTTTCATATGGAATTCCTGATCCACTTTTGAGTGACGTTGGGGTAACGGGCAAAATGGCGGTGGACTCGGGAGGCGGCGGGTGGTTCGAAATTCGAAAACACAGTCGATGAATCTATCTCTTTAACCATGACAAACCCGAAACAAGGAAAGATATTATTTTCAACTCATTTTTTCTCTCTGCGTTCTTTCGTTTCTCATTTATGTTTGTACGCATTCAATTTTTTCACCGTCTATCTGTGGTCCAACTATATTCCTATCGATCACTCGTATTATTTGGCTAATCGTGAGGTTTTTTTCCTTCATTGAAACCAAAAACGGAGAACAGAAATAAGAATAACATGATTGGAAAACTTATGAGGTAACGATACAACAGTAGTAAAAATTATAACAATAATAATAATTGCGATTGCGAATACAATATTAGAAAAATGGACTACACGAAAATCGATTATAAAATCTGAGGAAAATGAACTCGCCAATGATATTTTTTTTTTATTCTTTTTATTTTGTATATGTCGGAATTTTTTTCGTATTGCCACTGTTTTTCATTTTTCCCGAATTATACATACTGTGTGGGATTTAGCGATGAAAAAAAAAAATTATTTACAAATTCATCCATACCTATATACTTATCATGCATAATGTGCTATATACATTTGAATAGTACCACCAGTGAGAGAATGCTTTTATAAAGAAAACAAAAAGAAAAGAAAATAGGTAGTAAAAATGAAATTATCAGGAATAATAATAATAATAATAATAATAATGATGATAATAATAATAATAATAATAATAATAATAATGATACCTAATTTACGGTGCATCATATATCAAATCGTCGCGATATATGTGTAGTAGCTAAATATTGGTGGTAATAAATCCGATAAAAAAAAATCCGATATTATATATTCTGTGATACCGGGTGATCTAGTTATAATAATAATATCATTTTAATATAACCGTGGTAATCAGTTAAGTATTTAATACAGCGGTATGTATTTATATATACGTGTGTTGGGATCCAAGATATACATATTATACTCGAACATTACGACGTGACTTTTGTAAGCTGTTAAAAATGAATAAATTGTCAAAAGATTTATAAAAAAAAAAAGTTTTTCATCTTGCCTTCTTGTCAGAATAGAGGTAATTATATGTATCCTGTACCCCGTACCTGACGGTTTAAGTCCAAGGTGCGTACACTTAGGCCGTTTAATTTTGGATCCCAATAGTGATTGCATAATATGCACTTATAAAATACAGACAGCGCGGTTATACAAATGGTTTTGTAATACACGAAATGCAAATAGAAACGATGATTTGAAAAAAATAAAAATTAAATTAACGCATCAACCGAAAACGGACAAATTAACAATGGACTTAAAAAAATAAAACGAACATTGTAGACACAGCTACGAATAAAATGAGTAAATAAATGAAATGATATAAGGAGAAAGTAGAGGACGAAAGACGAACTGGATAAAAAAAAGATTTATATACATGTATACACAAACACACACCCATATATACATAAAACTCGCTCGTGAATCAATACTCATTGTCAGAAACGAAAAATATATTTATACCTCTGTATATTTCATGCATAAGCATGTAGCAGCTGTTTGTTTATGTGTGTAGATACGTAGATACGTCAAGTACCTACGTAAGCAACGTAACTCGGGACACTCGAAGTTGAGAGTCCTGGCGACACATAAGCAAATATATATACATACAGACACATGCAGCGTGCATGCATATATAAACTTAGGCACTTATGGAAATGAAAATTAATTATTTAAGCCAACATGCATACATATTTAGTATATATATATATATATATATATATACATGTATATTTATTGATCTCGGCCGTGGAATACGTAACGTGTTGCTGGTCGGGAGGAAGAATAATATTATACGCATGTAAGGATATTACTATCTGAAAAGAGGGAGAGAAAAGAGTAATTTGATTAAATCTAGGAAAATTAAAAATAATAATAATCGTTAGAATAATAATAGGAATAAATTAAAAATTGAAAAAGAAAAGATTTTTATACCTAAAACTTATACACCCCTGATAACGTAATTCCGTGAAATGTCCAAATGTCGGCAAAAGCATGTGCGCCGTTGTTGTTTTTTTTTTTTTTTTTTTTTTTTTCTAGTTTCTGAGATTTCAAATATTAACACTGTTAAATGGACAAAATTATTGTGGTAGATATAATTCACGGAGACAAAGAAGAATAATGAAAAACGAAAAAGAAACGGAAAGAACCGTTGAACCGAGATATATAACAACTTAATGAACAATTTTTCCACAATTTTCTCACCTAACAAGTGAAAAGCTGGAAACGACTTGTTTTTTTTGTTTTCTTTTCAAAATCGCGAAAAATAAAACGCCATCTGCTTGGTTGTCGGATGCAGTGAAACGAGGAAAATTGAAAAAGAAAGAAAATTCAAACGGTCATTAGTCAATCTTATACGTTAAGGGCGAACCGTTCAGACGCCTTTAGCCTGCAGAAGCATATATAGCAGGTCTTTACTACCGTTGATGAGTGGGACTTCCGTTATGGGGGTACGGTTCAGGGGTTCCGTCACGCGAACCTGTTGCTCCAGGTAGATCAACCAGTTTCTGCATTGATTGTGAATGGCGCTTCAGGCTCACCTTACGAATTTTATGGTTTAATAAGTATTCCGATAAAACGAACTTTAATTTTTCCAGACTACATATTTCCATCCTGTTCTTTTCTTTCTTACCCTTTTTTGTCCTGACGAAACTTTTCAGACCGGAAATGATAATGCCGATTTTGTTTTTAATCTCAAAGCTTAGAAAAAAAAAAAAGGAACGCGTGTGATTTGAATCGTGCACTCGGTTATAGACTCCATCGAGTCTCTTGGCTTGTTTCAACTGTAATTATCTTTTGAAAACACAGGTACTGCAATCATTTCGCTTGTATGATGTAAATCAAAATCAAATCCTGTTATCAGAGAATGAAACAGTTCAGATCTTCCGAAACGGATCGCTTTATCAGTCTATCGAGTGCCTGTGATTATCGAGAACGTATAATAGATTGTAATTTCAACAAAACGGATGATGTACGATTACGATTCTTCGTAATAACGGTTCGGTTTGTCGACGACTTCGATGTTTGATTCTCTATGAAATGAACCTATCTGTGTAATATCGTATAAAGAAACTACGTTGATAAATAGTTGTAATTCTAACCTAATATACCGCAGCTTAATTTAACATTAAGATAATGACCATCGTGAAATAAACCAGTTATGATTGCATACAGATGACTTCGATTTAACTCGAATGCATAGTCTGGAGGTGAAAATAGATTTATTTTAACCCTCCGAAGTGAAGCCTGCTAGGCACTTTGGCTCTGATCTAACCTAATACCCAGTTCATTGTTGGATTTGATAAAATTAATCGATAATCAGACATTAGTTCACATTTATATATATGAATAATTTTACACTGGTTAATACAAAGTACAATTCGATACAACTAAAAAATTGGTATTTTTCGTTAGAAGGAAATAAATACGAGTAAAAGCTTTGCACGTTTAGGGTGAAGAATTTTTGCACGGCTTCTTAAATCATTTCGAACAAATTCGGATCCATTCGGTTTTGCTAATGACCCTTTCACTTTTGTTGAATAATCAGCCGCCATTTTTCCACTACAGAAATGTCAATTTTCAAGCTTATAGATTCGAACTTAGCAAATCGAAATGTAGGCAAGATGCGATGTATGAAAAAAGGAATAAAACATTCCTCGAAATCAGAATAAACCCTTTTAATATTATGCAAGAAGAAATTAACCTTAAAAACAGATGGTAATTCGGAATTCGTGTATGGTTGAAAAAATTTCCACAATTTTTCTGAGATAAATATTTCCACTACTGATTTATTTTTCGTAACTCGAATGGATAATTGTATTGAGGTTCAAATTAAGGGTGAACCCGTTGAGATTGCGCGCGGCGTTGGCTGCGCGAGGTTTTTAGTTTACCGGACATCCGCGAGGGGCGTTTAAGGAGTGTTCCTAACCCTCCCCCCCCTCTTCCTCCTCAGCCGTAGTGAGGTTTGAGGTACGAGGGTGGGTAGGCAGCCACACTTAAGTGTGCGGCCTGGCTGGCAGTGCCAGTTGTAGATCAGCCTTGGCCGGCTGTTGGAAATGCGGGAATATTATTTACTTCCGGTGTTTGGAAGTCGCGCTGTTTGTTTTTAGTGTTGTTGCTGTTCGTGATATTTTTTTTAATTTTTGCGTCACGTATAGTTAGAATTTTTTTCACAATATGTCGTTCTCATTCCGCTATAGTGTGCAACCAGCCCTTTGCCTAGTGTAATAATTAACTCTTTTGCTGTTTCTTTCCCACACGTCGTTTTTTTTTTTTTTTTTTATCTTTTTATCGTGTATTGAGTAAGTTTTCACCATCTTAAAAAAAAAAAAAAAAAGTTTCCCAGACGGGTGGAAGAAAAACTTAATAAATATTGATGTGATAAAATGTCATCATGCTGAGAAACGTAAGTGCATTGATAAATTTTTCGAGCTTTGTTTGGATTGTACAAATATGGTGTGAGAATCAACGCGTGTCACAAAATGGATAAAAGTAAACGGAAATAGGAAAAGTTACAGAAAAAAACTGTCGAAACATCAACAGCTCAGGTTAATGTATACATATTGAACACGCGTGCAGTGCTACCACATCTGAACCACGACCCGCCACCACGGCCCGAAGACATTGGTGCAAATAATAATAATTCACTCGACACCCTGTCAGCGAGCCAAATAACCCCACATCGCACGACCCCAGAATTTAGTAGTAAATTTTGAAAAAACAGCGAAATGTGAAAACGGTGACACTGAAAAAAGATCTGGAAATTTGATGTGGAAGAGATTGCGAAAATAAAAGCTTTGTGTCATAGGCTTGCAGGTGACCTTTACCTATGTTCCCCTGAAACGAGGTATTGTTTTTTGTCTCTTTGGTTCATACAAAACAAGGGATAAAAAAAATATCATTCAAGAAAAAGTTTGATTACATATTTTTTAATCTCCAGTCACAGATATTATTTACTTACGAAATAAATACGAATGTGATGCTAGACGCGTACGTATGAGTTTCTGTATGTCTTTAACGAATTCTCAGTAGATTTCTGGATACAGATTCATTGCGCAAATTTAACGGGGTTGTCATATTTATGATAGTGTCATGTTCGCTAGGCAATGATTTTTAAAACCACTTTTCTTTGATTTTGTATCAAAAATTGCCTTCGAGACACTTCTTAGTATCAATACTTCTGTTCATATTCCTAAAGTCTCAAAACATTTTTCGAGTCTCTCGGTCAGTATGAACTGATATTTGATACGGCTGAAAAGTATTTTTCATTGCGACCGAATTGACGACAACAGTGTGATAGTGTCCAATGGGTCTTAACATAATTTCCAGATGTCGGCAAATAATGGTTATTTGAACTAGTAATTCACTAATTTCAAATAATTTCTGTAGATTCATTTTTGAGCTGAATACCTCAGACATATGAAAATATCATTCATTTCGACTTCTGAAAAGACAACTAATATTTTTCACGTTTCAAATAATTCCCGGAGAAGGATGAATGATTGAAGACTGCAATTGTTCGTGATTTTAAAACATATCTGAATCGATGAAATTAATTTTAAGTGCACCTCAAAGACTCACAGAAACCGTCTAAAACTTAGCGAGGACTGACATTTCACGTGAAGAAACTATAAATTCTGTACCAAAACGTCGGGAATGTGTATTTTCAAATCTGAGAATGAGCCTACTTTACACTTGAACGATAAAGAAATAGTGTAAATGGAAAAAATACTCGACCGTAAGATGTCTTAATAAAAATATCCCGCTAGACGTATAAACGTATGAACAAGGGCTGTCGGCTCGTGTTTTCTCGCTTTAACTAATGTGCTTTTTCTCTTTCGACCCAGGGCTTCGACCCTTGGTTCCCCCTGTTATTCGCGAAGGAGTTAAGGAGCGGCCACGCGTGGGTATGAGACGCGTATCGCAGTACCTGTGTGACAAATATTAACGTACGCGACTGGTCTAACCGTTCGTTAGCTATCTACCAGCCTGGCTATACATCAGCTGCGACCTAACCTAACAAGGACTCGCGTGCCAGCGAAAATCCGGTGCCGGTTCAAACCACCCCTGCAGATCGTGAAACGGGTAAACCACCCCCGCTCCCTGACACAGTGCCAACATGTGGCTTGGAAAACGCGCTCACGCGACCCATCGATCGTCTTTTCACTTTTGCTATATATATTGTACATGGCACCGCGCACTATGTGCTCGGCTTCATCATTCGTGATACCTGTTCTTTGTTTACTCTCAGATTCTAGATTGAAAAAATGGAAAATTGCCATTTTCGATTCAGATTGCGAAATCGTTGAGAAATGGTTTTTGAAAAGCGAAAAGTCGCAGAATCAGGTTAGAATTAAGGATTCAATTGTTTGTCCACTCTTAAAAGGACTGCCTTCGTCGCTTTCGACGATAACGTATATATCTCCGAATATCGGTGTCCACGTATCTTAAATTCTTAACAACCCCATTCTATACACAATTCTGAACAAAAGAATTCAATAGATTTTTATTTGAAGTAGAAATAAAGAAATGGCATGTATAAACAGACCACTGTGACTTGAACACAGATAGTTACAGATGCATTTGTAAATACAACTCTATAATAAATGGCTGTTTATTTATTTAGTCCAGGTCCGTAGTTTCGTACTATATTGAAATATACGTGGGTCTATTTATAAAAAGAACACGTTTCGTGGGTTAAACAAACAAGTGTGTTTGTGTGTGTGTGTTTGTGAATGGGTGTACGTATGCTTGGCTCTACGGCAGCCCACCATAAACTTATTGTACAACATAACTTATTGATTCAACGTTCACATTCGAACCGCATAAGAGAAACAGCTATCTTTATCATACGCCACAACGGTTGCCGTCGTCTCTCTTGAGTTTCTGTACGATTAAAGATGCATTTGAATTGTATGAATCACGATTGCGAGAGCCAAAGAGGAGATACCGATAAATAGTATATTGTGTAACAAGGAGGAAAACTCGGCCTTTTCGGGCCGAGCGTCAGTTTGAAACGAAGGCTAGTATGCTTGAGCCAGCCTGAGACGAATATTGCGAATACCTGAGGCGAAAAGACCGTTGCCTCCTTTTTGCACACGATTTTTTATCTAACAAGAGTGTATTATGCGTTTTTTCACGAAGCATGAAATTGAGGTTAAGATCGCGCAATGTTAGATTAATTTGCGACAGCACATGCGTGCAGTGCATAAAAGACTACTTTCTGTACTCCGCGCATGCGCATTCGCAGACTGACTCTACCGTCAAAGAGACCGGTACTTTGCGTACGGAAAACACGCTGGCGTTATATAAAAGTTGATGCATTACTCCTAATAGCTGCGTGAGTGACAAAATTTGTTAGAAGGACACACCTGACAGTTGCCTTCAATATTTTATATGCGTTGCACGGCTTTTTTTTAGCTTAAATAACTGTACGGTAAACGGTAAGCCGATCAATTCTAATCTAGGAACTCAAACGAATCAGACTATTGAATTGACTCGAATCAACCGAACCCATCCGAAAATAGAACTACGATCGAGGACACGAAAAATAAAGATTTAACAAGAACGGACCGTAAAATATTCCTTTCGGGAATTGAAGACGTCTTTCACCAGTGACTTTCAAGTAAGAATCGTGTGAATTCAATTTTCGAAAAGTGAGACTATGAATTTTGTCAAAAAAAATCTCATCACATAGAGCGGAAAAAACCCACCGCACGACACTTCGATTCAAAATAAAAATCATTTTCCCTGGGGACAAAATGCGATAACGACAAAAAACGGATAGCGAAGCGCGGATATTACCGGAGGGTGTATCAAATTCAATATTCCAATTCCACCCCGAAATCTCCAATGAATCGAATCGTTAACCTAACCCACCTAACCTCAAACCGAAACCAAATTCATAATTCAGTCTATTCTTTCGTGATTCATACGACTGGAAGGCAGGTGGGTTTCACATCAGTGAATCGCTTTGACGAGCATTGGAGTGTTTTCGTCGTGGTTTCGAGGCGACTGCATGTTAGTCTTCCTCTGACCGTGGCACAGGGCTAACCCTAACCCTAACCCTAACCTAACCTAACCTAACCTAAGCGAGGAGGGGTTCATAAAGGTATCAAGTTGGTACAGGGGCGATGGTACATGGACTCATAAAAAGAAAAAAAAGGTATCAAGTCACCGATACGGGAGACAAGGAGACACGGGATTTACCGGTTGGCAGAAACCGAGCCAATCAAGTCTCGCATTTCCCGGATAAAAAGGCTGTCAGCCTCAGAGCGCGGATTCAAGGTACAAGCCAGAACCAACGAAACAGATTCATCCGTATTGTGTAACGCCACCCCGCTTTGCCCCGTTTTCATCAGCGTTTCGTTGCAATATCTGTGCTATATCACGTGCAGATGTACATTTAACGTGACGAGAAAAACGCCCCCTTTTTTAAAAAACCCTAACATGTTTCTTTTTTTTTCTTTTCGTTTGTCTGCACTGGAATGAAAAAAAGAATGATTAATTTTCCGGCGAGCATACGCTGCAAAAAATGTATAGTTGTGGCTACTTTACAGTCGTTAATTGTTTTCAGTTTTTACTATAACCAAAAAATATATTCACTTAAAAGTTCAGCATACAAAAAGGAAGTCAAGTTTTCGTGGTGTAGCTAGAAAATCTAGTGTCTTTTATTAATGAATTCTTTTTGAAGATTGTCACTCTCACATACTATACTTTCTTGTAACTATCGCAAAAACTTAATTAATGTTCAACTGAAAAACTTTCTTGTTGCCAAGTATAGTTGCACTGCCAATAAATGGTTACTCTTACATTATTTTTTTGTAATCCTAAAAACATTTAAACGCTTATTATAACTATATCCATGCAGCTAGAATATTTTAGTAACTAATAACAAATGAAATTCGTCTCAGTGTATCCAACCTGGCAAAAAATGGTTTATAATTTTCTGAATATCAACTTTGTACGGGCGTATATTGTAGATTTCACGTACATACCGATGTGCCTATATTTGTTTAGTTTTAACTTATGGTAACACGCGACTCTGAACGACTGTAATCCATAACCCGCGGACGTCGGCGTCCGCCTTCCATGACTGCATGAATAAACCGTTTCAAGCCGACGCGACGCGACGCGATGCCGCCGTCAAGCCCCTGAATTAGAAAATTAAACGGGATAACCTTCGAGTCGGTACTTCTCCTGATTGAATAAGTGAGCGAGTTAGTGAATCCGATATACATCATCGAAACGGAGTAAAGAAGAATTATGGGGCAAGAGGCTCACGTCAAGTAAATTAAGTCATCGTAGTAAGTGAAAATCATCTACAGCAAGAGTTCGAATCTACTTTGACTCACATACGCGTTGATTGATTCGTTAAAATGACTCTTCAACTAACCGCATTATTTCAAATCTATTCTGAAAATGTTAAAATACACCAAAAAGGAAAAAAAGTTTTATAAGTACCTAATTCAAGTTGCAGTCATTTTTATTCACTGCAAACTTTTCTTGGCTTTGTGAAGTTTTGGTGAAAAGTTTTTGAGGTGTCTATCAGTGCTATTGCAACTTGTCCCCGCTTTAAGAAAATTTATAATATTTTATAAAATTTAAATTATAGCGTATGTGTATGTCCATGGTTTTATTCTCCGAATCGCATATTTCTAAATTACATATTTCTTAAATTCTTGTGTATATTACTCGCAAGTAGGTATGCATATAAAACTATAGGGTGCAGGCTTTATGCTTACCTAATTCCAGCTTTTGTTGTGAATAACAATATTGGTATAACTCTGGTAACGGAGACACGCAAGTCACGCCAATATACTTACTTACCGTTGACCATAAATTAAGCTAATAATACGGACTACGTGACTGCTATGCTGTGATCGGCTGTGATATAATAAATGAAGAAAAGAAAAAATCGAAAAAACAAAAAACGTCAACAAATCCTTGAAAGAATTTTTCTTACTGTTTTTAAAAATTGTTTTTCGTCTGCTTTTATTTATTTAAATTTTTTCACAGTTCAACGTCCTTTTCAATTCACTATATACTATCCTTTCGTCCCTTTTGAGACATAAATATAGTATGGTAGGCAGTAAAGTATATATAGCGTAAAATCCGATCATTATTCATGTATTTATATTTATTCATGTCCACCAGCCGGATAAACCTCTCGACGTCGGAACTGTCGTACCCTGTCGTTCACGGAACTAGCGATTTCATCGCGTGATTAGTTACCATTTCATTTTCAACCTAGTATCGCTCACCTTCCCGTATCTTATATACATATACATGTGAGTCGATAGTTTTGAACGATAAAATATTACCCTTTCTATACAGCTATAACAAGTCAAATCTCAAGCTCGACGAGTCGTTTTCTAATATCCCTAGTTTGCGTGTGGTCTAATAAGAATACGAAATCAACATCAATTCCCAATCATCGGCTACGAAATGTAGTCATGGGAACGCAAGGTTCTGGGGGGCGCCATTTTTTGATAAAAAATTTTCTCAAATTATTAATTTTTTGAAGATATTAATCAACAACTCACACAACAAATTCAATCTAAAATGTTACGGTTAATATAACCACGTGACATAATCTCTCCAGTAGGAGTAAAGATTAGGCGTCTTTTTCAAATAATTCGAAAACAATTGCCTAATTTTTTCAAATTTCTACCTCAACTCTGGGATAGTCCGTTTTTTGATCGAAGTTTCTTATGGAAACGACATGGAAAAAACTTGTTTCCTAGGTATATATTTTGTTGCAATAGTAATAATATTTAAATAAAAATCTGTAACTGCCAGGTTTTAGTTGGCATTAGTGCTACTATTTGTAAACAAATTTACATCACGATACCAGCAAATCTAGACGAATAGCACTTTCTCTAGATAAAAAAAAAGTCAGATTTCTAGGGTGTGCAATTCGTTGAGATTGCCTGGTATGATTATGTGAATTTTTTTCTCAGACAGTAGCACTAATGCCGACTAAAACCTCAGAGTTACAAATTTTTTTTTTAACACTATTACTTTTACAATAAATTATATACTGAGAAAAAAAGTTTTTCCCATGTTACAAGTCCCACAAAGCAGACTATCTTAGAGTTGAGGTAAAAATCTGAAAAAATTAGGTAATTGTTTTTTAATTATTTCAAATTCCTTAAGTGGGCACCTGATGTCGTAATTCGGGCCTGATTATTAAGTTCGCAAACAATAACAACAAACAGAAAGAAAAGATATTTTAACAGAAACTTCCGTTGCCTCTTAACGAAAAAATATCGAAAAATTTGACATGTACCGTTATGCTTAGAAATGATGAAAAATGAGAAATAAAAAAGTGCGATCTGAACACGACATGATTTGCTTTGCTTAGCGCAATGCGCATGCACTGTTCCGTTCGCCGTTGTGAGACCACAGTAGTAGCGCCGCGTTTGTGGTCAGGCACATGTAGCATTTATACCTCGAAGCAGCAAATCTGTTGGGCTGTCGAAGAAGGAATCCATTACTATTATTCGTGCTATCAATTCACGTTTGTTTTTCCTTGTCTAGACCTTTTCCTTTTATTTTCTAGCTTAGCATGTATTTCTGATCATTTTTGAAGCTGAAATATATATGCGAAGTATCGAAGAATTTTTGCGGAGAGAAAAAGAGTATGTAGAAAAGAAATCACGCGACATTCAATTGGAAATTAAAAATACTACCAACTGCGGTAATTCGACTGAAAATTTCAATTTTATTTTTGATCAGAACCATTCCAAATGATTGCAGGACTTCTTTTGATTCCATTCAGGCTTGTCAATTGGAATTTATATTAATTCTAATAAGAAATTACCTTACAATACATGAGCATTTGTTGATTAGAACGATATAGACTACAGTCATCAAATAAGTTGTTCCAATTGATTATTCAAACACTACACTGAACTGAATGTTTAGTTGCTTGTACTTAGCTGTGAGTTTTCTACTAAATATACAGCTCCGTTCACTGAATTTTTTCTTAAACCAACTGAACATGATCAGAAGTAGAATAATCAGATTAATAAAATGCTTTTCATATTAAGTAGATAATACAGATCGTTCAACTTGCTATTTCGTTGACTGTGCATCCTCGTATTTATGTTAAATAATAATTAAGTCAACGGAAGTATCTTTCATTTAGTTTGTGTAACTTATAAATTGTTGTAATAACCAAATATTCGTTTCGCCGCTTGAGAATTCCGCATTTAGTTGATCGAAACAATTTTTACCTTTTTTTTTCCATTCAACGAATTTTTCTCACAGTGTACGGTTATAATGTTTCGAACTAAAATCTTCCCACGGTAGAAAGAGGATAATAAATTTGCTACAGATAATACAAAAGACAAAGAAAAAAACTGTATAATGGATAAAAACGAGTCCATGTAAAAATTAGAAACTTACTCTCGTTTTAAGGATGTGTTAGGTTTTCAGGTAATTTATACAAGACTCGATGAAATTCCTCGTGGAACACATTCACGACCTTACTTTCCCTCGAAATTTTTGTCCTTATCTGCGTGAAATCTTTGGAGTGAAAAATTTTTCAACGATGTGCCCTAAGTGACTATCGTTTCGTCTGCAAGACGCCGTTCAATGTTCTTACTACGGATTTGAAGTTAAATAGAAAGTAAGAGGGGCGAAAAAGAAAGGTGGGGGGGGAGAAAAGTGTTCAATAATCTCAGACCGATCGCTTAGAGGGTTGCGGATGGCTTATTTCCACGAATTCGTCTATTCGCGCTATAGATCATTCTGTTTTACCAGCGGGTTATCGATCGGTCGGTAATACAGAGTGTTGGAGGACCGACAACACTCGAGATCGCGTCCACCTGACCATGACCCTATATTCTATGCACGTTTTAAGGATTGTCAAAATAAGAGAAAATAGTGAAAATTCCCTGGACCTTGCATCACGTGAACCCTGAAGCTTTCAACTAGACTTCGATCTGTGGATCATTGACTTAACGACGGGACCGACTACGATGATTCGATCGAAAAACAGGTCTAGTTATATCACCGAGGGTGTAAAGCGAGTGGCTGAGCGGTTATCGGCTGACGAATACGCCGTCGTGGACCTAAATAACAAACAGTGGCAGAAGCTGAAGAAGAAGAGAGAGCGAGAGAACGTGAGAACAGACAAGAACCAAAAACGAGACCCGTCAGAGCACCTCGTGAATGAAGCCGGCTTCAGGGCTGCAGTATTGATCGCCCCACCCTCGGGCAACCCCTCTTCTCTTTCTCCTTCACCCCGCTACCCCTTGGAAGGCTTTCGCGAACCGAGTAGTCTCGAGTCGCGAGGCATCGCCGGGCCACCTATACCATCTACCCGCTGTCCTATCCTATAACCATCTTCAGACCCCTCGCTATCTCCGCTCCTTGGTTCCTCTTTCTCGCTCGACGCCAGCCGCCTGCAGGCTGCAGAACAATCGGCCTCATATCCCAGTGTCAAGGTTGGGTCACCGGATACCTACTTCACCGCTAAGCTCGTAATACCGGCATAAAGCGAAATGTAATAATTCTCGGTACCTGCTCTACTTCAAGGGCGACCAGTAGATGTTCCTTAGTTTGACAAATGGAGAGAACAGCCTATTGGGGATTAGAATTCGCTCACGTGGTTGCAATTACTTTTTCAAGTGTCAGGACATTATTATGCGGACATGCTTTTTACAGAAACTGGAGAAAAAGCAAACGTTGCTTAAGTAGTGTGAGTAATCGTGAAGAGTTGCATTTTTTCACTTTTATTGAACTTTTTGTACAGTAATTTGACGTGAAAAACTCGAAATCTAGTCAATCCAATCTATTCTGATTTTTCCTGTAAACATCAGTTGAGTTTCGACAATTAGTCGGACAAATAACTTTGAATTGAATTATTGTAACGTAATCTTTCCTAGCCTAGCTTAAGTTGACTCGACAATTAGTCAGACAAAACACTTTAAATTAAGTCAATCCAATTGGATCTGTCCCAACCTACCCCTAAGCTTACTAAAGAAAGTAACTCAAATATGTATGAAGCTAAAACAACCAGCCAAGGTTAGCAGCCAAACGTGCCAAATTTCTCGGAAATCGAAAACTAGAGTTCAGTTTTATACAAGTAGGTATTCGGGGTTCAAAGCATGTCACAAAATCTTGATTTTCGGACCTTATTACCTTATTTGAATGAACAATAAAACATTTGGTTGCTGATTCTTTCTCCTAGCTTCAGCCTCGTCAAATGTGTGGCTTGTTTTCTGTTCGTGCAGCTCTGGGAAAAATGCAGCATGACGTGTTGTGGCCGTGTTTCATTGTATCTACTCACCGATTTGAGTACCATAGGCATTGCTCACCTATACTTGGCCGAAGAAATGACCGGAATGAATTTTCATACTCCGTTTAAACGCCCCCGCGGCTTCCCCAGTCCTTCACCACCAACCACCCGAGCCTTAAAATCCATCTTGGCGATCTGTTATCGCGTTTGACTACCGGAACACGAGGCTTACCGAGTACTTACCTCCGGAAATCGTCCAATTAGAAAACGTTCTTAGATTAAGGATCTCAGATCTAAACCCGATGCCTATTGTGTGCAACCCATAATTTCTAAACGCTTCCTGCAACTGCAAGCTGCTCAACTTCAACTTCACACGTTTGAATTCACGTTCAATTCAGCATTTCAAATTTCATGTTGAAGCCCATTTTTTAAACTGTTCTCTGTGTGTTGTAGGTTCTTTTATTCTCCTTTTTTTTATACCTTCTACGGGTCATTTAAATGTCACTAAAGGTCATTGACACATGACGCATGGCATGTGTGGAAAAATGGTATGGGACTAACCCAACCGATCAATTCATGACATGACAATGCCGAAGATCAATTTGAACAATTTTACCTCTTCATTGAGTAACAGACATTGAGTTTTTTTTCCCGATCCACGATGCAAACCAGGTATCATGTTGCATAATATAATTGCGTCATACCGATCGATTGGAGACAACTTCTTTTCGGACCACGTGTACAGTAATGTTCATTAATGCCTCTTCCCTTCCGGCTACCTTGTTTTCGGTCCGAGTCATGATGCGAGTTCGATACTAGACGAATTATGGGATGATGACTTAACTGAATTTGCATTTTATTTCTGACCGAATTTGCAAAATTTTACAGTGTCGTTATCGCGTGTCTCACAGGTAAATGCAATTTCATGAAGAAGAAGAAGAAGAAGAAGGGGATGGAAAAAAGAAGATTTTTTTTCCTTTCTCTTTGAATTCCTTATCTTCCTTTTTCTTCCCAACTCTTGCACGCACTCACGTCCACCTCTTTTGTTCCTTTCAAGATGTTTCTGGTTGCTGTGAACTACTTGAGAACCCTGAGAGGGCTTATCTTCAAACCAAGTCTTTAGAGCCAAAGATTATCTTACCATACAACATGAAAGGAAAGTCCTAGTTTTTGTACATCGTTAGAATACCGATTTGTCCAAACGAACTCTTAAAGATCTCTACGGATCCAAGTATAATTCTGAAATGTTAGTTACAAAAATGATGACCAATTGTTTCAGTATCTTGTATTTGAAACATTTTTAATTTTCACACTAGATTACAATTCAACGATCATCAGAACCTCCAGCCACCCAATTCTACAATAACCTAACAAATTTTCAAAATTATCATTAATTATCATAAATTATATAAGTAGCTAACATCATACCAAATCATCAACATATGAATGAATTATCAAAGCGATACTAGTTTCTAATGACTATGGCACTGAATCGTCAACTCAGTACCGATTTATCAACAACGTGGCACTAAATTATCAACATAGTACTGAATTGTTGTCAACATGATACCAAATTGTGATCAATAAAGTATTGAATTACCATTATCAGAATTATCATCAACAAAGTCCTAAACGATGATGAAACAATTATTGAACCACGATAGACGTAGTCCTGAATTGTAACCCATAAATAAAAAAAAAATTGATTATGGTGGCATTGAGGACATTTGTAGTACACAACGCAAAACGAACGTCATCTCGTAGTACCGTGAATACATCTAATTGTAAGTAGAGTAGATATACCCTACGTGCAGCTGGTATATAACAAAGATCTGTTGGCCTCCATCCCCTGTACATCAAGTGACCCTGACCTCGTGCAAGCCCGACCTACCAAGAATTTAATTCGGTTAAAATGCCTCGCGTATCGGGTTGATTGATCCGTCGATACCGCCGCCCATCTTTTGTATATCCACCATCAACCCTCCGGGTTCCGTCGATATACATTTATTCGGCTATCCGAGGGTACGATTTTGTGCTGTTATTTCTTCTCTCAGTCTTGTGTACCATTTCCCATTATACAGAAATGAAAAGGAGTCGAGTACCCCTTCGATTTCTAAAAATTTTTCTTTTTTCTCATTTTCTTGTTCGCTCGTCTCTCGTCTTGAAGAATGCGAACCGCACGTATCACTGACCATCGAGGTGAAAGAGAAGAGGTAAAACTCTGTCAAATGAAGCCCTGTCGTGGTGACGTGGCGGTAACAACCCAATCACCCAGAAGTTGACTCTATTACCCGTCCTGCAGTGCAAAATATATTTATTCATTCTCATTCGCACGTTTAGAATCGCAGTCAATAACTGATATCGAATTTCCTTCGTGAAAATTTCTCCGCGTAAACGGTTTTAGAACTATACACCGAATCGAATTTAACTTCTAGCCAATCAGAGGGTGTGACGCAATCGTTACCCGTAACGCATGGCAAGCTGCGATTCATGGACTTTGACTCAGCTCTCATTTGAAAACGATTGGCCCGTCGACATACGCGCTGGACCAAAATTAGAGTAAATTCTGAGTATTTTGGCTAATATTTCTGCCGGTATTTGTCGTAGGTCAAATCTGTGGCCATATTTTTGTTCTGTGGTTAATTTTGCAATAGGAAACCGATTTTCAACCACTTGGTACAAAAAACCTCTGCGTAATCAAAAATAGCCACATTCAAGTGAAAGATGTGAAAAAGAAAAGAAAAATGGCTCCGACTCAGTCAATAAATTTTTGCGGGATCTAATATTTTGGCTTTTGACTAGTCTCTAGGTGGGTAACATGCCCACAAAAAATCAGCCAAATTTAACCCTTAAATGGTAACGGCAGGTCACTCACTGAAACCGTGTCCCCTTTTTAGATTCTCTACGTTTTCCCTTGTTTATATGATTACATTGTTTAAACAAATGATCAAATCGTCAATATCGTGATTGGTCCTTATTCTAGGATAATTAATAAGATTTCATGAATTTTGCAGAATTTTTTTTACCACTTTGGGGTAATTTTTAAAACACCAAGTTACCATTCAAGGATTAAAGGGTGGTGTTTTCTTAAATAATTTTCTTCGAGACCTTTTCTTCCTTCAACACCATGTTTTCACAGACATGACGAGAGCCTGAGACGTTGTCGTCATGGCTAGCAGCACGGAGGATTACGGCTCCGAGTTACAGGAACTGCAGTGGGGCGGTGGAAGCGGATCCAACTTCCTCAGGAGCGGGTCCCACTTCCTCAAAACAGGATGCTACGAGGCGGAGGACCTCGAATCGACGAGGCATCACGCCGGCCAAAACAGGGGCTACTACAGCCCACCGGGTACCAGTTACACGATAGTCGAAAGGCCCCCGAGTGCCCCTCACCACCATTCAACCCACACGACACCTTACCGGAAACGAGGACATGGGGTAGGCGGAAGCGGAGCGATCTCCCCGGAGCAAGTGCTCAGGTTAGTTCTACGTCCGGTTTTGCCACTATTGTAATCGTTATGCAGCGCGGTCTTAACGGACCACGGAAGACGCTTTTTTACTCTCCATGGGTAACTGACAGCTGCTCCGCTACTTAATGCCCGGTTATTGAGCCAGGCTCTTCGGCAACGGTGTCAACGAGAAGCGGCAGACGGACAGACGGACGCCGGCTTCGAGTCCCGCCAGCGTTGCGGCGCTACGGAATTCCGCAAGCCAATCTGGACAGCAAAACCTTCAAACCTCCCCTCCGCCGCAGCCCCCAAGCCTCCAGGAACTCACTGTCAGGACCATCACCATGGCCAGAGATCCTCCTGACTCGCATCATGGCTTTGGGATCTGCGTGAAGGGAGGTAAAGACGCTGGTGAGCTTCACACGATTACTTTGATACGTATATCGGGTATAGGGGAGGGTGGGGCACGACGCCCCCCCCCCCCCCCCCCTTAGCCGGTTATTACTTTTTGTGGCTTTTTACCATTAAATGAATTTATTTTTCTTCTACTTTGAATAAATTCACCGAAATTTTATAAATACTCTAAAAAAATGAATTTTTTTTTTACGCGGCATGACGGCTTGCCACAAAAAATGGTACGAAAAAATTTTGAGAGCAATTTTTTTTTTTTTCTTCAAATTCCATTTTTCCCAAGGTATGGTAAATTGGTGTGAAATAGCCCGAGTGGATGAATACTCTAAATTTACAATATTAAAAATTGAAACAAATTTTTGAATCCGAGTTTTTTGGAACGTCCATTATGCCCCAGATATCTCACATTATTCTAAAAATGAGCAAATACATCAAATTTACGATAGTTTATCGGTGAACAGAAAAAAAAAATTTTTTTAGCCAAATTTTTGAGGGGGCTGTCATGCCCCACCCTCCCCTACTTGAACCCTAATCGCTTCGTGTTTCGATTTTCTTTTACTTTCATCCTTTCTCAGTTTCTTGTGTTGTTCTTTTTTTTCTTCTTCCAGATTACGTTTACCTCAGATCTTTTCTTTACTCTAAACTCAATTTGAAAATTCCATCATTAAGGGAAGACTTCGGTAAAACACTGCAAGAAATTTCCTGCGCATACACTTTCATCGCACGAGGTTGAGATTTTTTTTTAAATCATATACTACCATTATCCAAAAATTGTTGAAAGGGTTTTTTTTATCCCACTTCTGATAAAGATTTTAAACATTTAACCAAAGTCTCTCCTTAACCGACACTCTCACGCCTCACCCGACGACGATCATTTCAATTCAATGAAAATCGATGCAGATTCATCAATTTTTTTTTTTTAATTCTGAGATTCGCTGCAACTTAATCATTGATGAAACGTAAAACAAAGTCACGTGGCCAACGGCTGCGACAACTCAGATGAGCACTCATCTCGCGACTTGCAGTTATGTCTTCTGGATAACAAAATTTGATATAAAAAAAATTTCAAACTTCGTCAATTTCCTGAGTATATAGTTTGAAGTTTACACATCCTTCGGTTTGGAGACCATTTTTTTTCTTTCTTCGCGACATATCAATGCGAGTTTTCCACGCAAACGTCGGTTCGAATCATCTTTCTTGACTCATCTTCACTTTGTCTTTCTTCCGTTTTACAAATGCTATTCAAAAATCTATTTGATGGTCCATCGTTAGTTGAGGTGCGGTTAGTACTTCCAATTTAAACTGGGAAAGCTTTTATTTCTATTCACCAAATTCAATACCACGTTTTTACATCTTTCCTTATTTTTAAGTCAACTTATGCATCCGTGCACCTATAACTAGTGCTTAATCCAATCAGTTCTGACTCAAATATGTGCATATAACTAAAATAAAAAAATGGTAAGGACGATCAGCGTTTGTATAGTAGAGTGGTCCTTATTAAGGGGTCGGAAAATCCCCCCCTCCCCCCTCATCGAATCTGTTTCAAATCATTTAAGAAAACAAAAAAATCTGTATAAAGTTTTAAGCCGCTACGTCAACTAGAATATATGCATGCCTCAACGTGATTGAATTTTCTCATTTCGTTGAAATAAATTACCCTTAGCCTAAATTACCCTTGATTTTCGGGAAGATTGCAAAAAATTCTATTCGAAAAATCGACCAAGAACCGTGCTCAAAGAAATTGAAGGTCTAATTTGTTTATATTTTTACGTAACGATGTGAATTTGACCAAAAAATGTTCTTGTTGGCCAGAATTTCTTTGTGTTTACTCGTCTGATTCTAAAATTCTAGCTCCTATATCAATTAACGCAGTGGCTTGAAACTTGAGGCAGATTTTTTTTTAATGATTTAAAACAGATCTGCGAAGAGGGGGAGGGGGAGGGGGAGGGGGGGGCAATGAAAATTTTTCCGTCCCCGAAATAAGGACCACCCTAACGTATATCTATCCATCAACGACTGAATACCTCCCGAGGGATGAATAGAAATGTCAATTTTCTTGTTACGAGGCTCTTATTATTCCTGTTGATTTTTTCGTTTGATATCCAAAACGTTGGAAAGTTTATTTGCGACGATATCGATTAAAATTATAATTACACGTAGACGTTGTTAGAAAGAGAAAACATTTATTCTTCTCGAACCGATCACATCATTATTATACAAGTACAGCCCCTTAGGTTGCATAAATATTCATCGCAAAATAAGTTTCCTCGTAGTTTAAAAGAATAATGATAATGATAATGGTGATAATTCATTCCGTGCAAGGTTAGAATTGAATATGACAATTGATAACCGCGGACTCGACTGCATTTGTACAATTTGAAATAAAATTCAGGAAAATGATGGTTCATATCTCGTATAATTTTACTGCCCGTTAATTTATTCATCATCATTTCCTTACTCATTCATCGGATCATCTACGCGGAGCGGTATTCAGCCTAAATGGTACAATCATGATGAAACTGAATGAACCGAATGAAAAGAATATCAAAAAAAAAATTGTCATAAAATAGCAGTTTGCGTGACTCGAGAACCTTTCTGTCTGTTTCGCTGTACCATCAGAAGTGCAGTCAGGTAACGAGCGTAGCCCAAAATCCATCAATCATATGAAACGATCGTAAAATGACGTTTAAACTTATCGATTTTCAACTAAACCAAATAATAACATGTGTGAATAAACAATTTCGTAACAACATCCAACGCAGCTTCTGCGCAAAATTTTCAACGACACTTAAAATTCTTTCTTTCAAGTTAGACACACTTCATTACTCATGCGATCTTCGATATTGATGGTTTTTGCCTAGCTATATGGATGTTGCATGATGTTTTGTATTGCCTCGTGAAATTCCCACAAAACAATCGCACGCACGCACACGCACGCACACACACACACACACACACACACACACACACACACGCAATTTTTTCCATCCCTCTAGTCTCTCGCTTTCGGGTAGAGAAGAAATATCCTAACCTAAAAAAATGAACGAAATGAAAGCGGTTCTTTTGCTATTTCTTCGCGATGTACAAGATTTTTTTTCGAAAATTTTGAAAATCTTAACATTGATACATCATCTGCGTTTATTAGGTCGAGCATTTGGCAGCTCATATTCTATGCCAGATCAATACATCCGTCCGCAACGAATTCTATACTATCGGCGTCACAGGCTCGTCTGCTTCCGTTTTTCTGTCCTTTCCTTGAAACTCGTTGACGAACGATACGCATCTAAAAATCTGTAAAAAAAACAAAACAAACGGAATTAAAAGTTTAAAGTGGATTTGGAATTCTTCAAAATTTACCGAAAATCAAGATTTTCCTCCGGCTTTCAAGGTACCGGTCAGCGAAAATGAAAAACGAAAACACACAACGTAAAAAAAAAATTCAAATTCAACGTTTCATGCAAGGGTTTGGCGACTGATCAGTTATTTAGCCCGCGGCAATGTCGCTGCCCCACGTGCATAGACCTGCAGTGGCGCATAGATAGCCAAGTTTAATGTAAAAACTGATCACGCGCGCGCTGTGGAGTTCACAGAGTGAAAACGGATAGTCTCGATCAGACTCGGTAATATCGCTGCACTAGACGGTTCATGATATATAAACAGCCATTTGCTTATTTGTTTCCGTCTCTGACTTTCGTTTTCATATCATTATTATTATTATTGTTGTTGTTGTTGTTGTTATTGTTATATATGAGACATTTGTCGGTACCATGTATCGAGAAATCGTTAGTCACGAGTATTAAAGCCTGTTACGCCCAAGTAGCTGCGGGTTGAAAATGGCGGTTGAACTTTTAATTACTCTTTATCGTTTGTGTGTGCGTGTGCATGTGTGTGTGTGTGTGTTTGCGAATTTTGTTTTTAGTTCATCCAGTTTTCATTGCAATTCATTTATTTTTTCAAGTTAAGTAAAATACACTTATGTTCGCACGTAGTGTAATCATCTCATACTATGTATAACATGTTAATTTGAATATTAATTTATATTCCGTATTCGTGACGTACGTTCGTTTCAAAGTGCATAATTTATACAAACACAAATCCCTTTGTTTTCACAATAATATCTTATTTACACACACGTGCACTACATACACAGAAAATAATATCTGCACCCGATGAAAAAAGAAATTTAGTCATCACCTCAATTTTCGATGCTGATTTCTTCTCTCTCTCTCTCTCTCTCTCTCTCTCTCTCTCTCTCTTTCCCTCTCTGTAATTGTTTTTTTCCGTTTCTTCCTTGAAATTCTTGTTCTAGTTTGACCATTAATTTTCCATGCTCTATGAATATTTTCATGCGTATATACCTATATACTACACACATATCTTTAGGTGTATAATACACATAATATCGTTGGCGAATGCATTCCTTAATATTATGAATTCTCCTCAAATACCATGAACAATAATTCTTTTTTTTTTCAGCTGTTGTCAAGAATAATTATATCGATTCGGACCTCTTTTCTTTTAAATGCAATTGACGCTGGAGCGAAAGAAAACAACAGCAATATCAGCAAGCTATAAATAATTGTACCATAAAGTCACTTTACTTGTTGAGATATATAGGTACATGAACATTCATTCACGTACCTTTTGTTTTTACAAAAATTTTCGAGCACTTTTTTCAAACAGCAAAAAATATCAAACCCAATTATGGGGCTGAAAAATTGGAAGATTATAATAACAACGACTGAAATTAGTTTTCTTTCAAGTTCTCAGATGAAGCTACGTGAATGATTTTAAATTCTGACAAGGAAATATCTTAGTTGAAGAAGAATTGTTTTTCTTTCGTCGCGTATTGTTCTTGGTATTTGATTGTCCGTCCCTTTTTCTGTTTCTTTTTTGTTGTTGTCGTTATCGTCGTTGTTGTCGTTGTTTTTTCGTTGTTTTTTTTTTTTTTTTTTTTTTTGAAAAAATATTTTTTAGGTGTTGGTGTATATATTTCACGTGTCGAGGAGGGTTCAGTTGCCGAACGAGCTGGACTCCGTCCCGGCGATACGATTCTCGAAGTGAACGGTATCCCATTCCGTGCAGTGACCCACGAAGAGGCTCTCAAGGTGAGCAAGGGCTTGAGAATAAAAAAATAATTATTAACATTTACTCAATATAAGTATTGCTGTATTTTATTTGAAATATTTTTAGCGAGTAATTTATTGCCCCGGTAATTTGAAAAGTAATTGCTCGTGAAATCGGAAGACAGAGAAAGAGAGAGAGAGCGCGAGAGGGGGGGGGGGGGGTGATTCACTCTCTTTGGTGAAAGAGAGCAGAAGATTAGTCGGGGGTCGATGCCGGAGTGGCTTCGGAAGACTGATAGCTCGAGGAGCCGCTATCTACCCACTGTTCATATACTGATGGCCCATTGTCGGGCTCTTTTGTCTCTGGCCCTCATACAAGCGTCTGCTACACAACTCACCTGCTCGCTTGCCTACCTTTGGTATAAGAGAACAGCGAATGAGAGACTGACGAGCGTATCGGCAGCCCTCTAGCACCGATTACCGACGCTTAAGTGCCAGCAGCCATCCCCGAAACCGCGATGCTATTTTAGTTGGGACTAGGGGAAATAAACCCCAACCCCGAATGGCTGTCCCTCTTTCTTCTCTTCGCCGATTTTCCTCCCTCTAGTTATACCCTCGAAAAATTTCAACCCTCGAATAATAATATCGACTGCAGGAGGAATTTTCCTCATGCTCTCAGCTTCTGCTCTGTAGGGTAGTTTAGTTTTACTGTTTACAGCTTCTCCTACGGTTTGGCGTCTCGGCGCCAGTCGTCTCGGCGCCTAGCGCCCCCGCGTTGTTTATATATCCTTACACCACGGGCTCCCGGATAACGGGTGGCGGCCGCGCACTGGACCCGTCAGTCGATCTTGCAGCGTGATTCCTTGATCTCAATCGCTGTTTTATGCTGTCTTTTTACCATCAGCTTGTAGCATTTGTCGAGACGAATCCAAGGACTCCTTGATCACCTGTTTCCGACAACTGAATGCCGAGATATTGCAAGTTCAAACTTCGGCGAAGGCCGTGCTAGTCTAGCATGCTGGTCGACCAGCGCATGCTAGACATCTTAGAACCTGCACTTCAGCCCAAGTTCAAACCGCAATATCTCGGGACTTTATGGACGGAATACGACGAACAAGGAGTCGTTGGATTCGTCTGAATGCCAGCTTTCACGTCGTACAGATGCGAAAATCTGAAGAATTGATTTTCCTGCAATAAGTAATCCACGTTTAAACACTAGTCGGTTCATACACAACGGTTACAAATTCATAGAAACTATACCTGCTCGCCATAGAACATAGGACACCCAGTGGTTGATCACGGGCTACCCGTTTAGGCTACAAACGTTAACCCGGTCCTCTTTTTACCATGTATAAAGCTTCCTGCAGGGAGGTAAGATAAATATTTCATGGTGTTCAAACACGAGTTTCCTTACGTTACAAACTACCAACTCCGACCTCATATACCGTTGAAGTCTAATCAAAATTGAGCCTTGATTTAAGTGCGGATCAAATGCTCTACAGCTCGACGGTGTCGCGTCGATATCACTGAATATTTTTTTTTTTGTCCGATTGAGTATGCGACCATTGATAAAAGGTAGAACCACATGAACGGAATTTAATTCACATGCCTATTGAGTTATCCAGTACTCTTATAATCATAAATTCACAAACCTAAATAGGATGAACCGCATAATGATAATAAAAATCTATAATCCGCGGCAAGAGATAAAATTTTTCCGTGGAAATTTAATGAAATATTTCATCGCAGAGCAACTCGCTTCAAAAGCCCTTGTTCCGCATTCCTTGCCATACATATATATCTATATATTTACATATAGGCATATACATACATACCTAGGTAGAATATAGATATAAACAATGTATGTCACACACCTACCTCCTCGTGGTATCTTGACAGAAGAGTCACGAAACGCGAAGTGAAATTACCTACCCCTCTTTCCTGTTCGGTTACTTACAAGTATATTCGTGATTAAGGTAAGCTTGGAGCAGCTTTCATACCATCATTCCATACAAAGTCGGGCACACGGCTAGGTTCGCCGTTTTAGGGGAGTTCAGCACTTTCCGTAGCATAGATATCGATCTGTACGCTCCCCGTGACGTCATATCCTGCTTATCCTTGACCGAACTCAGGCTCATCCTTATAACCACTGCGGCAGACACCGTTTCTACTTTTCTTCCTCATCATTATGTGTCTCACTTCAATTCGCCTCTCCTCATCAACCTATATTACTTTTAACACGTTATTATTGGCTCATTCTAGATGCTCAAATCCTGCCGGACGCTTAGCATGACAGTTCGCGGGCCCGCATTGGACCCTCGATGTCGAGGAAGTCATCCCGGGTGGTCGGCTTCCGGTCGGCAGCAATCCTGCAGCTGGATGGACCGCCAGGGTCGTCCGGCTTCCCCTCCGCCTTTGCACAGCCGAGATGGCCGCTACGCGGCCCATAGAACGCGGAAAGTCGAGCTCTGCATCGAACCTGGACAGTCCTTGGGACTCATGATTAGGGGGGGCCTAGAGTATGGTCTAGGAATCTACGTTACCGGCGTGGATAAAGATAGCGTCGCGGATCGGGCAGGACTTCTGGTAAAATCCTCGTTTCTTATCACCTCTGACCGTGTGCTCTTCTCTTCACGGTCTTTGGATTCAACCTTTTCAGATTGGGGACCAAATCATCGAAGTCAATGGTCAGAGTTTTGAGGAGGCGACTCACGACGAGGCTGTCCAGATACTGAAGACCAATAAACGCATGAGTCTGGTCATCAGGGACGTGGGAAAGGTTCCTCACTCCTGCACAACTAGTCAACCCGTCGTCGTTCCTCCGTCTCGGTACCAGGAGCACGATCCTCTTCTACTGGACAGTCCGGCCATCCATGGAAATCATCGGCCGCCCAGTCCGGGGTAAGAATATGAGGTTTCATTTCAGAATCACAAGCATAAATCAAGTCGTCTGATCAATATCTGTTCACAATGTCAACACATTATCTCAGAACCGGTAGTGCCGAGTGGAGGAATCGCGCTCTTCATTCAGCGACTGCCGCCATGGTAGAAGAGAAGGCCAGGGTAGTCCTTGCAAGGAGTGAAAGAGCTGCACTGTCGCAGCTCCTTGGCGACTACAGGAGTCGCCGGTTGACCATCGAGGACCTCGTTGCTAGTCTGGGCGACCTTTTGAACACCCATGAAAAGCTCACGCTTCTTACCGAGCTCAGAGAACTCGTTGACGGAAAGGATCGAGCTGCCTTTGATGACCTCGTTTACAGACCAAGGACCAACGTGACACTCGGCAGGGTATGGATTGCAAAAAAATGTGATTGTGATACTGGCGATGGATCTCTTTCTTGGAATAGAATACTGCACTGACTGTATTGTCACCTTTCGTTACCTAAAAGTGTTTCAAAGGTTTGAATACAGTCAGTGCAGCCAGTAAAGTTTGATAAAAATTACTGCGACACAGACTCGTAGATTGATTGCTTTCCGAAAGGTCCTGAGATTCAAATCCATGCTGACCAAATTGGTACAAAGTCATTTTCTCAATCAGATTTTCCAGAAACTTCGAGTTTACGCATGATGATGATTATGAAGAGGAAATTAGTCTCATTCAGCTTTGACTGAAATCACCATGCATCATATTTTCATGTTACTATGTAGTAATATTTATTACGACTTCGCCTTTAAAAAATAGAACAATGACGGAGAACAGTTGATTTTGGATTTCAGAGGAAAGGTGATAGGACGCATTCTGATCTCGTTGTGACGCCGTCGATTCACGATCTTCCGGTGAGTAATCCCAATCATTCTATATAATTCTAACACCCGATATCTAGGAGAAATTTCCCACATGTTTTTAGGTAGGTTAAGAGTGGACCATGAGAAATCACACTTCTTGTAAGCTTGTTATATCTGTTCTTGCCATTATTTGACTCGAATTGATGCAGTTTTTGGCAACTGGAAAGTAACAAAAATTAACCTATCACCGAAATTAAATTCGAAGCGCGTAAAACGGCGGACATATTGATTTCATTAATCTGATTTTCATTCCTCCTCGATTCCGTTACAACAACAACATCACAAAGGATTCTCAAAATGGCTGTGATACTTCCGGTAATTCTTAAACGAAGTCCTTATTCCGCTGACATGAAAACACGGTTCATTCCTAACACTGAGATCGTAAACATACTACTGTCGACTATATATCTACCTGCAGCAGCCATTCGTATTTCTGTCCATATACGATTGTCCGCCTATATTATGTACTACACGCTCTGTAGTAACTATCTACTGAACTATTTATCTGTTTATTACATGTTACGTATACGTATAATACATATTACGTATACGTATTGTATACTGTATACCTATTACTGCAGTGTTAGACCTATTTATCAGTCTTCTCTCTATTCAATGTATACTACCCTATTATATATACTAAAAATTATATACTAGCAATGTGTCCCTGGCACTCTATCCGTTCATTTAGTTTTTTTTCTCTCTCCGTATACTTTTGCCGTTTATTTATCAATTGTTATTATTTCTTTCCGTTTCATTTTTATTATTATTATTATTATTATTATTATCATTATTATTGTTAAACATGTTATGAACCCGGTAGTGTCCCATATTTATATACTTATTATGTATACATGAAAAAAGTTTGGTCAATGTTATTTTTTTCTCTCTTCATCTTCTTCGGCTTTTTCAAATAATTTTTGTGTTTTTGTATTTACTTATTCATTAGTTTTTTCGAACTTTGAGTTTTCCTATGTTCGATGTAAAATTTTTGAAAATACGACGATTGCCTTGTTTCTAACATTGACCATTCTTTCAATTGTATATTAGGCTCGATCTTATAGTTTCAACTCTTATACTCTCTGTCTTGATAGATGTCACCTATCAGCAATATATATATATATAAAAAAAAAACAAATTAAATCAAATGGTGAACGTGAAAAATAATGAGAGAGTGAGTGATCGAAAGTAAGAAAGAAAGAATGAAGCAGCGAATAAGAGGATGGAAGATACAAATAAACGAATAAATATCTAAATTGTTATTCAGTTTTGATAATATTGTTATTATTATTATTGTACTGTATCCAAAATTCGTTATGTTCGTCATCGTCTGGAGAGGTGCACGAGGGGATCGAAAATATTTCATAAACAGGTTACATGTTACAAAATCGAGGATAGATCACGGCGAAAAATTAATAAATATCGAACCTCCGGAAATTTATTGCAGTTTTTTAAGGTGGAATAATAAATTAGTAAGAAAGAAAATGAAAATTCGTATCTGACTTATCACGGAATTGACTATAATGACAAGTGACAATATCGACAAATGACATTTCAAAATTCACAGTTTCGCATAGTAGTAAAAACCATTCTTCCTTATTTTTTCTCACGCATAATATCGGTACATCGTATTCATACGTATAACTATGTATATCATACATATACATATACAATATACATAATGCCTTCGCAGTAAAATAAAGCATGCAGTATATTTCTTGCATCATCTGTCCAATTGTATTGTATTTAATGTTTTAGCTCACTGTATTCATTTTCATATTTACTTTTATTATCATTATTGTCATAATTCTTAAAACGGTTGTTTACAATTTTTCTAAAGTTAAAACAATAGTAGGTATTCAACTTCTGTAAAATGTGAGTCAATAAAACAAATAACAAACTAAACCAAAATGACTATAATGATAATAATTATGGATAAAGGATACGTTGTAAATTGGATGCATCCAGACTTACTCAATAATGCTTTTTCTGCTTTCATGTTTTTTTTTTTTTTTATTTCGTCTGAAAAGTTCTTTATATCTTCCTGAATCTTTTGTCAACATGCCGCATGTTTCCCACCCTCATTCCTATAGTAGTTGGGTACTTGGGTAATCTTTTAGCATATAAAAAATTATAGCCCATAGCTATTGTAGTATTTCAACCTATTTATTATATAATCCTGTTACATATAAGATCGTGATAGACAATCATCTATACATAGTACGGTGGCCGTTATTTTGGTAAAAAAAAAAAAAAAAAATTCATTCAATTTTTCAAAAAAATCAGTGTAAAGTTTGAAGACGCTCGGATAATTTTAACTTGTGTCACCACGGGATTGAAATCTTGAAGGAAAAATTACCATTCTCAAATATTTATTACACAAATAATAACAATTGACAAATTCAGAAATTTGGCACAATCATTGAAAAACTCCTCGGAAAACTTGAAAAATTGAAAATACTTATATTTATTATCTTTGTAATATTTATAAGTAGAAAAATCACAGCTTAAAGAATTTTAGATTTTTTGGATCATTATTATGTGTGTAACAAAGGTTTGAGTATTAGTCATTTTTTATTTAAAATTTTGATCGCCGGGTGGCACAAGTTCAAATTATCCGAGCGCCTTCAAACTTATAAACATTTATTTTTCAAACACCTTTATTGAATTTTTATGAAAGGAGTAAAAAATTTTGTTCAAAGCTAAAATAACCCCAACCCTAATTCCATAGTACATGAGGAACGTGTAAATAGATTTGCCGCATAAATAATCAGTTATACAACAACAAACGATAGAAAAAAATATTATACTTCGCATATACGATCACGTATATAATTTGTGTGTGTGCCCATTTTTTATTTTTTTCTTCATCAAAACTATTTCAAAACAACTTCAAACATCAGTGCTTTGGTTTTCGTTTTCCAGGAAAGAAAAGAATTCTTTTCTGTTTTACACACCAAGGAAAAAATACCGTTTTTGAAAATCGAAATTCGAGTTTTCATTACGTTGAACAGATTTTTATTCGTTTACACCGGTTACCTGAAAATTTCACGTGACAAACGAAATCAAGCTCAAATTGACCAGTTACTCTGCATTTTGAAAATTCTTTCCGCGGGCCATCAACATATTATATACGACTACTACATTTTTGACTACTACAATTTTTTATAAAACATTTTTGATTATTCTCTTGGAAAGAAGTAATATATATATATATATATCAATCCCTTGCCATCCTCGCAATCTACGCGGCGTGTTGCAGTGTGCCCGAGCTTTGCTGTTTCTTTTTGCCATTCGTTTATTTTCACTTTTTTAAATCATGATCTAATATTTGATTCGTCATTCCCGGTATGTTTAAGTCCATAAAAGTGTTATCCAGATTTGTGTGACATCGAGAATATCTACAAAAGTATCGGTGGTGAATTGGAACAGAATGAAAAAAAATTCTCTTGTCACAAACTTGTCTAAATTACGAACGCATGTAGGAGAATTTAGTTTATGGAATACGTCTAAACGAGACATGACCGAAGATAAAGGAACTAGGCGTTATGGAAAATTAACAGATAATGAAGAGTAAAAAAAGGAAAGAGAGAGAAAGAAGAGACAATGATTCAAACTCCAAAAAAGAAATCCAAAGCTCTGGCTCTTTGCGCGGCCCTGTAACCCCCCCCCCCCCCATCCGGTTTCCCAAATACCGTACTTGAGGAAGACCGTGTTTACCGGATATGTGATGTAATTTCTCGCAGAGAGGCGGCGGTGGTGGCGTTGGCGGGAACGCCACCGGAAGTTGTTGTCGACCTGCGAGGCTCGTGGACGTCGAAGGAGATCCCCTAGGAGTTACGGGACCCCTTATACCGAGGGAGGGCCAGGGGGAGTATAGGTCACCGAGCGAGGACAGCGGCCTCGGAGCAGACATGCCCAGGAGCAGGTCGAAATTACATACAAAAATCAAAACACAATTAATCAAAGAAATTTAGCTCCCTCATGACACTCAGTTTTCCCCTTTTCTCATTCACTGATCAAACCATCGTCATATTTTTTGTCGCAAAAGAAAACAAAAAACATCGGGCCGTTTTGGACTCTGTTGAAACACAAGAGTAGATATAATATGACAGTTTTGGATTTGGTTCAAATTTTCGCCACCAGAGGACACGACGAAAAGTTTCCAGAGAATGAAAAAAAGTTTTCCGAAAATAAAATTCCTGTTTCATTAACGCATGAAAAAAGTTTTCGGAATACTTTCTTTCATCTCTGGAAAACTTGTTTTCATTTTCTGGAAACTTTTTGTTACACCCTCTGGTGGCGGAAATCGGAATTACATTCAGAACTTTCTATTATATCTACTCACAGCTGACGCGGTTTTGGACTAGAAATACTCCAGCTACTTAGTCAGAAACATCGGGTTATGAAAGCGTTGAAGCTTCTCGGCGGTCAAAGTTGTGGTGTGAGTATACATGTTGTGCCTAGAACTCCTACGGACGCCCCTTTATTCGAGGTTAAGGTCTTCAAGTGAGATGTGTACCAACTGTCTAAAGAAATCCCTATATTGCTAGGGAATTATTTTTTTGGCGGACGCTACCCTGCTCGGTAATGTCATCATGTATAGTCGTGGTGTGAGTTATTTAAAGTCCCGATAATTTTTTCCCCTCGCAGAATCAACCTCACAACAATTAATCACCACCGATTTAGGGTATTTTAGCGCCGTTGGTACACAACTTACTTAAGTCCAGTCCAGCGCGAGAGAGAAACTTTTTTGGAGAAAGAAGCTGCACTTCTAGGTACACCGTGTTATATTCACACTATGGTCAAAGTGGACAGAAATAACACTGATAACGAAAAAGAAATCGGACGAGGTAAATCGAAGGTCGCTTGTTATCGACAGTCTGAAGTCGGTGAATAATCGCTGTTGGTTAAATACGGGCGTTGCGGAATATGTCACAAATGTATGTATGTACCTACATATGCAGACTTATTTCGGGTTCGACGAATTGGGCCAAAGCAAATTATTATTAAATCGATCGGTACGAAGCACTGTGTGGGTATGGAATAGGGTCGAATGTGGGTATCCACAATATAAATACCCGCCAACCAACCCTGTCGGGCACATGTGCCTGGTTTGTTACTCGTCACCCGGGTAACTCGACGAAACAAATAGATTTACCCGATTCTGTGCAGTCGCCCCGTGGTCCTACGTACCGAATACCACGGTTTTGAATTACCAAGAGCTTTACATTTTTTTCCCGAAGCCTACCCAACCACTACTTATTTATTCACTCGATCCTGCTTCGTTTAATTTTTCACCATCCATCCATTCATTCGTTCGATCGAATCGTTCTTACATCGCATTTCCCGTACCACGCGGTTCATTGAAAAACGTACACTCATGGAAATTCGATTTTAATTTTATTCTGATTCTGATTCCTATTATTTGAAATTGTGTTTTTTTTTTTTTTTTTTTTTCTCACGTTTACTTTTTGCTTGTTCGATTATTTTATCAAGACGTATGTACCTCGATATTGCAGGGTTATCTACATCATGTGCTCAATACTGTCCCTTTATACTTTTACCGGGTGAGATTATGACGATCACAATAGAAGTAGTCAACGCGACAAGAATTTTGAAGAGAAATAAAAAAGCTCGATGAAGATGTATTAGAAACTGATTATTGAATTCGTTAAAACATTTGTAAGCTATCTAAAAATGAAAGCAAAGATCGAGCGAGGGGATAAGAAGTAGTTTAGGTGGATAGACAGACGACGGGGACGGAGTAATAATTTTGGGTATTGCAGAGCTGGCTGCAGACGAAGCCAACAGCACCAAGTCGCAACCTCAGACCTCGCCCTCTCCAACGATGACGAGTGCGACAATCAGGTATAAACTCCAATAAACAACAACAACAACAACAACAACAAAAAAAGAAAGAAAGAAATGAAAGCAATAGCATTCGTTCATTGTTCGTAACTAGCGAGACGTAAATAGACTAGCGAAACGATGTATAGAAAGTACAATCTAGTCTAGACATAAGATAGTCTTCTAACATAGCCTATGAACATTTGTAACAAGCTTTATCCCAATCCTGTTTGCTGCTATTCCTTGTTACTTCTTTCCTTGGCGTTTGAAGAGTAATAGAAATTGATTGTTGCAGGACTACGAGGATGAGGCTGAAAATGATCGAGGACGAAGGCACAGCTCACCTGGAGGTTCCCGAGGGAACACCAGGGACTTTGGACACCATCATTTGCACGCTGATAATTTGGTGAGTCAGTCTGCTTCCTTCTTAAGAATTATTTCTTCAGTTTATATTTTAATTCCTTTGATGGAAATGGGAAAGTGTGGAGAAAAGTAAATGTAAACAACCGGCGAAAAGTTTAAAAAAAATATGATCAAAAATCTGGTTCTAACGTATAATAGCCTATGTGTATGTATATGAAAACAAAGCCATAGTAGAATTTGATGTTATCATTCATGTGTTTTTACGTACATTGAATTCGTTGCAAAAAAATAAAAAAAGATCGAGAGTACGGTACTAACAACAAGCGTGAGGCGCCTGCGCCTCTACCCACACGGAACCTAACCTCTAATAAACGTACCATGGAAATCCATGATGGATATGGAACACCACCGGATTAGACATCCGTTTGAATCGAAATGAAATACATTTGAGTTCTACTAGCCCTAGAGCGATAGACTGGGGGAGATGAGAACCTTAAAAAATGAGGTTTTCGCTGATTTTCATAACTTTGTTTGTCGTCGAATGGATTTTTTGCCAATTAAACTTCGATGAAACTGATTTCGCTATGCGTCATTCTCTTCCTGATCAAAAAACGAAAAGATTCATCTACTTCCGAGTCCCATTATTACTTTGGGAACGATTTTACGAACAAGACACGTGTGGTCTGTCGTTTTAGGGTTAGAAATCCAAATGTCCGCGTGTTATACATCTAGTAGAATTCTAACCGATATCCACACGGATATCCATTAGAGGTCTTAATGGATGCTCTTCGTGTCCATTATTTATGTGCACCTCGATCTTGTAAGATTTTACAGATCTTGTAGATCTTCTATATGTAGAGTTCTACTATATATCCACTTAGATCTTCATTTGAAAAATCATGGATTTTGTGGAGTCCAAGTAAATACATTCAATCGACGTTACTTTTATATCATCCACCTGTAGTACCTTCACTCATGTGCATGGATTTTCATGGACATTCAATGGATATCCATCACCGGTTTTGATCTGACCGTAGATATTGTGGATTTCTGTAGATGTCTATTAGAGATCCACTATGGATATAAGTCTTTTATGGAGTGTGGGTAGCGGCGGCGTCTCTAACTACGAAGGACATTTAAGCGTTCGCAATATCAACAAACTGTTGTTTGAAAAGTTATTTTTTATTCTCGTGTTTAAATGCGATTCGGTTTTAAAAAATTTTCATCATTCATTCTAGAAGAATGCCTATTATGCATATAATTATCACATAGTATCATCCCTAGGGAAGTATAACGTAAGCTAGGCAGTGTTGGTTATGTGCTAAGGTTATGTAGGCCAAATATTGTCATACCATCGTTACTGCATATTATTTATAATTAGAGAGTTACCCCCTACTTAGTTAGATCGTTGAGTAAATAAAAACAATATTAGTAGATAAGTGAACACGAAATTTTTATTTTTCATATTTTCACAATCGTTGATATAAATGAGTTGAAGAATAATTTAATGAATGTATAGCTTTAGGTAATGTAAAATATATTAGCTATACTCGTTATGATATAACGCGTACCGTGAACCCTTGTGAAGTTGACACCCCATTTTGGGAAAAATTATTTTTGGAAATTCTTTTATTCTTAGACATCTTGAATCTTCTAAAAGACTTATAGAGTTCCTGATAATTTTCAAAAATAGTTCCGGTCAATAAGGGTTTAACAAAATAATCCCAAAAATCGGGTGCCGACTTTACGGGGCACCTAATTCTCGGAAAAATGAGTTTTCTTTCGAAGTTCTGGATAGTACTTGTATAATTCTACAGTTTTACGCCCGTATGAAAAATAGTTCTAGTTATTCACCACTAACAATAAGAAAATTAAGAATAAAAAAAATGGGGTTTTTAAATAATGGTGTTCTAGCATTTTTTTTTTTTAAATCATTTTTCAGAACTATTTTTCATATGGGCATAAAACTGTAGAATTTTTCGAGTACCATTTAGAACTTCCGAAAAGACTAAATTTTCCGAAAGTGAGGTGACCCGTGAAGTTATCACCCCATTTTTTGGAATTGATTTTTGGAACCTTTATTGGCCGAAAACATTTTTGAAAATTATTAGGAACTCTTAAAACTCTGAGAAGATTTCAGAACTCTTGAAATAAAAAAAAAAAAAAAATTCAAAATGCGTTACAAACTTCACAGAGGTGTACTGTAAAACAAGCGACAATCTAACGATAACTTGAAAAAAAAAAAGTGAAGACGTGAATTATGAAAGTTGAGAAAAATCGCAAGATTGTCTAATGCAACTTGTACAAATACAAAAACGAACTTCGTGCAAAAAATCGATGACTTACAATACGAATTTCGTTTGTTAATGTTATTCGTAAATTTTCAAAATCAGCTACCCACCGTGAAAATTTTCACGCTGCCATAAAACGTACGTAAATTATGTGTCTTGCAGGTAAAATGATTATTTTTAATGTAAAATGCTACGACTAACTAACAATTAGTTCAATTGATTGCGTTCAACTTTCATCTACCGTCGATCGTAAGAGTTACTAGAGAAATTCAACGGCGACGATCGAGCCAAGCGTAACGAAAGCAAATATTTACAAAAAATAAACAAATAAATAAATAAATAAACAACACTGGAAATGATACAAATTTTATGAAAAATATGAATGTAAATACGGTATATAAGAAAGCATATTTGAATATATGTTGAAAAATGAGAAATAAATTTTACAACAATTTGAAAATATCTTATCATAGTTACGATTTATCGGAAATTTATATTTTCGCTTCTCTTAATATTCATCACCCGGCTTTGACGATAATAATTACAACGATAATAACACTCAGAGTTTATGTATTTTATACTTTTTATTTTTTCTTTTCTCAACAAACTTAATATACATTCAGGGGTATGGGAAGTATTTACAAGAGTTTTTTTTACGAGTATCGTACACATAATTATGAATAATATAGCCTTAAATACATAACGAAAGTATTTTTGATCGTCAAAATTACACATAAAACAGTAATACCAGAAACAATAATGACAATAATAATAACGCCATGTTATTTCCGTGAAGCGGAAATTAAACGTTGAAGCGGCTTGAATTGAAAAAAGACAAGAGAATTCTCAATCAAAGACTTGAGAGTAAAAAATGAATACGAATGCCAAAGTATAAAAACAAATCAAGAAATTAACAACAATCTGAAAATATACAATTTTGACCTAAGTTTCTATAAATATTATATATTATATACCTAATATACGTATATAATTCATACCTGGTAAAAACTATAATCATCGCGATACCGCGATTCAGAATTACGATTTTTGAAAATTTCTATTTGTTCTTTACGTTATTTTTTTTTTTTTGTTTTTTAAGTCTAATTGTAAGTATAATAACAAAACCAAGATCGATTCCTAGATTCATGATTATCATTAAAGCTTTTCCTGAAGCGCTTGCCGCAGTTCCTCCGTGGCTTTAGCCACATCCTGTAATCCTTGCCGGGAATGATGATGATGATTATGTTCAGTCCTGATCGTGACTCCGACGGTGTGTTGATGAGCCGTCGAATTCGATCTCCTCACCGAATTGTTGGTGCCAAATTTCGGCCGCGGTATCCTCACACGTTGCACGTCGCTCAGCCAGGATTCCATGACGTTATTCGATGAAAATTTGCTCTCCGTTGACGTTCCTCTGCCGAATTATTTCTGCGTTATGAAAAAACCCGCCGAATCTCCTGGTAACGTTTTATTATCCAATATTTGCCAAAATCTCGTGCCACAGACGCTGAAAAAGATAAAAATGATACAATTTACAACAGAAATTGAGTAAAAAATATTGTCAAATCTTTGCAAAATTTCATGCTATACTGATATTGAATCTGGAAAAAGGTTTTCAAATTTTCTGTTCACATTATTGTTTGTTGTTAGATTTTGTTGTCAATTTAAGTCTAGAAGAATGTTTCTAAATTTTCTACGATATTATACTATTTGTTTGCAATTTTTCACTGTTTTAATATTATAATATTGACATGATTTTACTGTTCGCTTGAGTCTAAAAAGGTTTCTTTAAATTTTTTATCGACTTCATTATTTGCTTTATATTCACGTTTTCACTATTGTTATATCCTATTTTCCTGTTTTGTTATTTGCCGGATATTTTTGTTCCTGTACGCGCGATCTTCAAAGCTAAGGCGGCATCATAGCTTAAGGATGATAAAGAAATCTGGGTCGAATGGTCATGCGGAGTTGCAAGAGGCTAAGGCATGACGAACGAACGCGGCGACGATGTCACTGGGGCAAGACGCGGTCTGACAAACAAGAGGATCGGTAGCTGAGTGGCTCGAGGAGGGGAAATCGGCACTGTAAACTACGTGCGTGATTTACTTAATTTCCTGTTTACCTTTCGTGATTTTTCAACTTTATGTTTCTTACAATTAGTTTTGGTTTCTCATTCGACTGACCTTTTTTTATCGCTGCCAATACCATTGAACTTTTTTTTTCTTCACTACGCGTATAAGTACGATGATGACATTCACCGTGAATTCTCGATTCGTTTTATTGCTTATTACGTTTCGTTTCTTTTTTTTTTTTTTTTTTCCTTTGTGAACCTCTAATTTCTACGTTTTTTTTTCTATGAATTTATTCGCTTCTTTTCTTTTTCTGTCTCATTAATGGTACAGATAATACTGATCGAAACTATAAGCACGCAAATATGACCTGGTGATAATTAATAATGGTAATAACAGTAATTGTAATAAAAATTGCTCAATAATTCGAATGTTGAACGCGAAGGTTCCGAAGAACAAAAAAGATCGAGACCTAATTTTACACACACGACAAATGCAGCAAGAAAAATATCGATCACGATCCTAAAACTGTTGGTGAACTTTCGTTTTTTATTACCATGTTTCTTAATTATTTGTTATTTTCATATTTGTATTTTATTTTCTTTTCGTTCTTGGTGAAATTTTTTAAGCCTACATTAATTATAAAATGACTAATAACCAGACAACTCTCGCAATTCGTGAATAAAATTAAAATCGACAATTCGAAGAAATAAGAATCAAGAATAAAACAAACAAAATTCGGAAGAGGAAGAGAAAAATAATCGCTAAATAATTTGCAAAACAAGTCTTATACCGCATAACGACGCATTAGGTGTTTAATATTTTGATATGTTGCGAAAATTTCAATCCGTACTCATATGTGGTTACGCAAGTATCTTGTATTATACACTATACATATGTACATTGGATGCGTTTCCGGTGTGCTAATATATCGGTATATAGACATACATTTATTTACCCAGCACACGTGTGACGATCAATGTTTGGATAACGGCCTGCAGTTTCACTGACCTAAGATCAACATGAATTCTGGCATACGTACAATATACAAATATATCCATGTGTATGTGCTGTGAATCTCACATGTAATATTAAACCGTTACGTGGTTGAGTTGAAAAGAGACCCGAAAGAAGAAAAAAAAAATCATAAAACATATAAACAATGTTGATAAAAAGTTTAATGAAAATATGCACGTCAGAAGCAAAAAAAAAAAAACAAATTTTATTACAACGAAATATATTATAAGTAAATCTGTATAAAATTTACGTCCATCAAAAAGTTTTTGTTCAATGAGAGAAGATGATAGTTGTGGTTTTAATTTCAAAATGGCTTTTTATCCCGATAAGTCTTATACGCAACGTTACAATTATGCGTTTCTATTTATATATACACCGTAAATAGATGATGCCATTATTGGGATCAAGAAAAATTTCATGCAAAATATACACGCGGATAGATGAGAAATACGCAATAATCGGTTACATTTCTATTTTCTCAGAGATCGATTAAAATGGTTATCATACAAATGCAATTGAATCTGTACCAAAAAAAAAAAAAACAAAGAAACTGTTATCAATCGAGAGAAATTCAGTGAATACCTGGTTACAGAAAAATGAGCGAAACTTAATGCGTAAAAAACTGACTTGGAATGAACTCATCAATCGCTCCTTTAAGAACAGTGTGCAAAAATGATTTCATCGATCGTAATCTCCTTCGAAACGGTAAATCGGTATGATTCAAGATGCGATCGATATCCTGCCGATTTTGAATAGTTTCAAGACAGTTTTCGTGTGGGATTGCAGGATGATGCATGCACGGCAAAGAAAATCGATTCAGCTTACTTCTTTCGTGGTAGAAATCCAACCGATCCCGTTGCCGATCTCGCAGCCGCAATGAACGTATGAATCGTGTATTTTTCGAAAGTACAAAAGCCGAACCGTTCCCGACGAGGATGGCGCAGCGACTGATTCGTGGCCGAGCGAGACATGACCGATCCGACGATCAGAAACTGGCAGCAGGAGCAGAGCCACCGGGCTGGGAACACCAGTCCGTTCTTTCGTTCAGGGCAAGCTGGATGACTTACCTGATCAGGTGCAGCGCCGGCGAGCGAGGTGATAGGGAGAGAGCGAGAGCGAGAGCGAAAACCGGCGGATAGACGAGGCTAGAAAAGAGAGAGGCTGCCGGTAGTCGTCAGGTGGGGGGCGGGGGGGGGGGGGGCAGGAAAGCGCAGGCATATGGCAGACTGACAGCGTTGCCAAGCCTTGTGTGCCTCCCAGAATCATTAGCCAGTGCGTATAAGCTCCTCGTCTTCTGCTCAGCCCGAACCGGAACGACAACCGAGAACCGATTCCCGGATCAGTAGAAGAAAAGAAAGAACTCATCACCGATCACGATCTTTCCGATCACGTACCGATTCCGGAACGTCACCGGAACCGATTCTCGAAAACGCTGATCGCGATCGGATCGGTAATACCGAGAAATCGGCACTCGAAATCGGGTGACATTTATACATAACTGCGTATTCGTGAATAATAAGAGGAAATGGAACGGGACTGGCACGATGCGACTTCCGCGGATCGGTTTTGAGCCGGTGATCCGAGGTCACAGCGGCACCCAACTTTCTTCGCGTGAGCCACTAACGAGGAGAGATGGCCATTCCTCAGCGGGTTAGTGACCGATACTCCTGAAAATGGGCCTGAATGATCCTCCCTCGGGTGTATAATGGAGTTGTGTATTCCTCTGAAAAAACGAGTTACTCACCGATCGAACCGATCCCAACGGTTCCGGCCCTCCTTTCAGTGCTGGCAGACTCGTAACCTATGTAGGTTACTCGGCGGAGGCAGATTACAACCGCAAAACTGCGTTTCTTCGTCCGATTTGATCCGGTTGCGAGAAGAATCGCGGCGGCCGGTATCTCCGATTATCCATCCGCAATCGGTGTCAACCTGCAATTAAGTTTCCTTGTTTCCATAGAATGGCCTTTATTCCAAGAACAGCAATTATTCGCTATAGCAAAAACATCTTTGCGGCTATTAACCGATTTAATAACCTTATCCTCCGTTGAAAAAAAAAAAAAAAAAAAAAAAAAAAACGGAAGTAACAGATCAATGGTTGAGGTATAATTTTTTTTTTTTTTTTTTTGCGAGCTATGCGCAGTGCATACAATAATACAGAACGTTAAACAGCTGTGAATAGAAGCCAAGAGAAAGTTCAGAGGATAACGATATATTGTCTCATACAATATCCAACCGCATAATTTGAAACGCGCTCGATCGTCGCCACGGCCGTGACAAGGTAGAGTTTTAGGTGAAATAATAATTAACAAGTTCATAAAAAGAGGAGCTAACCATTATCCTAAGCAGCTACGCACATGAATTCTGAGAACTTTATTTCCAAATGGAAGAAATCGACGAAAAATCTTATTCTAATCTTCATTCAAAAAAATTTCCATGTCACATATGTCCATGAATAACTTCATTAGATCCGACAAGATCATTCAGCATGGTTAATTGTATACCGTAAATTTTGATTACTGAACATCGGTGTGAATGACGTTGCTCAACCTCAGAGCTTCAAAAAACGTTGAAGAATCTGAAAAACTTTAAATCACTTGAACACAAATAATTGCAACGGACTGATGATTCATTTTACGAGTTCGAGTTAACTCGCCATGACTGCAATTAACCCTGTAACTTCAAATTACTTCAAAGAGCTGAGGATATAACTTGAAGCGACCCTACAACTTCAAAATTTGAGGTACATTGACCTGCTTTGAATATTGGTTAACTCCTCTTGGACTGCGAAGGCTCAGTGGAGTTTCTTCTGGTCATGGTACGGAGCAGGACGTGAATAAAAGGAGTATTCGATCAGTTTTCGAACCCTTCCGTATACCGTTGATTAATGTGCCGATGAAGTCTCATCGGGACCATGTGATCTTCGCGAAGTCCGAGCGACGAATTTATCGCAACGCGTATTAGAACGCCTAATGGTAATCCCAATAAGTCGGGCTAACAAGGACTGGTATTTCGGGGTTGTGTTGTGCTAGGAGAGCGATGGCGGTTGCGAGGGTAGCGACTCCGAGATGATGGGAAATGGGAGACGCGGCGAGAGGGATCGCGAAGAGGATGATGAGGACGAAGAGGGCAGGGAGGAGAGGAGCTCGGAGAGTGGCGGTGGGGGTTTCGGTGGGTGGAGGAATCACCTTCTCGGTGGCCTTACGCAGCGCGTCAAGTCCTGGTACTGGGGCGCCAGGCCCCTAGTAAGTTACAGTATCTAAAACAGTTGCCATCAATAAAACCAACCAACCAACCAACCAACCAACCAACCAACAAATCAACTGACGGCCAAAACTCTCAACCAAATATTAAACACGGCCCAGAGAAGTCTCGGCTCACGCACACACCAAACTTTCGATCAAAGGGTTGACCATTCAAGAATCCAGTTCACATCTGACCGCAGGACTTCACAAAGTCACAGGACTCGACATGATTTTAAATTACTTCAGGTCCTTTCAAATGACTTCCTCAGGTCTAAAAGCTTCATTTGCATTCCCGATTACTTCAATTTAATTAATATAAATTATCATGGCTTCGGATGGATTCCCGTGACTTCAAATGACTTCACGTGAATTTACCTGATATCAGATCAGTAAAAAAGACTTGAGTTAATGTGGATTCGTGTGGCTCCGAGTGACTTCGTGAAGTCGTGATACTCGAGTTAAATTCCAATGACTTGAGGTGACCTCGTATATGTTCATCTTATTCCAGGTGACTTCATTGTGAATTAAAATAACTTTTTCCTCAAGTGCAAAGCTGACTTCAAGCATGGTCAACCTATCGCTTTCGATGAAACTTATGGACATACCGTCACCCGCCGGCACAATACCACACACACTAAAACAGAGTAAACCAAATCACAACCGACATCAGACCACAGAGAAGACACTAATTATAAGGATTCTGGAGGGTGTCTCTTCGTCCGATTTCATCGATTTTATGACACTCTCTTCGAGTATGTCAAGAGAACTTTTACACTGTTTTACCCTCCAGTTTCCTCTTTGACGGGAAATCGTGATCACAGAATTGCTCAAGTATCATTGTCAGATGAACGGGACCAATTCAAGTTAACTTCTGTAAATGGGGCATGACGGATGACGTTCATGGTTCAAAGATACTTAGTGGTTCAAATTAAGTGAACGTGATCACTCGAATCGAGACATCTTGAATTATTACGCATAGGATGATGATATTGATGAACAAAGACACACGGAATGGATATATAAAAATTTAACACGATATAGCATGACTTCACTCTTACTATTAGATGATGTTTAGTTTTATTTTTCTTCTTTTTTATATTCTCAAAATTTATTATTATATATTCTTGTGCTATATAGAGATAGTGAGTAATACAATTTTATATACATAGTAATAGAGTGTGTTCGTATCGTTAGATGTCTTGCACATTTGAATGATAATCATTCAGTTTTGATAATCTATTTAAAAATATTATATTATACACCTTTTTAGCACGGTACTAGATGTCTTGGCATGCACGATAATAATTAAAATATAAGTATTAACAATTACTGTGAAGAGAAAGAATCGTGATAATGAAATCTCACGTCAAATCGGTTCAATTATTAGCATAGTTGATATAGTTTCTGTGAGACAAACGACGCGACGTGAATTTGATAAAATGAGAGAGAGTGCAGCTCAGTTCGCACCTATTATTATAATTCTGTACGTCTATAGACTATTGTGAAATTCATTCCCACGCATTGGAACTTTCTCGAAAAAAAAAAGAAAACGGACTGCCTCCACTGTCTCATCGAAAAGAGGCGCAACAAACTCTCGGGAATTTCACCATGCCGTTTCTTTGATTTTCATTATATATTGTGTATCTTGAGACTCGATTCGTTCAACCAGTTCGCGGATCTAGCGGAGAATGACTGATCGAGAAAGTATACAATTTGAATACATACGTTGAACCTGTTACTTATGTCATGCTACAATATGATAAAGTGCAGTGTGTGTTAGAAAATTCACGTTATTTCGCAGGACTCAAGGAGATCGAAGTGCGTACAAAGTAATCCAAATATCATGAAAATAAAAAATGTCCTAAACCGTATGTGTGAAGGGATGGACGTCAATTAATATGTATTATAAAATGCTTGTATATTATTATATATACGTGACACCTTCACTCTCCGAGCACAACCACACCCCACCCACCAACCACCATATAAACAGCCAACTATACTATATCTATGCAAGCATGATACTTTCATAATTTTATATTATATTGATACATGAATATTGAATATTACGTTGTACTAATTAAATGACTAATGAATATTTTTAATGCGTGCAGTTCAGTCTTCTAATGGATCGGTTATATTGATATTATGTATAATATATTATGTATACATACATACATATTCGTTTGTGTGAATTCAAATTTACATACAAGTATTTATTTAACGATACGGCAGTTTTCACCCTGACGACAAATTTTCCCTAATAATCAACGAGACATTTTTCCAACACACTATACGTAACCTGCGGTTTTTTTTCTTTGAGATTGTCTAACTTAACCTAAAAATTGTAAAACATTACTTCAACAAACTACTTAAATAATTATCTATAATAGTTACATCTTTCCACATTCTTGTAAAAAATCTGTTCTTTAAATAATTTAGAACCATTGAAATCTGATGAAACCTTGTAAATATTTTCGATTTCTGATGTGTTTCGGAACACTATTCGAATCCTTCGAAGTCCACTGGAATAATTTCAAATCGAGCGGATTCTGACGGTTATATAAGGTTAGAAAATAATTCGAAAATACTGAAATCGGATGGATTTATTCAAAATGTTTTTCCGTTATTCTGAAAATAATGATGTAGAGTCACTTCGAGTAAAAACCCTGTCATTTGGACCCTTGAATACTTCTCGTAGATTTGATTTTTTGGAGAAATCTAGAGCGTCGAGTGAGTCTGCCGATACTTCGTTGTTCCGCGAGCTGAGATACGTTGCGACGTTGGAAAACGTGTAGTTAACACCTTTGCAGGAACTCGCGCACAAACTATCTCGCAGCTTCGATATGCAGGAGGCACAGTTGCTGGAGGAAGTCGGATCCGGAAGCGGGACAAACGGCAGCGCGGGGTCCGGGCGTCCCCCAAGGCGTCATCACAGCGCCCAGCGGCTTGCTCGAGGTGACATGGCCGCCGGAAGAGAAGACGATGGCGCCCTCGTCGTGCCCGACCACCAGGGGAACCTTCGCATCACCGTCAGGAAGACAAAATCGATCCTCGGAATCGCTATCGAGGGTGGCGCCAACACAAAACATCCCTTACCCCGAATCATCAACATTCATGTAATATCCTAGTAATCTTTACTAATGAAACTAGATATAACGGGCAAAATATTTCTCACAATTTTTAATCAACGTAAAGAAAATTTCGTCACTTTTCATTATCTTTTACCCAATTCAAACGAGTTCAGAGATTTGGTAACAAGTTTGTAAAGCCTTTTCAGAGATCTAAACAAGCAATCGAAATCCGAGATGAATTTTCGCCGAGTAATTTAAAGTCAAATCAATATTTCTTGAAACTGATTTCAGAAATGTTTTGGAAAAATTTCAAAGAATTTGAAAACAAATTGGCTGGCTACATGATTATTATGGTAAATTCTGCCGACGTTTGAAAACTTTTTATATAATCTTGATAAAATCGCCACCATTGTTTGAATTATTATTATAATTAATAAAAATTAAATCTGTGAGTATATTTGGATTTTTTTTTTCGGCAATAGAGTGAGAAATAGATCTCCACCAGGAAAATAAAAAAATCAACAATTGCTTGTGTCGATTAGTGAAATGAATCAACTTTTCGATTCGTTTTATGTTTGGACAACAAAGTCAACGAGCCGATATCATTTTGTTTTTTTCTACATTACGTAGGATAACGGGGCAGCTTTTGAAGCTGGAGGACTTGAAGTTGGCCAATTGATCCTTGAAGTGGACGGACACAAAGTACAAGGTTTGTCAAAATAGATGTAATAATTTTTTGACGGCAATTTTAAAAACTAGAAGCAGAAAAAGACTCAGAATAATTTCCTTTTTTTTCAACGTCAGGGCTTCACCACCAAGAGGTGGCACGACTGATAGCAGATTCGTTTGCAAGAAGAGACCGCAACGAGATCGAGTTCCTTGTCGTCGAGGCGAAGAAGAGCAATCTCGAACCGAAACCAACAGCGTTAATATTCCTGGAAGCGTAGCAAGAGTCCCCCACCTCTGAGCCAGAACCTTCCTAGCTCTAAATATTGAAGGACGAGTGATTAATGCGTCCAGAAATCTCCTGGGTGATGAAATTTCGAAAAAAAATAATTTGGACAGAAGAAAAAAGGATTTAAAGAAACAATAAAAAAACAAATCGAAAATCGAATCACACCGGAGAGAAATTCGCAAATCAAAACAAAATTCGTTGAAAATATTCACTCGTTCGGAAGAATAACATCATCAGAGCTGGCCCAGGTGGTGGGGCTGCATGAATAATAATAATATAACTGTAATCATTAGATGAATTCAATATTGCACGGGAATTAATACATGCATAATATATTCTAAAATCTGCACTAAGTACGCTACTATGTTTACGTGACTGCGAAAAGATCGAAAGAAAACTTGAAGAACATGGTTGAAAAAGTGGACTGAGAGGTTAGAATTGAGTTGCAGAAAACCAAGAACCTTATTTACTGATGATTTTAAAATTACACATAGTGTCTGTGGATTGAAAAAGTAAACAGAAACGTAAATCGTCATAGTGTGATACCATATAAAAAAGAAAAGAAAAATGACAGAGAAGAAATCAGGCAATGGGTCGTTACAAAACAGCCATTTTCCCCGCCTCGCGACTTTACCTCACGGGTTTTTTCGATTGCACCCATAATTCGTTGCGATTTCAGTGTCAACAGCTTCTCTGTTATTGAAGTTAGTGAAAAAAGGTTTGTTACACGAATTTCGGAGCATCAATTTTAACCTTAGATTAAAAATAACGTTTCTCGCTTATGTTTCCAATCCAAAATACCAATTTCCTTGCACGGCACCGAACATATAATCGTTCATCGATCGAACCAAATTACCGCGAACACCGTTGAATGCGCTAAAAAGAAGGAAACAAAAAAAAAAAAACCTCTGACATATTATAGTTGATCGCTCCGGATTTTTCTCAGTATTAAAAAAGGTTTAATATAATATACCTATGTATAGTATAACAGATAAGATTTAAGCGAGGTACAATTGTTGTTGCATGATAAATATATATGATATGTTTCACCAATTATCAACACAACTTCTGAATATAAAAAAAAAATCAACTTCAATAATCTACAAACTCAAAATGATAGTGAAATTCATTTCCTGTCGTCCAGAAGTTGCGCTGAGAATAGGTCTAGTTATTCATATTTATGCAGATAGTGTGCCAAATAATCGCGATGTTTTCTATAAACATGGAACAAACCTGTTTATTATTAATACTATTATTACACAATTAATATAATATTATACTTACACGGATAAAAATAATATAAATAATAGTAATATACAACGTAATACGTAAACTGTGAAATATTCATACATATACATATAGATTTATAATGTTATATTATATATATGGACACAAACAAATTATAGATCAAATGTACCTATCAGGCGTTTATTTAAATAGCCGTAGAGTCACCGGAAAAATACAAGTGTACGATGAAGTAATCATGCAGCAAAGAAAACCAACCGTGATTTAATATTAACAAAAGTAAATATACAGTTACAATTAATATAATATTTAATAATTATATACCGAGTGAAATAATATATTATAAACTGTACACATATACCTAAAACTGATATAAACAATAATAGATAATATTATTACTGTTGACAAATGTGTTACACAAAAAGTTGATAAAAAAAAAGTTGAAAAAATATATTGATAATAATGATAATATACAATATGGTTGAACTGAAAAGAAGAAAACTAGAGTGGAAATTGACTTGAAAATCGCGTTGTTAAATTGATATTACTTATATTAATACACATTATAAATATTTGAACAATCAATTATATTTATAATATAATCGATGCGATGAATTTAACTATCTTACATGCTTTACCAAATAGATGTGAATGCGTATAACCATAAGTAAACTTTAGGCTACGTAAGGATTACGATACTATATACTACTATACATGTAAATTCATATAGACGCTCGCAAACTGTATAATATATTATATTTATAATAACGATGATATATAATATAATAATAGAGACTTTAACGGGAATTGTTGATGCTTAAAGGTATAATTATAATATTGAATACATATATATATATATATATAAATCAGTGACACATGATACATTATAATAATGAACATCCTCTGCATTGTTGCTATTGAAAGCAATAAATGATAATAATGACATTAACAATAACAATAACAATATTGTTACAAACATATTATAAAAGTAATGAGAAGAAGATGACAGCCTTCAGCTGGATTTCTTTAGAGCCGTTGACAAAACTGAATAATTTCTATAGGCATGGGTCTATATTGTACATAAATATATGGTTCAATCATCTCTTCGCATGATGATTTTGATGAATATGAGCGCGTTACCATTATTAATATTGTTGGTTGTGATTATTATCATTACTGTCGTAGGTAACGTCTGTATCAATCAGTGATTGTTGCACTCGCAGAACTTGAGTACATACGTAGATAGGCACAAAATGCGTGTGTATAATATTAATAATAATTTGTAATAAACCAAAGCTTGAATATTTCCTATATAATACTAATTTTTATTCAAATTGCATGATTAGTATCTACTTCATATATTAATTGTACATAAAATATTGTTGTACGTTTGTTTATTCTATGGTTTATTTACTTATTTATTTATCTGGTAATTTCAAATCTATGTAATTGCGGTAGGTACGTGCCAAACGCGAAAAATAATACCTCATACATACATAGAAACAAATAGCAATAACGTGAAATATACATTTAATTATCATTTTTCATGTTCTATTAATAGAGGTAATTGTAAGAAGAAGAAATCGGTTATTCACAAAACAATTTATCGGCATGAAATTCATTGTAATTCAATTTTTGAATCAATGATACTTATTATTATTATTTTTGATAATGATTATAACAACAATAATAACAACACACATCGATGATAATATAATAAATGACAGTATATTAGAGTTCTGAAATGTCAAAAAATAAGTGAATAAAAATGTATTGCCTGATGCACTTTACAAGAGATATGAAATTAATATAAAATTGTTATTATTATCATTATTTGACTCATCTTCGATTATCACTATTCTACGTATGACTTGTTTAATAATAACACCAACAGGTATAACGATGATAATAACAATAACAATAGCAATAATAATTATGTATAATATACATTAAAAGTGTTCATCATATATCTCATAATAACTCGCGTCCATTCTGTAATTTGAATTTGTCTTAAGGATTTAAATTGGCATTATCAATAACTGGTAAAACAGAAATGCTATACTATGTGATTACATTGCATGCTCTCATGATAACTCGGCTATGAGTTGCGCGGAAATTCGCCATACCTACTGTGCCGATGACCGATTACCGGTAAGGATCGATGAGGAAATACGATCAACGTAACTTTTTACTTGTGTGAAGATGGCATGCAGTCTTCGAATATCTTGAAAATTTTAACTTTTGTGCAATTTCATAGCGACCATGCGAATATCGAGAACAAATTGAATCTTTTTTTTCTTTTTCTCTTCGAATAAATAAAGTGAAGTAAAGGTGATGCTTAACACTACTTCACAGTGATTACTCGTTCCTTCCTTGCATAAGACTGGTGCATCGTATCGAATACCACATATACAGAAACCGCACTTTAGACTTCCATGCACTCATACAACATCTACGGAAGAAAAATATCGATTAACGCATTCTACAGACGTGCGGTTTGACACTCAATGTACTTGTAATTTAAATTTACCTGTGAAAATGAAATTTATTTATTCGTATCTGATTTCATTGCTTATATTTTTAGGTAAACAGAAATAAAAATTCGGTTTGTCATACAGTTCTGGAGATGTTTAAAGTAGCTTGAAAACAATAGGAGTCGTGTGAAATTTGAAAAATCAGACAAAAGAACATGCGGTAATATCCACAACATTTTGAGCTTGGCGTTATACCTGTGCGAATTATGAAATGAACGCAGTTTCTGGTAAATTCTCAAAATATTGCAGACAATACCGCGTCGAAAATTATATTCGTCAGAACTCAAAGGTAAGGCTGAGAAATAATCTATTTTGTTCTCACTCATCAGCGCGAGAAATTTTTTCCTGTTGAACTACGCTGAGAAACTCTGAGCTTAAGTATATAATTAGCATATTTCTAGACGGAAGCCTAGAGTAAGAATTACGGAGGTGTCGTCGTGACGCTTGTATTCCGCCAGTGAAAAGAACGTCGCTCATCCTCGGATCACTAAAAATCAGAAAAGTTTTTTGTGACTTTTCCTGTTTTTGGTTGACTCGAAAAGATTTCTCACACAAATGTCTATCATATTATATTCAAATAAACACTAAATGCACTTAGGCTTTGTAACATTGATCAAAACTAATTATTCATAGCCAACGTTCTTTGTTCTTCAGGTAACAAACGAACTGTGGACGTAGCGACGAATGCACGAACGCCTCCACATCTGCCATCAGAAATTTAACCAAGTCTAGGCTGGTTAATACAAAGAGGGTGAATTTTAAATTGGAATTCAAATAGGAAATGGTCGTTCCGATAGAATGGGTAAAACAAACACCTCAGACTTCAATTTCAGCAAAACGTACTTGACAGACAAATTTCGTTGTCCAATTAAATTTGTCTTACTCAACAAGGAAAAAACTGTAAAGATGTATGAAATGATGAAAGTCACAACAAAATCTGCCATCATAGAATCGAGAATGACGAGCCAAAATTACTCAAAGTGCAACGAGATTCACGCCACTGGATTCCGAGAACCGATACTTGTCTACATCTAAGAAACTTCCTGTTGAAGGGCAGATGCAGGGTGCACTCTGCGCGTGATGCGACAATGCACAACGAACGATCAAAAGAACCGATGGTGAGAGGCACAGGCGCCAAGTGGCCTCAGTGTCTGCCGCTTCTCTAGAAATGGAGTACAGCAGATTTGAGACGCGGCTTTTTCTCACAAACGAAAAAATTTAATGCTTCTACACTATTGTTTGTAAAAGAGCGGTAGTAATAATTTTGTACTCATTGTTTTATACTTACTTACCTATCTCGATCACTGTCATACGTCTTGGTGAATTCTAAAACTTGAATCCCGAATTCTTGCGAGTATAATTTACAGTTAAAATCATAACGAATCTATTCTTGCCATCATCTTGTATAGCATAGAATAGTTTTCGATTCAAATTGAGTCCTGGTAACGATCATACAGTCGAAATAAAATTGGAGGTGGGAGAGAAACGGCAGCCATACTGTTTTTATGCTCGCGCACGAGTTTCAAAGTATTACTAGGATGAAAATTGCCGAAACAAATTGTGTATTCGATGTTTTTATTGAAGACTTCTACAAAGATCAAATAAAATATGCACATTTTTTATAATTTCGATTTCTTGACTGCGAATCGCTGCGCAGTATCTGGAATGGCAAAACTGTACAATGAAGGTCGTCGAGCCCCTCAAAGCCGTGGTGACCCGGACCCCAACCCCTGTAACCCCAGTTTCCCTCACCGATGGTAGTATGATCGCACACGTGCCGCGTTCTGCGGATAGGCGGCCCCAGGGGTTTCCTAGGGGAGGGGCGCCGAGTGGGTATAGTGTGAGTTTGAAGAACTGATCGCGAACGATCGGTGGTCCGAGGGTGCATAGTTTTCGTAGTTTAGCAGTCTTCCCCTCCTCTCTGCACCTCTGGATGTAGGCTGTATTACAGTTTTGTATTGAGTTAAAGGTGGGTAGGTAGGTTCTGGTGCGTATCTCCCCGCTCTCTGTTCCCTAGTTAAGTCTTCCGAACCCGTGGGTTACGTTCGGCTTCTCTCAGTGTCCGGCAAACCACCAAACCGCTTCGACGTCGACGTCCGACGTTGTTTTCATTTCATCATCGAGGTATCCTAACGACTGCTGGATCACCTTGACAAGAAATATGCTCTCTACGTGTTTTTTTCTTTATTCCGCGTAGCACTTCTCCCAGATCATTGGAGCTTTGTGAGTGGGTGTCAAGTTTTAAAAGGTTTTTTTTTTCGCGTATCTTACACGTGTGTTTATACATCCTCTGGAAGAGAAACCCTGATTGATCAACCTGAGTGGGATATAAACAGTCCAGACAGGATTGGAACAACAATTTTCCACCACCCACGCGTCGTCCATCAACAGCGACAGCGTAATCTCGAGGAACAGCCTGCCAAAGAATCATCAAACATCGTTGTATATTCTGCTAAAAAGTCGAATACACGTGGCGCTGGCTTGCTGAAGTCGCAGAAACGGACACCGTCATCTGGAGAACGTCAGCTCCCACCACGAGAGGAAGCAGGAGAAAGAAAAAAAGAACAACGATATGCTCCAATGATGAAGAGCTTTTCAAAATCACTTCAACGATGGACTTGGTGTATTTATAACACAACGCACTGCATCGGGATATAATACGCAGCCGTAAACCGAACTGCTATGCTTCTTAAGTGCGGTTCCAACTTCACAAGTGTGGTTTGGCCTGTCGAGTATCAGCGTCTGCAGCACTTGAAGGACTAAATTTGAACAGTGCCTGTAATGATCGGTGATGGCAGCAGGAACCCTGATCCTCGTTCCGATCATCCTGACGATCGCGGCCCTCCTGTTCGTCGAAACGACACCCGTTTCGTCGACCCTACGCCGGAGGGTTTCAGCCTTGAAACTCAATCATGGTCATATGGAACTCGTGGAAGAGGAAACCTGCTCCAATCGAACCCTCAGGATGACCTGCAGGTCCCTCAAAGCCGTCTTAATTGTTCTTGAGGCTGCGTACAAACCGAACGACTCGAACCTGTGCGGTGAAGTCGAATCCAGAGGATCTGAGGAGATCAAGACCATACGCCGCATTCAGATGATCAGAAATCTTTTTAGTGATTACGAATCGAGACCTGACAGAGTGGACTTGAAACTATCCATAAACAGAAGGTGAGTTCAAACTTCCTTAAGCTTGTTCACGTACTCATGGATAATTGTTCTACCATTGATCTTGAAACCCTCATCATCGCGCCTCTCGAAAACAAAAAAGTAGGAGTGAATAGTTCAGTTCCGGGGTTTCGGGTTACCGACTGAAACGGAGTGAGCTCGTCTTCAGCTTCTTCGCGTGGGGAAGAATGGGCCTCTGAGAGGGTAAGAGTGCGTGGAGGAACGTACTTACGATTAGCGTCTTCCGCAGTTCCGTTTCCACAGTCTTGAGAATGGAAGCGTACTACGAGTAGCGGTAACCCGATACACCGTAGCACCTGCAGCTTGGCCGGTCAGAATTCAGCTGTAACGACAGCAGGGGACCGTGTAGAGAGAGTTATTAACCGTCTTGGGTTTCTACGTGGTCATAGAGGAGACTGCCTTCGAGGCTGATTCTGGTCAGTTTGACCTGACCGCAGCGATAAGTACTCTTGCGATATTCGGGACACGAGTGGATTCGAACTTTTAATTTGCTCTGTAATTCCATGATATAAGTATTTGTCTATCGGAGATGCAGGAGAGAAATAAGAAGGATAGCATCAATGTTGTATAATCACGTTAAAAGAAGCGCTGGCACGGATGTTCAAACGATATTATATTAGCGACCATACTTCTCGTTTCACAGAAACGGCGAGGCTCATTTCATATCCACGATTGTTATAGCGATAAAATTTACCGACGTGCCAGTCAAAGTCTATTGCTATCGACAACTTTGATGTGTCAATGCCAGGAAGTGATCGAAATAGTCTAATAGCAGCGCATAACAGCTTGACCGAATGTTGCTTTCGGTCTGGCACTCCCACGAATTCTCGCCCGTCTCGATAATATAATCAAATCGTTGTGTATATTTGAGTTTCAACTACGTCATTGAAAGTATTTCCATTTGCTTCGAGGATGCAGAGGCCATTATTGACGCGCTATATTTTGGTACAAGGTGCACAGATACAGCTAGTCACAATAATAAATGGCTGGCCGTGAGCTTTAGACGCCCCCGTGTTACGCGGAAGGGCTGAATCAACCCTTGTGCCAATTACAGTTCACCCTTATAGCACGAGCTACTGTTCGCCGGAAGAATTACCCGTCATTCGATAATCGGACCTCTCACTAGAATCATAACGAATCGCAATGGAGTATCGCTACTGACCTTTGAGACCTCGCGCACGCTGTCGTCGATATGAAATGACCTAGCTCAGATTCCGTTATCTCGAACCGCTTTGCTCGATGGACCGATAAGCTTTCGGAACCACGCTACGTTTTTCGATCAGCAACCTTGGCATGTGTATCAGTAATTACATTGTTGTGTTCTCAATTGGAAAAAAAGTCGGAAAACGTATCCCTTGAATCTTGTTGGTAACTTCGAACCCAGTAGAATGTGAAATACATTCATTATAATTAAACCCAAGATGCAGATTTGAGAGACGAAAATTTAAACTGCACCGTCAACTTTACAATAGTTTTATCTATTACGACCATTATTGTTCACCACTGTCGAACAGATGCTCGGGACTGCAGCACTGTCGTTTCAACGCATTCTCGGACCACCCTGAAGCCGAATTCTGGAGCCCGGGGAACGTGCGGTTGAAATATGCCTGCATCCCAGGTAATCATTGCAATTTTTGTGCAACATATTCAATTTTTCTTAGTAATTCATCATTTTTTACGTTTTTCCTGCTTCACTGACAAATTCGGCAAATCGTAGTTTCCCGTTTCCGGGTCAATAAGAAAACTTCTTCAAACTTCAGACAATTATAAAGTTTACGATCTTACTATCGATTGTCATCAAGAGAAGTTCGGAAGATGAACGAAAAAAATGGTGAAGTACAATTTGGTGAATTTGTCAGTTACAAAACTTGAACTTACGACATTTCCTTAGTTAACCTCAATCATTATCATATTGTACTCTTTTATTGCTTACTAAAGCAAAGATTCTTCGCTACTTTGATATATTTTCAATCACCAAGAGTGTTTCGTTACCTATTGAATCATCTATTTCCGAAAGAGTATGAAATGGAACAAAACACTGATAAAATATACCTGCATAAATGTACCATATAATTAATTCGAAATTACCGAACAAAGACTTGCGCATGGAAATCGCGCAATGAAAATTGTTCGCAAATTCTTTTCACAAATGACGCTTATCTCATTGAAGTGATAAAATCCGTCCAACATTTGTGAAAGCGGAATAAAATTTTTGGCAAGGGGGGGGTGCGCTGAAGGGTGATTTTCGACACGTGGCACGTGTTCCCGTGGCAAACATGCGATTGACGCAATGGGGTGTTTGCGATAGGAATCAGGGCTGCGTGTATGGGCAGAACACGACAGCTGCACCATCGTCGTCCTCGAAAATGAAAATTCAGGGTGCGGAATGGGGCCCCATTTTCCACTGGCCCTCAGCAGCCGTAGGAATCACTCGTCTTGCGCTGCGCATTCGACGCACCCTTGGCATTGAATGGCTGAGCGACAGCCTGAAAACCGTGGGTGCGAAGTCGCAGGGAACGTTCGTGAAAATTTCAATGCTCACAAAAAACCTGCGCGATTACGAATATAGTTAGCGCACGAACCAGCAGGGATAAAAAGCCTAGGGATCAGGGACAGGCTATACAAGTCCCAGAAATCCCCCCCGACTCATGCTTATTGTAGGTTCCCGTAACGCCGCGGAATGTGCTTCGTTTCGACATTTTACTACTCTTCTGCGCACTATTTTGTAGAGCTCGATTCACTAGCGTTATGCCAATTCCCGCCAATTTCTTCATACCTCGCGATTAGCTAACTTTAGAGGTTATCAAAAGGGTACCCTGTTATTTTCAATTGCACATGTATATTTGTGTTTCGCTTAAATATATAAATTTTTTTTATCGCCGATATTGTTCTGTGGTTCAAAAGCACGATGAAATTCGTGAGAAACTGATGAAAAATAATTTATGTCAACGACGAAAGTGCTAATTAGTATTCTACACAGAAACAGAATATTTTTTGCCAATTAGAAGCGAATGAGTAATTTTGGATTTGAATCTATCGAAAGTCTTCATTGATTTGAATGACTTTTCCCACGCTTGTTTTTCATTTTTTTAGAACTAGGGATCTGAAATAGAAATTCATAAATATGATAGTGATCTTCTTACGAGTTTGTTTTGCGATTGAGCATCATATCGTTTGATAAGATATTATCCAAGTTCAAGATTCAGGAACAAAATATTTAACTAGTAACACGTCTTGTAAACCTTGACGAGTAGTATTTCCAACAAAAATCTGGGAATAATTTATCCCTTATTTTGAGGAACAACAACGTGATACCGCAGGCCACTTATACCTTTAATCTCCAAGCACTCGGTCTCTATAGGGCATCATAGTGCCGTAATTATCATCAATCAAATCGAATGTGACTGCCTTGCGCCCTTGCCCTACTTCTGAATTGTGAAGCGCGCATAAGCTGATCCTCCGGCTGTGAGTTAGGGGCAGAGAAACAGTTCGCAGATGCGAAGCTGGTTCCCATGGACAGTAACATTCATAAATTGAACAGCTTCCATCAAACAGATCTGTAGCTTTGAGCTCGATTCCAGTAGAGTATACAAAAAATAATCGACAGTGTTGCCATAACTCGACAATACTCGAAATGGATTCACAACTCAGGTACATCTAAGATCATCACAAGTATAAACACATGCTTGTAACCATTCTCGATACTAAGAAACGATCTCATCATATGACCAATCGATCATTACCGATTTTCCACAGAAGCGGCGATCATGAAGTACTGCAACAGGATGCTGCCGGTCATTGGAGGGGAAGAAGGCTTCCTGAAGAGTCCGGGATATCCGCTCTTCTATACGGGAGGCAGCACGTGCGGCTGGACTTTCAAGTCACTGCCGGGTCAGAGGATCTCCTTGACCTTTCATGACCTGGACATACGCAGTACGTACGTTATCGTTAGCATCCCCCCTCCCAGAATCTGACTAGAGTTCAACGCCATTATCGTTCATCTTCTCCCTTTTCTTCTTCTTCTTGTTTTTGTCCAATTCAGGTCCCGAACAGGATGGAAGCTGCGTCGACGTCATCAGGATACGAGAGAACAGGGTTACCCTTTTTGAGTCCTGTGGATCTGCGGTCGGTCTTGAGGTGCTCTCCGAGTCAAACGTCGTCACCTTGGACCTGATTGCCTCAGGCAAAATCTACCCCTCCAGGGGATTCTTACTGCAGTATAAGGGTGAGATTATGAATACTGGTTTCACAACTTACGCGTGACGACCCGTTAACCTTCGTATTCGTTTGCTAACTTCTCTAGAAGAAATTCTCTAAGAATTCCAAAGAGCTTTAACAAGCATTCCGAGGGGGGTGGTCTTATTTTTCTCAAGAAAGTACGTTTACGTTGTAAAAAAACATGAAGTTTGAATATTTTTCACGTGCTACTGTAGCTGTTTAAGGTGCCACAACCATCCCTAAAGCTTACCCGTAAAAATAAGGGATGTGACCCCTGAGGATACAGACACTGCGCACATTATCGTCTGCTGGTAGTGAATAATGTCCGATAGGTGTTAACAAAAAATGTTACATCATTAGCAAGAAATCCTTAAAAATCGATGTTTAGAGGTTATATTTGGGGATGGCGTTGAGCCCTCAAACTACCGAATTACCACGCGATAAAAAATACGTATTCAATGTTTTTTGATAGGCTAATCGTAGACCGTGTACCACGGATGCAGAGTACGTCGTTTTACGTCGAACGTAAGTTTGCAATATGAGACGTCGGCGAGCGAAGATGAATATTGCAAAAGAGACTTTGCCTCTGTGGTGCTTACGATACTTTGAGTAACAAAGTGTGGTTTACAATTTTATTATTATCGCGAAGTACAGAAAGATGTATTTTAAGTACCATCACTGTGTTTACATACTTTGATGCTCTTTTCTTATACTGTAGCAAAAACGATTACTTTACATACGGAATGCAGGTAAAAAAAATCGAGTAAACCATACTAGTGTGATGTAAAACATATTACAGAATAAAGAAAATCGATGCGGTGAACCTCAGATATTTTCCTTACTGGATCAAATATTCATTGAAAAGTGTGATTTTTCAAGGGTGCGACATTAGAAAAAGCGTTTTGTTCGAAAAAAATTTGCTCAGAGACAGAATTCAGATAATTAATTTTCGTTGACTGAATCTGGAGCTTATAAATAAAGCGATAAGTTCTTGCTGTTTCATTGTACATATTCACCGCGAACAAAACTGCAGTTTATAATCAAAGCCATACAAATTCTGTTACATGAAATGGTGAATAGTGAACACTTAAATAAATTTACACAATCAATTGGTTGTCTGATGTCTACACGTGTTAGTTGTTTACTCTGCAGGGTTCTGCGTTAGAATTAGTCACATTTTGGTATCTCTTGCGCAATTGTTTGTACAATAACAATATGGGAATAGCTGGACTTACGAAAATGGTGGTTATCTTCAGTTTTTGTGATATGTCTGCGTATATTACTCCGGATGTACTATAGAGAATGTCTTTTCGGACATAATTTTCAACGTTTCTTTTTCGATGTTGCAGCTGTTGGTTGTCCGCATGTTCAACCTCCAAACGGAAGCTACGCGGTGAACGAAACTGGCGATGCTAAAACCTTTCTGTGCAAACTGGGAACCGTATTCCCTGACACCAATACGAGAACCAGATTGATTCAATGCAAGAATGGGATCTGGAGCGAAAACAGGCAAAAGATTAGCTCACAGAGATGCGTTGGTGAGTAAATAGTTCTTTCTTTCGCATGATACCGGCTGTACAATTCGCAAATTCTCGGATTTCTACGTATAAAGCAAAACCTGATATCTGATTGAAGTCTACCATATTAATAATATAATAGCAATTACACAGAAATCTGCCAACTTTTATACGCAGTTTGTAGTGCTGTGTAAGAATAAAATGTGAAACCGTGTACGAAGTACGGAAAGTCTCGAGTTATTTGATGAATTGGCGTTTAGCATCGCAATTGCAAAACTTTAGGTAATAAGTAAAAAGTTACGCCCTTGGAATCGTCGTGTCGTTGTCCTAAAACTGAAAAAATACGGCAATTCAATGCAAAAAAGACGACTCCCCAAAATAAGATCGACGTAAAACGATTTCTGATTGGAAGATAAGGAAAATTATCGCTTAAAGTATGTTTAAAACCTGGCTGTAAACAAATGTCAGCGTTGAACACCTTATCTAAATTTTTATTACGACACACGGCAGCAGAGTAATATTATCACTATGAAGGTTCTTATGAGATAATGATTGTATGCGTTTATATTGTTACATTTCTTGGGGAGATAATTATGCGTGTAACATTAATAGAAAAAAATTGTCACAATCAAAAATATATTTCTTTGCAAAAAGTAAAACAAAAATGTTATTGATCATCACAAAGAAATATGTTTTGCTACACCAATCGTAAGAGAACATTTTTATAAGAATGAATTTGATGATTAATTCTAATTAGTCGCACCACAGTAGATTCGCATAACTGTCACACTGGGTGAAATTCATCTTAGATCCAAAAGTGATATTCTGCTTCGACAGTAAGCTCAAAAAATCTACAAAAAATATCTAGGTATTGTTTAAAGACCGCAGAAAGAGGTCTCTTAGTTTTCGTAGCCAAAATTGATTGTTTCAATATTGTAAAACATTGGCAAAGTTAACGTAAAACGGAAAAAAGTTAACAGAATTCACCCAGAGTGACCTATTAGGGTTAAAAGAATAGGGAAACATTGGACTGGGCTCAACACTTGTAAGCGTCAATATTTCGAATGGCCGATATATCGAAATTTTGAATGTGCGAAAATGAAATAACGAATGATGAATTGTTCGAAATCTTGATTTTTGAAAGTGTTACTGATTAGAATGACTACTAATCAGTAAGACATTCATAAATCAAGATTGCGAACAATTCCTCTTTCGTTGTTTTATTTTCGCATGTTTGAAATTTCGATACATCGGCCGTTCGAAATATTGACTCTTACAAGTTTTGAGCCCCATCCGAAACATTGAATTCATACAACTGACTAATTCTGACAGCATTTCTTGTGAAAAATATTCAAAAATCACGGGGCAAAAAAAAAAACGGTGTATTAAGAAAAAAATTATATTTATTTATACAAAATCGTATTTCTCTTTTATTTCCAATTTCTCTCGGTGATCTATAACTGTATAAGTAATAAGGAGAAAAAAATTCAGAAAGAACACTGATTATTATAATGTTGAAAATCACGAGACAGAGTAATGATCGGGAAGTGACGTCAGCAGCGTCACTAATAAAAGGTTGCGGTTCTAGCGTTTGTTGTAAGTTTGAGTAATCTTCTTGGGGATAACGAAACCTCTTCCACGATTTATTACTCTTTCCAACGTTCTCGTTCGACGACAAGCGACCACGCCACTTCGTGTTTTATCTTCCGCCCCTCACCCTGCCATCCGTTCAATCTTATTATCATTTGTTTATTTTCTTTTAATACACTATACATTCATTCATCTTCTTCTTGTTCAAGTTTCGTTCTTTTTTGACCTTTCGACTCCCAATCGACAACTATTCATCTTCCACACTCCGTTTATAACGTAATTCGTCCAATCTGGCCTTCTTTTTCATCACCTCTCTCGACATTAATCTTTTTTAGATTGTAATTCCAAAAACTCATCAGTTTTCTTCAACTTTCGGGTTAGGTTAGAACTCACGGGTTGTGTTCCGAAACCTCTGAGATGAAACGGTTTTTAGAACACATTCCATACCGCATAAACCATCATCTCCTTATCGCAATCACAGAGTGATCAAGTACATATCTATAACAGATGGTCTGTTCCAAATTCCTCAAATAATATAATTCGTGTACTAACTTTTTCGTCCATAAGGTATCGGCGTCCTCTATCTTACGCGTTACATTTAGACTTTTATATAGGATAAAAAAAAAAATATCAAAAAGAAGGGGAAGCAACGCGCATGTATGTACGAATAAGCCGGAGATAAAGACGGTAATCTTGAGGTCAAAGAGCACACAATGTATATATACATAACACGTATCGTTAGTGCGCATGCTTGAAGAGATACCGTGCGTCGTACGTTACAATACGTGTCTATGCTGCGCCGCAATCGCTGCCTCCCTAACCTCACTTGACCCACGGCGACGATAGCGATGAATAAAGTTAGCCTCGCCAACGACTGGAGGTTCAGTCGGGCTGACAGCTACCAAGACGGTTCAGTGTTAAAAGTGAATCGAAATAACGTGTCCAAAAATTCTATGACTTTGAATAAGACTGAAGAGAAAAAATGAGAAAAATAAAACTATTTTAGAGGACAAGTGAAACGATACTAACAATCATAATTCTGATCTGAATGAACAAGCTTTAAAGTCAGTATTTGGTTCAACTTGACAAATATCGGTTACACAATAAAGCGCGGGAACTAGGCAGACGCATTCGATTCTTTCGATTATAAACTGAATCGAATACTGTAGGCTCTATCTAGCCCTCGACGGCGGTTGGACATTGGGATTTAAGTGGTGGATTGGAGAGGAGGAGAAGGGAGGAGAGGCGCCTCTTGGCTTTCTTAGGATTCACAGTAATAACCGAGACGTCGGACGCGTTATACAAAGAACTACGGTGTTTCTTATTGTCTTTTGAAACAATCAAAACGTAGTATTGAGTGTTAAAATTTATATACCTTAAAATCGTGCATTTGATGATAAAACGAGGAAAGAGAATTTTCCTTGTTTAATTATCAGTAAATAAAATTTGCCAAAACGTGGCGAACCAAGGACTAATAAAAAGAAAAATTTAAGGAACGTGTAGAGACGATAAAAGAAAAAGAGAAGCCAACGGTCTGGCCGTACGTCAAAACGTAAGTCCATAAAGTACGAAAACGAGGCAGACGAGCCGCGTTCAAGCGCGTGGTACTACCGACGTATAGAAAGGGATAGTCGCACCCGAAGAGCGAGAGCGAGAGAGAAAGAGAGGTCGGTAAGCCTGTGTTAAGTTACGAGACGTGGTTCCGTTGTCATCGTGATGGTGTTGGTGATCAGGAGCAGCTGACAAAGGAGTAAACAATATTTGGTAGTCGAGCGGAGCGAGATAGGAGTGGAAAATAGATACCAACGTACAGCCCCGAAACGCCGGCAACATGGTGCAAATTTTCTTAGAAAGCATTACCAACTGGATTCGTGAGTATTTTATTATTTTATAACTTAGGTACTCACATCTCACGTTTCCATTCCGTTTTAAGGCGCTCTCGTGGTCCCATTTGTACTGACTGAGCGTAATTACCATCATTACAGTTTTTTGGAATTATGTATCGGCACGCTGTCAGTATTAATCTATTGTCGATTTTACCACGAGGTCAGGTGATCTGTTAAATGTAAAACTCAATTTGTGACCCATCTCTAATAGTATAAAAATTGTGTTTCTAAGTATAATCATTTTGCGATTTTCCCAGCAGAAAATTTCTCGAGTTTTTTCAAACGTGGGCAAATGGAGTTTCACTTCAATTCAAAATATTATCATAGTTTTCATTCAATGGCTACTGGATAAAATCGATTATTACACTTTCATATCTGTAAATAACATATTAGCGTCGAGAAATTTTGTAAAAGACTATATAAGGGGTGAAAGTAAATATATTTTCCTACGATATTAGTGTTTTCGTTTCTTCTATATTCAAAAAATTACTACTCTTGAATTAGCCTATCACGTGTTATAATTAGTACCGTCTCGATGCTGAAAAAGAAGACACACGTGCTGCCGTAACCCAACCCAATCTCAAGTAGCAGTTGAAATATTCAAAAGTCGAACGATACCTTAAAAATTAAATAATTCGAACTTTTCACTTTTCTCGGTGCAGGTATTTCTTTTTAACGATGATCCTTGGGTAGGCAGTTGTACGTATTTAGACTTAGTATGCAAAAACATCTGCATTAGTACATTACAAATATGTAATTGCTTAGCGACTCAAAGTTCCCGTCTTCAAGTATTCCATCGTCGTTTGTTTATGCGTAGTACATGGTCCATGCTTTATGTTTTCCACATCGTTTCGTTTCCTCATTTTTCGGTTGTACGACGATAGCCCTCGCAGTGTTTTGACACGGACGAATTTATAACTCGCCCTGCTCGCGCAGAGAAACAGAAACGATGCCATCGCCTATGGCACCTACCAATAAGGCGGTTATCAACGTGCAGGGACTACGTGAAGAACGACACGAGCACCAAACGTCCTTAAAACTGAAGCCGTAGAGAGAGAACAGAGCCGAACAGAGGAATAAAAAATTCAGTGGTCCTCTCAGAGTTTCTTTCGCTATTGCAGTAAAGCAGATTGATCAAATGCTGGCAGCTTCGATTCGCGAATGACTGTATATCACAAGACATTGCAAAACTAAAACCGAAGTTTAGACGTCCTTAAACGTTTTGGAGACATTCTAACAGTTAAAAATACCACCATTTTAGGATGAATTACTAATCGAAGAATCAAAAAATGTGATGAGAAATCTTTATTTTTCTTGTTTTTGTGATTTGGTAAACTGTTTGATGGAATGTCGAATGTTCTGAGGGTTTGCCGACGTGGAATATGTGTGGACTGTGGAATGGTTCATAGTTACTATCTATGCTTTTCTCAATAAAGGAAACTGGAATCTATTTATCGGATCTTGTGTCTTTTGTAAACACACTTCAGACAATTAATCGCTTGATAATATCAGAAGCAGCAAACTGTCAAAGTTACGAAACTCTTTACATTACATATATAACGTATACAGATGACCGAAACTATTATCATTTCGTGTACGTATGCCTATTCGTGAGTGTATTTGAATTACTCCAACTGGCTGTGTTGAATAAAGGAGAGAACGAATAAACGAATGAATGGATTGATGAGTCAACTCATAAATATTCCCGTTTTGATATATCGTTGTTCAAATTTAGAGACAATCTTGGTCGGAAGACGTATAAAAGACCCCTTGATATGGCATCCAAGGAATTTGTTGACCATTTCTCGACATCATCTTTACACAAACCCTAAAAAATTTCATGGTTTTCATAGGCCGAAAATATGATCTCTAGGCGTCTTTGAAAAAGAATATAGTTTTCTTTGGACATTCTGAACGAAAATCTTATTCCAGATTTGAAAAATTATATCTACGAGTCTTCTTTCCGCTAAAGTACAGAGCGCTTTCGGGAAAAATGTTTAATCTTTTGACAGGTAACAACTTCACGGAATTTTGGCTTTCAATTTTTACCTCAATCGTCATAAGTGTTAATGATCAATTAATACCTATACTTACTAGATGCGCGTGTACTTCCTCCGCACAGCAGTGGCAGCTATATCTATACAGCTCTGCTCCAATTATGAAAGTTCGAAAATAACCAGTGGCAGTATTTCACGTGACAGACACGATATCGTAGTCCAAAAATTCACCGGTATGCGTGCACGTCTGATAGCAAGTTCTTCTTTTTATACGTCGCGATTTTTGCTGACCGTGTGTTATCTCTAAATAATGTACATACATATATTTTTATAAGTATGCGGGCACATGTTACAGCTGGTAACCGGCATTGGGAATTTATATTCTCGATGCCAAAAATATATTATACGTATACAGCGTGCAAAAGGATAAAAAGAAGTCCATGAAAATTCCCAGAACTTTTTACTTTCGGAATAACCTCCGCAAGCTAAAAGGCGTTATCTGGAAAAAATTGAAAAACTAAAATACGTTGGTCTGGTTTTTTTGTCTGATATCAGGATTGGAATTAAAACTCAAATTCGATTATCAATTTCGTACTTAAAAATAGCACAACGCCGTATATATTATTTGAAAAATCCTAAGTGTAGAATTTTACTAACAGAAATGTTATTTTCAGATAAAATATCGTGATCGTTGTTTACGTTAATGGACAGGTAATATTTGACGGAAATTGAAAAATTACTAACAAGAATCAATTGAATTTCTTTACAATTCCGAGCCACAAATTATGAAGATTTAATAAAAACCGCATTCTTGAACCCTTGAACGCCGCGATTCGAAATATATCGTTTTGAAGTTCCCGCGCGCGGCGAATTTGAAGCTAGGTCGAATTGCGTTTAATCAGAGGTACACAGCGCCACGGTGTAGTAGGGCCGAGCACAATAGAGCCCTACGATTGGCGCAAGATGACGTAACTCTCCCCCCACCTAGCGACATTCCCTATTTCCGAGCCCCGAAAACGCTTCGTTGATTTTGCCGTCGCGCGCCGACATCGCAGCAGCGAGATTCCGCCTTATCAGCGCTTTTGGTGGAATCGTCTGTCGCGTTGCATGTCCAGAGGGGTGAGAGACTCATTCGTTGAACTTTGAAGCACGTGTCCGTCTGCTGGTCAAGTGCATGCAGAGAATCGATTCGAATATTCGTCACCTCAGCAGCGTTCGAGGCACGCACTTCTGCTAAATTTTACATATTTTTCTTCGGCTTTCAGTCACGGCGTCTGAGATTGAGAGGAACGCTGGAACGCGACGGTCTGCGGCGTTATCAAGCCTTGCGGAAGAATCGGGAACAGGCGGCAACGGTGGACTTTTTCCCGTCAGTGGTGTCGTGGTGAGGTCGCATGACGCATTGGACTCGATGAGCTCAACCGCAGAACCAGGAAACGCGGCCATGGTGAAAAACGGAAACTACGTCGTAGGTCAGTCTTATCAATTCAATAAACCAATCCAATTACTCAATTACCTGCTACTCCTCCCATTGAATTAATAGTTTTTCAAATTTCTCTGCGATGCGAGTTTTTCGTTTGTTCGAATCCCGTCCTTCTTCTAGTAAAAGGGGTTTCTTCACATTGTGACATGGTAAAATTAAAAATAGAACTCGTAATGAAATTGACAACACTGTCATGCTTTTCAGACTCGTTTGTAAATTGTTTATAAATTTGTAATGTACTACTGTAAGTCGCCATCGATTTTCTTCGACCGCTGAAGTGATCTTCTTTTTCTTTTTCTTATTTCTCTAAACACACGTGAATTCTATTTTCAGATTTCGTTCTACCGACCGCCCTAATCGCCTTGCTGTTCATCGGTAACGCGATCATCGTCTGGGTAATATTCCAGTACAGAAAAAGGTGAGATCTTAGGCGGGAATGCAAAATTGTTATGTTTCGTGTTCCAAATTTAACTTTGAATTTGATTTTCGATCTCGCCATTTCTCGAAAATTCTCACACAAATATTTTCTGTCTATCAGGAAACAGCCAGCCATCGAAGGAGAGGAAATGGCACTGCGGCAAAACTCGGAAGAGCTTCCGCATGTGTGATAATTTTATTTTTACCTGCATTTTTTTATTTTTTACCATTTTGTAATTTTATTTCGTTTGTAAACTCACCTCTTAGAATACGTGATTAAGAATTATATTTTATATGTATTTGTGAAAAAAAAAATTGAGGGAGAAGTGAAAGTACGCCTATAAGAAAATAGTATATTGTGTAACAAGGGACGAAAGTTGGCGATTGCAATGAGCGCTAAATTTGCACCCGAGTGAAGCGAAGGCGGCTATCACACGAGTTGCGATCATCAACTTTTGTTCCTTGTCACACACGATAGTTTTTATAACAAGTGCATGAAAAGTGGTCGGGCTTTGCGGGGTAGTTTCACGGGATGCGAGCGATCAATTTTTTTTCCCTAGGGACGAAAGTGATCTCCCAAGGAACGAAAGTGATGCAATTGTGAACTGCGCATGTGCGAACCTAACCTTACAAAACGGAGATGAAGTTCGCGACTTTCGTCCCGCTAAACTGCGACGCAAAGCCCCGCTTTTCATGCACGTGTGTTAAAAAATATTTTTAACGACTTAATTTTAAAAATCAACACGCGTTTTCGCACATCCGCACTTCTGAGGCTTACAACTACGTGTACCATACATAATATATTATATAAATAATAATAATAATAATTTAACTATCAATGTTAAGACCCGCCGGCCTAAAATGAAAACAGTACGCAATGAGGCACGGAAAGAAAAAAATTGAATTCGCGAAACATATTGTCTCGAGTATATTAACAATAATAATAATGAGAATAGGAAGAATGAACAAAAAAACACGAAACGAATAAAAAACTTGACCAAGTTATTTTCAGTAAAATGAATGTATGATCCCAAATGATTAATCATGTTGTCACAAACTTTCATATTTACAATTTCCTAGTGTTTCCCATACTATTTTAGAAGCGATGGTACAAAAGTCTGTTTGATTTGACAGAAAATTTCGACGGAACTAAAAGTAATGGATATTCTAAAGTTTTCGATCAGTATCGTAGAGAAATCGGAAGTTTTCGGAGAATTCTAGCACAGATTTAATCTATAATAACCCAAAACAGTTCTCGGGAAACACTCGTTAGCCGCTTTAGTTGAAATATTACTTGATGAAAATCGAAGAGTGAGTTCGAAATTCCATATTTTAATAGAAATGAGAACTTTACCCAAAATTGGGCGATTAAATTTCAACGAAAAATATCTGTTCCGGAATATCCTTACGTGAAATCGTATTTATTATCGAAACAAACCCGCATATTGTATGTAAACTTGAATGTATGTATATTGCATTTGTATTGCCTGAATCGAGGAGTTAATAACAATGCAAAAGTAGTGTGCACTGATCAATATTACAAATATCACAAATTTATTTTAATCATTAAAGAGATTACAGAATGATTGCAAAGATTGCAGCAAGATTACTAAGCATTACAAAGTTTGCAAGGATTACAAAAATTACAAAAATTGCAAGGATTACAGAATGTTACAGGCATTACTTGAAGATTAAAAAATTTACCGAGAGATTTCAAAAAGATAACAGAGAATACACCTTCATTTTTTGCATCAAATCACATAAGATCATAGTAACTAGTGTACACTAGTTTATGGCAGTGATTAACCCCTGGGCCTGAATATAATTATATAGATGTAACAGCATAATGTATGCGTAAATGTATTTTACTTATGTAATTCGATTACGACGATGACGTTGACGATTGGTATAAGGAAAATTCATCGAATTTTGTCAATTTGTTGTTATTATTATATTGTTATAGTATATATGTTCATATATATACACATGAGTCTAAACGTATACATCCAAAGTTTACATATACGTGAACACACATAAATAAAAAGATTGAGTAAGAAAAATTATATATTATATCTACATATAGCGTACGTAAATGCATGGCATATTATATTTTACAAAGATGTATTATATAATATAATAATGGTATATATGAAAAAACATGGATATATAATAGGTAAATATTAATATATTTCGTCCAAATAATAAGAATAATTTCTATTATAGATTTATGGATAGAACATATTATCTATAAGTTGAAGTAATATTATACCTATATAATATATACACGCCTAGTATATACAAGCCAATAATAAACCGAAGTTTTTGTACGGTTTCGAATTTTGTTTATTATCCGTGTTTCGGATTGATACATGTAATATCTACTCTCACTCGATGCATCCTAAAACGTTCCAAATAGATTTTTATCATTATCATCGAACGAGAAATCTGTGTATTTATTGTAAGTACTAATGGGTTGGGTTAGAATAATAACACAATTGACGATACGTATAACCGACAACAGTTTTATTACTTTCAAAATGTATAACGCATCATTTTATTTGTAAATTGAGGCAGACAAGGTAATCGACGAAATGTTGATGAAAGTAAAATAAACTTCAGGGACCCTAGAAATATTTTTGTAGAGGTTCGTTTAGGACCTCTTCTAAAGTCCGGACAGCGTCTTGTGCGAGTTTCTCTGTCTCCTCATCTTCGTCTTCTAAAAGCTCGGCCAAAAACGGTACGGTTTCCGGTAAAAGAGGCAGGAAATCGTCCCCCAATTTTCTGGCAATCTCCACCTGTGTAAATTGAACGTTTTGGTACCGATTAGAGTCCTCTGTTTGTACAAAGCATTACGAGCAGACGTCGATAAAATTATAAAATGGCAACGAGAAGAATAAACTATACAAAACCTACCAGTCACGAGAAAAAATAAATGAAATTCTAGAACCAAATCAGTATGGCCACCGCTAACGTGTTTCGAATTTACTATCGACTATAAGATCACTTTCAGCAAGTGTCATTCGGCGATCGGTGTTTCACGTTATTCATAACGGCGGTGAGAATTGTCCCGAGCATGTTTCCACCTTTCTCAAATGCTCAAAAGCTGTGAAATTAGTGTTTCAAAAATACTCACTATGGAGTTAAGAGCGCTGCTCCTGACGTAAGATTTAACGTGTCTGGTTTTCAACAGGATCTGATAGACGAGTTGTTTATGGAGCGAGTCGTCCTGAATAGCACCAGCAAAGCTAGCGATGCACGGAATTATGAGATCCTCGGCCCTCTTTTCGTATGCATCTTTACCCCCGATATCGTTTTCCAGCTGATCAATTATCGGCTGTGCAAGAGTCTGGAATCTCTCCTCGGTAACAAAGTTTCTGGGATCGTACAGGAATATCCTGTATAAAGTGAGAAGAATCCCTTCGACCAATTCTACCTGGTTTACTTCCAGTGGCATCCTCAGACCATCGGCCTTCTTTTCATCCTCGGTCACGGAGGGATTTTGACTCGCCAATAGCGAGGCTGCGTGTTTCAGGAAGTGACCCGCAAACAAAATGAACAAAGACTTCAAGGACTCTGCTATATTCGCTGTCAACCTTTGGATAAAATTTTATACAAGTTAAACACGAGGAATGCAGGAATCACGTAGCAAAAAAATGCAATCATAAGTACTTCCACGTTTTTTTCAACATTTCTAAACGTAAGCATGATTGGACAGAATCACGGTACCTGTAAAACGTGATGTTACGCAGTTTCTGATTGGGATTTCTTGCAGCCCAATCGTAGAGGCGATAGAACAACGGTCTGAAGGTGGCTTCGCTGAGCTTGAGAACCAAGGTAACGAGCGCTTTGCTAGCACTTTCCTCGACAAGTGCGACATCAGCCAGAGTAGCAGCATCAAGCAGTCGATTCTGGGATATCAGATCTTCACGGAACTGTAAGACCTTAAGGAAAAATCCAGCCAAGTCGTGTATGGCAGCGTTAAGATCATTGGACTGAGCATTCGAGAAGGAATCAGCGAGCACGTTCATTAGCGGATCAACACACCGGTAGAGTTCCTGTTTGATTAACTTCTCGTAGGTTTTGGTTACCGTCGGTAGCAAGACTCGAAGTGGTACGGAAGCCGAAAGCTTCAGCATCGTGGTTTTCAGCCGCTGAACAATCTGCGCTATCTGGAAGAAAATTTGCGTTCGACACAAGTTGACAAGAACAAAGACCCTTGGCCTAATGTACCCCACCTTCATATGGTCGCTGTCGCTGTATCGAGACCTGAGCTTTACCAGCTCAAAGAGGAGCTTGTCCAAGTGTGGCGACAAGAAGCTGGAATGGGATTCGACGATCTTTTGAAGCGCAGAAACCACGCTGAGGACGACAATTTCTGGACAATCGCTTTTCTGGCATTTTTCTTTGAGAATTCGTAGTATCGCCGGAATGAACGTGTTCAACGAATGAAGGGCGTGTGTTCGCATTGTTCCGCACAATTCCGCCAGGCATAATACTGCACTAGCCAATACTGGACCATCTCGAGACTGCACCAGATTAGTCGTCAGCTCGAGTACCTGGATGGGTGAGAAAAAAAACCCAAAACTTGAGAAACTCCGTTCGACTCTTGGTGAGTTCACGTTTGGGGACAGTCGATAAAACTTACTGGTTTGAATACAACAGGATGATCTGTTGCTAGGATTTTCGCGAGTAATTTGAGACTGATGAGGGCGAATTGTTGAATAACTTCGTTCTCGAGATGCGCAGATTTCTGTTTTCCCATGCTGGCGAGTCGCATCAATGGCTCCATCAGGGTGAAAAGAACATCGCGATCATCTGGGCCGAAGTTCTTCTGCAGAAGTCTTGTGTTCAAAAGTTCTAGAGCTTTCTTTCGAATGAGCATAGAATTATGTTGCATCAGCCGTTCAACACTTTCGACGAATGTGTGATTCGACAGAAGGCTGTTCACGTTATCCAGTACGTCGTAAGCGCGGTGAAGCATCACCTTCCAGTAGGTTCCCTTGGACTGAGTCTGGTTAGCATTATAGCTTTTGGCCATCAGCTCAACAAGTTTAACAATCTCAACGATTAACTCATAATAATCATTTTTCAGGCCCATTGTTTCCTCGGGACCGAGCTCAGCAACCTTGTTGACAAACCAGGAGGACGACAACAGAGAGCTGACGAACAGAAGGACCGTGTGTTTGAAGTGCCTCAGCTGTTTCCCAGTGTTTTGATTCACGTCGAAAATGTGATTCTGACCATTAAACTTGGCCTTTCTCAAACCTTTCTCATCCTCGACCTCGATGGGCAGTGACTGTGTGAATTGCATCAGTTTTACGCAGACGTTGATGAGCTGTCGCTGCGTGAACTCCTGCGATATGTTAAGGGCGAACTCTAGCGTTGGGGAAGATAGTTCGCGAGTTTTTTCTTCGCCTTTTTTCGGAATCGCAAGTACGTGGCTTTCGAATGAAAGGAGGAAGAACAAGTGCAGATGCTTTTCCAGTAACTGAAGTAGCTTCACGAATAGCGGGCCACGTCTATGCTCCGGAATGTCAGGTAAGGAGGTGATGAATACGCGGAGGATATCGCAGGCGTAGATCTCGTCTTCGGCGGCGTTTATTATTGGCACAATGGTTTCAATGGTCTTGGATATAATCTGGATCGAGTAAGCGTCGTCTTGTCTGAGAACGGACGAGCCCATAAACGTGAAAATGGGCATGATGTTGTTCAACGCCACCTTGAGATCAGCCACCTTAAACAATTCAACCAGAACTAGAAGCGCGTGATGATGAGTCTGCGGGTTCTGCGACGTCCTTATGCATTCCGCGATCAGGTCGACCTGCGCGTGGCCTTCCGTTATAGCCAGAGAGTTGACATTCAGATGTAGAATCGAGGACAATATAAGCTGGTTGGTGTACTCCAACGCGCTCTGCTCCTCAAACTTCAGCGACACACGGAGGAGATCAAAGAGGATGGGGACCAAGAGTTCAGCCCTGTCTACGTTATCCGCTCTCTGAACAAACTCCAACAGCGTTATTCCCCGCTTCCATGCCCTTGTGCTGATTACTCGGGGGTCCAGAGACGCCGTCACTTTGCTCTTCTTTCCCGCCGGGACAGCCAACTTCGCGTTCGCCATCAGCTTCAGCTCATCCACTATAAGCTGAGCGTCGAGCCTGATCTGTCGAACCGCTCGATTACCAGCAGCGACCACTGAGCTCAGCTCGCAATCCGTGACCGCGTCGATTATACTGGCGAGGATCTTCGCCTGCTGTACTTTCGACAATTTGCCAGCCTGCTCGAAGAACGTTTCGTCTATCTGCTTCATCAGGATTACACTCGGCGGTTGGTAATCGCTACTGAAACGTATCCTCGACTTATAGTCTTTGATGCTCTTGTCGAACAGCTGCGACACTAGTTTGTCGCTCAAAGCTCCTGCCGTCGAAGCGTCGAATCTCTGCAAGATGTTCTTCAACGCGCTTCCAGCGAACCTTGGAGCACAGGGTAAGCTTTGTATTTGTTCGAGGAGCGAGATTCCTAGCGGCGCTAGACTTTGCAGCACCGTGATCCCGTTCACATGGGACAAAATATCCAGTATCTGAGACACCGTGTGAATTGGAGTGCTTTTTGAGGTCGCGGTTGCCAGAAGCTGAGCAAGTCCTTCCTGCAGGCCTAATCGTCGATTGGGAGTTATCTGATGCTGAACGTCTGGATCGGGAGAAAGCAGAGTGTACAGAATAAGCGACAGCTGTTCGTGGTCCATTTTGATCTCCGCTTTTCGCTCCATGAGCTCCCCGAGCAAGGCAGAGAAACCGCCGGTGGATAGATTGAAACTCTGTGAAAGCCTCTGGAGTATCTTTACGGCACTTGCTCTGCAGTCGGTGTTCTCGTTGGCCAGAGCTACGAGTAGATTTGGGATGAATGTGCAATCCTGAAAGGCCCACTGAAGCGACTGTTTTGATTCCAGGAGCGAATAAACTATTTGAAGACAGTGAAGAGACGTCTGTGATGAAACCGGCTGGGCGAACAGCTGAGAAAGGAAGCAAATTGTATCTTCAGCGTTAGCGAAGTGCCTCTTAAGGAATATCTTGAGACACCAAAGGTAGTGCTCGGACCTGTCCGGCTTGTTAACACCCTCGAAGAATATCTGAATGAAGTTAAGGACCAGCTGACTCCGTTCCGACGCTCCCTCGAAGTCCAGGGTTGGATTGGCGCTGAGGTCAAGACGCCGATGGACCATTTCGAGGACGTAGGTTCCAACCTGCAGCGGAAGTACTTCTTTCGAGGCCAACTCCAAGGCATCGACGATCTTGTCGCCGTTGAGCTGATTGCAGTTGGGCAGCAATCGAACCTTGGGATAGCTTTTTAGGACTTTAGAGGCAATGTCGATTATGTCACGAGCCACCTCGTGCGAGAGCAAACCAACTGGGACTCGGCACACCGAGCCAAGGAGTATCATACTGAAGAACATACTGACGGCGTTTCCGTGCGTCTCCTGCTGCTTAAGCGTCGAAAGTATGCTGGCGGTTGAGGGCAAGAGAGTAGTGTCCAATATCCGGTGGAACGCAGCGGACGAAATGGCCTCCGGCGCGCCTGGTTCGGATCCGGCATCGCTCTTCACCATTTGCATGTAAGTGTTATTGTTAGCATAGTCAGAGTTCAGTACTTCCATGGATATCTTGACCTCATCCTTGTTTCTCGGGAACAAGTATGGCAGCACGGTGATGAAGACTCGGGTATCGTAGTGGCTGCAAAGACTGAGCAGAATCCTGAGCGCCGGAATCCCGAAGACGGTTGGCGAGTACGGGTTGCTTTTGAGAACGAGGCGAAGCAACTCGTCCACCAGGACGTCCACCGTGAAGAGGGACTTCAGTTTGTCCGTTGAGAACATCGTCAGCAGCGTAAGGATCACATCCTCATTGTCGTCCCTGAACCTCGCCAGCAACGCGTTGGTCACCATGTCGCAATAATTTTTCGAGACTTGTACTTTGTTCTCGGCGACCAATTTCAGCCCGGCTATTCTCTGGTTCGGATCGATGTGGTGAAGGCGATCCAGCACTTGCATGGTACCCTGGGCGCTGCGGATGTCCGCATGCCAAGGCAGAAGAAGACCAAGGACCTTTTGGGACTCAGCGTCGCTCTCCCCCTTCTGGACGAGGCTTTTCAGGTAGGCATCGAATTTTTCAGGGTACTGCTTTTCGAGGGCGTGGAAAAAGTTTACGAGGAACTTCGTCGACTCTTCAGAAATGTTGTCTATCGGGACGTGAAGACGCAGCGTTTTTTCCAGTATTGCGTCGACTTCGTCGTCGCTGAACCTTATCGCTTTCAACAGGTCTTCGCCCATCTTGTGCACTTTTTGATACGCGTCGAGTTTGCCCTTTTGCACGCAGCGTATGCAGCTACCGAGCAACTTGACAACGAAATTCTCGATCTTACCGCCGGACGATTTCACCTTGGCGAGCATTTCCGGGAACCAAGCGAGCTCCGAGAGTTTGTTTATCACTTTTACGGAGACCGATACCGGTTGGGAATTGAACATGAAGACGAGCAGCAGGATCGGCTCGTATTGGAGCGGCGGTTTCGTAAGCATGGCGTGAGCGATGTGGTTCAACGTTTCCTTCTTCAGCTGTGCTTTACTGCAGATTTTACTCACCAGCATGTAGCTGCTCGATGCGAAGTCGACAACTTTACTGCTCAGGCCTTTTTCCAATGAAAATAATAAGTGCGTCATTTGATTTTCGTTCAGTGATTTCGACCTGTCCAAAACACCGATCAATGTCATTGTGTAAAACGCGTAGAGCGTGCCCAGTGAAGACGCTTGAGCTCCACAGACTTCGGTCGCCTCGCATACATGCTCGCAGATATTTCTGAGTAGTCCATTGTCAGATGATACTCGATTAATCAGAGTCGTTGTGGCTAATGGGACGCCAGGTTTCTGGAGTGGTTCTAACCAGTGCCAATTATCGCTGGCAGCTGAAACGTTCACCAGCTGGAGAGCTCTGGAATATAAAATAAAAGGAGAATTCAATTCTTAGTCTAATTTCCTAAATCCAATTATTCTTCTTGTTTTTAGGTGTTCAGATGTTCAACAACCCTATTAAAGACGTTTTTCTACCTGACGAACATCCGTGTCTCGTGGTAAGGAAGTATGAGGAGCAAAAATTGAACCCTGTTGAATTCGTGGATGTGAAATCTGCGGATCAGCCATTCAAGTGTTTTGTGCGCTGGATTGAGAAGGAAGTAGGGTGACAGAAGAATTAGAAATCGTTTGATTCTTCCGTCTAAGACCTTGTTAATCGCCTTGTCGTGCACTGATCTCTCAAGATCCACTGTGCTGTGCGAGAACAAGTCACGCTTGAACTCAGCGAACATTTCACTTAGCTTTATCAATTCCTCGAGACCATTTTTACCTGGAATTAAGAGAAAAAAGGCAATAATTATAGTCTGTACCTCATTTCCAATATAATTTTTATTTGACCGTCGTTTCTACACCATTTTCTGTCGCCACTATTATCTTTACTGTGAGTCATTTATGCATCGAAAGTTTTATTCGTTACATAACTTATAGGAGTGACATAGAATCGTCAGAATGTCATGAGTAAAAATGTGCAAATACAAGGAGATATCTACATTCGATAAATAGTTATTTAAACAAAACGACGGAAAGGCACTCAAGATTCCCTTTGCAGCAGCGTAACTTTAAGTGCCGTCGGGTCATTAATGACCGAGGTGTACACCAGAGGATTAATAGTCTTGCTTTTATAATCCAGTTACTAATATGCATGTTTTTCATGATTCTGAAACTATGAGGCGATGCATAAGAGGCGATAAATCACAGTGTTTCTCGAAGAACTGTTTTTGGCGCAAGGAAATGTCACTTGCTATAAATTGCCAGCTGGTTTCAGCGTGGATGTTTTATTTTTTAGTGAAAAGCTCTGGAGAGCTCAAAATGTGTACTGGATTAATGGTGGAAAATAATTTGTGAATGGCGCGTAGTGCTTACCGATCTGGAAGACAGTTTCTCTGTCTAAATTGGCAGCCTCTTTGGGATCAAACAAAAGACTAGGTTGCTTCTTTTTCTGGGTAAGAATCGAAGTCTGCGGAGCGCGGAGTCTGCTTAATTGACTCTGCAGCGAAGTTGCCATTCTGAAAGTTTGAAAGGTATTCGTTAATTGCAACCAGATTTTTGATGTGTTATTATTCATCACATATTTTACTTCTTTGCATATAATTGCTGACCTCAAAATACAGGAACGTAACCTAAAAAAATGATGATTTGGGCATAACTAATAATTGAATAAAATGCTATTAGATTATTTGAAAATACTCTATAATGATTAAAAATTAGGTTTCTCTAGTTTCTTACCTGACTTCAATTCATGCAGGTCTTGTACGCAAATGTAAACACCGACAGGCTGTCTTGCTTTTTCAAGGGTTAACCTAACATAACCACGTTGGCCGTTGACTAACGAAGTGATCACGCGAATTGACGCTTCGCAAGTTGCATATAATTAGGCTGAACATATATCACATTGATGGTTGCATATAATGAGGCGCTTCGATACTATGCAGATATGATAACTGACGACTTGCATACAATAAGGCGTTAGGAATCAGTGTTAGATTGTATGTACTACTTGCCGGATCGCACACCAACATATAAATGATATAACTAAATGTCATCAAGTTACACAGCGTGGCTATGAATGTCTCGATTAATTCTTATTTTTTATTCTCTATCTGTCATAGTTATGAAAATCGAATCCTTTTACGGATTCTGTTGATTAGTGAAAATCTAATCAGAGGTAGCAAAAGCTGATAAAAGAGCAGGTCTCGCTGCATAAATGCAAGAAAGTTCGAGTGGATTTCAAAAGTTGAAATAAATCTAACCATCGCAACGCTGATACTTTAATATTTCATACTAATGGTATACAGCGTTTTACTTTTCACGACAAAATTGATAATGTACAGATAATTTCGAAAATATAATTTGGTACTTTGAATCAGGTTTGTTTATCAGTGACATGAACGCGATAAATCATCAACAAAGCGAGACAATTCTGGACCTATAATAACTGTATATTGCTGTATTCGTTGTAGAGGGAATGGAGTGGAAACACTTAGAAATTTCCGCGATTTGCATTCTCTGGTCTAAATAAATTATATAATCTAGAGATAAACAATTTTAAACAATGACTGCAACCGACTAGAATTAGAGGTGACTTGTACTGTTAAGTGCCATGGGAAAACCACTTTCTTTGTTGATGCCGGTATATCATTTGCATGCATAATCAAACAAGTTGTCTATATATGCATATACACGTACCCGTATTCGTCGCTTAGTAAAGTGCGTATAACCAACAAGTTTTCAAGCTAACTATTTTCAACGAAGTGATTCAGACGATAAGTCTATAATAAATCAGTGACAGTGTCATTGATAACAGTTTCTTTTAGCTATATTTGTTTATTTTTTGAATATCCAACGTGTCCTCTTCCTTGTCCGTTCTAAAAATACTCAGTTTTGTACTACCAGCGAAACCATCAAACATTAAATTGTCCAAAACCAACTCTGCTGGTTCTATGTGAACATGGCATTCGAGTATTCTTATCGATTATTATATTTATCTACCAACAACTGACTCGAAAACGGGTTGTTCTAGCTCTTCGACAATGCATAGCATTGAAAGTTTAACGTAGTTGTTTTTGCTTCGAAACACCGACGCTGTTTTTATAGCTCTTAAACTGGTTTGTCGTACGATCTTTACAGAGTTTATTAGCTGATGTCAGCCGTCCACGTGGGACGAATGCATTAGCACGCATTTCTTACGCGCGTTAATAATCACACTTGGGGTTTCCCAAATTGAACTTCCAAGACCAACAATCAACCATCATACTACAGAGCTATATAGTAATAATTTGCGGTACTCATTCATTTACGATAATACGATACACAGCATTAAAATAAAAACATGAATAACAGAACGCGTCATAAATTACCATATACATGTGATATAAACTTGAAGCAATTGTTTCGATTTTCCACCTTAGTTGACTGCGCTACAACAGCGTTAAAATTTCTCTGCAAGGCACAGGTGAAACTCATCGAGAACACTCATCAGTGGTTGTGCGTAAACGTAGACCGTGTTTCAATCACACAAGCATACTGTTAAGTTCTACTATAGAGTAGCAGCCAAGACATGAAGTGCGTCATCATCACATCGCAACTTATTTTATATTCCTCGGGGTACCTTAAATTAAACCTGATCCGCAGGGGCTGCCAAACCTATATTTCGCAGGTGTGGAGCTGAGTATAGGTATAATGGGTGGGGGGGTATTTATCATATATTATTAATTTGGACTAAGATAAAATGAGACCTTTAAACTATTAATTTATTTCTGTGTAAAGTACAATTTTATTTTAATTTAATAGATCGAAAGTTGCTTTCTTGCAGTTGTAAAGGTCGGTGAATTCCAGTTTCCAGTAGGTTGAGTTCTAATTCTTCCGCTATATCTTGGTGAATGTTAGGGAATGTCACCAAAAATAAAAGTTTTCTTTGCTACGTTGAGAATGGATGGTTCTGATCAACACAAGGAGATTCCCTAGTAAAAAAAAAAATCGTATTTGAAAGCTAAATAGTCCGAAACTTTTTTTTAGTTTTCCATTTAAAAGAAGACCAAAACTTGTAATATTAAGTCTCCATTTGATATTTGATAAGTGCATCTTACGACTTTTTCATTATTAATTTAATCTCATAAAATATTTATAATTTAATATGATCTTTTAATTTAGGTCAATCAAATTCCCAATTGATATATTCTTGTGTTATGGATAGTGATCTTTGGGATGAATATAAATGTTAGGAAAGAAATAATAATTGAAGTGCTGAAATGTGTTTTTCCGTAAATTTAAAAAAAAGTGAGAACAAAGTGAAAAATCAAATGAGCGCGATCTTCCATCTAAGGTAGAACGCTCATCTTTTGACAGAATCTTTCTTTAACCTAAACAAACGTTTTAAGGGGTGCGTCAGTGGAACTCGCAAGTTACTTTTCACTGAAACACTCTAATCTTTATACCTGTTGAGTTCTCTGATGCGTGCCTGCAATCAAAACTGCAATAATTTGATGCATTGGAATAAATCGAATCCTTGAGATTCGAATAAGTGTTGACGTGACCGAATGGGAAAAATACGCGTACCTACGACTAATGCAAATAATTACTGGGTAATACCCGCAATATGGATAGTTACAAGGTTGAACACTCATTACTGTTGATCGTTCAACAGAAATAGGATTCCAAGTATAATATGGTTTCAAAAAAAAACTTCAAGCCTATGATTATTTTACCACATTTCACCAGCACTAAGTTAAAGAAAACTGTGCGCAAGCTCTTCTTTTGTTATGTCGAAAAATTCTACAGAAATATAGACTTTAAAATTAAATATTACTAGAGTATTTTCTGCCACAAGATGACGTCTGGATTGTTTGGTATGTTATACTTGAAATGTTAGCGTAGGTAGGACTTGGAACATCTCAAAATTACATTATTAATCCAAAAATTTTTGTTGTATATATTGCCTTTAAATTGTTTAGCTGATACGTAAAATCACAGAAAAATAACGTATTACAGGGTGGTAAAAAAACCTGAAGAAATATGAAATTTTTTAAAAAATCAGGACAACGATACGAAAAATGTAAACTGTACAAACTGCTTTTTTAGTTTTTTTTTTTTTTTGGAAAATTCATATCTCCGCAAGGCCTTGCGATAAAAATCTGAAAAAATCGGATAAACCCTAAAATCTAGATCGAGCAGTGCTACAACATAAAAAAATTCCCAGCCGATCTGAGTAGGTATGCGATGTATCTGTTGGTGAGGCGTTTCCAGCAGAAACTCGACATCGCCGGGTCGTTGCTTTCGAAATTGAGGCCACGGGCGACGAGGCTTGACCCGAATTCATTTTACCTGTACATACACATTGCACACCTAACATCCGTGTGTACGTATGCATATATATTTCCATACGGCCGATTCCAAATGAATTTTGTAAGCCGGTATTAAAAAACTCCGGGAATCCCAATGAACTCTGTGACGCTAAAGAAATCCGGTAATTTCTCCTCGGATGTATAATTTCTCCGTCGTGGATGTTAACTTACAACGCAATCATTCCATGAAAACAATTTCACGTATCACAAAAGTTCCTGCTGCAGCTGCTGCAGCCTCGAAATTTTTTAACTTCCTCGTATGACGTAGTTGTCAATGATTTTAAACTTAATGATCAACATCCGGGAAGTCGGATGTTTTTCTCCCTGCTCTTCTGATCATCTGTGCTGTTCTATCTACTACTTAATGTTGTTTTTTTTTTCTATTTTTTCTTGATCCTTACTTGTTAGCGATTAGATGTGATATACTATTGTGGATATAGAAGGAATTTAAATAGGAAAATACGTCTGTACGATTAAACAAAATTTATAAGAATGATGTGATAATTTCTTGTGACAATTTTCATCACGGGGTTGTCGATTCGTGCGCAAACAATTGTCTATAATTGATTTTTGCTTTTTTGCCAAAGCTATGATTATCTTATTGAAACCACAGATTAAAGGATAAAAATGCGTAACGATAGAAACTTTCGTGAATGATCTTTAAAATTTAGAATTCTCCTCAGATTCTTGGTTATCTTCTATTACCGACACTATTCACTTGAACGTCATCTAGATCAAAAAGTTGTTTTTTTACAATCATTCGATTTTCGATTTGATTTGAAAACATTTTATGATTTAATATATGAACATTTTCAGTACGGTAATACTTATATACACTGTGTATGTAAACTCATATATTATACAAATGTGAAAGCTGCCACGTTCCACAAGTAATATGCATATCCGCATATATGTATCCAAGTACATATAGATTCACATTCACGATACATTAATCACTGATGAATTTCTCAGATTTCAAATGAATCGGAAATTTCTCTCTTTATTCGCTTGAAAATCTATCCATGTTCATGTAATACATATACATTCAATAACTTATTATAAATAATTAATTCTTACCATAAAAGCGAGTTTTTACCAAAGCGGTATGTATATTCATTAAATACGTACACATGTAAGCTGCAAAGAGATAATAGTAAATGGGAGAAAAAAGCAGAGGAAGAGAGTGAAATGGGTAAGGTTATAGACAGTAAGTGCAGGGACGTTCAACAGGTTCTGGATTTTCTCATACCTCCGCACTTTCACTTACCTTGTGTATATACACCATATAGATGAATACATATATATATACATATATGTGGTACACTATTTATCTACAATTCAACCGTCACGACGTCTGCAACTCTTGTAGAATCAATTGATTGCAGTTCTTGCAGTTCTAAACTGCAATGAAAACGCTGCATGCGGATTAAACCGTAAACTTTTGAATTCTGCAGCGTTAATTATGATTGTCAAAGTTAGACTGTCACTTTTTACTTTTTTTCTGTTTCATCAATGCCTTGTTCGAAGCAAGAAAAGTCATTCGACCTGGAATTGCGTTACTTATTCATTCATTCACAATTAGTTCGGTTCAGAAGATCTTGAAAATCGTACGCAAACATGCGATTTGAAGCACAGCGTTGGTGATTGTATTATTCTCAGCAAATCAAACAAAATAAAACAATCAAAAAGAAAATTACGTTTTGAAAAAACCTTTCCGCTGATAAAGTAACTTCTAACATTATTAACGCGCGCGAATATTCATGCTTTTTTTATTTCACCTTGTACTCTACCTAAGTATTAACCTTCAGCTAGCATCTGTATTTGGTATAACACAACTGATACCTTGGGGTCGTTGAAAACCCCAATCAAAAATTGTTTGCTGTAACGAAGCAATTTAATATTTTGACTGGATTTCTTTTCTGGGGTATTCATTTAAGTGTCTTTTTCAAGGTAAACAAGGTCACAACGTCACAACAATAATTTTTAATTTTATAATCTTATTTTTTCAAGTTTCATTTTCGAACTTAAAATTTACGAAAATCTCGATTAAATGCCGTTCTGTCACGATTGAACCCAAGGTGCTAGCTAAAGATTAATAATATATCAGTGGTCGTAAACTTATAGTTGTTCAACTATTTTTTTTTTTCGAGGTATCACGGAACGTCGTCAATCGATCTGCAAAAATGATCAGTTCCGGCGTTTCGAGAGTCTGAAGCAGAATTGGAGATCTCATCCGTAAACAACTCGGAGGAAGCGCAAAAAGCTGACGTGAAATTCCCAACTGATATTTGAGCTCATCAATGCAGCTGCAGGCGGATGCTTCGGTATGCATAATTCGTATGAGATAATATCGAAATTACGAGATGCATAACTTCGGGATTTCCAGCTTGAACAGTAAACAAGATTTACTCATACTCAGAAATGTTCGATTCTACGAAAGAACAATACGATGATTGGACACCTTGAAGTTAATCGCATGTGACTGAATTTGAAGAGATTCAATAAATCAACTCAACAATTAGTAGCTTATTATAAAGAAAAATAAAGAAAAATTCGTATCCAGATTTATAAAATCACTGCAAAAATTGAGGATAACCAGAGTTCAAGAGATGGAAAATTTTCAAACTATACATACTGATCGTGTAAATAATTCTCCTGCAGAATACGGCGTTAATTTTTTGTCTGAGATCCAACGAATTCACTGATCTTAATCGCAGGTACTGAATTAATTTCGACCATAACTAGTCCATGTAAAAACTTGCCAACCGGTATTTTTTGCGCACTTTGTCAATGGCCGCCGACTAACTTGTCGAAGTTTCTGTGTAATTTTGTTGCGCGTATATCGAATTCGAAAAACAGAAAAGCCACGCTGTAAGTATTCTTAATTCTTTTCCCGATGATTATGACTGCCGTTTGAATGCGAAGAATGTCCGCATCCGGCGTCCATTTCGGTTGGCGTCGTCACCACCCGTTCGTTCTGCCTCGATGAAGGATCAGCCGAGCGACGCAGCCAGCATTAGCAGTTAGTTCTCCTGGTAACTTCGTCGAGAGCAGCAACTCTGAAAAATCTCTGCCGTGATTGAATATCATACGGTCGTAGGAGACGAATTGTTGATGAAATAGAGGTTAGGGACGCAAGTGTGCAGTGAAATAAGAGAAGGGCGATCATTCATCGTCGTTGTTTTGTTTTGATTTTTGAATTTTTAACGTCTCTCGAAAGTTCGATAGTTGTTACCCATGTATGTATCTTAGTAGTCCCGCGTGAACAATCTAAGGCAAAGAAATTGAAGTTAAAATTACGGGAGAGTTAATATCTCGACATTTATTTTTCTTTGACACGTGTGTAAAAAAAAAAATTCAAAAAAAGAAGTAAATAATTACTATCGGACGGTATTGAATAAATACACAATTTGTCAACCGTGCGGAACAGTCTTCGAATTGGTAAGTGTAATCAGTGTACAAAAGTATATAAAATAATAATTGTAATAATTTAAAGCAACAAAAAAAAATTCCAATTTCACTCCATGGAGTCAATTGTTTCTTTTTTTTTTACTTTAACATCCAATTTGTTAATCAATAGTAATAATATTCTTGGTGTCACTTCCTTAGCAAAATAAAAACATTTAAAATTATTATGTACAATTGTACTTTTCATACGACCTACAACTAATAATAATTTTCTCGTTTTTTTCCTTTGTTCTTTATTCTTGAAACAGACGATTATTTGAAGTGAATTTATGACCTATATCTCACTTACAATGCCTGATAGAATAATACGCTGTCGTAATTCCTAGAATTGTTGGTACGAGTATTCGTACCTGCGCATGTTCACCAATTAAGGAGGTTAAGGTTGAGTCGATGTATGAAGTTGTTAGATATAATACACCTGTACGTATTTACTCTCTAGTCAAGCTTGTTTATATTCCGAATGATAGAAAGCAAAAGTATTGCATACAAACAAAATACATCGAAGGGGATCCGTGAAAGTCGCCTTAGAATTTTTAAGGTTATCACACCAAATATTTTTAATCAAGACTTCCTTATTTCCTTTTGTTATAAGTGATTTTTTGATACTTGATATTAATTCAATTACTCATGTCAAGGCACAAAATTATACCAGAGAATCATTAGTCTGAAAACTTTATAAGGCGTACAAGTCCAGGTACCCTCATAAAATATTTTCAAGGATATCGCTATGAGTAGAATTGAAAATATTTTCCGTACAAATAAACAACTCTAGATAACTTAAGCAATGAATATATCGAGATTTCCGTAAGTCACCATGTTTGTAATTTCGCATACAACAGTTTTGTTCCGCATTGAAATAACGGTTAACTTCAGTAATCGTTATTGTACGTATGGTATCGCGGTTTCATGTCCCACCATATCTTCGAGCGTGCAGAAGTAATTTTCAATTGAGTCGATTCCCGCGTCATTTCTTTGCGGTTTACATTATAGTGAGTCAGGTCTGTTATATTAGGTTAGGTTTGACTAATTGAATGCAGGAAAGTTTGGTAGCTTCTGGGTATTCGCGTCACAACGACGTCTCCTCATACCTCCGCACTTTCACTTCTCTGTATACATAGGTAATACTACACATTGATGTATACGTGCATTATACCCATGTCCCAACAGCTCGTCGTCGCGTCGTCTGCTATGATCGCGGAATGGAATGAATGCAGTCTTAAATTAAATTTGCGATTTTTACTTTCATTCTTGTCAGGTGCCATTTTTCGCTTTCTTTTCCTTGCGCACAATTTTTATAATGTAAACAGTACCAAGTAGGAGAAATTTTTTTCTTGCAAATTCCTGACTAATGCAAAACTCCTTATATTAACAAAAAAAAAAATTATTATATTTATGTACAACTATATGTGTAAGTTAGATTTGTTCTGAAAATATCAATTAAAATGTCGAGTATTTTTATTGAACAGAGCTATTTGAATCTTGATGGTTTACCAAAGAAGTTAATATATTTTGTTTCTACAGCCTAAATATATTTACATTGACTTCTTTGAAATTTCTTGGAAACGCAAACACATTCGATATACCTTATTCAGTTCCATCTTTGTATATGATGATCCACAGATGGATTATTTGTATATTTAAACGATTATAGAAGTAAACGATCAAATATCTTTTTACTTACTAAAAATGGTAAATAATTTGAAGTCCTTAATCCGCTGATTGTCTATTGTAAGAAGTATTGTAAACAATACTATCGTTTCACTGCGTTTACGATAAGCCCACACCGGACGCTCATAAAAGCATTACGTCGTAACGAATATTTATTTAACAAAACCGCAAGCCTTCCCGTCCACTTTTACAAGACATTTGGAAACATCCGGGGATTTGTGAGATTAAGTAGGAGGATAAAAACGAGAAAAAAATATCACGGAAGTTCAACGCTGTGCGGTTACGCCAAATGAATTTAAACGCAAAATAAACACCTAGAGCTAATTATTCACAAGTACACCAGGAGTATTCCGTGATGGCGGACGATGGGAACGACGTTTCGCCAGCAGATGGCCAACTGGACTTACATCTGATGCACTGTGGGTACCACAAACGTAACTTTGGTTGCCTATCTTCTGGCGAATCGTCGTTCGTATTGTTGACTTTCACGGAATCCTCCATATATAATATAGGCCTAATATAAATGAGATGAAAATACCTACTCATAAGTTTATTGCCGCTGCACCATATTTATGTTTTTTTTTTCTTCCTCTTGCAGAAGATGTATAATACCGTATTCGTGTGCCTTGCCTTGTGCTCGGCATTTTTGGGCATGACTTCCGGTCAGTGCATGACCGAAAATGATAACCCAACGACGATGGAGCGGGATTTCAACGAGAAGCTATCGCAGGCGCGTCTTGACTTCGCCTTCGATACGTTGAGGATATTGTCGGAGTTCGAGGACGTCGACAATATATTTTACAGCCCGCATAGCCTGCACGAAGCCCTGACGCTGGCCTACTTCAGCGCTCGAGGAGAAACGGAAGCCGGACTAAAACGGGCGCTTCACGTTCCAGAAACATACTCAAAAACTCATGTCCAGCGATTCTACGTACTTGAAAATTCCTTGAGGAGGTTCATAGCTGAGCAGGGAAATGCGAGCACGAGCTACGAGTTCAATACCGCAAACAAACTCTGGGTTACCAAGGAGAGGCGCCTCAGAGAGTGCATGCTTGACCTCTTCGGTTCTGAGCTCGAGCAGGTTGACTTTAGGGCGGATCCAGAAGCTATTCGGGAGAGGATTAACCAATGGACGAGCAACGCGACAAAGGGTCATATCCAGGACCTCATTCCTGCCGACGGCATCACTGGGGACTCCAACCTCGTTTTGGCTAGTGCAGTGTACTTCAAGGGACTCTGGAAGAGCAAGTTTGATACCGCAAACTCGAAGAAAGATAACTTCTACTCAAATGGATCTCGCACCCATCTTGTTACTTTTATGAAGCAGAAGGGAACATTCAGCCATGGTGAGAAATTGGTTTTATTTATACAAGACAATCTAGGACTATCACCCTATAGGTATCCAATGTAGTCCTCGTGAAAATCTGCGAGCGAAACGTTTTTTATTTCCAATGTGAAATTTTCTGTTTGCGAATTGCAGGCTTCTAAAATTGGCCAATCTAGTAGCATCTCATGATTCAGAATAGAATGAGAACAGGGCTAGTGGATCGTCATTTAAACTTAAAAAATATTTTACTCGCAGATTCTTACATATCGATAGTTTGTGGAACGATAATCCTGGGTCACCCCGTGATTTAACGCAGAGTGTACATGGGGGATTGGTGGTTTATTGTGGGGTAGATGTACCGGTTTTGGACATGTTAATACCGGTGTTGGTCACTGTGGAATCGAATGTTGATTATCATAACGAATGTTGATCATTCGGTGTTTCAACCACTTGGTGTAATTTTCTGCCCAAATTTTGACAATTCAGAATTTTCACCCGCCCCTGCAATTCGATTTTGAAACGCTCATTAAAATTCGCTTCTATTTCCAGTCGTTTCGGAAGAAATCGGGGCGCACATACTCCAGCTTCCGTACAAGGGTGACGAAATCTCGATGTACGTTCTACTGCCGCCTTTCGCGGGAGCGCGGGCCGCCGAGGGTAACGAAAGTTTTGATGGAGTGCAACAGCTGATAAAGCGTATAACCGGAACTGGGCAAGCCAGCCAGGAGCTCCGTGAGATCCTGAACGACGGCATGGCTGCGAGGGAGGTCGACATATCGATGCCGAAGTTCAATGTCGACAAAGAGCTGCCACTCAACCCACTCCTAATCAAGATGGGCGCCAACAATCTTCTGACCCCGACTGCCGACCTTACTGGACTCCTCCAGGACGGCGAGCCCAGCCTCCACCTCGGGGACGCCGTGCATCGCGCCGTCGTCGAAGTCACGGAGGAGGGTACCAAGGCCACCGCGGCTACCGCCATCTTCAGCTTCCGCTCGAGCCGACCAGCCGAGCCTGCGGTCTTCAATGCCAACCACCCCTTCCTCTACTTCATCTACAATAGGCTAACCCGCTCAATCCTCTTTGCTGGCGTCTATCGCACACCACTGACGACAACGTCTGTCTCTTACGACTAGAACCTAGAATAGTCCCCAAAACGTCAGGGAACGCAAGACGTCCAAGTTCTCCAAGAACTGTGGTCTCTGATTTTTCGCAGTAAATAAATTCGACGGGGATATATTTGGTGAAATCGAGTTGTGTCGCGTTGTATAACCGTGGCGTATGCGTAGCGAGAGAAAACAGTAAAATTCAGCACGCCAAGTGACTGACTGCGCATGCGCAAGATAATTGGACTTGATTGGTTAGCGAGACCGTGCCGTGGCAAAATTTCTACCTGGAAGGCAGAGGAGCCAACTTTGTGTTCTAAACGGGGCATGGGCGGTCAATTTCGAAGTGGCGAATAGAGGTTATGTTGCTACGATGACTCGTGTTGTCAGTTATCGGTCAGGTAGCGATAAACGTTTTCAAAAATTTTGCAAGCCGTCAATCAGTTAATCGAAATTTGCTTTACCTGAAAAAATTTGCAACGCATTCAATAGTTGATGCTTTGCGTAGCCAGCCTGCATGAGAAGACAACAAAACTCGCGCAGGCGCAGTCAGTCACCAAGCGTGCAATACCTCACCATTTACTGTCAGCATAAGGCTTATTTTTATTTTATAACGATTTCCCGGTTTGTTAAACAAAGTATTTTTCATACAAGGTTCATGCGTTGTGGCAAATGTATCTGTGATCGACGTTTCGGAGAACAAAGAGTTTTAATATTCTCAAGTTAGGGATCAGATAATATCGATGTCGACTTTACTGGTTATTTATAAGAAATAAAATAGGCGGACACTCTAGGAAAAAAGATACCTATGACATTATACTGTGAAGTCTCCTTCTCTGAACTATGAAACTATTGCAGAAATACAATAGTGTTTAAAAAATTCCAACTTTCGGTGTTATTTACACTTTCCGAAATATTCGCCAAACGCTATTTACCAAGAATCAGAAAAAAGGATCCCCGTATCAATATTATCATAATATTCATTCGGGCGTCATATACTTCATAGACACACATAGACATAGACACTTTCTTATACATGCTTACACAACCTTGAACAGTTGTTTTTTTTTTTTGAATATTTTGTTAGACTTTGCGGTTTATATACTACAGTATACTACTATATTACTAATTTATTGATCCCAGACTAGTTTCTACTTGTTTTCTGTCATTCTCTATATTTACTTTCACTTCATTTTTTTCGCACCTAGCAACACGTTAGTACTATATTTCTGTTGGCTTTTGAATTTAGTTGTTTTATTACCTTATATTTTGTCTTATAATTAGTAGTATTTTATGCTTAAGACCAATAATTAGAATGATTTAATTAGGCTTATGAAAGCTACGTTACATATTATTATGGATTATTTATACATGCTGCTAATCGTAACATATTGTATGTTGCATTTATTGAACGATAGATTCGAATCTTGTATACTTTTGATTATTACGAATTTATGTAAAATCGCGTTTTGAGTAAACATACTATTTGGAGTGTATATCATATTAATGTATGACCTGTAACAATAAATACAATAACGCGATGCCAAGAACAGAAAGGAAGTACTGCAAGGTTATTCTACAAATTAAGTCAGTGTTCATTGTTTACGTCGATTAAATTTCTACTATTCCTCGGATATTGACAATCTACACCAATGCGCCATGAAATTATCACAACTGTGGGACCCAAAATGTAATTATTGCGATTTCTACTCACACTGTTATAGATATGCTATTTGCATTTTCAAGAGTCCAATTGGTCTAACGAGAATCGTTCGAATAGATTGTGGACGGAACAATTTCTGGGTTCGAGGATTGCAAGAGAAAGCAACACGAACCCTTCGAAAAAATGAAACGAACAGTACGGCCAGAACACATGAAACTGTTACATGGTGCTCAAAAGGATGGAAAATCAGAATCACAAATTTATAGCCACCAAGTTTCGTTTGTTTATTCAGTGTGCCTTAAATATAGTACAAGTGTTAGAAGGACAATGTGAAATGGTTTAAGAAGTCACCAAATAGCATAAGAGATGAGACAACAAGAAGTGCTACAATATGAATGAACATTACATGCATGATTCTGTTTATTGTCACAAAAAAATAGAAAGCAATATCCGTTATGTGAAGCTGAATAATGACGATGTTATATCAGGTAGTCACTATCGTAGTGAGTAAGGAAAGTTCACGTTCCGGCTTGCGTACACACGCAAGGCAAATTTTCAGGATACGATAGATTACGAAGAATACGGAATTGTTGCTAATTGTTGTAACCTGGATTGGAAAAAACAAATAATAATATTGTCTCATGTAATATTGGTATTTTCCTGAGCTGTTGGTTCTACGACGGTTCAGAAGCAATTTTAGATTCGAATTGGGTCCAATTATTTGAAGAAGAGTGGTCGAAATACATTCAGAGTCAACAAGTTTTGACCCCGTTAATTACAAAAATTGTGGGGCAAACCCCTTTTGCTATAAGAGATGAATTTCTCACGAAAAGACGTATTTTCTCAATTTTTCTGCTGCTGGTCTTTGCGTCGGAATTTCTCTGCTGTTGGTCCTACGCTCTTTTTCATGTGTTTTCTGAGTTCCTGAGAGTCCGATTACTCTAGAGATGATCATACAAATCGATTCCGAGACGTGAAATTTTCGGCTCCAAAAATGACCAAAAAAGTAGGGCTAACCCCTTTGGATTTTTGGCGAAAATTTCGACGATTCTAAAAAGCGCTGCAATAAATTTTTTGAGGCACTATTCCGACGTAATTTTGCGAAAGGAATCGATTAAGCGCAGTCCCAATACGCTGCGAGCAACGGATCAAAAGTTACAGCCGAAAAACTGGAGATTTTTATCGCCATTTCTCTACTGTTGGTCCGACGCTTTTTTTTATGTGTTCTTTGAGTTCCGGGGGGTCCAATTACTCTAGGGATGTTCATAAAAATCAATTCCGAGACGAGAAATTTTCGGTTCCGAAAATGACCAAAAAAGCAAGGCTAACCCCTTTGGATTTTTGGCGAAAATTTCGACGATTCTGAAAAGCGCTGCAATCAATTCTTTAAGGCACTATTCCGACGTAATTTTGCGAGAGGAATCGATTAAGCGCAGTCCCAATACGCTGCGAGCAACGGGTCAAAAGTTACAGCCAAAAAACTGGAGATTTTCATCGCCATTTCTCTGCTGTTGGTCCGACGCTTTTTTTTATGTGTTCTTTGAGTTCCTGGGGGTCCAATTACTATAAAGATGGTCATACAAATCAATTCTGAGACGAGAAATTTTCGGCTCCGAAAATGACCAAAAAAGCAAGGCTAACCCCTTTGGATTTTTAGCGAAAATTTCGACGATTCTGAAAAGCGCTGCAATCAATTCTTTAAGGCACTATTCCGACGTAATTTTGCGAGAGGAATCGATTAAGCGCAGTCCCAATACGCTGCGAGCAACGGATCAAAAGTTACAGCCAAAAAACTAGAGATTTTCATCGCCATTTCTCTGCTGTTGGTCCGACGCTTTTTTTTATGTGTTCTTTGAGTTCCTGGGGGTCCAATTACTCTAAAGATGGTCATACAAATCAATTCCGAGACGAGAAATTTTCGGCTCCGAAAATGACCAAAAAAGCAAGGCTAACCCCTTTGGATTTTTGGCGAAAATTTCGACGATTCTGAAAAGCGCTGCAATCAATTCTTTAAGGCACTATTCCGACGTAATTTTGCGAGAGGAATTGATTAAGCGCAGTCCCAATACGCTGCGAGCAACGGGTCAAAAGTGACAGCCAAAAAACTGGAGATTTTCATCGCCATTTCTCTGCTGTTGGTCCGACGCTTTTTTTTATGTGTTCTTTGAGTTCCGGGGGGTCCAATTACTCTAAAGATGGTCATACAAATCAATTCTGAGACGAGAAATTTTCGGCTCCGAAAATGACCAAAAAAGCAAGGCTAACCCCTTTGGATTTTTGGCGAAAATTTCGACGATTCTGAAAAGCGCTGCAATCAATTCTTTAAGGCACTATTCCGACGTAATTTTGCGAGAGGAATCGATTAAGCGCAGTCCCAATACGCTGCGAGCAACGGATCAAAAGTTACAGCCAAAAAACTGGAGATTTTCATCGCCATTTCTCTGCTGTTGGTCCGACGCTTTTTTTTATGTGTTTTTTGAGTTCCTGGGGGTCCAGTTACTCTAGCAATGGTCATAAAAATCAATTCCGAGACGAGAAATTTTCGGCTCCGAAAATGACCAAAAGAGCAAGGCTAACCCCTTTGGATTTTTGGCGAAAATTTCGACGATTCTGAAAAGCGCTGCAATCAATTCTTTAAGGCACTATTCCGACGTAATTTTGCGAGAGGAATCGATTAAGCGCAGTCCCAATACGCTGCGAGCAAAGGATCAAAAGTTACAGCCAAAAAACTGGAGATTTTTATCGCCATTTCTCTGCTGTTGGTCCGACGCTTTTTTTTATGTGTTCTTTGAGTTCCGGGGGGTCCAATTACTCTAAAGATGGTCATACAAATCAATTCTGAGACGAGAAATTTTCGGCTCCGAAAATGACCAAAAAAGCAAGGCTAACCCCTTTGGATTTTTGGCGAAAATTTCGACGATTCTGGAAAGCGCTGCAATCAATTCTTTAAGGCACTATTCCGACGTAATTTTGCGAGAGGAATCGATTAAGCGCAGTCCCAATACGCTGCGAGCAACGGGTCAAAAGTTACAGCCAAAAAACTGGAGATTTTCATCGCCATTTCTCTGCTGTTGGTCCGACGCTTTTTTTTATGTGTTCTTTGAGTTCCTGGGGGTCCAATTACTCTAAAGATGGTCATACAAATCAATTCTGAGACGAGAAATTTTCGGCTCCGAAAATGACCAAAAAAGCAAGGCTAACCCCTTTGGATTTTTGGCGAAAATTTCGACGATTCTGAAAAGCGCTGCAATCAATTCTTTAAGGCACTATTCCGACGTAATTTTGCGAGAGGAATCGATTAAGCGCAGTCCCAATACGCTGCGAGCAACGGATCAAAAGTTACAGCCAAAAAACTGGAGATTTTCATCGCCATTTCTCTGCTGTTGGTCCGACGCTTTTTTTTATGTGTTTTTTGAGTTCCTGGGGGTCCAGTTACTCTAGCAATGGTCATAAAAATCAATTCCGAGACGAGAAATTTTCGGCTCCGAAAATGACCAAAAAAGCAAGGCTAACCCCTTTGGATTTTTGGCGAAAATTTCGACGATTCTGAAAAGCGCTGCAATCAATTCTTTAAGGCACTATTCCGACGTAATTTTGCGAGAGGAATCGATTAAGCGCAGTCCCAATACGCTGCGAGCAACGGGTCAAAAGTTACAGCCAAAAAACTGGAGATTTTTATCGCCATTTCTCTGCTGTTGGTCCGACGCTTTTTTTTATGTGTTCTTTGAGTTCCGGGGGGTCCAATTACTCTAAAGATGGTCATACAAATCAATTCTGAGACGAGAAATTTTCGGCTCCGAAAATGACCAAAAAAGCAAGGCTAACCCCTTTGGATTTTTGGCGAAAATTTCGACGATTCTGAAAAGCGCTGCAATCAATTCTTTAAGGCACTATTCCGACGTAATTTTGCGAGAGGAATCGATTAAGCGCAGTCCCAATACGCTGCGAGCAACGGGTCAAAAGTTACAGCCAAAAAACTGGAGATTTTCATCGCCATTTCTCTGCTGTTGGTCCGACGCTTTTTTTTATGTGTTCTTTGAGTTCCTGGGGGTCCAATTACTCTAAAGATGGTCATACAAATCAATTCTGAGACGAGAAATTTTCGGCTCCGAAAATGACCAAAAAAGCAAGGCTAACCCCTTTGGATTTTTGGCGAAAATTTCGACGATTCTGAAAAGCGCTGCAATCAATTCTTTAAGGCACTATTCCGACGTAATTTTGCGAGAGGAATCGATTAAGCGCAGTCCCAAAAGGCTGCGAGCAACGGATCAAAAGTTACAGCCAAAAAACTGGAGATTTTCATCGCCATTTCTCTGCTGTTGGTCCGACGCTTTTTTTTATGTGTTCTTTGAGTTCCTGGGGGTCCAATTACTCTAAAGATGGTCATACAAATCAATTCTGAGACGAGAAATTTTCGGCTCCGAAAATGACCAAAAAAGCAAGGCTAACCCCTTTGGATTTTTGGCGAAAATTTCGACGATTCTGAAAAGCGCTGCAATCAATTCTTTAAGGCACTATTCCGACGTAATTTTGCGAGAGGAATCGATTAAGCGCAGTCCCAATACGCTGCGAGCAACGGATCAAAAGTTACAGCCAAAAAACTGGAGATTTTCATCGCCATTTCTCTGCTGTTGGTCCGACGCTTTTTTTTATGTGTTTTTTGAGTTCCTGGGGGTCCAGTTACTCTAGCAATGGTCATAAAAATCAATTCCGAGACGAGAAATTTTCGGCTCCGAAAATGACCAAAAAAGCAAGGCTAACCCCTTTGGATTTTTGGCGAAAATTTCGACGATTCTGAAAAGCGCTGCAATCAATTCTTTAAGGCACTATTCCGACGTAATTTTGCGAGAGGAATCGATTAAGCGCAGTCCCAATACGCTGCGAGCAACGGGTCAAAAGTTACAGCCAAAAAACTGGAGATTTTTATCGCCATTTCTCTGCTGTTGGTCCGACGCTTTTTTTTATGTGTTCTTTGAGTTCCGGGGGGTCCAATTACTCTAAAGATGGTCATACAAATCAATTCTGAGACGAGAAATTTTCGGCTCCGAAAATGACCAAAAAAGCAAGGCTAACCCCTTTGGATTTTTGGCGAAAATTTCGACGATTCTGAAAAGCGCTGCAATCAATTCTTTAAGGCACTATTCCGACGTAATTTTGCGAGAGGAATCGATTAAGCGCAGTCCCAATACGCTGCGAGCAACGGGTCGAAAGTTACAGCCAAAAAACTGGAGATTTTCATCGCCATTTCTCTGCTGTTGGTCCGACGCTTTTTTTTATGTGTTCTTTGAGTTCCTGGGGGTCCAATTACTCTAAAGATGGTCATACAAATCAATTCTGAGACGAGAAATTTTCGGCTCCGAAAATGACCAAAAAAGCAAGGCTAACCCCTTTGGATTTTTGGCGAAAATTTCGACGATTCTGAAAAGCGCTGCAATCAATTCTTTAAGGCACTATTCCGACGTAATTTTGCGAGAGGAATCGATTAAGCGCAGTCCCAATACGCTGCGAGCAACGAATCAAAAGTTACAGCCAAAAAACTAGAGATTTTCATCGCCATTTCTCTGCTGTTGGTCCGACGCTTTTTTTTATGTGTTCTTTGAGTTCCTGGGGGTCCAATTACTCTAAAGATGGTCATACAAATCAATTCTGAGACGAGAAATTTTCGGCTCCGAAAATGACCAAAAAAGCAAGGCTAACCCCTTTGGATTTTTGGCGAACATTTCGACGATTCTGAAAAGCGCTGCAATCAATTCTTTAAGGCACTATTCCGACGTAATTTTGCGAGAGGAATCGATGAAGCGCAGTCCCAATACGCTGCGAGCAACGGATCAAAAGTTACAGCCAAAAAACTAGAGATTTTCATCGCCATTTCTCTGCTGTTGGTCCGACGCTTTTTTTTATGTGTTCTTTGAGTTCCTGGGGGTCCAATTACTCTAAAGATGGTCATACAAATCAATTCCGAGACGAGAAATTTTCGGCTCCGAAAATGACCAAAAAAGCAAGGCTAACCCCTTTGGATTTTTGGCGAAAATTTCGACGATTCTGAAAAGCGCTGCAATCAATTCTTTAAGGCACTATTCCGACGTAATTTTGCGAGAGGAATTGATTAAGCGCAGTCCCAATACGCTGCGAGCAACGGGTCAAAAGTGACAGCCAAAAAACTGGAGATTTTCATCGCCATTTCTCTGCTGTTGGTCCGACGCTTTTTTTTATGTGTTCTTTGAGTTCCTGGGGGTCCAATTACTCTAAAGATGGTCATACAAATCAATTCTAAGACGAGAAATTTTCGGCTCCGAAAATGACCAAAAAAGCAAGGCTAACCCCTTTGGATTTTTGGCGAAAATTTCGACGATTCTGAAAAGCGCTGCAATCAATTCTTTAAGGCACTATTCCGACGTAATTTTGCGAGAGGAATCGATTAAGCGCAGTCCCAATACGCTGCGAGCAACGGATCAAAAGTTACAGCCAAAAAACTAGAGATTTTCATCGCCATTTCTCTGCTGTTGGTCCGACGCTTTTTTTTATGTGTTCTTTGAGTTCCTGGGGGTCCAATTACTCTAAAGATGGTCATACAAATCAATTCTGAGACGAGAAATTTTCGGCTCCGAAAATGACCAAAAAAGCAAGGCTAACCCCTTTGGATTTTTGGCGAAAATTTCGACGATTCTGAAAAGCGCTGCAATCAATTCTTTAAGGCACTATTCCGACGTAATTTTGCGAGAGGAATCGATTAAGCGCAGTCCCAATACGCTGCGAGCAACGGGTCAAAAGTTACAGCCAAAAAACTGGAGATTTTTATCGCCATTTCTCTGCTGTTGGTCCGACGCTTTTTTTTATGTGTTCTTTGAGTTCCGGGGGGTCCAATTACTCTAAAGATGGTCATACAAATCAATTCTGAGACGAGAAATTTTCGGCTCCGAAAATGACCAAAAAAGCAAGGCTAACCCCTTTGGATTTTTGGCGAAAATTTCGACGATTCTGAAAAGCGCTGCAATCAATTCTTTAAGGCACTATTCCGACGTAATTTTGCGAGAGGAATCGATTAAGCGCAGTCCCAATACGCTGCGAGCAACGGGTCAAAAGTTACAGCCAAAAAACTGGAGATTTTCATCGCCATTTCTCTGCTGTTGGTCCGACGCTTTTTTTTATGTGTTCTTTGAGTTCCTGGGGGTCCAATTACTCTAAAGATGGTCATACAAATCAATTCTGAGACGAGAAATTTTCGGCTCCGAAAATGACCAAAAAAGCAAGGCTAACCCCTTTGGATTTTTGGCGAAAATTTCGACGATTCTGAAAAGCGCTGCAATCAATTCTTTAAGGCACTATTCCGACGTAATTTTGCGAGAGGAATCGATTAAGCGCAGTCCCAATACGCTGCGAGCAACGGATCAAAAGTTACAGCCGAAAAACTGGAGATTTTCATCGCTATTTCTCTGCTGTTGGTCCGACGCTTTTTTTTATGTGTTTTTTGAGTTCCTGGGGGTCCAGTTACTCTAGCAATGGTCATAAAAATCAATTCCGAGACGAGAAATTTTCGGCTTCGAAAATGACCAAAAAAGCAAGGCTAACCCCTTTGGATTTTTAGCGAAAATTTCGACGATTCTGAAAAGCGCTGCAATCAATTCTTTAAGGCACTATTCCGACGTAATTTTGCGAGAGGAATTGATTAAGCGCAGTCCCAATACGCTGCGAGCAACGGGTCAAAAGTGACAGCCAAAAAACTGGAGATTTTCATCGCCATTTCTCTGCTGTTGGTCCGACGCTTTTTTTTATGTGTTCTTTGAGTTCCTGGGGGTCCAATTACTCTAAAGATGGTCATACAAATCAATTCTGAGACGAGAAATTTTCGGCTCCGAAAATGACCAAAAAAGCAAGGCTAACCCCTTTGGATTTTTGGCGAAAATTTCGACGATTCTGAAAAGCGCTGCAATCAATTCTTTAAGGCACTATTCCGACGTAATTTTGCGAGAGGAATCGATTAAGCGCAGTCCCAATACGCTGCGAGCAACGGGTCAAAAGTTACAGCCAAAAAACTAGAGATTTTCATCGCCATTTCTCTGCTGTTGGTCCGACGCTTTTTTTTATGTGTTCTTTGAGTTCCTGGGGGTCCAATTACTCTAAAGATGGTCATACAAATCAATTCCGAGACGAGAAATTTTCGGCTCCGAAAATGACCAAAAAAGCAAGGCTAACCCCTTTGGATTTTTGGCGAAAATTTCGACGATTCTGAAAAGCGCTGCAATCAATTCTTTAAGGCACTATTCCGACGTAATTTTGCGAGAGGAATTGATTAAGCGCAGTCCCAATACGCTGCGAGCAACGGGTCAAAAGTGACAGCCAAAAAACTGGAGATTTTCATCGCCATTTCTCTGCTGTTGGTCCGACGCTTTTTTTTATGTGTTCTTTGAGTTCCTGGGGGTCCAATTACTCTAAAGATGGTCATACAAATCAATTCTGAGACGAGAAATTTTCGGCTCCGAAAATGACCAAAAAAGCAAGGCTAACCCCTTTGGATTTTTGGCGAAAATTTCGACGATTCTGAAAAGCGCTGCAATCAATTCTTTAAGGCACTATTCCGACGTAATTTTGCGAGAGGAATCGATTAAGCGCAGTCCCAATACGCTGCGAGCAACGGATCAAAAGTTACAGCCAAAAAACTAGAGATTTTCATCGCCATTTCTCTGCTGTTGGTCCGACGCTTTTTTTTATGTGTTCTTTGAGTTCCTGGGGGTCCAATTACTCTAAAGATGGTCATACAAATCAATTCTGAGACGAGAAATTTTCGGCTCCGAAAATGACCAAAAAAGCAAGGCTAACCCTTTTGGATTTTTGGCGAAAATTTCGACGATTCTGAAAAGCGCTGCAATCAATTCTTTAAGGCACTATTCCGACGTAATTTTGCGAGAGGAATCGATTAAGCGCAGTCCCAATACGCTGCGAGCAACGGATCAAAAGTTACAGCCAAAAAACTGGAGATTTTCATCGCCATTTCTCTGCTGTTGGTCCGACGCTTTTTTTCATGTGTTTTTTGAGTTCCTGGGGGTCCAGTTACTCTAGCAATGGTCATAAAAATCAATTCCGAGACGAGAAATTTTCGGCTCCGAAAATGACCAAAAAAGCAAGGCTAACCCCTTTGGATTTTTGGCGAAAATTTCGACGATTCTGAAAAGCGCTGCAATCAATTCTTTAAGGCACTATTCCGACGTAATTTTGCGAGAGGAATCGATTAAGCGCAGTCCCAATACGCTGCGAGCAACGGGTCAAAAGTTACAGCCAAAAAACTGGAGATTTTTATCGCCATTTCTCTGCTGTTGGTCCGACGCTTTTTTTTATGTGTTCTTTGAGTTCCGGGGGGTCCAATTACTCTAAAGATGGTCATACAAATCAATTCTGAGACGAGAAATTTTCGGCTCCGAAAATGACCAAAAAAGCAAGGCTAACCCCTTTGGATTTTTGGCGAAAATTTCGACGATTCTGAAAAGCGCTGCAATCAATTCTTTAAGGCACTATTCCGACGTAATTTTGCGAGAGGAATCGATTAAGCGCAGTCCCAATACGCTGCGAGCAACGGGTCAAAAGTTACAGCCAAAAAACTGGAGATTTTCATCGCCATTTCTCTGCTGTTGGTCCGACGCTTTTTTTTATGTGTTCTTTGAGTTCCTGGGGGTCCAATTACTCTAAAGATGGTCATACAAATCAATTCTGAGACGAGAAATTTTCGGCTCCGAAAATGACCAAAAAAGCAAGGCTAACCCCTTTGGATTTTTGGCGAAAATTTCGACGATTCTGAAAAGCGCTGCAATCAATTCTTTAAGGCACTATTCCGACGTAATTTTGCGAGAGGAATCGATTAAGCGCAGTCCCAATACGCTGCGAGCAACGGATCAAAAGTTACAGCCAAAAAACTAGAGATTTTCATCGCCATTTCTCTGCTGTTGGTCCGACGCTTTTTTTTATGTGTTCTTTGAGTTCCTGGGGGTCCAATTACTCTAAAGATGGTCATACAAATCAATTCCGAGACGAGAAATTTTCGGCTCCGAAAATGACCAAAAAAGCAAGGCTAACCCCTTTGGATTTTTGGCGAAAATTTCGACGATTCTGAAAAGCGCTGCAATCAATTCTTTAAGGCACTATTCCGACGTAATTTTGCGAGAGGAATTGATTAAGCGCAGTCCCAATACGCTGCGAGCAACGGGTCAAAAGTGACAGCCAAAAAACTGGAGATTTTCATCGCCATTTCTCTGCTGTTGGTCCGACGCTTTTTTTTATGTGTTCTTTGAGTTCCTGGGGGTCCAATTACTCTAAAGATGGTCATACAAATCAATTCTGAGACGAGAAATTTTCGGCTCCGAAAATGACCAAAAAAGCAAGGCTAACCCCTTTGGATTTTTGGCGAAAATTTCGACGATTCTGAAAAGCGCTGCAATCAATTCTTTAAGGCACTATTCCAACGTAATTTTGCGAGAGGAATCGATTAAGCGCAGTCCCAATACGCTGCGAGCAACGGATCAAAAGTTACAGCCAAAAAACTGGAGATTTTCATCGCCATTTCTCTGCTGTTGGTCCGACGCTTTTTTTTATGTGTTTTTTGAGTTCCTGGGGGTCCAGTTACTCTAGAAATGGTCATGAAAATCAATTCCGAGACGAGAAATTTTCGGCTCCGAAAATGACCAAAAAAGCAAGGCTAACCCCTTTGGATTTTTGGCGAAAATTTTGACGATTCTGAAAAGCGCTGCAATCAATTCTTTAAGGCACTATTCCGACGTAATTTTGCGAGAGGAATCGATTAAGCGCAGTCCCAATACGCTGCGAGCAACGGGTCAAAAGTTACAGCCAAAAAACTGGAGATTTTCATCGCCATTTCTCTGCTGTTGGTCCGACGCTTTTTTTTATGTGTTCTTTGAGTTCCTGGGGGTCCAATTACTCTAAAGATGGTCATACAAATCAATTCTGAGACGAGAAATTTTCGGCTCCGAAAATGACCAAAAAAGCAAGGCTAACCCCTTTGGATTTTTGGCGAAAATTTCGACGATTCTGAAAAGCGCTGCAATCAATTCTTTAAGGCACTATTCCGACGTAATTTTGCGAGAGGAATCGATTAAGCGCAGTCCCAATACGCTGCGAGCAACGGATCAAAAGTTACAGCCAAAAAACTGGAGATTTTCATCGCCATTTCTCTGCTGTTGGTCCGACGCTTTTTTTTATGTGTTCTTTGAGTTCCTGGGGGTCCAATTACTCTGAAGATGGTCATACAAATCAATTCTGAGACGAGAAATTTTCGGCTCCGAAAATGACCAAAAAAGCAAGGCTAACCCCTTTGGATTTTTGGCGAAAATTTCGACGATTCTGAAAAGCGCTGCAATCAATTCTTTAAGGCACTATTCCGACGTAATTTTGCGAGAGGAATCGATTAAGCGCAGTCCCAATACGCTGCGAGCAACGGATCAAAAGTTACAGCCGAAAAACTGGAGATTTTCATCGCTATTTCTCTGCTGTTGGTCCGACGCTTTTTTTTATGTGTTTTTTGAGTTCCTGGGGGTCCAGTTACTCTAGCAATGGTCATAAAAATCAATTCCGAGACGAGAAATTTTCGGCTTCGAAAATGACCAAAAAAGCAAGGCTAACCCCTTTGGATTTTTAGCGAAAATTTCGACGATTCTGAAAAGCGCTGCAATCAATTCTTTAAGGCACTATTCCGACGTAATTTTGCGAGAGGAATTGATTAAGCGCAGTCCCAATACGCTGCGAGCAACGGGTCAAAAGTGACAGCCAAAAAACTGGAGATTTTCATCGCCATTTCTCTGCTGTTGGTCCGACGCTTTTTTTTATGTGTTCTTTGAGTTCCTGGGGGTCCAATTACTCTAAAGATGGTCATACAAATCAATTCTGAGACGAGAAATTTTCGGCTCCGAAAATGACCAAAAAAGCAAGGCTAACCCCTTTGGATTTTTGGCGAAAATTTCGACGATTCTGAAAAGCGCTGCAATCAATTCTTTAAGGCACTATTCCGACGTAATTTTGCGAGAGGAATCGATTAAGCGCAGTCCCAATACGCTGCGAGCAACGGGTCAAAAGTTACAGCCAAAAAACTGGAGATTTTCATCGCCATTTCTCTGCTGTTGGTCCGACGCTTTTTTTTATGTGTTTTTTGAGTTCCTGGGGGTCCAGTTACTCTAGCAATGGTCATAAAAATCAATTCCGAGACGAGAAATTTTCGGCTCCGAAAATGACCAAAAAAGCAAGGCTAACCCCTTTGGATTTTTGGCGAAAATTTCGACGATTCTGAAAAGCGCTGCAATCAATTCTTTAAGGCACTATTCCGACGTAATTTTGCGAGAGGAATCGATTAAGCGCAGTCCCAATACGCTGCGAGCAACGGGTCAAAAGTTACAGCCAAAAAACTGGAGATTTTTATCGCCATTTCTCTGCTGTTGGTCCGACGCTTTTTTTTATGTGTTCTTTGAGTTCCGGGGGGTCCAATTACTCTAAAGATGGTCATACAAATCAATTCTGAGACGAGAAATTTTCGGCTCCGAAAATGACCAAAAAAGCAAGGCTAACCCCTTTGGATTTTTGGCGAAAATTTCGACGATTCTGAAAAGCGCTGCAATCAATTCTTCAAGGCACTATTCCGACGTAATTTTGCGAGAGGAATCGATTAAGCGCAGTCCCAATACGCTGCGAGCAACGGGTCAAAAGTTACAGCCAAAAAACTGGAGATTTTCATCGCCATTTCTCTGCTGTTGGTCCGACGCTTTTTTTTATGTGTTGTTTGAGTTCCTGGGGGTCCAATTACTCTAGGGATGTTCATAAAAATCAATTCCGAGACGAGAAATTTTCGGCTCCGAAAATGACCAAAAAAGCAAGGCTAACCCCTTTGGATTTTTGGCGAAAATTTCGACGATTCTGAAAAGCGCTGCAATCAATTCTTTAAGGCACTATTCCGACGTAATTTTGCGAGAGGAATCGATTAAGCGCAGTCCCAATACGCTGCGAGCAACGGGTCAAAAGTTACAGCCAAAAAACTGGAGATTTTCATCGCCATTTCTCTGCTGTTGGTCCGACGCTTTTTTTTATGTGTTCTTTGAGTTCCTGGGGGTCCAATTACTCTAAAGATGGTCATACAAATCAATTCTGAGACGAGAAATTTTCGGCTCCGAAAATGACCAAAACGCAAGGCTAACCCCTTTGGATTTTTGGCGAAAATTTCGACGATTCTGAAAAGCGCTGCAATCAATTCTTCAAGGCACTATTCCGACGTAATCTTGCGAGAGGAATCGATTAAGCGCAGTCCCAATACGCTGCGAGCAACGGATCAAAAGTTACAGCCAAAAAACTAGAGATTTTCATCGCCATTTCTCTGCTGTTGGTCCGACGCTTTTTTTCATGTGTTCTTTGAGTTCCTGGGGGTCCAATTACTCTGAAGATGGTCATACAAATCAATTCTGAGACGAGAAATTTTCGGGTCCGAAAATGACCAAAAAAGCAAGGCTAACCCCTTTGGATTTTTGGCGAAAATTTCGACGATTCTGAATAGCGCTGCAATCAATTCTTTAAGGCACTATTCCGACGTAATTTTGCGAGAGGAATCGATTAAGCGCAGTCCCAATACGCTGCGAGCAACGGGTCAAAAGTTACAGCCAAAAAACTGGAGATTTTCATCGCCATTTCTCTGCTGTTGGTCCGACGCTTTTTTTTATGTGTTCTTTGAGTTCCTGGGGGTCCAATTACTCTAAAGATGGTCATACAAATCAATTCTGAGACGAGAAATTTTCGGCTCCGAAAATGACCAAAAAAGCAAGGCTAACCCCTTTGGATTTTTGGCGAAAATTTCGACGATTCTGAAAAGCGCTGCAATCAATTCTTTAAGGCACTATTCCGACGTAATTTTGCGAGAGGAATTGATTAAGCGCAGTCCCAATACGCTGCGAGCAACGGATCAAAAGTTACAGCCAAAAAACTAGAGATTTTCATCGCCATTTCTCTGCTGTTGGTCCGACGCTTTTTTTTATGTGTTCTTTGAGTTCCTGGGGGTCCAATTACTCTGAAGATGGTCATACAAATCAATTCTGAGACGAGAAATTTTCGGCTCCGAAAATGACCAAAAAAGCAAGGCTAACCCCTTTGGATTTTTGGCGAAAATTTCGACGATTCTGAAAAGCGCTGCAATCAATTCTTTAAGGCACTATTCCGACGTAATTTTGCGAGAGGAATTGATTAAGCGCAGTCCCAATACGCTGCGAGCAACGGGTCAAAAGTTACAGCCAAAAAACTGGAGATTTTCATCGCCATTTCTCTGCTGTTGGTCCGACGCTTTTTTTTATGTGTTCTTTGAGTTCCTGGGGGTCCAATTACTCTAAAGATGGTTATACAAATCAATTCTGAGACGAGAAATTTTCGGCTCCGAAAATGACCAAAAAAGCAAGGCTAACCCCTTTGGATTTTTGGCGAAAATTTCGACGATTCTGAAAAGCGCTGCAATCAATTCTTTAAGGCACTATTCCGACGTAATTTTGCGAGAGGAATCGATTAAGCGCAGTCCCAATACGCTGCGAGCAACGGATCAAAAGTTACAGCCAAAAAACTGGAGATTTTCATCGCCATTTCTCTGCTAATGGTCCGACGCTTTTTTTTATGTGTTCTTTGAGTTCCTGGGGGTCCAATTACTCTAAAGATGGTCATACAAATCAATTCCGAGACGAGAAATTTTCGGCTCCGAAAATGACCAAAAAAGCAAGGCTAACCCCTTTGGATTTTTGGCGAAAATTTCGACGATTCTGAAAAGCGCTGCAATCAATTCTTTGAGGCACTATTCCGACGTAATTTTGCGAGAGGAATCGATTAAGCGCAGTCCCAATACGCTGCGAGCAACGGGTCAAAAGTTACAGCCAAAAAACTGGAGATTTTCATCGCCATTTCTCTGCTGTTGGTCCGACGCTTTTTTTTATGTGTTCTTTGAGTTCCTGGGGGTCCAATTACTCTAAAGATGGTCATACAAATCAATTCTGAGACGAGAAATTTTCGGCTCCGAAAATGACCAAAACGCAAGGCTAACCCCTTTGGATTTTTGGCGAAAATTTCGACGATTCTGAAAAGCGCTGCAATCAATTCTTTAAGGCACTATTCCGACGTAATCTTGCGAGAGGAATCGATTAAGCGCAGTCCCAATACGCTGCGAGCAACGGATCAAAAGTTACAGCCAAAAAACTAGAGATTTTCATCGCCATTTCTCTGCTGTTGGTCCGACGCTTTTTTTTATGTGTTCTTTGAGTTCCTGGGGGTCCAATTACTCTGAAGATGGTCATACAAATCAATTCTGAGACGAGAAATTTTCGGGTCCGAAAATGACCAAAAAAGCAAGGCTAACCCCTTTGGATTTTTGGCGAAAATTTCGACGATTCTGAATAGCGCTGCAATCAATTCTTTAAGGCACTATTCCGACGTAATTTTGCGAGAGGAATCGATTAAGCGCAGTCCCAATACGCTGCGAGCAACGGGTCAAAAGTTACAGCCAAAAAACTGGAGATTTTCATCGCCATTTCTCTGCTGTTGGTCCGACGCTTTTTTTTATGTGTTCTTTGAGTTCCTGGGGGTCCAATTACTCTAAAGATGGTCATACAAATCAATTCTGAGACGAGAAATTTTCGGCTCCGAAAATGACCAAAAAAGCAAGGCTAACCCCTTTGGATTTTTGGCGAAAATTTCGACGATTCTGAAAAGCGCTGCAATCAATTCTTTAAGGCACTATTCCGACGTAATTTTGCGAGAGGAATTGATTAAGCGCAGTCCCAATACGCTGCGAGCAACGGATCAAAAGTTACAGCCAAAAAACTAGAGATTTTCATCGCCATTTCTCTGCTGTTGGTCCGACGCTATTTTTTATGTGTTCTTTGAGTTCCTGGGGGTCCAATTACTCTGAAGATGGTCATACAAATCAATTCTGAGACGAGAAATTTTCGGCTCCGAAAATGACCAAAAAAGCAAGGCTAACCCCTTTGGATTTTTGGCGAAAATTTCGACGATTCTGAAAAGCGCTGCAATCAATTCTTTAAGGCACTATTCCGACGTAATTTTGCGAGAGGAATTGATTAAGCGCAGTCCCAATACGCTGCGAGCAACGGGTCAAAAGTTACAGCCAAAAAACTGGAGATTTTCATCGCCATTTCTCTGCTGTTGGTCCGACGCTTTTTTTTATGTGTTCTTTGAGTTCCTGGGGGTCCAATTACTCTAAAGATGGTTATACAAATCAATTCTGAGACGAGAAATTTTCGGCTCCGAAAATGACCAAAAAAGCAAGGCTAACCCCTTTGGATTTTTGGCGAAAATTTCGACGATTCTGAAAAGCGCTGCAATCAATTCTTTAAGGCACTATTCCGACGTAATTTTGCGAGAGGAATCGATTAAGCGCAGTCCCAATACGCTGCGAGCAACGGATCAAAAGTTACAGCCAAAAAACTGGAGATTTTCATCGCCATTTCTCTGCTAATGGTCCGACGCTTTTTTTTATGTGTTCTTTAAGTTCCGGGGGGTCCAATTACTCTAAAGATGGTCATACAAATCAATTCTGAGACGAGAAATTTTCGGCTCCGAAAATGACCAAAAAAGCAAGGCTAACCCCTTTGGATTTTTGGCGAAAATTTCGACGATTCTGAAAAGCGCTGCAATCAATTCTTTAAGGCACTATTCCGACGTAATTTTGCGAGAGGAATCGATTAAGCGCAGTCCCAATACGCTGCGAGCAACGGGTCAAAAGTTACAGCCAAAAAACTGGAGATTTTCATCGCCATTTCTCTGCTGTTGGTCCGACGCTTTTTTTTATGTGTTTTTTGAGTTCCTGGGGGTCCAATTACTCTAGGGATGTTCATAAAAATCAATTCCGAGACGAGAAATTTTCGGCTCCGAAAATGACCAAAAAAGCAAGGCTAACCCCTTTGGATTTTTGGCGAAAATTTCGACGATTCTGAAAAGCGCTGCAATCAATTCTTTGAGGCACTATTCCGACGTAATTTTGCGAGAGGAATCGATTAAGCGCAGTCCCAATACGCTGCGAGCAACGGGTCAAAAGTTACAGCCAAAAAACTGGAGATTTTCATCGCCATTTCTCTGCTGTTGGTCCGACGCTTTTTTATATGTGTTCTTTGAGTTCCTGGGGGTCCAATTACTCTAAAGATGGTCATACAAATCAATTCTGAGACGAGAAATTTTCGGCTCCGAAAATGACCAAAAAAGCAAGGCTAACCCCTTTGGATTTTTGGCGAAAATTTCGACGATTCTGAAAAGCGCTGCAATCAATTCTTTAAGGCACTATTCCGACGTAATTTTGCGAGAGGAATCGATTAAGCGCAGTCCCAATACGCTGCGAGCAACGGATCAAAAGTTACAGCCAAAAAACTGGAGATTTTCATCGCCATTTCTCTGCTAATGGTCCGACGCTTTTTTTTATGTGTTTTTTGAGTTCCTGGGGGTCCAGTTACTCTAGCAATGGTCATGAAAATCAATTCCGAGACGAGAAATTTTCGGCTCCGAAAATGACCAAAAAAGCAAGGCTAACCCCTTTGGATTTTTGGCGAAAATTTCGACGATTCTGAAAAGCGCTGCAATCAATTCTTTAAGGCACTATTCCGACGTAATTTTGCGAGAGGAATCGATTAAGCGCAGTCCCAATACGCTGCGAGCAACATGTCAAAAGTTACAGCCAAAAAACTGGAGATTTTTATCGCCATTTCTCTGCTGTTGGTCCGACGCTTTTTTTTATGTGTTTTTTGAGTTCCTGGGGGTCCAGTTACTCTAGCAATGGTCATAAAAATCAATTCCGAGACGAGAAATTTTCGGCTCCGAAAATGACCAAAAAAGCAAGGCTAACCCCTTTGGATTTTTGGCGAAAATTTCGACGATTCTGAAAAGCGCTGCAATCAATTCTTTAAGGCACTATTCCGACGTAATTTTGCGAGAGGAATCGATTAAGCGCAGTCCCAATACGCTGCGAGCAACGGGTCAAAAGTTACGGCCAAAAAACTGGAGATTTTTATCGCCATTTCTCTGCTGTTGGTCCGACGCTTTTTTTTATGTGTTCTTTGAGTTCCGGGGGGTCCAATTACTCTAAAGATGGTCATACAAATCAATTCTGAGACGAGAAATTTTCGGCTCCGAAAATGACCAAAAAAGCAAGGCTAACCCCTTTGGATTTTTGGCGAAAATTTCGACGATTCTGAAAAGCGCTGCAATCAATTCTTTAAGGCACTATTCCGACGTAATTTTGCGAGAGGAATCGATTAAGCGCAGTCCCAATACGCTGCGAGCAACGGGTCAAAAGTTACAGCCAAAAAACTGGAGATTTTCATCGCCATTTCTCTGCTGTTGGTCCGACGCTTTTTTTTATGTGTTTTTTGAGTTCCTGGGGGTCCAATTACTCTAGGGATGTTCATGAAAATCAATTCCGAGACGAGAAATTTTCGGCTCCGAAAATGACTAAAAAAGCAAGGCTAACCCCTTTGGATTTTTGGCGAAAATTTCGACGATTCTGAAAAGCGCTGCAATCAATTCTTTAAGGCACTATTCCGACGTAATTTTGCGAGAGGAATCGATTAAGCGCAGTCCCAATACGCTGCGAGCAACGGGTCAAAAGTTACGGCCAAAAAACTGGAGATTTTTATCGCCATTTCTCTGCTGTTGGTCCGACGCTTTTTTTTATGTGTTCTTTGAGTTCCGGGGGGTCCAATTACTCTAAAGATGGTCATACAAATCAATTCTGAGACGAGAAATTTTCGGCTCCGAAAATGACCAAAAAAGCTAGGCTAACCCCTTTGGATTTTTGGCGAAAATTTCGACGATTCTGAAAAGCGCTGCAATCAATTCTTTAAGGCACTATTCCGACGTAATTTTGCGAGAGGAATCGATTAAGCGCAGTCCCAATACGCTGCGAGCAACGGGTCAAAAGTTACAGCCAAAAAACTGGAGATTTTCATCGCCATTTCTCTGCTGTTGGTCCGACGCTTTTTTTTATGTGTTTTTTGAGTTCCTGGGGGTCCAATTACTCTAGGGATGTTCATAAAAATCAATTCCGAGACGAGAAATTTTCGGCTCCGAAAATGACCAAAAAAGCAAGGCTAACCCCTTTGGATTTTTGGCGAAAATTTCGACGATTCTGAAAAGCGCTGCAATCAATTCTTTAAGGCACTATTCCGACGTAATTTTGCGAGAGGAATCGATTAAGCGCAGTCCCAATACGCTGCGAGCAACGGGTCAAAAGTTACAGCCAAAAAACTGGAGATTTTCATCGCCATTTCTCTGCTGTTGGTCCGACGCTTTTTTTTATGTGTTCTTTGAGTTCCTGGGGGTCCAATTACTCTGAAGATGGTCATACAAATCAATTCTGAGACGAGAAATTTTCGGCTCCGAAAATGACCAAAAAAGCAAGGCTAACCCCTTTGGATTTTTGGCGAAAATTTCGACGATTCTGAAAAGCGCTGCAATCAATTCTTTAAGGCACTATTCCGACGTAATTTTGCGAGAGGAATCGATTAAGCGCAGTCCCAATACGCTGCAAACAACGGATCGAAAGTTACAGCCAAAAAACTGGAGATTTTTATTGCCATTTCTCTGCTGTTGGTCCGACGCTCTTTTTCATGTGTTTTCTGGATTCAAGGGGGTCCAATTACTCTAAAGATGGTCATACAAATCGATTCCGAGACGAGAAATTTACGACTTCGAAAATGACCAAAAAAGTAACGCTAACCCCTTTGGATTTTTGGCGAAAATTTCGACGATTCTCAAAAGCGCTGCAATCAATTCTTTGAGGCACCATTCCGATGTAATTCTGCGAGAGAAATCGATCAATCGCAGTCCCAATACGCTGCGAGCAACGGATCAAAAGTTACAGCCAAAAAACGAAAGACGAATTACCTTGTATCTCTGCTGCTGGTTCTACTATCTTCCATCTGTGTTTTTCTGAGTTTTTGGGCGTCAAATTAATTCAGAAAGAGTCATACGAATCGAAAATTTACGGCCTCGAAAATCACACAAAAGTATGGCCAACCTCTCTGGATTTTCGGCGAAACCCTTAACGACTTTGAAAAGTGTCACAAATTACTCTTTTGGGCGCTATTCTGACGTAATTCTGCCAGAGAAATTGATTGCACACTATCACGAATCGTCTTGAGCAGCGGAGCCAAGGGTGTTTTCGAACAATCGAAAATTTTTCCGTCATGTCTTTGCTGCTGGTCTTAAGATGCCATTTTTGTATTGCTTAGGCGAAAAGAAACAGACCCCAAAAATTCGCTGAGACGAAAGGGTTCACTGTCCATTCCATATGGGACTGCTCATTTCTTCGCCTAACCATCTACTACTTCCACATATGCGTATATTCCTTTCCTGAATATAGACAGTCAAATTCGAGCGCTCCGTACATAAGGAAAGGTACACCGTGCAACACCTTATTTCTACATCTTGTTCCCTAAGTTCACATAGCATTCATTGATTCAATTACGCGGTTGTTCAAGGGGCCAGGACACTGTAATGTGGGAAGTAATCAGCATATTTCGGGAATATTTTTAGCAGGACAATGAAATAACTAAAAATTCTGCAAATGTTCTTTTATTATACATATTACAAACTGGATAAATTGTTTTTTTTCAATTTTATATCAACAAAAATGGCGGCTGGACAGCGTTGCTTCGACGAAACCTTTTTTTCAAGGTCGTGCAGCCCGACCAACCGCACCTGCAATTTTCAATTTACTTTGAAAACAATTATTTGTTTTGATTGTACAAGCTCATAGCCACAGAGTGCATAGGATTTTGCCGATGTATCGAATTTGGCAAAACTGGTGCGTTTTTGAAAAAGAAGTTCAAAATTCTTGACGAAAAACAAATCACTTGAAAATTGGTTCTAAAAAAACCCATCTCATATATCGAGAATGCAATTGTGAATATAAAGGTCAAATTTCAAGTGAATCGGTCAAGTTTTGTTTGAGTTATGAATCTGACCGACTTGAAAAATGTAGTTTCCAGAAAAAGGCATTCAAAGTTTTCGGTATGGAAAAACTGTTGATAAATTTTAAAAACCTTTAGACAGCGACGCCTGCGCCATGCGATTTGCCTTCTAAATGAACGTCCTGCTGGAGCTCTTCTTGTCTGTCCGCTTTCAAAGCGATCCGTGCCTTCTCCGTATCGTCAAGTAACGATTGCCCTGCATGCTTGATGCTTTGCTCGTCCACCTTCAGGCACGTATTATAGCTGTTAGGCCCGATTTTCATGCTCACAGCATCCACTTTGTGCTCCTTCATTCAGTAGTTCTTCATAAATAGGTTTCATGGCCTCGATGAAATCTTTACTTAGAGCTGGCTCGTATTTATAGCTGTCCAAAGTATTTGTAGCTTCTGCTTTTTGCCAACTGCACCATGAATCTTGCGATTGCATCGGACTGAGAGGGGCTGCGCCAAAATTCAAAACAGCAGTATTTAGATTTTTTATCACCTCAATCACTTGAGTGTGTCATTGAGGTAATGAGACATTTTTGAAGATAATAAAACCGATTTTTGAAATTTCTACAGTGGACTTAACCCCTTAAGTGTACGCATTCGTTACAGCATAGCAGATGTACCTTCGGTTTAAATTTCATTCATTGTGACTTAGTTTCAAAATTAGTATACGCACTAAAAGTTGCGATGCCACAAGCGATTATTCATCACATGAATTATTGTAACTATAAGTAAGATGGAGGGTGATTAAATTTCCAAAATATGATGACGCATTTTTCGCCATAAATCGAAGACTTCAAAATATAGCTCACTCGATTAAATTAAGGTTTGTGGTTTACGTGGTGTTTCATTTTTCCACCAGTATTAATTTCCTTATTTTATCGTCCTCAGATATGATAGCGCCTGAAGTATAGCAATCTTATTACCACTTTGTCATTACGGTAAAGCAAATTGCCTTCTCTCAGGCGTTTGCTACTACTCGCTTCTTACTCTTTTTTCAGCTAATTTGACTTTTTGCAATTTATTTTTCGGAACCAACTTGTATTTTTTTTATTTTGCTATGCATATCCCAGAACAGGGTTTTTTTCATAATCCTCTAACACTATATCTCATATTATAGCGCCTGACGTATTGCAATCTAATCACCGCGTCAGCATTCCAGTAGATCAAATCACCATCGCTTAGGCGTTTGCAGTTTCGTTTCCCCTTCTCTCTCTTTCTTTTTTCAAACAATGAATCATCTTTTCTGACTTTTTGCTTTCTGGAGCCAAATCGTTTCTACTCACCTAATAACAAACTTTGTTCTCTGCATGACGCTTAAAACGATTATTTTCTCAACATCCTTTTTCTAATAACTGCACTGATTACTTTTCACAATCATAATTGAGTATAGGTATAAAAGTGAACTCGGCGAGTATATGGATATGTATAATATATTACGTACATTTCTGTATGTATTTCACCGAGAACCAAGCAGCGAGCAGGTTTAAATAAGTAGTTGTTTATAATCATCCAGGGCCACGCGGTTCCGGCGCACGAGGAGATCTCGCGCTCGATTATCGCAAATCTCTTGTATATATTACGTCTGTGTATGCATGCCGGTTCTACAGCTAGACATATTCGCCTTCCCGGGCAGCTTAACGTGTGCCTCTAGACACAAACGCGATTATATGACCTTGGCGAAAGACCTCGAAACGCAAAACTCCCAACGTGCCTATGTGTCACTTGTTTAGCTAGATAAACCCAGCTCACTACTTGTCAAATTTCGTCAGATCAAGCTTCAATAGTCTCCTCGCGAAGTATTATTATTTATTTTGTGCGTTTATCTGAGATTAAATTTTACACACTCGATCATATAATTTTACAGATCAAATTCTGCAGCGATCAGATCCACCAATAAAAATAATCACATATCCCGTATTCTACCTGCGCGTTTCTTCTCTCGTCTAAATTCTAAGTCGACTCTTTGTTCGAGGGAATTATGATTTGATTTAAAAACTGCTAGGCAAGAAAATTATTTGTGCTAGAGTTATTTACTTCAGGATAATATTGAACCGAGACAAATCATGGTAGAAAAATTCTCTGATCATTTTTCACCTTCGGTCGCATGTTATAATTATATACCGTAGGCGGATATAATACTGTTAGAATAGCTTAATTTATGTTCTAGTACACCGCGGTCCTCTCAAAGAACAACGCGCAATAAAAGTTGTTGCGAGAATTTTTATCACCTTACACAGAAATTGCTAAGTAATAGTAGATCTTGAAGACAAATATAATAGAGAGAGATATAGACTATAACTTGCGTCGTGGATATTTTATGGGAATACAGGCGATAGGAATACAGGGAACATAAGTATAGAGTAGGCGATATTGCACTTCGTGATCCTTCAAAAAATTCAAGGCAGTTAGAATATCGGGGTCGTTTCAACAGTGCAGCGGTTTAAGCGTCCATCCGGGAAATTCACAGCTCGCAGATACGAGGCAAATTGGATATTTTAAAGCAGAGATCATATGAATATATATATATTAGCTACTAGATATTCCACGCCAATTATATATTTATTCATAATATGATTAATTTTGCAACGCAAAAAATAGTCGGATTTGTATTCTGGATGAATTCTTGTTTACGTCAATTTATAATACTCCAATATATTTATCACTTATAGATGTATATTTCTTTGAATTTGCAAAACTTTTGCAATGCGATCAAGAATTATTTGAGATTTTTTCTGTTAGTTTAAGGTTCTCTTACTGGCATAGCATTAATTTTTCCTACGTATTCAAGAAGATGGTTGAAAAAAAAAAAAAAACAAGCTTAATCGTATTATTTTGACTCGTACAATTATACACGAGACACAGATATTTTAGTTTTATCTTCTGGCTGATTTGCAAAAAAAATGGAACAAATCAAACGAATCTGTGGAGGTTTCGAGGCTGGCTGATTTGGGTTGGAATAGACCATATATACCAACCTGCATATTGGAATTTTTTCCAATTTCACCCAGAGTCGTCGACGAGGTTGTAAAACGGTTGTAAACTGGTAATGGATCTCGGTGTGTACTTTAGTCGAGTTTCGATCGAGGGTTTGGCCTCCGTCTTGGATAGGTAGGTCAGTAGTTAGAAGTGATTTTCAGGATCGCATATCCTGCAATGCCGGCGTAAGAGAGGAGCGCCATCGATTCAGTCAAGACGAAAAAATATCGGCCCATTTTCTCGGGAGAAGCCGAAGAGGCTAGGCGTGCCAGTTGTTAATAAGACGGGCAGCTTATAGGCGAGATAGATAGATGCTCTTGCAATTTCGTAATTTGCTGTTCCAATTTCTCTACTCCCGGAGATTTTTTGTGTTCCTCGAATAATCACGCGATTGGCTTTCAGGTCGAAAATAATTGTGCTGCAGTAGGCTGTAACGATAGTTGGGAAAGGTAATTACACCAGAATGATTCAAGGAAGAATCTAATCATTCGTTAGTTAATCGATGATGGAATGAATGAATTAATTAATCGGCTGAATGATTAATTGAGTCAATGGAAAATTTGATCGACTTGAATATGTAAATTGATTTTATTAGTCGACAACCAATACACGAACTAACTAGTATAAATGAGTTGATGAACTTACGAAGAATTGAATGAGTGAACAGATGGGTGGATGGATGATGAGTGCCTGATGATATATATTTCAATTCATCGCATAATCATTGCGATAAACAAATGCCTGAGCAGCTGAACGAACGAATGGATGAATTTATGAATAAATTAATGAATTCGCGAATGAACGTAAATAAATTATTAGATCGATGAATAACGAATACTAAAAAAATCTTTGAAACAAGAAGTGGAAAAATACTACCTGAGTTGATGTATTGTATTTGGAATTAATGTGTAAATTGATGAATGACGAGTGAATGAATAGTCGGATGAATGAGACAATTATTGATCAATGAGTAATTGAACAAGGAATCGAATAATTTATTGACAAATAAATATATAAGTGAGGAATAAATTAGCGAATATCGAATGACTGAATGAATAAATGTATCGAATGGATGGTTGAGTTCACATACCTCTATCATATCGCGTTACTAATGCTAAAAGAACGTATCGAAATTTTTTTTTCCTCCAATCAACTTAAAAATGTGTAAAATGTATAAATCTATGAAAAAAATTGAAAATTCGACGAACACAACCATTTTCACTCGATGCAGAATGAAAATTTGATGCAGAAATAAAAAAATGATATGTAAACTACGAATTTACTATTTGGATTTCGCGGTTATCGTGCCATTTCTTTATTGTTGCATCAAATGAAAATTTATTACAGTCTTTTTGTTCACAATTATGTGTCTAGAACGGGACTGTTGAGCCCTTTTTGCATTTAAAACACGTGGATTTCGATATCTGAAGATATGTGTGTGAACGTCGAATTCGACTAACCCCTTAACGTTTGCTCGATACGCTCGGATAACCCTTTTATTTTGTTATACACGCAGTCTGCGATTGCTATTTTTAATAATATGTTTTTTCCCAGCGCGAAATATTGAGCAGACGCCACTTATTTTTCTCCTTTTTCTTCTCTTCTTTATTCTCGTCCTTTTTCCATAGTTTTGTTTTTTGGGTGTTTTTTTTCAGCGACGCGATGTGACGTGCTCTACATCTTTTGTCCGCGGATAATTACTTGCATGGATCTGAGAAACCAGACGCATAACGGCCCCTCGACACTTCATCGCATCTTCTATACAATATATGTGTTTAACGGTTATTGTTTCATTATTTTTTAATTTTTTCGACCCCGTTGATCAATTTTTCCACCTATTTTCTTTAAATTTCACTTACGTAAGAAAATTCATTCATCCTTTACTCTAATAAGTCGTTTTGGACGAATTAGACCCCAAACATGTTTAAAACTTCTTGTATTCGAAAATGACCTCATGACGTCAGAGCCTGGTTTTGCGCGCCATTTTATCACCACATAACCTAAGTTTTTAATTTTAATGGAGGCAAATCGTAATTATTCGGCTTTCTAATCACTCGTATCGTATAAATTATTTAATCACAATTAATAATATACCTGTTCTATTATACAAATGCGAAAAAAGACGATCAACGGTCAGCTATCATCCTGATTGCATTGGTTTGATTTTTTCCCACCAGATGTCACATTGCAATGTGACAATCCCAGTAGTCCTTTGGTCGTTTTCGTTTCATTTTTTAAGCAGAATATCACGTTTTCACAGTGTGACTTTTATGCGATTCCATTGAGGTGTGAACTCTTAGGATTAACTCCACAATTTATCCGTTGATTCGTCGATTCCTCAAATCGCTGAATCATTATAAATCATCTTATTGAATCTCATTTATTTGTCAACCTTTCTTAATTAGAACATTTCTTTTTTTTTACAGTATTTATATATATACATTACGAGTAGATAATTTATTGTTACCAATTCGTTGCAGTAATGTGTCAAAATTATTTCTAAGAAAAAATGTTTTTTTTTGGAAAACAGAAATTCAAAAAAAATAAATAAATAATGTTCAGCATTTCCATCCCATTTTCGAATCATGATGAAAAAATGTGTTTTCGACCTTCTGATTTTACAAAAAAGTTTCATTGATCTTAAAAATGTACATGTTCGTTTAAAGGATATTTCGGGTCGCCACACTTTTCCAAAATGGCGGATATTATGTACAGCGCGAATCGTATTCCTCTGAGTTTTTGATAATATGAAGAGTTTTCACGCTCAGCACGTTCCCGCATCATAAGTAGGTGTATTACAGGTGTGCGCATAGTTATCTATAGATTATACCGTCGGATGTACCGTCAAAGAGCGACGTGTAAAGTGAAAGATGCGAAAGAAAGAAAGAAAAAAATTGAAAGAGAAGAAAAATGTGATAAAGATGATGATGAAGGTGAGAAAAAAATTTTAATACTCAAGGAAGAACGTTTTTATTCTCCTTCTTTTACTCTCTTTTCATCTCCTCCGATGATATTCTTTCTGCAAACGAAGAGCAATTATTTTACGACAAATGGCGAAAACAGTATTATCATTATCGTTATTATTATCATTATTATTACCGTTAATTACCATCTTTTCGTCGCGTGTTCGAAAGCTATAATTGATTCGAGGACAATGATCCAAAACTTAAAAAAAGCGCAGCTATTATTCTTGAAAGTGTGCATAATAAATGCTAAAAATTAAAATAATGCAACACACATACGAAAATAGATTTTGTGTTGTATCGAAAAAATGGAGAAGGGAACGTTTGAAGAAATTCTATTTTTCATCTGCAAATTCTATTATCTGCTCACAGGTATAAATTTTTCTAAATTTTCGCTTTATAGCCTTTTCTGTTCGGTAGATTTAATCTCACGTTATTGCAGGTGACGGCCGCACGCAAGGCGACAAAAATGAACGAAAACGAAGAGAGAAAAAGAGAAAAAGACGACGAATTCATATTACGACACATGTATATTATACTGGACACAGGTGTATATTATTAACTGAGCGTATATATCTCACGGCAGCCAGTCTGGTAATTTTCTAGTTTTAAATGTGCTGATTCCTTTCAACGTGTACTTCATATACAAATACAGCGAATACAAGAAATAATAACGCAACATTGAATTAAGTTTTTGTACTCAAATGTATGTATGTACGTATGCATAAACGCACAAAACAACGTGCTTCACTTAATGTTATTACATTAATGCACACTATTGAAATTACTTTAAATTTTTACTCTTATATCCTGCTTTTTCTTTTTTTTTCTTATCTTGTTAGTAATTAACTGTGCTTTTTTTAATCTATTTGGTTCTTGTTCTACGAGCATTATATTTGCAGTGTACCCTGCACGTGATCGAATCATTTTAACTCGATCAATTTCAAACGATAAGTGTATATACATATATAATATATGTATTGTGTGGAGATATATTTTAGTTCACAGAGTAATTGTAGCAACAATCTTATCGGTTATTCGACATCAGGGTCGCGTCATTTACCATATATACACTCTTTGTACTCTAACGCCCTATCTCGATTTATCGGGCCGATTTTTCCTTTCTTTCATTTGCTCCGCACTGTTTTTTCGTCTTATTTTATTATTCAATGTAACTGGTTGGATAAGTTTACTTGTCATGCGCATACCTATATGTTATAACTATAACGTAGTTTTGTAATAATAAAGAAATGTGATTGAAATGTTTTGAAAATGTGTCGAAAGATTTCTCGAATCGAAGGTAAAAATATAACTATTCATTAGATAAGACCGAAAAGAAAAATTAAAATTAGTTTACTTTCAAAATTTTGCCAAATTTACAATATGTATCTCTACGGTTAATCTGAAAATTGTGTTGCAAATCGCGGAACATAGATTTTTTGTATTGTTTAACGGACTGCGACCAGGGATTGGAACGCGTCAATTATTTTAAAGCAGATAGAAAATGTAGCTCCAGTCTTGACTGAAAGTTTGACCTTTGTTTGAACTCACTGGCATGTTTCATTTTCGGGTTATAGCCTGTCAAAAAAAAAAAAAAAAAATACTAAAAACATGTGTAATAGTGTCATAGACGAAAAAACGGTCATGAACATAGCTATCCTAAATTGTTCGTAGCTGTTTTAGGTGTTCTCGATACACTTAACCTCGGGAAAGCAAAATGATAGAAACTTCAAACGATACTTAAAATTAATACAGAAATATTAGCTACATTTTCATTCCCGTTAGATGATCCTAGAATGGTTCGTTTCCGAGTTGCTGTCTGTTCAAGAAGGCTGGAGATTTGTTTACTTTTAGTGCCGCAATCATTATAAGAAAATTTTAAGTTACTAGACTTGCAGAGTTCGACTGCGAATGACTTGTAGAAAAAACATCTTTTCTCAGACTGTCGCGTACGCTTGATCTTATAGCACATTAACGACCGAGAAATAGTAAACGAAACATAAGTGGACAAGTAAGACAGAAACGATGTGCTGATCCACTGATGGCTCGAGGTGGTTGAAAAGCTCACAGTTTAACGGGTCTAATTACGGAGTGAAAAGGAGTCGAGAAAAGCATGAGGACCGGATGCCTGAGATGACGAGCATCTCTGAACTAGCGGAAGAAGGGATACGGATGACGATTCTCTAATGGATTAGGGCGCCCCGCCGCTTTCACTTGAGACCCATCGCGGTTCATTAGCAGAACTACTTGCTCTCGCTCTTTGCTCTTCCCATTGGCGCATGCTCGATTGCTATACCAGATTGCTCCGAGCATTTCATCGGCTCGTCCTCCAGGGATCGCCGGCTTTGTCAGAACCCTCGACACAGAAGAGTCGACAGCTCTCGAGATCGTTACAATCGCACCTCGTTAATAACTCAAAAATCACCATCTGCAACTCGTTAACTGGTACGATTTAATAACCATAATAACAACGATCACTGACATGCGATGTAGGGACTGTTGGTTCACTTTGAAGTTTGACCCCCTTAAATTCCCTTCTAAATTCAGTTCTAGTCCGTTAATTATCGAGCGTCTAATGAAAAGCGAATCATTGTCACACTCAAGATTCAAATCCAAAGCTTAGAATATAGGAAATGAACATGAAGAGCGTTGTCATAATGGTGGGTCAAATATGGCGGCAATCAAGTCCTTAACACTGCACCTCGCGCCTTTACGAGTCTGAATCTTTTCAACAGGCTTCAATATCCCGAGGAACGAAGTCTCAGGTGATTCTCCTCCGTTGGCATGACTAGAAAATGCCCTCAGAATCGGTTTTTGAATATTTTCACCATTCGGACAAGACGAGAATAATATCCCGTCAGATCTATCCCGCCATCCTTAAGTTTTTCGCCTAAAAAAAACTGATCAGCATTCTTTTACGGAGCAAAAGAACAAAATTCCCATTTTTTTCATACCCAGTATCAATTTTACGATCAATTATCGATTTCCACTTGACGACGCTGCAGTTCAATTTATATAAACCGTGTTTAGACCACGCATCTGTGCCCAAATTATCGCGACGTAATTGCCAAGGAGTCGTTTTTATCGCCCTGATTTATTGTACGTTCTACTTTATCTCTGTAAGTATACTCAGCTACAGGTACGCTTAAACCTAATTACGCTGCCGCATGACATATTTATACCCTGCAGGCGGAGCGAAACAATCACAGAAAAAGGAGACGAAGGCTTGAAAAAAAAAACCGAATTGAAAAAGTTTGAAGAAATTGATGGGACGGTGATTACATACGAGTGTCCCCATTTCTGAACAATCAGTTTTATCTTCTCTTCTACATTATGCATTCACTCTCTGAACCATGCAGCAAAGATTCTCGGCAAATAATATTGTGCATTATTATGTTATACATTGCAGAACGTGGCTGTAGTAGTAAGTCGTCTCCTATCATTTTGCGTGATCTATTGTTCTGCTTTATCGGCGCTGGTCATGTTGGTCGGCAATACAGGGCTCGAAAAATCCTAACAAACCCATTCTCAGTTCATTCGGAATAACAAAACTGACTTGTTCTGTGGCATAGAAATGTCAGCGAATGACATCCGTTAGTAAAACTGATACTTTTCCGCAATTCCACAATTTCCACAATTCATCGATTGTGATCGATTTCTTACCAAAGGACACTAACGTCGGTAAGACAGGATACATCTCGAATCTAGATCTACTGGCGGAATACTTAATTTCACGTTTCCTGCATTGTCTCTCTTCCGCTTCTCTCATTAGAAATAATAATTTCAAATAATGCAGACAGGGAGCAGTTATTCGAATAGTTAATTCCCGTTACCCGTTAAGTACGAAAAAAGCCCCCAACGATAATATCTAGGTCGCTTCGTTCGGGTTTTCCCCTAACGATTTCTTTCTTTCTCTCTTTCTTTCTCTCTTCCTTTTCAAACTCCGAGCGCTGCTATCCGGAATATGTTAAATATACGTGGGTAGAACGTCTGCTGGGAGTCAAGGTTGCATAGATTCACCAAAATCGACTTCAAAATGGCACAATTGAAAAGTATGTTATTTACATGTTTCATATAATTTGACATAACCGAATTCTACCAATCTCTGGAGCATAAAATAAGATAAATAAGAACAATTAATTCACAAAATACAATTATAAGTTCTGAAAATGTTAATTAAACTGGGGAAATGGCTCATCAATTACGCGTGCAATTAAAATGCAAATAGTCTCTACTTAAAATAAGATGATCGTAGTATGGAAATCGTGTTACTGTTTAACTTATTGTTAGCCCAAAGCGGTTGTTTCAATCGTTCAATTCTGGCTGCTGTTATTTACAGAAATATTTAAAGCATTGCCTTGGTACAATTTTTCCCGTAAATCATTACTGTCCTTTCATTAGTTAAGACGGATCTGTCACCAGATTTTATCTCTGTATTAAATGTATATATATACGTATTTACTAAATAAACTGGCACCTTAGCTTCCCCCAATCTGTGGATGAAATTTTCGCAGCCATTTGCGTCGATTTTCTTCTTCTGAGTTTCCAAAATTTTCGTTCCTAACGATCATCGTTGTTACTAATTTCTACTAATTTCTACTAATTGCTACTAATTACCATGATTTCACCTAAAGAATTAAGAATACAATTTCAACTATTTGCAACTCAAATTCTATAATTTTTAATCCCAGTCTTAGCCGCAACTATTGGAATTACTGTTACACTAAGAATGTAACATGGCGTTTCAAATAAAAGGGTGAAAAAAAACTGCTGAATTTCTAAAAAAGAGAAATTGCCGACGCGCGCGCTGCAAAACCAATTTAATACGATTGACCGAAGAGAAATTGTCTCAAAGACGCGACGCGATGGTTCAATTCAGAGTGGATACAATAATTATTACCAGTATAGTTATAGATGGATGGTCATAAAACTCACCTCGTAGTCACAAAGCCGAGTCATCCAAAGCATCGCTGATGCTTGGCTCTTTGCCTTCAGCAGGATATTTCTAAACATAAACCAGTATATATATATACATTAGATCTGAGGAGATAATTTAATATAATTGTGAGTCTACGTAACATAAAAATAGGACCGTAACGGAACTGATTTCTGTGCATCTACAGTATCTAGTATCCATTGATGGATGAATTGATGAAGAAAAATTTGATTCCTCAGTTGAACTGCATTCTTGTAATTAATTCAACTATGATGAAAAGAAAAAAAATGCAACGACGGTCACTAGTTGTGTACGATACGAGACGGTGAATAAGATTCACCTTCTGCACAGGTGTAAAAGCGATTTCACGAGTCTCCCCTTCAAAGATTTTCTATGTAACGATGCATATGTATATTGTATGTATTATTCTACGTGATAGACTTGTTTAAAAAAACGATTGACGGATCCCTTTTTGTTTTTTGCTCTGTAATTGATGGCCGTTGTAACGTATTTAAACGTTTCAATATCAGCTCAATAATTGCGTACAGCATCGTCATCCAATCGGTATACAAATAAATCTGTCAAAACGTAGAGAAGCTGGAAAGAGATTTGTATCGACGGACGATTTATTGCGTTAGAGGAGAAATAGAAATGTCAAGTTCTGCAAAAGATTTTCCTCTTTCTTATTTATTAGTTTTTTTCTGCTTTCGGACCAGCGTTCCACAGATAAATTTTTACACAGGATTTATATGTTAAAAATGAATTCGATAAAGAAAACAAAAGAATAATAATAATAATCATTTGAAAATTGAAGATCTCGACGTAATTTGATTCGATTTTTCTTTGTCCCTTGTTATGAATGTTAATTTTTTTTTCCGTCACCTTTTTTCCCTTCTTTTGCCCTGTCTAACAGATACCTTACAGCTTCTCAATCGTCGCGGTTTGGAGTGATGTCTCATGTTCAAGCGATATACTCCGATAATTCGTATATATATATTCATGCACAGTCTCATTGAACTTTGGCAGTATGAATATGTGTATCTTTGATACAATGCGATTCGTCCTTACTCGCGTACCGCGAATATTTCGGTTTCTGCAGGTATCAATGCGAATGCGAAGGATATACATTTCGCGATCTGTATACAAGCCGGCATATCGAAGTATCTGCAGACGGATTACAACGGTACATTCGCGTCTAGACAGACGTATTATAATATACATTTCCATCAAATTCTAGCCGTTAAATTTTTCTGCTGATCTCATTTTCCTCTCCTCTCTTCGATCTGATATAACGTGCAATTTTGAAATAAATCAGGAAGCAAAAATGACGCTTCTAATTTTCCTTTAATTTTTTTTTGTATCTGAACTACGTCTTCGAGATTGGTTTTGAAGAAAAAGGGTGACATAAGTATCAAACGAAAACAAAAACTTGTATGCTACACAGCAAAAGGATTTGATGAACTTGCCAAATGTAGCGCAACGACTTTTTTTCAATTCAAAGCAAACATTATTTGACTTATCAATCAAAGTGGTAAGACGATGATTTGTGTTGTCAGACGGAAACACTTTTATACGAACTAACAAAACATTTCTTCCGCAGTATTTGGTAAATTGAACAATCTTTTTTTTTTCTTTCAAATGTGCACGATTTAATGCGCAGAAATGTTTTACCCTGCAACGTACCGGATATGGATTGTGGAGAAGTTTACGCTTAGTTACGGATAATAAAGCTAAGCTTGATTTAAGAAACAAGATACTAAATCGCAGATAAGCTCCTGGTGGACTTGGACAATCAATTATACCAGCATAAGCATCCGACGAGGTGGGTAAATACGTCTGCGTCCAGCTGGTGGATCGCGTTGCTGATGGTCAGTGGGCAGAGTTCTCGTTTAAGTAGGTCTCTCAGCAACGAGCGAAAGACGAACGCTTCTGCCTCTCCTCTCTCTTTCTATTTCTCTCTGTTTCGCTCTCACCTCGATGTTGCAGAAAGGAAGTAAATCACATGCTCTGCAGACTGCATGATGAAGTCAACGAATGACACGAAAGGGGAAAAGCGATACCGACGTTGCCCGAAACGAAGCAAGAACTAATCGCTTCGATGAATTCCTCGAAGCGATTCGGAGGGCTTCTTGAGCACGTTAATCATATTCCTCGTGAAAAACTGAATCGATTATGTCTAAGCCAGATCTTCGTACAGTGAATAGTTTTCCAGTTAGAGACCGTTCAAGTTTTAACGGTCATTCTGCCGCCGCGGCCAATCAGCGCCGCTCGAACGTCGCCGCGCGTTCTTATTGGCCGAGACTTGAAACCCCTCTAGTTTGAATCCTATCGGAAATACAAATTTGGTCGAAATATAAAATCACCCCAGTTTTCCGCGGCCAATTCAACTGGCTCTATAATTTGCAGCTCCGATTTGTGAGATTTTTACTAAATCCATGACTGCAGCGGTGAAACGAGAAGATTAAAGGAACACATTGTGAACGTTCGAGATCTGTTATCGATCCGCGAATCTGCACGTGTTTAAACTCGACTTGGAATCAAGTGTATACTGGTGTGAAATGAAGTGAATCACTATCACGGAAGAGAATATGAATTGGGGCAGTTTAAAAGAAAATTAGAATTGGAATAGCTGGGCTGTTGTTGTGTCTCCCGATGAATACGAACGAGTCAACGATGGTTGAGAGCATTACAGCTGCACTCGTAGCTAAACCAGACGACAATTGGACGATGACCATAATGATCGGCACTTTTACGCGCGGGGCCAACGTAATTACAGAATTCCATTTATACAATTTACCGATAGGTATTCCAATGATCGGTATACCCATATATACATCCATATTACATACGATTATATGTGAAGAGACTTTGAGATCGTTGGCTAACGAATGACACAGCCAAAATTCAACACAAAAAGTAGCTATGGGCGCTCGAAGAATTGGTGCAAGTATGCGTGACTTATTCTGTCATTATGAAAGGCGGATTGGAACCGTCGCCGGATAAAAGTAGGCGAAATTACAGTCTTTGAAATGACCACAACGGTACGTACGCGTTCCTAGGAAATTTTGTCTTTGAAAGAAAATATCTAACCAGGTTTTGCACCGATGGAAAAACGTTTCTGACGCTTTTTCTTTGTTTTCTTTTTATTTGTTCCTAATAAAATAATCAAAGGTTTCTGTAACTTGAAGAATTTTTTTAAATAAACCTAACAATTCGCAGACGTTTTCAGAAAATCTGTGTAAGATGTTCCTAACGTTTCCCAAAATATCTATATCTTAGAATATCAACTGTAAAATATATCCAACAAATTATCTATTCGATAAATAAATTGAGCATAGATCATACAGATTAGAGGATTGAAAATAGATCAATGTACATATACCTATATATATATATATATATACAGGATATGTATAGGACATATTTCTTCTGTTTCCTATTCCATTGTTCGTCAAATTATATGTATAGACGGTAAGAAGAATATATCAGGATTAAACATAGAGAATTGATCAAATCGATGTATCGACTGGCTACTTCAAAAGTAAGACTATATATCAAGTATCTATTAGTACGTACATAAAGTCAGTGCCGCATTCGGTCTCTCGGAAAGTCTTGTGTTTCTCCGTTGAACCGCATAAGAAAAAAAGGAACCGAAGACTCGATTCTATATTCTATGTACTATTTTCTGAACCCTTTTGTATTTGTCCAGCCACGCCTGATCGGTCTACCTGTACAAAAGGTATATATACATATATAAAAAATAGGTATAGAATCCCTGAACAGTTATGATAGCTATTGGGTACACAATACGCTTTGCCCTCTTTGCTGCGTGCCTATGGATTTCTGAATCGACGGTTATTCAGTAGCTCATATACTTGGCATTTTTTTTTTTTCTCATCGAGAATAAAAGTCACTGTTACCCGAAATATATTTTTTCATCTCAGGATAAACTCATATTAAAAAAAAAAAAAAATTATCCTGAAGGTTAAAGTTCAAATTCAATTCTCAGAGTGTTTAAAATTATTCAAAATTAAAATTTTTTGGATTAAATTATTTTGATGATTGAAGTTGAGGATAAATCGGTTTCCATGGAATGCCTTATATGTACGGGAAGACAGGAGTGAAATCCTTGCGGAGACACAAGAGGGTCTATTGTATTTTAGTGCAAGTGTATATATGCACATGCATGTGTATATAATAGATGTGTAAGTGAAGCGTCTACGCGATATCCGGGCCAATGATCAGCGGGTTCAGCTATACATATTAGATTTTTAGAGTCAAGAAGACATTCGCTATCGCATCTCATCGATCCTCTAATAGTCGATTCGAACGATTGAATGGCGAATGGCAATTTATTATGTGAAATGGCAAAGACGTTGAATAGATGAAAGAAATGGACAACGGCAGCGAGTTATAGCAATGACACAAAAAAAAAAAAAAAGAAATTGTGTAAAAAAAAAAGGAACAAAAGCAGAGACGAATGAAAAAAAAAACGAATTATTTGTACTGTCAACCGGTAAATTAAGAAGCCTCCTTTCTTTTCGAACACATACAATTCCGTGCAATAATTAAGATTTCAGAATTGAATATTACATGAAAAAAATAACATATAATCCGTGTATAAACGAGATCAATTTTAGCAGTAAAATTAAGAATAATGCGAATAAAAAAAATCCCGTACATTTAGGGCATAAGATTCTCTCTTTTTTCGACTATTTTACAAGGAGGATAAAAACATGGATTATACATTAAATGTGCAGGTGTATCAAAGTGCTTTATGCATGTCTGAATTGTATGAAAAAAAAGGTTATGTGAAAAGAGCTAATTTCTCGTTAAAAAAAAAATAAAATAAAAAAAAAACACACACACACAATACATGACTTTCAAAGAATATAATATAGTATGTAAAATAAATTTAATGTATAAAAGTATATATCTAGCTGTAAATGAAGGGATCCGTTTCTTTGAAGATCAGCTGACGTCTCTTACGGTTGAAATATTTATTGATCGAAATTTTTTACTAAAATCGAACCAACCGTCTCTCCAAAGTTCGTGTTTTTAATCCACATATTTTCTACCTGCTTATTTTTCGGTAGTTTTTTCCTGATCATTTTGATCTCGAGAGTGATGGGAAAAAAAAAATTAATTCAAGATATAAATCTTGGCATCTTAAGATCATGTCATGCATTACGTTCGTGTAGGAATTGAAACGTCGACGATTTATTGCTGAATTGATCGCCCGAAGCAATCGTCGATATTTCAACGCGCCTGCATAAATGTTTTCCTAGCAACGCAACTCAGTGCGATTGTATCTTGTTCAGGCGCAAAATTGTTTCTTTATACAAATATGCAGAAAAATAAAATATCAGAACGAATAAAATAACTTACGAACATTTATATTCCTGTGATAGCTTTAATTTTTTCGACAATTTCGAACGACATTTTATCGATCGTCAGATCTAAAGTTGCTCCACTTGGAGATCGTACCTAAAAAAAAGGTGAACCTCAGAACGACTGCAGAAACGACAAAACTAAGGAAAATAACACAAAAAAAATGTAATAAACCTGCTCGATCTAGCCAAAAAGTTAATCGGTTAATTGCGAAAAACAGAAGTGGGATAAAATGAAAAAGCTTGTTAGCATGTGTGCGAGTTTCATGAGAATCGGTTGAGCAGTTGGTCTCTAACACTGTTTACGAGAAACTTGCACCAAGTCGTGCGCTGGAAAAATCCTTTGAAATTTCCCAAAATTTGTATTCGAAGCAAAAATATTGTATCTCAAGGCTTGCTGTTGTATCTTTAAAATTGACAGAATTAGCGATTGCAGTTGCAAACCGGAAGTGGGATGGGGTGGAAAACGGAAACAAATAACCAATGTGAATATATCTCAACGATAAAATAACCCGTCTCAGCTAGGACATAATAACTATAACCCATTCGAATCAGGATTTAATTCGGAAAAAATTGTAAGTCGCGATTTTCTCTCGGAAATCATTGGGCTGAGGGGGGGGGGGGGGGGGTCAGCCACCATCTTGAATTTAATGAATAACTCGTTTATTTTCAATTTCACAGGAAAAATGGTAATTGCGAAAGTTGTTTGGAATTAAATTTCCTACAATTTTAGTTCTTGTCAATTTTTCCCTAGGGTCGATATTTTTCGATTAAGGCCCGAAAAGAGAGGGTGAAATTGTATTATTGCATCATCACGTTTATTTTCCATTTTACATGAAAAATGATTGTTACCGAAGTGGCTTGAAATAAAAAATTCATCTGGGGGAAAAATTGATGAGGACCAAGATTGCAGTAAATTGAATCCCAAACAACTTTGGTAGTTACCATTTTTCGTGTGAAATTGAAAATAAACGAGTTATTCAGTAAATTCAAAATGGCGGCTGAAGCCATGAAGTGCAATCCCGGAAAACCGAAATGTAGACTACCAGTGACAACGCCCCCCCCCCCCCCCCCCCCCTTCAAACGATTTCCGAAGAAAAACGGCGACTTACAATTTTTTGCGGGTCAGCCCCTTTTTTGGTCCAATTCGACTGGGTTACTAGTCACAATAATATCAAAGAACAAAACAAATCGAGGTCAAATAAACACGGACTAAATACCATCGACAAAATAACCAGCGTTGAAATTCGTGCGTCGCGACGCATCGTGAGATGCTCTGAGTTACATGTTAGGTTAGAGCATCCCACTGATCCCGCACACACCAACAAACTCCATAGAACGCAAATGGAGTCATTTTGTCCCGTGACATTTCGACGTGAGATGTTTTTGCTCGTGATTACTTTATCTCGAGATCTTTTGTCTTCAGATATTTTTGTCTACGGTTATTTTGTCTTTTGAGGTTATGACCTCAGGAGGTTTTCTCTCATGATATTACAGCTGTGGGTTACTATTGCAGGGGTTATTTTTTCGGATATTTTATCACGGGGTTAGAAGATTCGGGATATTGTCACATGTAACGGGAAACAGTCGGTATCCCGTGGGAATTTCGTGGAAATGGTTCGGCGCACAATGGTCCAAAACCAGATAAGTTGTTTCGAAAATGGTTAGAGAACGGCCGTCTGCGCCGAATCGCAAATTTTTTTTTTTTCAATAATAAGTTTAGAAAATTTGCAACAGCTTGTCGGAGGCCGTTTCTTATAAGAAAAATTTCATTTTCCTTAACCTCGATTCCATTTTCAAAAAAATTGCAGGAAAATTGAATTAACCCTTTGAGTCACACACATTTTTCTGCTCAATATTTTGGCCTGGATTTTGTTACTCGTGAGTTTTTGAGTTGCTGATCACGAATCTGAGATTAGAATTTGTCTATGGTATCTATGGATATTGTATATCTTGAAATGGGGTCGCGGTTAAGAGAAAAATGTAATTTTTCTTCTAATTTCCAACCTTTTTGGGTTGGGTAAAAAAAACTTTCGAATCGGAAGTGAAAATGCTTGACAACGACTTTTCAGGTGCAAAAGCGTGATATTTTTCTCCATCCGACTTTTTCCACGATGGCGAATATATAAGGCATTCCGTTTTTAACGATTGTGCCTAAAGAGAAAAGTAAAAATTCTTAGTCTGTATATAAGCAAGAAATAAAGAAAAGGAATAACTCAGTAGTTCGAGTGGTGAAAAGTTTCGCATTAATTGTAGGATAGCATAAATATGTATACATATATAAAAAGCTTATTTATCGAATGATATTACAAAAAAAAAAAAAAAAATTTTTATCATACCTAAAATACGCATCAAGATAAAAAAATAAATTCAAATTCAAATTCAAATTTTCATGGATATGATACAGGTATTATTTTTCTAATCATGCGCAGTGTTTGAAATGCAACGGCGCCTAGAGGCTCAAAATTATTGCATATGCGCAAGCTCGCATTTAAATTTACAGGCACGAAATGCGTGAATCTCTACAAGATATGCATATGCGAATGGATATAAAACGAGCACGTCACGTAGGTTTCAAATAAATTAATTGTCGTAGGTCGTGAAATTTGAAAGTGATATAGCCTTCGCATCACTCGGTTGTAACACACACGCATGGATACGCACCGTGCGAGTACATGAAATGCACGAACATTATTACACGAAAACGTTAACTAGTAAAACCGTTGTCAATCCGATTTTATCCAATTTTTTTTGCTCAATATTTTTACATGACAAAGATAGAAAAGAATATTCCAGATTTTTCGATTCTCTTTCGGAATCTGTTGAATTATTCAAACACTCAGATCCGATCTTTAAATTAAACTAAACAGAAGGCAGAAAAAAATCATTTTCAACCGATTCTACGGATATCATCGATTAATTATTTAAATGGAACGACTTCTTTTCAAACAAATAGTTCGAAGGTTTTAGTAGCGACGAAAACGAACTTCTTCGTTTCCGATCTGCAGTCAACTGAATTCCTCACACTTCTTATTATACATCTTTTTTCAACAAGATACACCTATTTTCATAATTTAATACGCGTATCGAGCGTTCGCTGTGCTACCTGCCAGTAACTGTCCCGATAAAATTACACATATATAGTGCATGTATGGTCAATACATGCAGGTGTATCAAGTATCTTTGTACACAGGGTGAGTCAATTGAAACTCCAAGAATGGGAGGAGCTCAGTTGAGTTGATCAAAGTAAGGTTCGAAACAATAATGAAGAATTAGGTACGTCTTGTCTTGTTGTCACCTCTCACTTGTTATCATATCGTGACTTCATGTCTCATCACTACTGAATACATGTATAAAGACTCCGAACCTAACTTTGATATCACACAACCAAGCTCCTCCCATTCTCGGCGTTTCAATTGACTCACCCTGTACATATAGAGTATTGGTAATCCATATTTTCATAGATGCATGTATGTGTATCCATGTAAAATAGTGTATATAATAATTGGTTCACGCTTTGAATCGTTCCGCAAATCTTAATATGCACCATCCACGTACCTGTATACTGTTAGTTTCAGGTGGGCAGGTGGGCAGATGGACGGGTAGAGGCACTCCATGACGAATATCGAGGTATACTACATTTAACACGCCTACCGAAGCTGCTCTTATTTATAATGCATATACACAGTTTATACCTATGCACTTGATATCGCGATCACGCTCTCATTAATGCAACACTGTTGCAGGCAATCCGTTTGATCTAAGAACGTGAACACATTTTTTAAATGAATTTATTACACATTGGTAGCATTCTTGATGCTAAGGTTTCATTATAATCGTTTCTGACTCAAGTTTCCGATAGACGATTTTTAACGCCAAGTAAATTTCTCTATAAATATCTCCACCAGTTTCTTCCTCATTCATATATCGCCGGGTCCTTTGGAAACCGACGTTCTTCACCGGGTAATATAGAACCAACGAATCTCAAAAGATGCTACAGAAAGTGTATCCATAATGGAAAATACGTCCGTTTCATCTGGACTCCCGAAATTCGTATGTTGCTAATTATTGTGAAGCAATATTTATTTTTCATTTCACCCTTCCCAAAAACCACCCCTTGAACCCTCGAACAAGATTTTCAACGTTACCAATATTAATTTATATTGTATATATATTTTATACCGCGTACCTTCCCCATCTTCGTTATAATTTATTCGTTTGTAGTATATCGTTAAAGAGATGAAAGTTAAATTTTTCGAGAATCGACCTCGTGGTTCGAGATCAAATATTGTTACCATGCATTTATACCGCCGACGTTCATCGCCTTTGCCATCATTTATCCGTTTCCGGTACAAGTACATCACAGCTAAAAAATATTGTTACCCAGATTTCCCTAACACAGTCCTGCGATATCCCAAACAATATTTCGAATCAATTTCCTTCTATCAACTCTCTAATATCCCGTCATCTACAAAAACTCTGAATTTCTTAATCAAGACAAAAATTCCCTCCGAAAACATAACCCACGAAATTACATGAATCACTACGCTTGACTCCTCGACGAGAACCAGGGTGGCTTCCGGTTCCCTTCCGACAAAAATTCGTGCATATACTTGAATTGTGAACACGTGTGCTCGTGCGAGGACACCTGTACACCAGGCAAAACTCTCGGCGAGCGTCATTTCCGTCAGAGGCAGGTTATTCTCCGATCTCGTATACGTATACGGGCATAATAGCTGCGCGCGCAAGTGGTTCGTCCACAGGCTCACGGGTATTTGACGTACGTACGTAGCTCTGGCCCACGCCGCTCGTTGGTACGCGAGGCGTAACTCTGAGGCACGTAACGCTGGTGCTGCCGGCGCTGCTGCGACGGCGGGGAGCTCAACTAGCTAGAGCAACGGGGGACCATCGAACCGAATCTCCTGTCTGACTGCCCGTTTGTCCGCCCGTTCGTGCCTCCACTGTGTGCCTACCAAAGCAAAACCCGTATTCGTCTCGTGTGTGAACACACTTTAGTGTTTGTTTTTTTTTCACTGCTCCGTCCTTTAATATATCCCTTTTGCACTGCCTGATTATATATACCCTGCATGCCTCTACATACCTACATTATACATTGATTATACATATTATGTAGTAGGAGCATGTTTATGCAGCGAATAATTTTGCAATATCGAAATATATTTTTTATTTTTTTTTTAAAAGTACCGATAATCGGTAACTTCGGACGTTTTGTTTATTTTTTTTTTCATTACACTTTAATGTTTGTTTCTTTTTCTAGATAAGGAAGCGTGGTTGAAATTGAAATTTCTGAACGTCAAAATTCATTTTGCAATTGACAAACGCTTGATGGATTAGGTATGAACATTTTTATGGACAGAAATTGCGTGTAAAAAAACATTTGAAAAATGCTTAGAAAATCATCGGAACATAATCAGAAATGAGAAATAAATTTTCGTGAGACGTTTTACGGAGTTTTTCGAACTTCTTGGAGTCATTCCGATGTTCCTTTTTTTTTAATTCACAGACGGCTTAAATTTTGTAGAAATATGAAAAAAAAAAAGGTAAAACAATAACGAAAAAATGACTAAAAATTCTGGAAAACAAAGGGAAAAAAATTCAGCAATAATTTCGGTAACTCGCTTCTCGCGAAGGTACACAGAATCCGAGGCACCTGCGATGCTTTTAGTGACCGGACGGCCCGGAGACTTGAACGCCTTGTCAGGCGACGACGGCGGCTGCGAGTTGGTGTAATTTAAAGATCTCTGCTGGCCCTCGCGACGGAGACTTCAACAAGTTTTTACCTCAGCATAAAGCAGCCGCAATTCGTCGCGTGAATTCGTACGTTCGGCAAATATTTTCGTCCTTCGACAATGTAATGAGAGAAAAAATAATCGTCGTTTTTGTAAATGGATGTGAATAATGCGAAGGAATATTATATGAGAATGAAATTTTCTTCGGTAATAATTACTGCACCAAGTGACTCGACTGACTGTATACATGTATATATAATATATACATATAGATAATTATAGTGATATGTATTTTCTGTATTTAATAGGTACATATATGTATAGATACAATAAAGTATATATAGTAACAGATTCGTTTGAAGGACATAATGATTTTTTGCCCTCGGGATGAAAAATCGAATTTTCGAATACACGATTTGAATAAGTATCTACGTGCATACTTACGATACATATTCGATATCGTATTACGAATATATTTTTACCGCGCAATTTCGATGTGAATAAAAAAAATCTTGTAGGTATTTCTGTCGTAAGTATTTGATTCCATTTCAAACCTATGATATATTGTAAGAATAATATTTACTAGATATTTATTATGAATTTTACCGCACAATTTAGTTCGTTCAGAAACAAGTATATTTATTATAAAGTTTTTATAAATTTCGACAATGTAAATTACTAATCGCCGGATATATGAGAGTTGCGATAATATCCTCTAGTACGTAATTACAATATTGCACACACGTGCCATTATATATATCTATAGTGTATACACATATATTTATATGTACCTTCGTATATTATGTATATAGGTATTCGGGAGAGATTAGCCCTCGAGCCGTTAGGAGCTAACGAACGAACAAACGATTAAACATTTCCACGATATGATGTTTCAATATATGCAACTAAGTATATAACACGCACTTTCTGTACTGAACAATTTCCCCGTTTACATTCATTACAATTTTTTCATTAGATAATCTTCGTTCAAACGTCCGTTTGTTTATTCGTTTAAATTATCTTCCATTAACCTTATAGAATCTTGATCTCGTTTTACGAAATTGATTAATTTTCGTTATACGATTATTAAGATGTTTTTGAATAAAATATGACAATAATTATTACAACAATATGATAGATAACCTAAGTATAGTTAAGTAACAATAAAAATCTCAGAAAATAATATTTAATTCACGTGGATTACTATAACAAAACCGATGTCAATGTATATATCGATATAAAGACACAATGAAAAATATAAAGGTCTAACGTCATTGATAAATAATTCCAATATGGATTACTGATAAGAACAATGAAAGTAAAGAAAATGTATAGTCATTACGTCGTGTACATATATATATATATATATATACGTTGTTCGCTTACAGGACTTCGAGAATATAGACAGACTGCACGTAGGTAGGTATATGTATAAATATAACGGTAATATTTGAAGTGCACGCGGAGTTGAGTAGGTTTCGCAAATTCTCCCCAACGTCCTTGGCAGCATACATAGTACAACAAGGATGTGTGCATACAACAGTATATATACATATACCTATACTGCATATACACGTGCATTTTGCGATTCCGAGGTGATGCACCGATCTTGCAATTTGTACAGTGCACCGAGTTATTATAATACCCACACGTACAATATTCATGGTAAACATATGTATATATATACTTATGGGTATAACACTCGATGGCAAACAAAGAGAAGAAGCTCATCTCGAGGATCACGTTTAAATACCGGTACCGCTGCTTCTGGAGATCTTGTTTGTATATATATATATGGGATAAAAATGGCGACGTACAGACACAAGTAGGTATATATGGACACATCCTAACAGGCTGCAAACTGCGCCCAAGGAATTTCATTCTTCATCTCTCAATTATCAGCAATTCCTTCTGACGCATCGCATTGCGCTTTGAGAAGATTCTACAAGTACCGCTGCAATTCTGATACTTAAGTGTGATCGTAAACATACCGTATGTTACCGTACATAACTTTTGTCCGATTAAAATGATATAGTTGTCTCGTGTTGATTAAGGATATCTTGACTGATTATCGAGACGAAACGTTTCCCCTCTGTATGAACAAAAGTTGACAAAGAAACGAGAATTCGACCAAGTATTCAGGATTGAATATTTTACAACACTGGTTGAAAAAAGATTAGAATTGCATGGATAAAAACAGAATATAGAAACAGACACTTAAGAGTCTTGATCAGAGTCTCGAGGTCTAGAAGCTAATTGCGAGCAAAGTTGTTTAGGTGTGTGAGTAAATGTAGGTGTATACATGTGTGTGTGTGTGTATATATATAAGTATTATATACATATCCTGCGGTATAAAGTGTAGAAGTAAAGAGGTGGGTACTGCAGGTAGTAAAGATTCAGGCTCAACTCAACTTAACTAAACTCAACTCGAGCAAAGGCAGCAACAGCAGCAGCAGCAGCGGCAGCGGCGAGTCAAGGAGTCAGCCAAGCATGAAGAAACAGCCTAGCACTAAAAAGTGAAGAGGTTTAGTCGAATAAGAGCAAAGCAAGAATGACGAAAAAAAATTACCATAATAATAAAACAGAAACAATAATAATGACGATGAGAGAAAAAAATGAATCATTATTCAGCGTAGTACGAACAAACTAAAAGAGAATCGAAATTAATGAAAAAAGAAAACAGTACACGTATAAGTGTATGATTATGCACCAGAAGATAAGGAACGAATGTGTTCTACACAAGAGTAGACAAAAATGACAAGAACAACAAAGATGTGACAAATTTTTTGTCAACAACGGATGAATTTCATCGGTATAGGTACGAGGAATAAAAAAAATACCGGAAACTGGAACAAGAAAAAAAGAAAATAAAAAAAAAGAAGATCCCGAGGACGATGTGTTCTAATAAAAGGTGTGATATACATACATATAATATGCATATATATGCATGTTCCTATGTGCCCGAAGGCGCGCTCGCGCTAGATGAACATAATAAAAATATGCGCATGCAAGTATGTAAGAAACCTAGAAGAACGGATGGCCGGGAATAAGACGTGAAGCGAGGATCACGTAGGTAGAGGCGAGCTGGGTTTGTTCGTAAAAAGTTCTTAAGGCGGGGGTATTGGCGTTGGTATAACGGGACCGGAACTCTGGTGGAACCGGCGTGTTGGGCCCGCCGCTTCGAGCGGAAGGCCTTGTGGAAGGGGCGAATGTAGGTCTCGCATCCCGATTGGCCGGCAGACAGCGGCATACCCCTGCAGCAGCCGACGCACCAGAGAGTGAAAGAGGGGGGGGAGGGGAAAGGGTAGAGTAGGGGGGGGGGGATACCCGCGCCACTGGCTCTCAGCCCCCGATCATCGCGCCTACACAGTCATCTGCATCTCTCCTTCACCTCCGTCGGCTTCACCTCACTTTCGGAGTCGAGCAGCTTCCACCACGATTCGGAGGTTCGGGTAATGCGTGCGGTGAGGTTTCGGAAAAACGATTGCCGCGCCGATTTTTTCTGATTTCTCACTCTTTGATTTTTTTTTGCGTTTGTATAGGTATGAACTTCTGCTCCGATACTGCCGGAAGCAATCCTGACTTGCCTGAAATTTTAGCTGTTATGGATATCTTCGTTTTTTGCACATATTTTGGGCACGTAAGAAAACTGCAGATTTTTGGAACGGTTTTTTCGGGATTTGATTGCTTGGAAGATGCTGAAGCATATTTGTTTTCGGGTTATCGTTAGGAGTGGACTGAAGTTTTTATCCCGCCTAGAACTTTCCATTTTTGCTTGTCTTTTGGTTTTTTTTTTTGCTACAATGAGAATTTTGTAATAGAGGGTTCGGATTTTCTTCAATTCTTTGCCTGAATCTTATTACTTTGAAATTCAACTAGTTTATCTGTTCTCGACTTGCTGTTTCGACTGGGCTGAAATTCGACTCATCCGAAAAATTTCTGTTGTTTGCGAAAACGGGAATTTTTCATGGGGTGATTTTTATTAGAACAAAAAACTGAGAGATTGATGAATGAATTTTTCTCAAAACCTGACTGCTTCTGAGTCGAATAAAGCTGAACCGAAGGATCAGGTTTCGTTTGAATCAGTCCATCGGCATCAGTTTTCCAAATAAGTTCGGACCAAAAGATGTCCTTTTTTAAGATTTGATTCGTTACAAGTGAAAAATAATTATCGTTTGGGATGAAAGTCATTGAAGTCATTGACGGAAAACTGACGCAGTCCTCGAAACGTCCAGGTCTGATCAAAAGTCTAATTTTCACTTCCGGCGAGATCATTGTAACCTCGCATCTTCTCTAAATGATCTAAGCAGGAAGGTGAAAAGATGTTAAATGAAGTTTTGATTACTTGCAGCGAATTGAAAAACAAACATCATGCAGTATAATGGACAGAATGGGCGAGAACCAAACTCACGTTAATACGGTGTGTAAGTATAAGTTTATCTTCAGCGATGTTTTCCTTCCCTTTCATGGTAATTTCCATCTCTCAAAGTATCCGCCTGGGAAATTCGAACATGCATGTTTTCCATTTTTTTATTTTTTTAAATTTATTTCGTATTATACTCATAATTAAAAATTTGGATCTTATTGTTAAGTGAAAAGTTAAAAGAAAAAAGAAAATTAATGGGGTCTTAGTTTTCTTTGGAATATCTTGATGACGAATCTTTATTATATACTTCTTGCATCTTCGTGCACCGTTCTTCGGTCTCTATAGAAAACAAAGAATGACACTTGAGTTAGACGCGAGACGTAACGGATTTTCGACCGATTGAAATTAGTCTGACAGTTAGTTATGAACACTGAACAAGAAGAAGAGTAGTAAAAAATGCAAAAAAACATTTGTGCGTTCAACGGAAGCTTCCCAAAAAATCTTAAAGTCCCAAATATTCGATCGACGAATCGACGGTCGGTTACGGATGACCGTGAACACTGTATCATAATCATGGCGTCATCCACATCTCGTTTTTTCTATAGATATATAGTTTTTGCTATATATCTATATATACATACCTGCGATGAGGAACCGTCTTCAAAAGCGCGCCAGGAATCAGAATAAAAAAGGCGGGAAAAGATGAAAAATCTAATCAGTTGACTTAAATCCTTTAGTTTTCCCCGAGCTAATTGGTGAGGAGCAGAAGAATGAAAAAAACTTTTAATGACTGTTCAGTTAAATAGAAATCCAAATTTTCGATTGTTTTCGAATCAATTAGCTAATCGTGAAAAGCTTTTTAAGTAGAACCGTATCACTTGGAGAGAAGCATGTGTTAAAAATGTTTCTCGAGTTTAGTTCGAGTTGACGATATGAGGCTAAGAGAAATTTCACCTTTCAGATAAACCAAACCACTAATCAAGGTCATTGAACACCTATAGAACGCGGAAAAACTCATCTGTTGGAATCACACAGCGTGAACTTATATGGACAGGATACTTTTCTTACGGTCAAAGCAGCAGCAATTTTGGCATTTGACAACACGGAAGAATGTTCGTGAATGTAACCTCAAGATAACTGGGAAGCAATTATCACTACGAACCCTGTAATTTAGGTTAAAAAAAAGAAAAGAAAACAAGGCTGTCTATGATGTAATTATTCGGCATAAAATTTTATTGCCGAAGAAAAAAAAATCTTTTTGACTTTTCAAACGATAACATAGTTTATTAATAGGTATATATATATATATATACCCCACATTATTACTATTCGACAAGGTCTCTTTTGCGCGGTATTTTTAGGACGTCACTATCCAGTACACATAATTCGAGTATTTTGACAACTTGTCTCGCTGAAATATGGAATATTGACGTCACGTAATTTGTAGAGTGAATTGAACATGGGTTTCAGCTCTCGTCAGGTTACTTTCAATAATTTTCCGATTAAAAAATTGTACATGTGCAAGATTGTTTTTGTTGTTCAAGCATAGGTTTCAAACGAATGTACGTGTAATAAGGTGGCACCAAATATAGTCATCATCGAACTTTGTTACTTCCATAGTCCGAAATATCACGTAATAAATTTTCGAAAAGTGTTGTCGAAACCCCAAATTCCCATCTCATTTTTGAGTTCTACCCGAAAGCCTTCGAATCCTCCCATTTGAATAATACAGAATTGCCGACATTGACTGTCAACGTTTTTTTTCTATCGATGCGATGTGTAAAAACCGAGATTTGGTGAATCTCTCACTTATAGTCTCAGGTATTCGATAAAAATTCCAGACAGTTTGTTAAAGTTGAAAAATTTAAGGTTATATGGCAGAATTCGAAATTAAAATAGATATCTGGGGTTCCGGTAACGTTTTTTTCGAAATTTACTTATAAATATCTCATGCCTCGGGCGCGACAAAATTTGAGAATTACCCCATTAAGAAACTCCTCAAGCTACACGGTGTAAAAAATCAAACTCCTATCAAGAAGTGCAATTTTTTTTTCACCCCACCAACCCTACATACAAGATATTTTTCTCCGACTTCGCGTGACAACGAGTGACGAGAGCACATGTCGTTCAGGACGGCAAACCGATCCTGAGGGATGAAAAGTAGCGACAACAGGAAGACGAAGCGAAGGCCGCATGGTGGGGTCAGCGATACTCTCGGTGTACAGCATGGCGCTGTTCAGAGGGAGTTGTGAAGGCGGGCAGCGGCGGGAAGGGGGCGAGAGGGGGAAGCACCGTGGTGGTGGTAAAAGGCGTCATGTCAGCGGTGGGGCCGAAAGAAGTACCGCTACGCTTCGGAGGCGCCCTGAGGCGAAATACCAACCTACCTACCTAACCACCAGCTCAGGAACCTACCTTGCACAGAAAACGATGGTAGGTACAGTCCTCGTCTCGGGCAGGCGGTGAGGCCCCCGTTAAAAGTTATCGCGAGTGGAGTATAGGCGGCGGTACACTTCGGTCCGTCGTCGAGGGCCTCACGCACCTCCACACTCTCGCGTTCGCCGAGCAACGGTCGTCGGTTAGCGGAGTCAACTTTGTCTTCGATGAGGCCCCCGACCGGCTGGCACTCTCGTGGCCGACGGCCTCCGACGCGGACCCGGACCCAAGTGGTTGTCGCTGAAATTTTAATCGCTCCGAAAACCCCGTACAGTTAGTTCTGTGCCGGAAGCAACCCCCTTCGTCTGTTTTCAGTGTCTCGTGATGTGCGTTTTTCGTCATTCAAATATTATTATACGTGCGTCAGTTTTTTCTATTTTCTTTTGTGATTTTGTATAATATACAGGTGTTGTTATGAATTCGTGAGCATATTATGATGTTATTATTATACATCCGATGAATCGTCACTAGCTTCAAGTGTGTACTGTGTGATTGATCAGAAAGTTAATTGCCGAATTAAAGCAGCTCGACGAGAATATTGACTGCTTTGTATAAGTATTTATAATAACAATTTAATAATCTGTAAAAGACACCGGTTTTTACCGACCAGGATATTTCACCGATCGAATAATTGCTGGGTACTCAAAGTACTCGGTATCGCATAAAAATAATAAAAATCAACCATCGCGGTTACCATCGAACACCATACAGTGACGTTTTTCTGCGGACTGTGAACTACCGGTTTCGTCGAGCGCAGTAAATCGAGTGCGGTGATGAAAATAATCGGTTATAATCGTTGAGAGTGTGAAAAAAAAGATATCATCGATAAAGTAAGAAATCGGTGTCCGAGCTGCAGAGAGCAGTCATGTGGAAAGTGTTTGGTACCTCTTCTCGTTCGCACCGAGATTCGAATATACGAGGGGACGTAATTGAAAGCGTCGATCGGGATGATCGTGATTTATAGCCGAACCTAATCGTTCGTTTTCAGTTCTTCTATTCAGATTCTCCTTTTTACTTCTTCGCAAGTTTCACGCTTCAAGACAATAAAGTACACCGCGTGTTTCCTCCAGCCTTTTCATCGCAGATTTGCTATGTTCCTTGGAAATGGTGGCTCGTTACTGTCATCGTTCGGATTACCAGCTGGACACACTTCCAGCCTTCTGATCTGCGCGGACGTTTCTGGTGTCTGCTGATCGGACAGCAGTTTGTGTCTTAGAATCAAAGGTTCTCTCTGCTATCCTGAAGACGACATCCTGCAGGACGAATCGAAGTGCGAGAAACCGTGGAACTGTGTTTTAACATCGGAACGGACGCCAGCCGGCTTCGACTTCTTCGACTCTTCTCAGCACCGCGTTGCTTCAACGCCACAGCAACGCCCCCTACTTCTCTGCCTCGTCGTCTTCTCTCTCTCTCTCTCTCTCTCTCCCACACTCGGCGCTGATGGTTCTGATATCATCAACCGGTTTTTAAGGTTGGTTTACCCCTTAACCCATATTCCACATCGTGGTAAATTATTGGTTCATTTTATACACCGAATAACTTAGACAGACACTGCGTGCACAGGTGAATTACCGGACAAACAGAATGTACGTGAGCAAGGTATTCCCAATGACATCCGGTTCCAGAATTACCCTACGATTTTCACTCTTAAAGACGCCTTCGGCGACGAAAGTCGTCTTCCTTACCAAACTACATCATTTTTTACTGGTTAACTTGTAATTTGTTAGTATACCAATCTACGAGAACCTATCATCACTCTGGCCAGATTTGAAATTCGCCAGACAAAAAAAAAATACTATTGCGATTGAAATCTAAGTGGCGACAGTGTGAAAGAACCGCTTTGCGTCTACTTAGCAGCAACATAATTGTCTCTGAGACAATGATTCATTTGGTCAATAATGTTAAGGATTTCCGGACTCACGGACATCCTCAAGCAATAAGTAAATTGTAAGTTTTAACCTCCACAATGAACAGATTTTTAAATTAATCGTTACTAATTCCACGAACCAGTTTCGAATAACTCAAAATTTCAGCCGTATCTGTCGTTTTCATTTTTTTCCCCCAAAATTTCGTAATTTTGTTTTCTTCTAATTAAATTAAAATAACGAAGTTCTGCCGCATGCGTGTATAACGCATTTATAGAAACGTATGGGAAAATGGTCCAACACTGGGCTGGCGGGCAACGACTCGCGTGCAAGGGGCATAAATATAATTGGCTCAAATTCCTTGTGTCCAGGAGTCCATAGACACACTTCAACTGTGCAGCGGTAATTAATAACAAAATCATAGGCACCCTACTTAGGTCTGCGTACACATGTTTGAACACATATGTGTGCAACTTGTTGCACGGACTAATTTACATATCAGGAATTTTCTTAACTCCAGCCTGTAAACGTGTACCGAAATACCCCATATGTAGATCACACCTGTACGAAACTAGAGAGGGAAAGAAGAAAGAGAAGCAAAATGCCTGGTTGTTCTGTGCTTTACATGGTATTATTGCAATTCATTCACGCTCCCGGATAGCTGTGATTGAAGTATTTGCGTGTCGCACCCAGAGGGTAGATTCCTGGCAAAAGACTGAGACGAAAGTCTCTTTGCTCGAGATTCGAGGGTGGCACCGTTTTCGAGTTACAAAGGTTTGAAAATTGCCCAATCAGAACAGTCATACGGTGTAGTCTGCTGTTCCGGGCAGTCCTGTGATTGGTCCACGCCAAAAGTTGTGTAACTCGATAACCGGGGGTCCCCCGAAGTTTTGGCAAAGGAACTTCTGCCTTGGATTTTTACAAGGAATCTGATCGGAGTGTTAAAAATTTGATTGGTTAAAAAGAAAGATCCGTCAGCTAGTGGCAGAGCATCGCATAAACACGTATATCGGCTAATTGCGAACGCGGTGAAAGTGCAATTCTGACAAACCGGGTGTTATTTGTGTTCACATGTGTAATAAGACGACGACCACGATGACGCTGGACTATCGAAGGCGATGTAGTACGTTAATTAACGTCGTGTGTGTCTTTCTGCACTATTCTATCCTATCCTATCCATACTGCAGAGAGTCGTTCGAGGTCGGTCACGCACCTCGAACAACGCGTTCGCTTCGTTCGTCATTCGCACGCTACACATGCATATCGCAGATTGGTAGTTACAGGATACGTGATACGTTGCGTATTTTGATACAGTCGTTACTTTTCTGTTTCTCTCCGTTGTAGTTGAAACTGATCCCAACAATTCCGTTAATTCGACGGTCTTTTAGCAGATACAAAATTTGAATTATCTTTCACACGATTCAAGTTTGCAGTTCAGCTCTTGCCTATCTTCTATGATCACTAATCGCCCAATCTATACTGCTAGTCTCTTGTTTTCTGCCATTTATTGCTTTCGGATAGTCGGTGTTGGGGAAGCGGCGTTTCGTTCGGTTCGCCAGGTTCTTCGAGTCCCAGCTTCTTGTTGAGCTGAGTGGCTGCTGGATCCGACCCGGCAAATGTCAGAGTATCTTGCATCTGGCCACACGAGAGAACCTGTCCCACCGTCAGCGACCCACACACGACTAAATGCCAGCAAGTGTGCGTCTCGTCTAGCATAAAACTGTGCTGCGCAGACACGGACGAATGGTCTATACGTTACAACTTCTAGATGCAGCCCGATAACTATGTATAGATACATTCACGTAATTAGGTACATACGCATAAATATATAATCGTCGGTATACGAGCGTTATATACGCGGAGAGCTGTTGCGAAAACGGAAAAAGATGGCAACTGACTACGACTAGACAGCCGGACTTGCTGCTCAACTCGATCCTCGAGCGATACTGTACCCGGTATTCATCTTGTAATTAGTTGGATACTCAATTCTTTCCCTTTATTATACCCACGGTGTCCTCTTCTTCTTGTAATTTCTTAATTTTCATTAGCAACCACTTTTTATTACAGCTATGTAACTTATGTTTGGTTGTTAAAAAATTTCTCTATTCACTTTCTGTCAATTATGACTTTTGCAATCAAGCTTCGAATGCATAGATTCGTCTGTTTTCGATAAATTTTTGTTTACTGATAATCGTCACTGTAAATCACTTTTATCTTCTGATTGATATCATAACTCTTTGATTAGTAGATATAGTTATGATTGTGTCGCTAAGTTTTTTGGAATGGCATGGCCACATAGTTTGCTAAGTATTTGTAGAGAATGACGCATTTTCAATTTATTTTAGCAGCTTCTAATTCACAACTATTTATCAGCCATACTGTCAAGTTACGGTATCTGTTTCTGTCTGTCTGTAAGTTATAAATTTTCTTTCAAATTTCTGTTATTTTTTAAACAGGTAGGAATTCATCATTCACTGTGTAGAAGCCTTCGTTTGATTTCACTTTGCTTCTCATCGGAAATTCATTCTTTCTTGGATGTTACTGAAGTCTATCCAGCACTTTTTAATAATTCCTAAGTATGAAAGATACTGTTTTGCGTTTTTATCCCATTCTCTGTCTCTCAAAATCGATCCTTCGTTACACATTACCCAAACTTCTCTCCGCAGTGTTATTGCTTTTGAGGTTACTTCATTTCCTTTCTTCTTTATGAATTTTAATCATCTTCATTAAAAGGGGAATAAAAATTCCGTGATTGTGCGTAAAGGAAACTGCTTGCAGGTCTTCCCGACTCCAAGGTGCAATATTCTTAATTGAGATAAGTAGTTCCGTATGTATAATCCAAATTTACGTATACAGCGTATAATACAAACCTCATTTACAAAGCGAGGCTGTTCCGTTGGGATAAATGATATAATCACACACACGATATATACATATACATAGATATTCATATCAGTACAATAGTATTATACATACACCGAGTGTGTCTCTCCCACGCCTTATGCATACGTATGTAGACACGAAAACATACGTACACATACGTATAAAGATGCATATCTTTCTCATTTCGGAGCTTTCTTTTGTTTTGGCCGGGATCCGTCGGCTGAACCAAACCAACCTGCGCCGACCAACCAACCAACCAACCAACAAACCAACCAACCAACTTCCTGCTATTTTCTATTCCCGGCGAGCCACCAACTCGTATATACACATACAGGATATATTATATATACATATATATTTGTATATGTATGTGTGTGTGTGTGTTGTGAGTGTCACACGCATTTGCGTCTTACAAGTGGTTGAGAGTATATTTAGCATACATTAGGAAAATCCCGGCAAAAATACATTACGCAGGCGATGCCACGTCCTGAAAACAAATATTTATTCGAGGTTGCTCGATAGGCGGGACGTTTTATAGCGCAGCTAGTTTAACAATAAGTATTGCACACAAGATGTTCACAGTACAATTATAATACCGCATAGTGTGCGTTCTGGCGTATATTGTTTTATGCGGATTATTATCCTGGCGAGGAAAATGGTCGGTACAATCCATGGTTCGGTACTCGTACACCTGGGCGTAACGTTATATTGTGATCCTATATATATATATATATATATATATAATGTATATATATATATATATATATATATATATATATATATATATATTCATGTATGTACGGAACAATTTGTCTTGTCTCTTTCCTCTCCCCCCTTCCCTGCAACTTTTTTTCCGCAATTTATTATTCCTATTATTCTTTACGTTACTGCGTTTTACGATCCAGACCGTGGATACGATTCTTCACAACGATTTTATCCCTATTTACGGAAACTGAGGCGAGGAGAGATGGACAAACGCTTATAGTTACCTCGGGATCTATATCTAGTTTCCCTATATTTTACAGCGAAATAGCCAACCGAAGCTTTTATAGGACCGAAAACAAATTGCTCGCAGTCTAGGAATAGAAGCCGAGACAAGAAAATAGCAACTGCAAGACCGTTATACTTACCATTTATCAACTATCATTTCCATTTCAGAGGCCATATTTTAGATGCTACTCGATACATCGACTAGTACTTAAACGATTAGTTCAAGAAACTACAACATCCTTAAATATTTCAAACGTAAGTTATTTGAATTTTGTCAGACATAGTCGCTAAAACATCTTCCAACGACTAATTCTCAAGGTTTAAAATATAAAAACTACTTTTTCATAATTATAATCGGTATACTACGTTCTAAAAACTAATTTCGAGTACTAAATAATTTCAACTCTATTCCCTGAAGTCGTTTTTCAACGATTACAGTGAAACAACTGTTGCTACTATTTAAAACAAAGTGACGAATCAAAACTGCTGTTCACACCAAAAATACTAAAGCAGAATCACACATTTTTCACAAAATCACTATGTTCATCAGCTATGATGCGTCTAGTAGAAGACTGGTATTTTGGAATAACTATATCCATTCCACATAACAGTAAAACTTTTTCTAAGTCGACGCTTAACTTCCTGCCTGACTAGTCTCGATGCGATTGATCCAAAAGAATTTCGTGCAACTAGTTCAAGTACCGGAATATTCGTGAAATCAGTATCCGATGTTCAAATGTACTCAATTCAGCGATAAATAGTAATATCCCTAACAATAAACTAAAGACGCGGTCTAGCTGCACGTTTGTATGTAAGTATTTATTACATACAGGTATGAACATACGTATAGCCATTATGTACGTACGTAGATGTACATACATGCATACATGTACATACATACATATATTTATATCACACCGTGGCAAAACAGGTCTGACGTTGATGCCCGGCAGCAAGAGTAACGCCGAGAGAAATCCTAGAGGGATTTTCAACAAGCCTAGCCGGCCAGCCAGCTAGCGCATGATTAGTTAGACGATCTAGGAACAGCGCAACCCAGCAGCAACGACTCGAGTGTCTGCCGCACGTCACTCACACCGCGAACTGTGGATGGCTGAACCAAGGGCTGATTGTGAGTGTCCTGACCCAGTCTGCTGGCCGTAAACACGAACATCGATCCTCACGCATCTCAAAATACACGCCCATAACGCCAGAAATACGGATCGTCGCAGATTTGTCGGTATCGTTCTGCCTTACCGTCCTTCGTCGGTAACGCTGATACCCGACGTTATCGACGCGTCCTCAACCGATCGATCATGTTTCGTAATCTCCTTCGTTTCTCTTTATATTGGAAGAGCCTTCGACGGTGAAGCAAGACATTTTGCTTCTTGTTCTTCGTTTTTTGTTCTTCCTTTTCCTCATCCGTTTCCTCCTCCTCCTCCACCTCTTCTTCTTCTTCTTCTTCTTCTTCTTCTTCTTCTTCTTCTTCTTCTTCTTCTTCTTCTTCTTCTTCTTCTTTTTCTTATTTCTTCTTAACTGGCGTCCGTATCTTGGATTAACACAGCGTTGACTTTACGAAGCTGTCGAACAAGTATGTCAAATTACGGATATACGGAAACCCACCCGTGGTATTTAGGTTGCAGCCCAGGTATAAAACGATCGACACGAACGGTCATCTCCACCTGCTTCGATACATACATGTGTACTTTTTAGGTTTAATTATTCTTATTTTTCGGTGTTTGGTTCAACTTTTTATCTCGTTTCTTCGGCTCTCTTCTCGCGTTATGATTATCTCGATTTTTACATTTTAACTTCACGTTTTTTTTTCGTCAATATTTTCTAAAAAAATTTTCCGTCAAATCGTCTCCTCACCTTGTTACATTAACTATACTAATGTAGATGCTTACGTAAATATATAATTCCTACATATAGGAAGTACAAACTCTTTCTTTTCTCCGGTTATCATGTAGCGCCTTCTTATATCTCAAACTTCTCACAGCCAGCAACTGACCCAACCCCACTATGAACGCGTATGTATATGTGTGTGTGTGAATATATATATGTATATAGACGTGTCTCTACTTTCTGTAAAGGGAATTTGAGATGCGCGTTCAAACTTCGGCGCGGATATCAAATGACCATGCTCGCCAAGATCGGCAGGTTATACATACAAGTGCCTATATAAAACGCAGGTATGTACGCGCCGAGTCAGGGTTCAGTGCTCACCGTGCAAATTAATAATAATAATAACAACAACAACAACAAGCGGGATATAAATCAACGAATACCAAGAATGACATAAAAAAAACAAAAAAAAACAAAGGAATAGTTGAAATACTGAGTAGATTTGTGAATAGCAGGAAAATGAAAATAGAAACACTGGTGTGTATTATTGAAAAATTGCAAATCACCGATACAGCATAAACATGTATATATATATTTTGACACGCATGCGCGTGGTTTCGGGTCTACGGAAGCCTTGGCAGCGCGGCGTTGCGATCGAAGAATTACGAAGGCTTACCGAGCCTGAAGCAGCGCGCATAAAAAGCCCTTAGGGCATTGGGGTAGCTGTGCGTGAGCCGGGAGCCAAGCTTGGCCTCGAAAACTTGAAAATCAAGTAGTGCTGGTGTATTGTACAGACTGTACGCGTAGAATGGATTTTATACATCAAAGCAACACGCGTGTTTATTATTGGAGCCCATAGAAGTCTGTGAAAACTATGCATAGTTACATCAATCTGTAGAATATCTTGAAAACGCTTTAACGTATCAAGATTCCACACGTCGCGTGCACTTCGGGAAATAAAAATGTTGCCAACCTACTGAAAAATAACTCTGTATAAACTAAAATATCAAACAGGTTAGGTTAGGTTAGGTTAGTTGAGAAATGCATCGGGACTATTCAATACCAGTCTTTTCTCTTTTGCATTTCAATCAAATTTGTGATCGCTCAGTGGTGATCAATAGACTTTTTTTTTATTTCATTGTTCATCAGGTTGAACTAAATTTTTAATTCTTGCAAATATTGTTAAAATATTTTTATATATAGTTTAAATATTTTTGCGCAGAAGCTTTTTTCACGCGGTAAAATTACTCATACATGCTTACTTTGAATCTTGCAAGCAAAGAGAATGAAAGGATTTTTTTTTTCAGGTCTGTTTTTGCATTTTTATTATGGTTGATGACAGTGCGGAGACTTTTGTGTGTTATGAACTATGAAAAGGATGTGCCGTATATGAAAAAAAAACAACAAAAAAACGCAAGCTGCTATTCAACATACTTACCCAGCACGCTGGTCTTTCGATTTTTTTCTTGCTTTTTCGATTACATTTCTCTCTCCTTCTGTCTGTCTTCGAGTCACGTATAAAAGGAATTTGGTTTTCACACAGATGTTTCAAGTTACACAAGCGTTAATTGTTCTTTTAGTTTTTTTTTTTTTTTTCCTCTTTTATTCCTCTTCTTTACCGCTGCGCCGATTAATCATATTTTACAGAAACATATTCACAGATTATAACTGCGTACAATGTATACGCGAATTTGAGTCTCATTTAAGAGACTTTTTTATAACTGGATGTAAATTTTTTACCCTTGCGTTCAAAATTTTTCTCCCACAGTGTATATCACAACATACACATAGAAGTACATACAATATAGATAAATAATACACATATTTATACGGATTTTCAATAAACATAAGTGCAGATTATTATGTTATGTTTAAAGGTGTACCAAAAAAGTAAAGAAAAAAAAATAGATGGAAAGAAGAAAGGGAAGACGAATTCCAGATATACAATTGATTGCAAAAGAGCTACTCCATGCCTGCAGAACGAGGCATAATAACCATATGGTTATGTGTAAAGTCATCCTGCATAGTTTGCATATATGTATAGATACACATATATACGTATACCTGTAGGCATTACTTGTATATGCAATACACTAACTATATGTACAGGTATAAGTATAAATGCCTGCCAATATAACGTCCAAAGACATCTTGTGATGATGTCACTGCCAATATATATGTATGTGTGTGTGTGTGTGTGTGTGTGTGTGTGTGTGTGTGTGTGTGTGTGTGTGTGTGTGTGTGTGTGTGTGTGTAGGCATATGTGCGCATGCACATACACAATGTCTTGGCACGTAAAGAAGCGCGAGAACCATCGAGAGGCGTTAATGGCTACGGTCTACAATTTTGTACCAAATAAAAAAAGGATATAAAACGATCCAGTTTCATACTACGCCAGAAGAAACAGAAAAAGACTCGAGTGGCTGATATTAGTCGTGATTAACTAAGCATTTATGATGTCAAAAAAGAAGACAAGGAACCATGATTCGATAACGACGATATTTGTCCTTCGAACTATTTTCCTTAAATGTCTTTTAATAACGATTAGTTTTCTTTAATTTTTCATTCGTACCGACATCACGCTTACAATTAATTACTGAATTATTCCGATATCGTGTTCATGAATTATCATTACTTATGCGATTCATATAACAATTTTCCGACTTTAAAAACGATACTTTTGAGTTTGTTTTCTTTTGTTTTTTTCACCGATTTTCCAAAAATTTCAGAAGCGATTTCTCAGCGATCTTTCGGACAATGTTTATACAAGAGTTCTTTAATAGATTTGAGAACAATTTTCCAAACTGTTTCCCAGTTATTTTATCACCATAGATCTGGTTTCTAACTGCAGAACTGTACTAAGTGGCATGCACTAATGGATTTTCAATAAGTTTAAAAATTAATTTTCACCGTAACTAACAGTTCTAAAACTAAACTTTGTAACAAATATTTTTCACAATTGATCACAACGGTATCAGAAAAAAAATCGGTTCAACTTGCGTGCCGGTAAAATAATTTACCTATAATGGCAACTGCACCCATACACATGTATACAAACTACGTGCAGCGTATATATTAAATACACATATGTACATATATATATATAAATATAGCTCAACTTTTTTTCTTTTATACGTGTATATTGTATGTATAAATTATACAGGTAAAACTGGATTCAACTGCTTAATAACGCAATCGAATTTATGTGTACACAGCAGAACGTATATATATTTATATATTTATATATTTATATATATATGTATGCAATATATGTATGAAGACATAGCGGCAAAACTAGGCAACTATGTACATCCCTAAGTGTACAGGTAATGTGTATACTTATACACCCAGGCACCCGTGGTACATTACATTATTACACGTAGAGGTATACGACGGACCTCAGGATCTATAGGTACGAACGTCTCGTAACGCCCGTTAAGACTTAAGACCATGCAAGAATCATGACAGCTCGGGGCTATGTAGGCGGACTAGCCGCCTTGCGCAATATTCGGACCTAAGCTGTGCCTAGTATCGTTCTGTCGGTTATTAAGTAAATAGGTTATACCTTAACGCGTTGTTCAGCCCGACTCGAGTCGCCGAGCTAGCAGCCGTGCCAACCAATTCAATCCGATCGGTTCCCTAGGCTCGAGGCTCCTCGACTATGAAGACGTAATAGATTGCCAACTTGGTAACGCGATTTCAAAATGTAACGAGGTCCAACTATTCGGACACCCAATCCCTGCAAACACTTTTTCTTTTTTTAACTTCTTTTCTGGAGTTAAAAATATAGATCGGTATTAAAAAATTGTTGAAGTTTAGTTTTACTTCTAATTCATTTTCGTACAGTCCACAGTTTTCTCCGAAATGCGTTATACCGTCGAAACGATGAATCGAATCGAATCGAAAAACCGGTCGCGAGTTGAGCTTTGTACTTTTGTTGTGTTTGAAAGTATATATCGATAGAAAATCGGTAATGATGTTTGTTTCCTTTTATTTAGTGTCTTTTATACAGTCAACAGTCTTCTCTGACGTACGTGAAATAATCTACGAACGATCGAAGTGATAAATCGGTATCAAGAAACCGATCACGATTAGAGTTCCTTTTTTTCCGATCGATCGAACAGTTTTGATTACGGTTTATCTTTATCTTGGTAACGACGAGCAGAAATTTTCTTGACCGATTTAGACTACGAATGGACAGAAGAAAACCGGTAACTGTTGATGATTCAGCTTAAAGTTTTTTGTAGCAGAAAATAAAACAGTTCTGAAACAATCAAGATTAGTTGTTAGACTGTACTTTGGGTTGGATATAATACGTAGAATAATTTTTTCCACCGTGCAGAGTGACAAGATCGTTAAAAAACAGAAATCGGGAACCGGATTTGATTTGATTTTTGTCTCCTATATCGAAGTGTTAACTACAGTCGTCCGTGGCTTGAAGCGTTTTGATGGTGATAAAATACTTCAAACAGAGAAAGAGAGAAGAAAAGAAATCGGCAGTTAGATACAGATGCGAAAAAATCTCCGTTAGCATACACAGTAAATTGTTTATCTAGTCCAAGTATTGACCGGGCGAGTCTTGCTCTTCCGCGACTAATGCGCGAGTGGCCATGGTGGATGTGCGAGGTCACCGAGTGACAATGATAGTGTCGAGGACTCGAGTGGTCCGACTGACACTGAGGGAGTTGTTTTTACCGGATGAGGCGGACAGCAGCCGATCGGTATTAGAGCAAAAAAGGTCCGGATTTTTGTCCCCCTTTTTACACTCTTCTCTTCTATTTTCCTACGCTTTTTTGTTCTCATACCGATCAACTGCGAATGGCAAGGACTATCCAGCCTCCAATATTTCGAAGGAGGTGGACCGGATGATTGACTGCCCGCGGACTGTCCCAAGGATTATTATACATACGTGACTGACTCTGTTCCTGGTCATTCCAAGCACTCGCTGCACGGTGGCCTCGACGAGGACCCAATGCACCAGCGATATGGGATCTTTAATTTATTGCCAAGTTTTTACACAATGAAAAGAGAGAGCAAGCATAGAGGACGAAGCAGAGAACTAATTCGTCTCGTGAACTGGGTCACCTGAAATCGATGCAAGAGAATTGGGATAAAAAAAAAAAAATGGAAAGATGCCATCCGGTGGCAAGAAATATACCACGCCAACCGAGTCGTATCTAATTGTAAGTCATTTTAGATCGCATATGCCACTCAGTAATAACTCAACGTAACTGAACAGAAGTTGAACTACATGCAAGTAGTTTTTTCTCACTTTATATTCGCGTTTTTATTTAGCTAAAACGATCCAGTTTTAACGCCATGTTAATCTAGCCACAGAAGTATTTCAAGTCCTGGCATAAGAGTAGGATCGAATTGTAGAGTCAAAGAAAACGATCTCACAACGAATTGATTGAAAAATTCAATTCCACGTCTTCCTTCGTCCTTCCGATTCGCGCGATCGGCACTCGAAAATTCAGCCGCAGCGGGGCGCAGCGATCGGTCAGTCACAACTCGACGGACTGACTGACTCAACTTGAGATTTCTACTGGGAATTGCAAAATAAACGCCTCTAGGCTTCAGGTTCTACGCACACCGATACAGCATACACACCAAGCTTAGGTACAAGCGATATTTTCGTCGATCCGAAACTGTCGCTGCGGTGCTATTGTCAATTTCGTATATCTATATACACATGTGTACTCACCTAGGGCTACCTCACGTCTCGTCAGACTAGATAATTAGAAAAATACATACTTGCTTATAAACTCACACGAAAGAAACTACCGGTGTGCTTGGATCGTAAAGTCTTTCGCAATATATTTAACTTAAGCGCATATTCATACACGGTGTCAAATAATCGTCATATTTCCGATTAGAAATTAAAAACTGCGCTGTTTTTTTTTTTTCGAAACCGATCTTAGAAATCGAAGTTCATTGTTGGACGGTTTTTAAGCCAGTACTTTAATCTTGAATTCTGAACGTCAAATGAGCTTCGACATTCTTTCCGCTAGGTGCGTGCTGTTCTAATTTATTCAACTTTAAGTCATTCTAGGGTAAAAAATTTGAATTAAAATTTTTCCAAATTTTCAACAAAAATTTTGGGAAGCCGATTTCAAAACACCGATTACGTTGCATGGGCACTGATATTTATGTATGTATAAAAATACATGTAACCAGTGACATAATTGCGTATAGCGTATACACGTCTAATGTATTTGTATCGAATTTTCGCCTTGGTTACATGATACATTTTTAATTGAAAATTTATTCCGGACACCGAAGCTGCGTTAAACTCGGCCATACGTTTACAATAATTAATTACGTCATGCGTTGGAGGTTTTATCCGTCTCGATTCGTGCATATTATACGTATGTACACTCATGCGCTGTTCATGTATTTATATTACACGTATTCACGTGGCGGCTGCATTGGGGTATAGCATATTTTCTAGATACATGCACGTGGATTCGGCCTTTTCGTCGTTTATATCTCAAAACAGATTTCTCTTCAGAGAAATTGACTCTATACTCGCGCACGATAACATGCGAGGCTTTGCGCATAGGTGTATTCTTACACATGTATACCTGCATCAGGCTTTGCACGCAGTTGGATTTCTCGGTTTTTAACTTCCCGTCTTGATGGTGTTGCGATTTAAATCTCTGTCTATGTGTTCATCGAGACCGTAATCGGCGGATGAAAGAAACAGAAAAAGAAACCGCTTGACGATAACCTGATCTCTTCGCATTCAAATTCGTATACATTTAGGTAAGCTTTCTTCGATTTTTTTACAAAGATCCGAATTTGTAGCAGTACATTCAAGATTTTCGGGTCTTAAATCTAGACTCGATCCCATTTTCCGTTTTCTCGTTTTTCTTCACTTTGGAAACTTTCAATCAATTTGTATTTGAACTCTTTTATAAATTGAGAATCGAAATCGCATAGTCATAAAAATATGATTTAGCTGCCAGATAATTTGAGAAATCAAAAATTAGAGAAGTCAAATATAGTAAAACGATTAGTTCTGAAAACCAGTCTCAAAAACGTGACACTCAAATCGCAGGTCAACTGGCCTAACGAGGATTGAAAAATTTCAAGCTTTCTCCAAAATTAACGGACTCTGCAAGATTTCTTCCACAATATTACATTTACCACTTTGAATCCCGCATGTCAAATAAAAAATAATTTCGTAACTAAATCGGAGACCCACAGCGTAAGAGTAATTGTAAAAAATCGCTCCACAGCAACCCTGAAGATGAAAGAATAAATGGTAAGGAAAACAGGCGAGTGACTTGGAAGAAAAGAGTGCGCACAGGCAAAGGCGAATTACGGCTCACAATCAGCTCAGCTCAGCTCAGCTCAGCTCAGCTCAGGTAGATAATACCAAGCCGGCATAATAGCTCGCTGACAATAGGTAGAGGTAAATCCCGTTGAAAGGAGGTCTGCCTATGCCTATTAGACGTAGCTTTAATGCGCCGATCGGTCGGTTATACACCGATAAATATATGCGTTGCGTACAGTGGTATGCATAATTGATATTATACTCGATTCATTGTTCCCGCACTAATTGCCGTGAACGATTTGAACGCGACTTTAACCTAGACACTGCGTGCAAAGGCTGAAAACCGGCATTCCTGCAATTTACCGGAAAGTCCGATTTCAAATCCTGGGCCTAGCCTAATCTGACGATTGCCTAATGGCGCAGAGGCCGGGTTGCCGATCGTTCCGTGTCGATGGCGGCTCGTTACTCATATACTCTCGAGTGGAATAAGGTCTAGTACACTGTTCGCTTGCCGAAATGAAGGTGATTAGTTGTAACGAATATACCGATTTCCAAGAATTCTAACCCACACAGCTCCCTTGTGCACAATTAGGAGTTGAGCCTGCCTTGAATACCTCTGGCCGTCATTATTTAAGACGGGCTACCGCCAGCCACTCGTTACTTATATGCATATTTTCCTACCGGTCGCGTACCGATCTATCCTACAATCTACGATCTGTCTGTATCATGTGCTCATGCACAGGTATATTAAACGAGATAAACGATATGTCGTCGTCTCCTGTATTTGTTATATCGGTTGTAACAGGTACCCCTGTCTTTTCTAGGAACCGATTTCTGATCAAGATATCTACTAGGATTTATTACACATGCGGTATATTTATATGCATGAGACTTACTTGCTCGGACTTGTTTTTCCTCGCTATAATAATCGGCAACGACATAACGATTCTTGATCAAATTTATTTTTCAACATTATTTTTTCCCCGCGGCTTTCGTTTCTTTTCAACGATTTATCTGACGGTCTTCATTGCACTTTATTTCATCGATCATTTCAGAGTATTTGTTTTACTTCTCCTGCTAATTTGCCTATTTCATTGCTCCAATTTTCATAAATTTATTCAGCAAATTTCTCGTAACGATTTATTCACCGATCTCATGACACGTATTTCTACTTTTTTTTTTTTTAATTCAAACAATGCTTACCATTTTCTTACCGATTTTTCCTTCGAAATCATCGTTTCGATTTTATCGCCGATTTTCTTGCACATTGCTTGAAATAATTCTATAACCGATGCATGTTGTTTCTCGTACATCTCGCAATTGATATCGATTTCTCTCAGAACTTTCAAAATAATTTCCTAAACGATTTCACAAATCAACCTCTTTCGCTCTGATTTTTTTTTTATACTCTTCCTTTAACGGAGTATTCGACTAAACGGTTTTGGAACTCGAGCTTTTTTTAACGATCTATCCTTTTTGCTAGTTTGTCGATCGACTTCGAACATTCGATGCATGGCGATAACGAGAATCAGATACACGGATGGTGAAAAAACATTGTCAAAAGAGAATTTAAAAAACTCCCTTGTTTCAATCCTGGGTGAACAAATGCTGCTTACTCTGCAATGCAGCAGAGACAGAAACCCCGCGTTCTTGCACGTACCCTAGAGGTAAGATGGACGGCGACGGGTGGTTTGAGTTTATACTGCATTGGGAACCACACGCATCATTTCGTATGCGATGTACAAGACTTGAATATTTTTTTCGTTTCATTTATTTATTCTTCTTTTAGTGTTCTTTTCAGCCACTGCGTGCGCGCGGCGCGCACGTGTGTGTGTTTGTGTTTTCTTCATATTTCCTCTTCTTTACTCATTTTTTCGATGTTAAATCACTCGCTGTAGTATAACAATCGGGATAAACGTATGCTACCACGAATTTAGATGCACCCAGCGTTTCTATACACAATTCACGTATATTCGGTTTAATTCGTTTTATTTTATACTTCTTATTCAGATGCTCACTAGCACTACCACCGTTAGTTCCCTCCATGTCTGTAGCGTTTTTTTAACTTGTTATTACCCGTCCTTCACTTTGTATCATTATTTCATTCTTTCGCCTACGAAATGAAACGGTCGAGATCAAGTTAGAAAAATGTTGGTACTCTTTAATCCAGGGAAAAAATGAGGTTAATAAATAAAAATAAAAGCTCGGAACAACGCGGCACGTATCATAAAACGGACAGGGTAAGAAACTAGAAACAGCTGTAATAACGTATAACAAGCTTTTCGTTCTTCCTTTTGTTTTTCTTGTTCTTGTCAAAGACCATAAAGCAATCACCAGTCTAGTTATTACAAAACGAATGGAGCAGGATATCTTATTATACCTACTAAAAGACCGTCCAGTGCAGAACCGAGTTTCTATGATACCAAGAACGTACTTAATGCCAAAGTAAATGGCAAGTAATAAAAAAAAAAAAAAAAAATAAGAATAAACAATCAAGACACATTCTTTCTCTCTTTCTTCACACCAAACGATCACATCTTATGAAGAAAATCGGAATTAATACTCGTTAGGCGAAAGACCTGCAAGTCTTTTTCTTATTCTTCCCCGAAGAGAGAAACAGGATTTATTATCGCTCCGCAGGGAATCGGTTACAGTTTAGGTCCAAGGCTTGCCTATTATATTCATGTGGGTCAAACGATCGATCGATCGGTTTACCGATGCCGGTCTTTCAGGGCAAAATAATGGGCATCGATTATTGTCAAGTAACATTAAATAAGCTATTCGCATCGCGGCTATTACAAATCTTAACTCCGCCACTAATTGGTAATTAGGTCTTCTCCTGGCATGCGCAGACCGCGACTTGTTCAGGATATTTACTTCGGTTTTCTAGGCCAAGACGAGCCTACTGCTCATCTTGTGGCTATGGAGTTAGCGCTGCACTGGACGCTGCTGTCATGCCATCCACCTTAACCTCACTTTTCTCTCTCTCTCTCTCTCTTTCTCTCTCTGAATTCATCTTTACGCACGGTGCTCCGTCTGTAGAAGTAAAATAACCACTCGATTCAGGTGAATATATATTACGTGCATGTACATTTGTACGTATAGCTACGAGCCATTGGTTGGTTAATTAATGATAAAGTTTAACGGTCGTTGCACGTTAATTTAGTCCGCGATCTGAGCTCCCCCTTTTCACCTCTGCTTGTACTGCACTGAAAAAGAAACCGAGCTAGCTTAATGTCTCTGGGGATTAAGAGTTACTTTTTTTCCTATTTATCTTTCATATGTGTCGAGGCGTATGCGTAAGATCGAGAGAGAAAAACAAGTGACAACATTTAATATGAAAAGTTGCAGGTATAATAATGATCATATCTGTGAGATAAATAATTATCGTGGGTATATATATATATATATATATACACACACAGGTATACGCCGTACGTATATGTAACATAAAAAGTCGTTACAGGTGAAACCGTATATATTGCACAGAGAACGCATGTATAACGTACGTATGCGAGATCAAAATCAAAAGAAGGTAGGTGGCTTGATGAGGAAAGAAAGAATTGAAGAATGAGAATAATAATTCATTTTTAATATCGAGAACGGAAAGAAACTCGAAATCTGAATTAAAAGAAGTAACGGTATACAACTATTATAGCGTTTAATGTGAGAATGACCAAAAATTTTACGCGTATTTGGTCGAAACTGTTGTGTTTTTTTTTCTCATTTTTGTTCTTCTTCGTTTTTCACAGTTTAATGGATTTCGAACGGTCGTTCCTTTTAACATGAAGAATATTATTGTAATCCAATGAATGATAAAAATACTTGACAATTTACTTTTAATGGGATTTTTTCCAAATAAACGTCAGAATAAAAAAAAAAAAATTGAAGAAACACACGTTTGGTATCTTTTGTTACAGAATTGTCCATTGCTCAAAAGTAGAAAGACAAATATGCCATTACAAACAGAAAGGAAGAGAAAATCAGTCATTTAGACTCTCCAAAACTCGTCCTCATCGTTCAGGGGTTGAAACAGAATCATGTACGAGAAAGAAGCTCCTCTCAACATTGTTCACACAAAATGAAAGACATGGGACAAAATCTACCGCGTAATTATCGACACGCAATTTGCGTGCAACGTGCCTATAAATTCTGCCATCGCATTTTCCCGCCTTTTTTTTGTTCGCTTAAGATAAGGTTAGGTTAGGCTTGCCAGATTCCATCTAGGATATCGAGACGTATATACAGCATGCCTGCTGTGTTATACGTACACAACATATTTCTGCCACGTCATTTCTATCTGGTGGGTGATATTTATACATACACACACATTATTATACGTATATGTGTGTACGGATTGTAAATGTATGAAATGTCAATAGCTGTAGATACATAATAAACCGCGGAATAAATTCTATAATCGATATAGTACATAAGGTTAGGTGGATATAAAATTATGCGCGCCTGCTGCTGCATAAATAACCAGCGCGTGTATATAAAAATAGGTATATGTTACTGCTTGCAATTTTTTGCCTAGATACGTGTATACGTGTGTTCGCCAACGATGTTAATTATCGACCGTTCCGGATATCCGTCGGGCGTATCGGCCTCTACGTCGTCGACAGGATCACGATACACATTTTTTTCCTTTCTCTCTTTCTCTCTCTCTCTCTCTCTCTCTCTCTCTCTCTCTTTTGCTCGGTATGATATTATTACAACGAAAGGAAGAGAAAAAAATTAACAAATTAATGAATAAATATTGCTAATTAATTACGTGTCGATTTGAAATGCAGGAAACTGAGTATATTTCTCTGTCTCTTTTTGGCTTCTTTCTTTTTTTCTCCCTTTCTCTCTCTTCCGATTCTTCGCTCTTTATATACTTTTTCTATCAGAATAAACTTGAGATATAATATTATACCTATACAGCCACCACAGTATCTACTACTGCACAACAAAGATTAGACAGACAGACTCGAGTCTCCGCTGTTGCAGGTCGCTTCACCTTTCCGCGGTTCTTTTCTCCGCTAGTCTCTATTGTATTGTACAAGACAACACGCCCAAGCTTCAACCACAGCCGATTTATTCCTAACCGGATGTGGGCAGCTAGTTCTTGCCGCACTTCTTTTCTCCTCAAACATTACGCGCAAATTAATATGCCTACCGGCATTTTTCTCCAGACTCTTGTAAGAATCAACGATGCATAATAAAGCGGGATGCGGTAATATCGTTGATAATCTAATCCGAGTTAAAGAATTTTGACACAGTGCTCAGATATAGGGACCTGGAAAAGGGTCATAGAACCAAATTTCGTAACATTCCGACCATATTTCGTCAAGTCGTCTGCTGCCTCTCGCAGCTTGAAACCGCAGCGTTAGCGCTGCAATTGGAATCAGTAACGCCAGAAGTGCCCGGATTCCAAGAAACTCTGTTCAGAATTCGAAGCGCAATTTTTGAAGCACATGAACTCAAACTCCTTCGAACAAATAGGCACAAATAGGCGCAACTAGGCACTTAAAGAACTACTAAAGACAGGGAGGTAATTTACCTGCATCGATGGACCCTAACAAGAGACTTGCGTCACTACTAAACTCTGACGTTAGGTATGCAGCAGCACTGCTTGTGAAGCACGAAGTTTATCGGGTACACCAGCCTCAGAGTTGTGCTGCACGGCGATGCAAGTACTGGTGCTATTAGTCTGTGTATACCTTTACCCACCTGTGACTGTCTATGTATCCTACAAGTAGATAGATTATATACACTTGCCGCTACCGAGCGACTCGCTATGCTCGTGGACTAGATTCTCGCCGATATAATTGCACAACGCTACGTTTCGTTTCGTTACGTTTCGATTCTTCGTTCCTTCGGGTTCTCGGTGCACCGTCTGTTCTCCGATTCATCTATGCAACTGGATTTGTTAGGGTCTGAGAAAAAAGAAGTGCGATGATTGCGCGGAAAACTCTATTACCGGATGATCAGAGGGTTGAAAAAACTTGAGAATTTGAAGAACTGGTACTATTTTTGACTTTCAAACTTTCATTTGAAACGGCACGATTGACGAACCGGAGAATACCGAGCACTAAAGGGTCTCAACATTCGTTTCGTCCAACTCCAGAGTTATGGATTCGCGTTAGGAACAACCGACAATGACTAACGACCGTTAGACTGTATCCAGGCTATAAAACACGTGCTTGAAAAATGCTTAACACACCTAAAGCACCCGCATGAATATTGTCTTTTTGCAACGTATATCGGGCACTCTTAGTGCCATACGGCAATCAGAGAGAAGTGGAATCGCTCGGACTAGACCAGACTAGACGAGGTAGCTGCCATAATATTATGCCGCGTTCAACTACACGCGGCAACGAGCGACCTGCTCAAGCCTACAACGCGATCAAGAAATAACTCGAGTATGTATATCACGCACATGCACATATTTATATGTATACATACAAGAAGAGCTAGTTCTGGTTGTGAAACTTACCTGAGCTGCCGCCGCCGCCGCCACCGCCACCAGAAAACGGTACCTCATTGTGATAAGTCGAAACTTTTTGCCAAATCTTCACCGGCAATTTGAAATTCTTCTATGTTTTCGTCGTGGTCATAGACGCGATATTCTGACTCCCTAACTTCGACGATCGAACGGGTATTTCGTGCATCGTGTCCGTTGAACTGTGTCACGAGCAATGTCAGTGCCTGTAGGCTTTTAGATACTTGATGCTAATTCATCGACCATAAGGTACGAGCAAAGATTCTGTGCATCGGTGGTTGCCTATGGAGAAATTTGATCGAAGTGGTTCGAATATTACTCGCCACTATTCTCGAGTGTCTATCACGGAAATTCCGGATGACGATATCGAGCCCATTCTGTGCGAGTGTCCTGGTCCATTGACTCGAGCATCTGTACCTACGTATATAGACAATTAGTGATACAAGTGGGATACACGTGTCTGTACTCCGTAAGAGGTAACGACGACGAAAAAAACATTAGTTAGGAAAAGTAACAGCGGCGACTTAGGAGAGGAGTGACGTGTCCCCCTTGCAGCCATCGAGAGTGCGAGCTTCTCGGTGTTTATACCTCACTTCACTTCACTTCGCGCTGCGTTGATGATGACGGTGATGATGAGGATGAGGATGATGATGATGATGATGATGATGATGGTACTTAAAAAGTTTATAACGGTGGATTCACCATCTATACATACCTATGATGTATGTACATAGCTAGACCAGCCGCTACCCTGCGGAAAGAAAAAGAAAACATTGTTAGAAGTATAACGAAGCTTGTGTGTGCGTTATGTAAATGTGTGACACTCACACTATCGAAGCTTGCGGAGAACGACGCGTTATTTTTGTTTTCTTTTCACCTACGTTCCGCTTCTTTTTCCTTTTCTTTCCTTGACACTTGACAGTGAGTACTGATGCTTGACTAAATAAAGCCCGCGCAACATCCTGGTCTAAATTCAAGACCGAGCGAGATGCTAGATCTATCCTAGACCTTCGGAACAGCCTTGTATAATCCAGGCGTATCTAACCTCAGACCAACCAACAGCCATCAACAAGGAACTACGTCTGTCTTTCCTCCCCTCTACAGGCAACCGTTGTTATCCGCATACATTATACTGCGATACGTTTTACTTACGTTTGTCTGTCGATCCTCAAGCCTCTGACTCATTTAGCAAATCACTTTATGCTTATATACTTACACAGTGTGTTCGTAATTACCTGAAAACATAAATGGCACATACAAATAGCTGCTGATCGGTCGCAAATTAAGGCACCGAATTCCATTGACCACTACGACTATGAGTTGAATATTTCTTTCTGCATATAATTTACTACTTAACTAAGTGATTCACCTTCGTCTTTGGAAATCGGAAGACCGATTCCAGTTCAACCCAACAAGTAAAAATCTCCAACTGGTGATTTCGCATGGGACGTAAGAAAGGGGAGAGAGAAAAAAAATGATACATCGTCTTAAAAACCATGCGGTGAAATTCACATTCCTTATAAATTACACGCTGCATGGTTACACGTGTAATGCGATGAACGACTGAGCTTCTTTCGTTGGAAGGTTTTTTCTTTCTCTCCTTTTTGTTCTACCTACTTTTCGTTACGGATTTTCTTTGTCCCCGTGATCTGCAGCGGTATTTGACCTTATACTTAGCCATCGACTATAGGCAACACATAAGATGATGAAGTACCCCGGCGAAATCCATAAATATAGAAACAGGAAATTTAATTTAGTTATCGTTGATCGATAAATGAACAGGTCACCTCTCCAGCGGACCCCCCTCTCAGCCCCAACCCGCACTGTGCTCGTTATATGTGCCTCGCTCTCGCACGTCGTCGTCGTCGTCGTCGTAGATAGAGAAAGTGCGGCATTGCTGCTTTTGCCCCTCCTCCGGCGGCGGAGGCTTGATCTCTATCGTTTTTCTTTTCTTGTATCGTCGGAGTCTGTAGCCGATCTGGACCAAAAGCCAAAGCCCTTACCTGCAATATCACACCTCTTTCTGAAGCGGTCCAATGTTTCCAATCTTACCAATATTTTCATTCTTCGTTTGATATGAGGTATACCGATTTCCTGGTTTGTGTTGTTTCTGAAAAACGTAAGTTTATGTTTTCATCGGGAAATAAATTCAAACAAGTTGTCGTCCAATGTTTTTGAACTTACCGATCTTTAGGTTCTTCATTTGACATTAGGTATACCGATTCTTTGATTCAGGTTTTCGACTGTTCCTGAAAAAATGGTTCCATGTTTTAACATAACTAACCTCGTTCGCATCAATAGCCAATCTGTTACTCCTTTGTCGATTTATTCGATACTAGGTACTTATTTCTCGATCGAATTGTGAAATGTTCACGAAAAACGTGCATCAGTGTGTTACGAAATAAATTTGATACTATCAACAAATGATTTATTTTCATTACCAATTTCCATATCTACTCATTGTCAGACATGAACGATTTTTTTCTGTGCAGGTCAAGTAGGCACGAATCATTTCCTGAACGTCGATTTTTTCGTATTATTGGCTCTGTACTTTTACTTCTTTCTTGTATATCCGTTCTTTTTCATAATATCATGGTTATTTCAATATCATTCATTTCTGCCGTCGTATTGTTTGCTTATTGTTATTATTTCTCATGCCTTGTACATTACTCTAAACGATACCGAACTTTTTGTCCGTACGCCATGTCTTGCTCTCGACTACCGGGTCATATTTTCTTTGCTCCCTGCATTATTATTCTTTTGTTGTTTTTCTTCTTGTTCTTCGAACCGATTCGCGACATTTTGCGAGTTAAAATCTCAGTACAAGAAACTTCGACAAGGCTACGAAGTGGCCTAAGGGCATCACGGATGCTTCGGAAAAACAACGGTTACGGGGGAAAGAGTCTCATCGTAAAATCGCTCGGCCAAATTGACCGATAAAGCATCAGGTACCGGTATATCATTACAGCTTGTAAAACTGACCGTAAAACGTGCCTGATTGTCAATTAAAAATGCGTACTTACAGATGTAGGTATAAGTATACCTATATAATATATGCATAAGGAACACCACTCGACACTTATATTCGTCGTATACGAAGCAGGTTTTACCATTTAGTGGAACGAATCTGCACCGCCATCTATCGGTTACAGTGAAAACCTTTTCTTGCGCAGACAAAACCAGCCGATCATTTGTCGTAATAATGGTGGAATCATGTAAATTAGCATACCACATACACGTATTTCCGTGCTCAAAACTAACCAGATAAACAAAATTGCTTGATTAATTCGACAGTTGATATGACTAGCCTACTGATTCCGAGTATCTAGATTTACACACCATCGTCTGAGAGCAACAAAACCCTACCTTCAACGAATTGTTCCACAAACCCCATCTCAGAACCTCGTTCAGAAATCGCCGATCACTTCGGACGTACGATGTTGTCCCATGGAAAATTCTGAGATGGGGTTTTATTGGACTAAAAATCTGAGATGAGCTTTTGCTGAACCAAATTCTGAGATAAGTTTTTGTTACTCTCAGCCGACGGTACGATCTATCTCCACGTGTGTGTACACATGTATACGTATAGATATATAATGTATATTACTGGATTGCCAGGATTGAGTTGCGCAACTTGCACTTAGGCTCGGTGTGTCTCCTCGACTCGGTGTTCGCCGGAGTTACCGACATACCTATATATTATATATATACGTATATACATGTATATATATATATATATATATATATATATATATATATATATATATATATATATATATATGCTGAATTTATACCCGGGCATATCGCGTTCCCACGCCTTGAGCATGTTGAGCCTGGTCTTCGACCTAGTGACTATACCTGCAACCAGTGCTCTCGCCTATCCAGCATCCTTGTGGAGAACGACCACGTGCAGATCCAGCATAACTATCCTGCGCAAGCCTCCAATTCCACCACCACCTCCGCCTCCTCCACACTAGTGCTGCTCTATGTGCGCAACAAGTTATACAATGTGCATAAAATATAGGGCATCCATGCACCGCACGCGGTCATTAAACAATGTCGACGAATCGAGCTTCACCGAGTTCGGAGACGATGTCGCAATTCCCGTGCAATGCTTGACATTCGTTGATAGTCTCTTATAGTTGATCAACTCGTTTATTCTACTTCGATGTTTGTAATACTTCACTTCGGTAAAACTCTACACTCTTTTGATTTACTCGAAATTTTACAAGTATCAATAAAGTTTCATGATCAATAGATACAAAAATTATTTTGATTGTTTGTATTCCGTTCCTGAATATAGTTTTGTTGAAGTAACGTAAAAAATTGTGAGGTTCTGTAAAAAACTGGACTTGATAGGTTATAAAAACAGGCATTCAATTCACAATATGCTGATTAACGTCCGTATCATGCCACCCGTTTGTGATTAAAGTTTTCGTTTCTTTTATTTTTTTTATTTTTCGAAATTGGCTGATGATCGCTACGTTGTGGATTAGATACCAAATTTTGTACTCGGTGTTTTCAGGACTGGTGAAGAAAAAAATTTTTGACACAAGAAACTTTTTCAAGTCGACCAATTTCTGATTTTCTTTGAATGACAAAGTTTATATGAATATTGAATACGATCATGACAGCCTGGAGTTTTCTGAAGTGTGCTTTTAACTATTTTTCTACACCTAGTAATTTTAGTATTCTTTTCTGATCTCTAGGGTTCTCGAGGAAAAAAACAAACGAAAAACAACACCGCACGAGCCGAGGATGCGAAGTAGGATCGCTGCGCGGAAGATTCTGGTATCCGACGGCAGATAAGAACCCTCTAGGAAGTGGAGGTGGAAGTATAAGGACTGACTTCTTGTCCCGGGGAATAGGATAACGAGTCGATCCATCCGTCGAGAATCGAGTCCCGTCAGCCGAATCCCCCGAAATGGATATAACGGAGGCGTTCGCGCCGGGCGGAGGAAACGAGGACCTTGGCAAAACGGATTTCTTCGACTTTGTGGTGTCGCCTGCTCCGCACGGGGCGTCGGGTGACGGAGTTTCGGATGAGGAGGGCTTCCTGCACCGTTCGGCGTGCCGCAGCATAGGCGTGAGTTTCCTAGACGGTCCGCGGCACCAGGACACGCACGATTTACGCCACGATCTCCACGGCTCGCCATTCGTCAAGGAGACGAACAACAATACGCTGACGGCGCTGCCGCCGGTCTCTACGATCACCGGTTCGCTGACGCACCACCACCACCAACACCACAACCACAGAAGCCATAACTGCCCGACGCAGCAGAACGCCGACGTCACGATGCAAGAGCAGCCATCAACAGACTGCGACTACTGGGGCGACGAGGGCAAGGAGCAAACTTGCAGCATATTCCTGGAGGACCTTAGCAAGTACAACTGCTGGTCGACAGGCAGCAACTCGGGCCACGGCCAGAGCCATGATTCGATAGTTCAGAGCGAGGCTGCGGGACGTGGCTGCTCCGGGTCCCATCGGCAGAACACCGACGGTGCGATCTACACCCTGACGGTACTGAATAACGACGCAAACTCGATGGACGCCCTCGACTGCTGCAAGAGCCCGCCGCCACCCTCGTCGGACTCTTGGCCACTACGGCCCAACCTGGACCTCGACGCCATCCTGAACCTCGACCCCGCCAACGACCACGAACACGAAAACGTCACGGAGAGCTCGCGACGCGATAGTTTCCACATCATTCCCGTGGCCGGAATGGGCTCCCAGTACTCAACCGACGACAGTGGTTTCGTCGAGAGCAAGGAGCTCTGCGTAAGGGGTGGACAGACGCCGGCCCACCAGACCGGCGACAATAACAACGACTGGAAGCTCTCTGACCAGAACCACCTGCCGGAGGGCGGAAGCACCGGCGACTCCGCCGAGAGCCTCCTGCGCAGTGCGCTTCAGGGAAAACTCTACTCCGGCGCGTCAACCCAGGCGGTGTCTTCATCCTCATCAACGACTTCCCAGACTCCGAGTCTGGCGCTCCAGGGAACGACGTCTAGCACTCCCCACGTCCAGATCATCGCCGACCACCAGCCCGCCGACGAGGCGATGCACCCTTGCACCGAAGAGGACCTCCTCCTCTCACAACTCGATGCGACAACCTACCGACCTGGGGACTACGAGAAGCTAAAGAGTATAGCGAACGAGGTCGTTGAGTACTGTAGGATCGAGCCGGTCTGCAACGTCTCCGCAACAACGACGGTCATGTACACCCTAGACCCCGCCAGCGGGAGCCTCGGGACGATCACACTTCCGGCTGATTTGAGCCAGATGGGAACCGTGACCGTGGTCACTGCCGGTGGGCAGCGGGACGCCGTTATAGGGCAGCCGCAAACCGCCGTCAGGACCGAAACTGAGGCTGCCCCGAGCCAGATTCAAATTTCCCCAACACGAGCGGCACCGGCATCGACTTCCGGCGCGTCTAAGCCAACCAAGAAGTACATGAGGCGGGGGAACAGGAACGGCAGCGGAGGTGGCGCCGCGGCCGGTGGAACGGGGAACTCGAACGGCACGCAACAACAGGGCAGCGGGTCGCCGGGCAGCGTTCAGCGCAAAGAGCGTTCACTCCACTATTGCAGCATATGCAGCAAGGGCTTCAAGGACAAGTACAGCGTCAACGTTCACATCAGGACGCACACCGGGGAGAAACCGTTCGCTTGCTCGCTCTGCGGGAAGAGCTTCAGGCAGAAGGCGCACCTTGCGAAACACTACCAGACTCACGTGGCTCAGAAGCCAGCCGGCGTTGCTGCCCCACCGACGCCAGCGCCAACACCACCAGCGCCACCCGCGGCGACCGTGCAAACTACGCCTGTGACTGCCCCAGCGAACGGAAGCCCAGCGGCTTCCGTATCGGACGCTAATTCCGCGAGCCGGAGCCAGAGCAGCAACGATCAGAATCCTAATTCGTGCAATTCCAGCAGCAGCTAGCCGGGGATTGATGACTGATGTCGTGGAGAGAGTCTGAGAGGCAGGAATAGGCGCGGGTGGTTTTGGTTTTGATCGTTTTTGGGGAATCATTCCACCTTGCAATGGAGGCGAGGAGCGGATGCGATTCATCTGCAATGGCGGCGATGCTACGCTGGTAGTCGGCGCGCCGAGCGCAGACTCGAAAGTACCTATTTTACATACGTATGCAGAAAATTGAAAAGGTCTTTATTATCGAAATCCTATTAGATACGCTACATTTGTAATGCGCTTATGGCGAAAGCGAGCGTGTAGGTGTTATAATGATAAGAAAAGCGGAGGTTTTCTTTTATTTTGTGTGTATTTCTGCATAGTTACTGGGAAACGATCGAATTTAGAAGTTGAATCATTTTTTAAATGTGTTGATTGTGGATAGAGGAAATAATAATATTTTAATGGCGGGGAAATGTCGATTGAAATCGATCTTTTTTATTAGACGTGAAATTTATGAATGAGTTTAATGTATTTCTCATGTGGAGTCCCCAACCTGACTACTGGTCGATATATCGATCAGTTCCGCCGTTAACAAGTTAAAAAAAGAAAACACATATTGCTTGTATAGTTTATGCTGGTTAGATCAAGTTTGTATGGTTGCAAGTATTGAAAGAATTGATTAGCTGAATCAACTAAACAGATGCTATAGTCTTTCTGATATTTTGTTTCATTTCTTCATTTCTCGAACAATATATCTGAATACGTGGAAACGAAAAGATATACCTCAAAAAACTAAACTAATAGAAGACTATGCATTTTACTCGCCATCAATTACTTATTACTTTTCCATTCAACTATAAAGTTGAATGTTAAGTGATTTAATAATACTTTTTCGAATCATTAATTGCATTTGTATCAATCAGTAATGATCGATTCAATGAACGAACTGGAATTTTTGGTTTTTCTCAAAGTATTAACTATTCGTCGAATCAAACAACTATTCAGCTGCATTCTTTCGAATCGGCACTACAGGTTTATAATAAAAATATGTTGCGTTGGGGTCAAAACTCATCGCGTCCCATGTATTTTGACCTGCCGAACACGAATCTAGAGTCAAAAGTAAGGGTCGACGAACTAATTTGACCGCTAGAGCTTAAAAACCATTTGAAAAATCATTTTTAAGAAAAAGAACAATTTTTTCTTGTAACAGCCATCTGATCTATATCTACACGTATATGTCATATCCAAGTGTCGCAATCGCCCAAAAGTCCAATACTCTAGTAAACTCGACAGCCCAATACCCCGATAATCCGAAAAGCTAGAAACCTTCATAATGTCAAGAGCCAAATGATAGCTGAGTGACTAACCCCAAAAGCCCAATACTCTCAATTTCCTACGGAGTTGAAACCACTATATCCTTGAGAGGCTAAAATCTTATCTGTCCAATGAGTCCAAAAGTCCTATATCCCAACATAGTTCGTCTTTCGTGCTTGTTCACTCGTGAGGTTTTCACGGGGCGAGGCATTCGGGGTTATTCTTACGGAGTTGGGCTTTTGAGGTGAAGTTTTCGGCTTTTGGAGTTCTTAGGTTGATCTTTTAGAGTGTTTTTTATATTGGGCTCTAGAATTATCGGATTTTGGGGTGATGAACTTTCAGAGTGATCTTGGTATTGGGCCTATCGGAGCATAGCTTGCCTTTTGAGGTTATGAAGGTTTTTAGTCGTTGGAATTATCAGGGTATTGGACTTTCGAGTTATTGGGGTGTTGGGCTTTGGAGTTAATTAGAGTGTTGGACTTTCGGATGATTGTGAAACTTCAATATGGTATATATGTGTAGAGATATGGATGGCTGTTCCATAAAAAAAAAAAATTCCCGACGTTCTTCTTTCTTAGTGACTTTTCAACTAATTTTTTGGCTTTAACGGCCAAGTTAATTCACCCATTCTTACTTTTGATTTCAAATTCTTGTTTAGCAGGTTGTAATACATATGAAATAATGGGTCTTGACACCAGCATAAAATATTTTTTTCCATTTTACGAGCTTGCGTAATTAATATTCTCAGGAAATTGATTATCGTTGTTTTCCAAATCAACTAATTTACACCTGAGACTCAACCACAAAAGTTTGATCGCTTTCCACTATTAGGCGTTTGAATAAACTACTATTTTCTAATTGTGAACTAATTGAAATCCTGTTCAATTATTAACTGTGTTCAACTATTCCGAAAATTTATTTCAAATAGAACGATAAATTTTCTATGTAACTATGTGTATTAGTGGTGCATAGGTATGTTCTATGTCGTATAACAAAAACGCTGCTTTGTTTGAATTCCAGTTACGAAAATAACTATAATCCCATGAGTTTACTAAAAACGGAATAATATTCTAACAAGACGACGAGCAAAAATTATGACAATACGTCGACATATAAGTTTCTTGAAATTATGTTCCTATGTACAAGAAAACGCACAAAATGAAGAGAAAGAGATTCTACTGTATAATTTTTAATCTATTACACAATAATGATAGAACTTTGATTGAAATATTTTGAACACATACACGCGTGTAGCAATAATGTATTATACTAATACTGTACGGTTGTGATAATGTACGATAGCATAATTTCGCTACATAAAAAATGAACGAAAACAAAGATACGAAATCATGAACAAATAATAATGACTCAAAATAATGACAAGAATCGATTAGAAAATTTAAAGAGAAACTTAAATAAAAAATATATAAGCCCATAGTAACAATATATATATATATATATATATATATACATATATATATATATATATATATATATATATATACATATATATATATATATATATATATACATATATATATATAGTAATATAAAAATAACATCCAGAATATATGATAACGTGTAAATTTAGCAACCATATACGTATCTGAACGGTATGTACAAGTACGTATATATATATATATATATATAGGTATATAGAAAAAGAAAGTATGAAATCGCGTAAAAGTGATTTATACCTATCATATTATGTGTAAATTTGTATGTCTCTCTCTCTTTTCACCTATTTTTTTACTACGATATATAGTGTATATATAATACTATATACCCTGCATATAAATGCATAAATATGAATAAATAATTAGTAGCATGAGCTGTGATTTAGATACATACTCAAAGAATAATAATTATACCTTTACACTATATTATATACGTATATTATATATAAATAATATACATGCGCGCGTGTATATTTATAGATATATATTATATATGTACCTACTTACTCATGCAAAAAATTGTTGACCGTCCCTCCCACTATACAATATTTATAGTGTTTATAATAACAATGAGAATGATGATAGCAACAATAATAACTCCAATAACAATGATAATAATATTACAAATAATAATGACTGTGTTATCCAGTTTAAACTTTGTTGAACGTTATATAAATATATAATATATATATATATATAGCAGAATTTTTTGGGTCGGGTCGGGTCAGGTGGGGAAAAAAATCTATTACTTCCGGGTGGGGTTCCCGAGAAATTAAAAAAAAATAGCATTTAATCCAATATTATAAACATTAGGTAAGTTAAGTCACCCACGTTTCGGGTTTCTAAAAAATTTCTGGTTTCTCAAAGCTTCAGGGATCGCCAAAAAACTCGATCCGACACAACGTTAATTCTTTTAATTCACCATTCAATATTATTAAATACTCCTAGGGTATCCGAATAACAATTTCTTTTTACCTTTGTTTTTACAACCCGATGATGATCGATTAGTTTAACTGGACGGAAATAGTTGGTTGTAGTAAGTACACAATTATGCTTTCAATATAACAACGTTAACACACCGATTGCGCCGAATCAGTTTTAGCATGAGCCTTCTTGCCAATATTCAGTAAATACGTCCAAATGTACATAATATTCATATGACATGTACTGTAATACATACTTACCGACATTAATTGTACTATTATTATTATTGTTGTTGTTGTTGTTATTGTTATTGTTATTACTACTAATACTATTACTATAAAGTGTTGGTAAGTAATATTTTCAGATTTTTCCTCTTCTCGCACAAATATCATACGTACTTGGATCCATCACGTAATAACGGATAGATGAATGTGTAAAACAAAACAAAAAATATAAATAAACAAAATAATAACTCAATTGCGAAACATAACTCGAATGAAAAAGCAAAAATTTTCGAGAAATTGGCAATAAGCTGTATAAGGAAAATTTCACAGCTGTAAAGAATATCGGAAAAAAATGGAAAAGGCAAATAAAATATCGAACCTCCTTTTCTTGGGTATTGAAAATATTGTTGAAAAATCGAGAAGAAATTGCAATATGATACTCGATTGATTTTGTAAGCCTCTGGTTTTTTTTTTTTTTTTTTTAAACACTTTTACAATATTTTGGTACGCGTTTTACTCGTCTTCTACTTTATAACAAATAAACAAACGAATAAACAAATAAATAAGCTATGGTCTGTGTACATATGCAATTGTAGATTATTTTATACTATAAATATCTTAAGTCTAATACATAATTATTATGTATTAATATAATGTAATATTTATAACAATAAAGAATATTCAGTGTATTGTTGAACGTAGTGCGAACATAGATTTCATACAACTAGTAGTTGGTAACTATTTACTTTTACCGTGTACACATCATAGGATAGCTATGATATTATAGTTATTTTATTAAGCAAACAAAAAAAAAAAAAACAACAACATATAAAACTGAAAAATCTAAAATATTTTTTGTCCAAGCCAATTGCGTTACGCACGTACCACAAAAATAACAACAACAACAACAACAAAAATAATAATAATAATAATAGTAATAGTAATAGTAATAGTAATAGTAATTGCATGACGTGTATATGTATGTAAGTAATATAAGATTTGAAGAAAAGTTTCCATCCCTTAAGTTACCATGGTAACTAGAGATTAATTGATTGATTAATAACTTTTGATATAATAGATATTTATATACATAGTGATAAATGATTGAATAAACAAATGTTTAAATATCTTGAACGATAATACTCAGTGGCCTGATGATATACGTTTAGTATATTCTAGCCGCACAGTTTGCAGCAGAGATTAATGATGATGAGATCAATAATTTTGTACAGTCGCATTGAAATTGGATGAGAAATTAAAGAAGTAAAAGAATAGAAAGCAAGAAAAAACGGAAAGAAAAAAAGAAAAAAAAAAAAACGAAGAAATGTGACAAAACGGTCTATAATTCCAATCTAAATCTGCACATGTATTATAAATACATATGGTATATACAAAGGCCTAACCAGTACAAAACAGATGATTGTTTTATATACATATAGTAATATATATGCTATATATAGCATAGAAAAATATAATATTTTACATATTTTATTATAAAATAATAAAATATGACGTGTTTTTTTTTTTTTTTTTTTATTATTATTATTATTATTATTTACTTTCATACGTTATTATGTTTGACACGAAGTCGTAAAATAATATATAATTATTATGCAATGTTATACAAAGATTGTGTGAGAAAGGAAAAAAGAAAAAAACAAAAACAAAACAAAAAAAACATTAATGGGTATATAAGATATGTATATATACATGTACGTAATTATACATCACACGTTATATATTTTCACACCGCTTCTTGTGATTATCATTACTATTAGTATTGTTATTATTATTATTATTTAATAAATTCCTCCTTTTACTTCGAAACCGTTTATAATAAAAACAATGAGCGATGGATTATTATCTGCCCCTTTTACCCCCTTTTTTATTGTCCCCATACTTAATGTTTCGAAAATATATGAAAAAAAAAATAAATAAATAAATAAAAATTTGCATCAACAGTTGAACGAGTAAATGGATCAACCGAAAAATATGAATAACTATAGCTAGCTGCATACTTTTCGTGATTATAATAACGATGATTGTAGAGAATTGAATAAAATATAAGAAAGAAATAGAAAATTATGATAAAATTAATTATTTTTTAAGCAAATCGCCGTTTCTAATATAAAATATAATAGATTATAGATTATAGATTAGACGCTTAGAGTTATTATTTTCTGACAATCTCCTACTAACATATACCTTGCATAATACATACATACATACATACATACACAATGTTTTTGTATCGATTCGTACTGATGATCAGATACTATAATGATAACTATGGTAATGATAGAAATAATAACCAATAAAAAGTTGGAGATCAGCATGAATTTGTACAACGAGTGTGAAGTTAAGAGAATATATAATAATAAATTATAAGCGTAAGCGATTTTTTTTTACATACAATTTGAAAAAATAAAGTAAGAATATTTGAAGAAATAAACAAATTCATTCGATTCAAGAATTTTTTTTCGTATCCCTATCCGTATATTTACAACTCCGTGCGGTTTGAAACAAATTTTTGTACCTCAAAATCGATTGGAATACGATTAAAAATGTATTTCTACATTTTCTAAAAGTGTATAAAAAATGTATCGATGGAATACGTAAATACATAATATATAAAAATTTATCTATAAATATTATATCAAACAGATTATAGTCTGTATTAACATAAACGTATAATATTTGCATAAATATTATACATATATATATATATATAGTGCGTTAAATAAATGTATGTAAAATTTTTGTAACTGGTATTTACTTCGGTTACAATTTTGAATGGTATAAATAATAATAGCGGTAATAGAAGTAGTAATAATGATGATGTTAAACAGATTTGTATGCTTTTTATAAAAAAAAAAAAAAAAAAAAAGGAAGAAAAAAAAACATTTATACATGTACAATATATTTATGTAATATATATATATATATACATATATATTATTATCGGAGCTGAAAAATAGTCTTTTTTGATCTTTTTATTATGAAAAAATAAAATGATCCTTCTCACCCTCCGCGATAAAAAATCCAATTCAACTTTACTTTTTTATCCATCTATTTGAATCATACAGTAACAGGTAGGTACTCGCCAATTTATTGCGACACTCGAATTACATAATGGTTTGATCCATGTATCGACGATCAGCTGTTAAAGATCCTTCAATTCTGACGTATGTATGTATGCAGTAAGTACAACGTACACACGTTATGCCAACTCAATTCTATACGAATTTTACGACAATGACTTCCATTCGGACTGGCGATGCAACCGACTTGAGAGATCGACAGTGATAAATAAGATAAATAATCGACGGTGTTTACTGTGAAAAATCTTACTAGTCGTCGTCATGGTGCTGAGCAGTCGTCAGAATCAGTATAAACAAAAGTGACATCAAGATGGCTGCCGACGATGACAAACGTTGACGGTTGACACAGGTCATGATAACCGTCGCCGTCGTGTCCGAGGATAATCGGAGAAATATTTTTTTTCCGTCACTCACTTCGTACTTTTTCTCACTTTGTAATATTTTAGTGAATTTCTATACGTATACGCGTGTGAAATATATTAATACGAAAGTGTGACAGTTCAAATGTAGCTTCAGTGTTTGGCGCACAGTTTATAAACAAACTTGGAATATCAGAATAAATATAAGAAAAATGTCGTACGCCGAACACGGACCGAGAATTTTTTTGGCTGGTAGCGGTAAACGGAAGGATTTTAGAGGCGATCAGACACTTACATACGGCGATTATGTCCTGCCGAGAAAGAGGTCTGAAGGACGTTTAAAGGCTTACGAATCGTGCACCGACATCAGGGCTTGGAGCCAAAATACACTCGACAATACACGATACATTCACGAGCTCGCCGAGCATGCAAAAACGGTGAGCAAAGGATTTCCGTGTCACGATTTCAACTGCAATTTATTTTTGTGTCTGACTTACCCTTTCACTTCTGACTCGATACAGCCGGGAAAAATCGTGCCGTTGAACGTTGTTATCGATAACGTTATCGGGCTTGGAGCACAGACCCAAAATGAACTGAGTGCCTGCAGAAGGGAATTGCAGAGGTATAAAAGCCTCACGTTGACGCCTGAACAGCAACACCAACTTCAATCAGCTGTAAGTAAATATCAACAATGATTTTCAACCGTAAGATTGTAGTGAAAAAATTTTATTCAACGATTTGAGGGTCTTGTTGGATGGATATTCCCAACCAAAAGTGAGTCTCGATGAGAATATTGAATACTTTGCGATGAGATAAGAATTTTTAAAAAGTCAACCATAACCGAGCCGCTGAGACAATTCGTTTTGAATAATAATAATAATGCTAGAAAGTTATCAGCAAATTGTTTAGATGAATGTTTGCTCAACAAATATCAGGTGAAATTTATCTCATTTCATGTGGAATGAATTCATTGATTTTTCTGAATACCTATGAATTTTTTTGGAATTATCCGCTATTTTAAATAATTCACTTTTCCAAAATTTTTTAACGATTTATGAAACTATTCGTTCCATGCCTCGAAAAATTTTTGAGTGTAATGTACAACCTTTTAAAAAAACCTATAAGTTCAGGACTTTAGATCCATTTTTCAAAGTTGAAAGAATTCTCGAAGCCGGCTTTTTTAAGAAGGCCCAAAATTTCAAAAAAATTCATAGGTTTTCAGAAAAATCAATGAATTAATTCAGTATAAAATTAAAAAAAATTTCGCTAAAGATTTATTAAACAAATTTTTGTTTAAGCAACTTATTAACAACGTTTTGGTATTATTATTATTAAATAGGAATCGTCTTAACAGCTCGGTTATGGTTGATTTTTTTTTAAATTTTATCTCATCGCGAAGTGTTCAATATTCGCACCGAGACTCACTTTTCGTTGGGAATATCCATCCAATAAGACCTTAAAGTGTCGTCGTCGAATGAATAGGTTAGGAAAAAGATTATCTCTTATCTACGATCTATATAAACGTTCAAAAATTCATCATGTTGACTTGTTTCGGTCGTGCACAAGTTTAAAAAGTTGAAAAAACTTCTTCTTTTGCGATGTCGACAACCAGTGCGCGGTACGAGACCTCCAAAGTCGTGAGTTTGAGAGGACCAAAGTATTGCCGCCATTATTTCCACGAGCCAATCCGATCACAAATGCTTTAAATCGTAACGTAGAATTTTTGAATACTGGTTTAGTTCCGGTTTGACAACTAAATAGAAAAAAAATCTACAAATCTAATGCCCAGTCCGTTTTCGACTTCGATAATTCCTTTTTGTTTTGAGATTAATTCAATTATCACCGTCAAGGTTCTCGCCTCCCCGAGATTAAGATCTCGGTCGAAACCGCCACAGGCTACGAATACGCAGAAGATTGAATTCGGCGGGACGACACGAGCCCATTCGGCTTCACCGATGAGGTCTTCGAAGCCGGACAGTGTCGATAAATCATTGCAGACGGGAACAGTGGCAAGCCCGGTTCTCCAGTCGAGGGCAGTCTCCGCCATCTGGTTGAGCACCGATGGAACTTCGGAAGAAACGCGGTCGGAACCAATCGACAATGCCGCTACAGCTGCGTCGGGCAAAGTACGACGATTTTTTGTCCCGAGATTTTTCATTTCTCATTTATTACCCGATTGATACATTTTTGCCATATGCAATCAGGATGAGCTCGCTTTTATTGGCTCAACTTCAGGAGATGAGTACACCGATGATTACGAAGAGGATGGAGAATCTACGGCTAGTCGGGCGAGGAATAGACCGGAAATAATTTCGAGTTTCGGAACTCCGGGCAGAAGCGATACGGAAACAGGATCTGGAACCGGTTCGGTTACCGATTACGAAACCGATGACGAAAACAACAAGTCTATAATCATCAAAAAGGACTCGGAGATCATCGCTTTGAAGAACGAAATCGGCGTATGTATTGGTGACATCCTTTGAAATGACTTTTTGACCTCAGAGGTTCACGATCTGTACAATTCTGATGCAATGAAAAAATACTCAGTCCCCATGGAAAAATGTGACACGTGAAAATATGATTTTACGGCATGGGCATTGAAAAGGCCACTTTTTGTGGCAGTTTTCGTTCCGTAAAGTGACGTTTTATACGGCAGCGAACAAAGTTGCGGAATAAAGTCTTTATTCCGCAGTTTTTATGCGCAGTTCGAAGTGCGCATCCCAAACTGCCGAATAAAGTAGCTTCGTCAAACAGATCGCGACATAACCTCACTCTTCGTTTTGCTTTTCAATGCCCATACCGTAAAAAATATTCTATGTGGCATGTCCGTAAACCGTTTTTTGGCTCGGATAATTTCAGTACTCGCTTCCGGCTCGCTTCCGGCTCGCCTCCAGCTCGTCCTGAAATCTTTATCCTTGCAAAAAAACAGGCGGTTTACGGGCATGCCACATAAATAGCTATTTCTGACGTTCAACGCCTAGGCTAAGGAAATGGAGATCGATGAACTTAGGGAAAGGAATAAGTTGCTTGAAGCTTCTTTGAAAGTGAAGGAAGATGGCATCCAGCTCCTGAAGGCAGACTTGAAGGTTGTTGTATATTGCACATGGATTTTACGGAATCTCAGTTTAATCAAACCCAGGAATCAGAATAATTAGTTGTAATTCTACTTTTGTCTTATCCTGCTATAGATGTCGGAACAGCAGTTTGCGGGAGTTGGAGACGACATAATGTACGAATCCGAGATGCTGAAGAAGAAGGTAAAAACCCTCTGCCTGTTTTTTTTTTCATGACACTGATCATGTTCCGCTGATTTTCGATAAAATTCAAACATCACACGTCACTTTATCGTCAACAAGATAGCTGTATGCGAGTGCGCAATATCGGAACTCAAAAGTGATTTGAAAGAAAAGGCATCGATGTGTCGGGCTCAGGCTCGCGAAATCGAAGAGCTGCGATTTCATCTGAAAGAAACTGAACTGTTGCGAGTGGAACGAAACTCGCTACTGGTAAGAACCGGGTTATCAAATTACCGGTGAATAAATACCATTTTTTATTCGGTGAAATTCGGTTTGCGATTTATAGTTTGAAAATCGTCAGATTTTGTCGTCGATCAAAAAAATCCCTTCCCTTAGCGATAGTTTAAGTGATCGATCTCGTGACGGATTTAAGAATATTTAAATTCGATCCTATTTTGAAGTAAAACATCGTGTTAAGTTGAACATTTTTGTCATATGATCATTAATATGTAAGTAAGTGCGTTCTGGTTAGCTAGGATCGACACATAAATTGAAACACATAACCTCAAATCTCGTCTCACAATGAAATAAATAGATTTAAAGTCTGTATGTACGATATTTATTTATTGAGCCCTATTATAGTTACCAAAGCACACTATCTGATAATAGGACAATCATTTTACAGTAAAGTTTCGAATCAAGCAAAAATTTAGAGAAAAAATAAGGCCAAATCTCGGGTATACTTTTACGACCCCTGCTCAAAACACGTTATTCCTTGATTTCATTAAATCGCAAGCTGAGTTAACAAATGCATGATTTAAATCTGACGACCTTTACCTCAGCGTAAAGTGAATGAAATGGGCGATCTGTTAACGGACGCAGAGAAATGCGGTCGAGCGTTGACGGAGATGAAATCGGCGCTGCGGGAGCGTGACGAACTGCGAAATCAAAACCGAGAGCAGAGCTGTTTGCTCGCGGACCAAGAGGAAGAGATTCAGCGATTGGTACTGCTGGTCAGGAGTCTGTCTGCGAAGCACGAGGGTCTGCAGGTAAGAAGGAGCAGAAGAGAAAAATCGTCTAAACACAATAACAGCCTCGAAATTTACGAGCAGGTAAAGATGAAGGGAACGATCGAGAACATGCGGCTAGAGATCGACGAGAAAAATTGCAAGATATGCGAATGCGAAGCGCAGCTTTCAGCCGTGGAGAAAGAGGTCGACTGTCTCAACGTCAAGCTGAAGAACAGTCTGAACAGCATGGACGAGTTCAAAGTCGCCTATCAGGATGCCTGCAACTGCGCAGACTTAGACCGAGACGTTTACTCGCAGGCTAAGAGTGCCCTTTGCAAACTAAACCAGACGATGACGGAACTCAAGGAGTATAAATTGGAGAGAGAGAACCTGCTGCGACAGATCGAGGAAATGAAGTACAACAAAAACCACACTAACAATAACCTCGCAAGATTCTGCTGTCAGAATTCTACCACAGCGGAAAGTGAGATGCGCAGAAAAGATGGCGTCGGCGATTTGGGGACCCTGGATTTGCGGAAACGGAAATGTGCGCTGCAGGAAGAGCTCGAGGAGGTAGAAGATGAGCTGCGAGATCGGCTGGGAAATCGCGGTCGGGAAGACGTTGGATTGGACGAGGACCTGGACGTCGTGGCGTCAGCGAAGCGGACGATAAATCGACTGAACAACGCGATGCTAGACCTCGACGCGTGGGAGTGCGAAAAGGCCAGTATGCAGGAGACGATAGAACGTTTGAAAATTCAGGTATCGACCTTGAGTGGAAAAGAGGAAAACGGAGACGGTGAGAACGTCGAGAGACGCATCGTCGACCAGGCCTCATACTCGCTGGCGAAGCTAAGCCAACTGTTCGCAGAGCTCAAGCAGTACCAAATCGAGCGTCAGATGATGCAGAAGAAAATCCGCAACCTCACCGAGGCTCTGAAGGACTCGCAATCGGCAGAGGGGTGCAAGGGTATAAAATGAGTAGCGTGATTTGTGAGAAATTTCTGTGATAAGAGTCGTTTTTATTGAAGTTTTTCGTTCATTTGCCGCAGGAATAAAGATGCTTAAAGAACGGCTGCGTGATCTGCGTATTGAAAACGAGAAGGAACGCTTGGCGCATGCTGAGAACATAAAAAGCTTGCAGGCGAGGCTGGAAGAGGCCGAAAACACGTCGAGCTGTTCGGGAGTTAAAGCTCTGAGACAAAAACTGCGAGAGTCACTGAAGGCTACTGGCACAGACGTAAAGGTGGATCAAGCACTAGCGATCCATGTGAAGAAGTCAATCGAGAGGCTCGAGAATTTATCGAAGGAGATCAAAGGTACCAAAAAACGAATCGAGAATCCTTATCGCAGAGTTTTATGAACTGTTTTTTCGGATATCTTTCTCAGAGGTCGACGAAGAGCGCGTCGAGATTGTTAAGGAGATTGCCAAGCAGCAGGAAGAGATTGAGGTCAGGAACGTGGAGATTGTAAGATTGAAGAAGCAGGTGGCCTGGGAGACTGCAAAGCGCCAAGGTGAAGGAGACCGAGCTGAAGAAGGCCTGCAGGAACTTGAGATGAAAATCAGAACCATACGGGAGCTCGAGGACCAGATTCAGTCCTACCAGTTTCAGTTACTTGGATCTAACAAGGAGCAAGCTTCACTGAAACAGCGAATAAAAGAAATGGAAAACGAGAAAATCGAACTCCTTACTCGTAACGATGAGATGGCGAAGAAAATCGAGTCAGCAAACACCGAAATGTCCTGTCTTATGAGTAAAGTCACTTCATCCGAAAGGATTCACGCAAATTTGAACGAACTTGAAGCTCAGTTCGAAGAAATGAAGCCGAGGTAGTGGAAAACGATTTTGTTCGTGATTACTATGATCTTCTGATCAGAAATATTGCTATTTTAAAAAAGGTGTCATATTTGGTGAGGATGTGATTTCTTTCTCTTCGAGGGCCATTTTTTAGAAAGAGTCACCATTATTGTAAACAATTACTATTTAAAATGGCAAAATAATCTTGTTATCCACGATCTATTTCACAGATTGGTGTCACTGCAAAACGAAAACGAGAAGCTGATTGGGGAAGTAGCGACATTGAATGGTATTTTATCTGAGAGGAATGACAAGATCATAGCATTGATTGACAAAAGCGCAAAGGACAGTGAGATGACAGCTTCGTGCGAGATGGAATTAACAACATGTCGGAAAGAGTTTGACCAAGTATTCCGAGCGAACAAAAGTTTAACCGCAAAGTTGGTCGAGGCGGAGAGCAAGATTAGCGATATGAGCAAACTGATCTCCGGATTCGAAGGAGATCGGGCAAAATTGGAGCAAGTGTCGAGCCTGCAACGTGAGATAACGAAGCTGACAAAGGATAAGCGCAAGCTCGAAGGTGAGCTGCGAGGCTCCAAAAATCAGCTCGGATCGCTGGAGGCCTCGAACAAGAAACTGGAGGAGGACCTGAACCGTGTCTTTGACGACAATGAGGGCCTCAAGCTCGAGATCGAGAAGCTCCACGACGAGAATGTCAGGCTGTCGTCTGAGCTCGTCGGCGAAGTTTCCGCCAGGGAAAAACTTGCCAGACTTCCCGATAAGCTCAACAACGACATCTCAGCCCTCAAACAGCGACTCCATTCCACCGAAGCTCGAGCCTCCAACATTCTTCAGGATCTTCATAACAGGATCGAACAACTTAAGATCAAACGCATCGAGGACGCTCTTCTCATTAAAGAACTTCAGCGGCAAAATAAATTCCAGAACGAAAAAGTGAGTGAATAAGTTTGTGGATTTGAAAGTCAAGGTGATATTACATTTCGAATTTTAGAGACTTGTTTGCACGATTTTTTTTAAAGTTGTAAAAAGCGTGATAGTACGTTGATTTTTGTATTCATAATTCCTAATCTAAATGATCCGTTCTAAAATTGAATGGTTACCAATGTCGATCTTCAGGCGTCAATCTGCGATGAGAAATTGGCGGTTTTGGAAAAGGCGAACAGTGAATTGAAGAACGAGTTGAATAAACGACTGGAAGAAATGAAGGAACTGAGTGTAAAGTTGAGGAGTATTGAAGCTTTGGAGAAGAACAGTCAGTTTATCGTGACCAAAAAGGATAACAAGGATGTCAACGACGAGTCGAATAACCAAACTGTTCCAGATAACGAGAAGACCGGTCACAAGCTCGATACAGTTGCGGAATTAACTTGCCGGCTTAATCACGCCGAGAATGAGAACAAACAAAGGCAAACTGAGATGCAGAAGCTTCAGTGCGACGTAAAGTCGAAAAACGCCGAGATCAATTCACTAAGAGAAAATATCAAGTCGCTTACCGAGGAAAGGGACGCTCTTAACGAAATTATCAAGGTAAGGATTGATCCTTCTTAAAGTGATTTGATGATGATCACATGACGTCAAAGACCATTTGAATCGTTCATTTATCTAGAACAAGGAGATCCAGAATGGCAAGACATTGCAGGCTGTGAAAATGACTTACGAGGGGACTCTGAAGGTGCTGTATGAAAACCACAACGAGAGTATCGCGAGGCTTCAATCACAGTACGAGGAGGCGATTAAGGACAGTGACTTCTTCGACCCCGAAAGCTGGTTGCGGGTGAGTAAAAGTGAAGGAACTATGAAGTGACTTGACAGCTTATTCTCTTCTGTGAACAGGAGAAGATACTCAAATCATTCTGAATAATTCCAATGTTAAAGTTTTCCTCATATTCATATTCCTCTTCTTCCATGGTACCCATAAGTCATTGAGTTTGAAAGAGATGACCGAGCTTCACGATCGAATCTGCATGACAATTTCTTGCTCGATGTCAAATGAGCAGTCTAAAACGGACAATTCAGGATCATCGGTAACCAGTTTGCAACGAAATCACCAACAAGATCTGAACGAGAAACATCAACTCAACAAGAGGATAGCTACTCTCGAGAATGAGATCGTTCAAATGGAGCAAGAGGCTCGTCAAAAAGGTGATAAATTTTTATGAAAATTGATTGATTGTTAGATTAAAGATACACTTATTGTCAATTAATGTTAGATTTGAGTATCCTTTGAATTCTTTTTGCTGTTTTCTTTTTCAACTTGTTTGAAGTGGCTAAAACCTGATCGACTATTTATCCCGAAGTTTACGAACTCGAGATAGTGATTGAACAGGAGAAGAAGAGGTCTGAAGAAATGTCGGAAATGGTGGCAAAAGAACAACTGAGAAATGCGGAATTGCAGAGACGGTTGACGTTGTCAGGGGGAATTTCTAGTAAGAATCAGTTATCGGATGGAAAGACTAGTAATATTAGTATTGAAAGAAGCAAATCGATGCAACTCGATGGAACTGTGGAGTCAGAAAAGGACATTTTGCGTCGTCAGTCCGCCTACAATCAGGATCGAGCTGATAATTACGGGTATGCGAGACACGGTTTATTTATACACCTTGCAAAACCCGAATAATCTTCTTTTTATTTTTTGTTTTTTTGTTTTTTGTTTTTTTGTTCCTCTTTTCCTGTTGCCAGAGTGTTATTGGAGCAGCAGAGGAAAATAGTAAAGAATCTCGAAATAGAACTGATGGACGGTTCGCCGAAGGAGAAAGTGGTACATTTTTTTCATTTTCGATTTCTATTTTTATCATCACTTCCTGGTTCAAAAATTTTCATATTTTAAAACGACGAAATATGTTGATGATAAGTTTAGAAGAACAGACTTGGATCTAATTTTAAAATGGCATTATTATAACTTTAATATTATGATTCTATTTCAGTTCGATTGGCGCAAAAAGAATTTCATTCATCAGTGCAGCACCTATAAAAAGTACGAAAATGAGTAATCGATATTTTTTTTGTCCGATCGAAGATAATACGAAAAACCAGCAAAAACAAAATAATAATGACGATAATAAATCTACAGAGCTAATAAAACTTGAAAGTCAAAATTTCTCATGATATTTTTTTGTTTCTTTCCTTTTTTTAATGCGAGTATTATACATAGAATATTGTTTATGTATGTACAGCATACGTGACGTGATTGTTTTGTATTACATTATACACGGAAAATCGTATTGAAACAGCGATCGTTTTTGATATTTTTGTCTCAGTGTCTAATCACTACTATGATATTCTGCTATTTTTTTTATTTATGTGTTTATTTATTTCTAATATGCATGTACACATTAATTAAATATAAAGACCGTTTATTTTGTAATTAAAGAGAAAATCATGAAATGAAAATAAAAACGAAAAAATTCAACAAAACTAACGAGAAGCAAAATTCTTTATCAAAATATCGATGAAACTGAGAAAAGAAAAGAAATTTTTTAAAGTGAGAAATTACTTTACATATTTCGATCTCTGTGCTTAGTACTACGAAATCATAAATATTTTTTGCCAAAGTTTAATTATATATTTTGACTTACCTTCCATGATTGAAACGTCACAGAGTATTGAATAACGTTCACGATTCACACGCTGCATAAAGACCGAGAATCGTACGTATAATATGAAAAAAAAAAAATTCAAAAAATCGACAGTTTCAGCAAATTTTAAACTTTGCCACATACGAATCTACATCTTATTTTTTTATTTCATTCCATTCAGCTGGACGCAATTTTATGTACTTCAAAGTATACACTGGTTTCGTCGAGATTTCAAGCTATCAATACACGCTGTATTAATTTTTAGAGCAAGTTTTCTAAATAATCAAACACGCAGTCGCGTTACGATTAAAATTTCGATTCACTGATCGTATATCAATTCAAAAATTTCCCTTATCCTTTTCTATCTCTTTCTCTCCGTTTGTTGAAAATGATTTATACATTAAAGCGGTAAATATTATACATCATAAGTTATAATAATAAAATAATAATAATAATAATAACAACAACAACAGCAACAACGATTCTTATTTGTTGACGTTCTTATTTTTTCTTGTATTCTCTCCCTCTCCCTCTCTCAGTGTTTATATCAGTGGTTTATTTATTTTTAATTGATCTAGTTACGCGCGACTCTGTTTTTGTTTTAATATACATGTGATACTTTTAATTAGCAGCCACGCACTTGAACTTCTGTATACGACTTTCGATTTCTGGTCTAAAGTGTCTGATCAGTCCTTGAACCGGCCACGCGGCACCGTCGCCAAGCGCGCAAATTGTATGAAGTTCAATTTGCTTGCTTATTTCCCACAGCATATCGATCTCGTGCTCCTCCGCGTTACCCTCGACAAATCTGTAAAATCAGAAGATCAACCCCTAAAATTATTATTCGGCTATGTGATAAAATCGAATGAAAGCAAAAGAGGAGAAAAAACGGGTTGCGATTCAAACGATCCTCTTATGACATCAAAGTTAAGAAACCAAAGACCCTGAAAGTGAACGAGGATGAAAACTTTCTAATCCGATCGTCTTGATCAACGTAAATAGAAACCAGCTCAAAATTAGAGGATAGCCGAAAAATGGAAGAAGGATCGAATGGCGATTTTTTTTTTTTTTGGAACGTTAACACGCACCTCCACATTATTTTGTACATCCAGTTGATACCCTCTCTGCAAGGAGTGCACTGTCCGCATGACTCGTGTTTGTAGAAGCTGATCAAACGTGCAATTGCCTTGATGACATCGGTCTGCTTATTCATGACGATGACGGCGGCGGTTCCGAAGGAGCTCTGGACGCGGACGAGGTCGTCGAAGTCCATCAGCACCTCGTCGCAGACTCTGAAAGGTCGAAGAGGATATCGAAGTAGCGACAAGGTCTCCGAAAGGACTTTAAAAAGGACGACAAAACTCGTTTGGTCTGAGTTTTCTTTACGTTTTTGGGATTATCGGTGTCGACGATCCACCAGGAATGACGCCCAGCAGATTGTCCCAGCCTCCGATCACGCCACCAGCGTGCTTCTCGATTAGCTCCTTCAACGGCACCGACATTTCCTCCTCAACTGTGCACGGATTGTTCACGTGACCGGATATGTTGTACAGCTTGGTACCGCTGTTACGAGGACGACCGAATGACGCGAACCAGGTGCCACCGCGTCTGCAGATTGTCTGAACGCGAGAAAGTTGAGGGTGAATGGGCCGGAAAAAAAGACAAAGCCATTTGAAAAAGTTTCCGCAGGGAATTTGTGCCGATGATGTTGGACACGGATGGAATAACATCTCTAAAATACAGATAGATGAACGGGTTTTTCTCTTTTCCCAACGTTTGATTCAAATCGGGTCGGTACAGCCTGTTCATTGTTAATTTGTCACTAAATTTTGTCAATTTTTTGTTTCAAGTCAAGTTTCACTGTTTTCATGAAAATCTTTTGGTAAATATTCTAAAACTTTCAACTATCAAGATTGTTCTACTGCATTCCAACCTTTTTGAATATTTCTTAAGTTTTTTGTCAAGTTTCTATTTTCACATATTGATAAAAGTACCAAATCCAAATAATGATCTGAAAAGCAAGTGAACCAATAGCAATACTTTTTGTTGAATAATAATTATATTGCTAATCCTTTACCATCAAAAGTGATCCAAATCACATCGAGTGATTTTATACTGAATAAAAATCAATTCACGAATTCCGTTTTGAAAAAAATTGGTTCTAAATTCAGCGAAAATAGTTGTTTCACCATATTTGTTTTACTTTGATCCAAAACATTCAAAAAATGAATCGCTCAGTCCTTTCAAATTTACCAGAAGTTCAATCAAAGACATGACACATATCATTCTCAAGATTTCTGATTACTGTACTTATCTGATATTCAGTAACAACTTTCTCTGTGTGTATTCAGAGTTCTAACTATCTTGTAGACTTTGAAAATTTTCAAAATGCTAATATTCCGTTTCATAGGTTCCTTGAAGTTAGGAAAACCTCAGAAAACACGCTAAAACAATCCTCCTCTCCTTTTCCACAATTTCCAAAATCCACCCGTATACTTACAGGTGAAACAGCGACAGTCTCGACGTTGGTGACTGTAGTAGGGCATCCGAAGAGTCCGACATCGGCAGGGAAAGGTGGTTTTAGCCTGGGCTTTCCTTGTTTTCCCTCGATGGACTCGATGAGAGCAGTTTCTTCGCCACAAATGTACGCTCCAGCTCCCCTCTGGACGAAAATATCGAAGTCGTACCCCGATCCACAAGAATTCTTGCCGATCAAGCCAGCTTGGTAGGCCTCAGCGATGGCGACCTGGAGGTTCGATGCTTCATTGTAGAATTCTCCACGAATATAAATGTAGGCAGCGCAGGCACCCATAGCTCTTCCTGCGATAAGACAACCCTCGACAAGCTTGTGAGGATCGTGCCTCAAGATTTCCCTGTCCTTGCAGGTCCCCGGCTCTCCCTCGTCGGCGTTGACAACCAAATATTTGGGCCTACCATCCGAAGGCTTGTTCATGAAGGACCATTTCATGCCGGACGGAAAACCTGCGCCGCCTCGACCACGAAGACCGGACACTTTGATTTCGTTTATTATCCAGTCTGCTCCCTTGTCCAGGATCTCTTTCGTCTTGTACCAGTCACCACGCTGCAGCGATCCCTTCAACCTCCAGTCGTGACGACCATAAAGATTGGTGAATATCCTGTCCTCGTCGGACAGATTTCCTCCGACTTTCTGCGTGCCGTTTAAAAATGTTCAATGTAGATGAGGTGAGATATGATTGGATGAGGATTTCAGGACCGCATTCAAATTTCTCAAAATGTTAATCTCAATGAAAAGTTAGCATCTATCGAGCTTTGAGTTTAATTGATATTCTCGAATTTTAGGGTATATTGAAATTCAATATTGTATTAGATGACCAAAAATTTGCCAATACATTTTGACTCGTCGATTCCAAAGTTTGAAATAAGATGGACCATCAAATGGAGTAAATGGTGGGGATTGAAATAGAGGATTAATGTCAGCAATCGAGAAGTCAAGACATTACCTTTCCCTCAGGTGGAGCATTGGAGTAAGTTTTGGGCTGCTGAGCGTTGAGGAATGTTCCAACGAGGCCTGATGTTTGATATAAAGTTGGATGACGCGACGCGTTGCGAGTGTGTATAAAAGCATTTGCATGAACACGAGTATACACACACGTTTGGTAGATGAAAAAGAGAAGGTAAAAATAAATGACGTAGAATCAATTAGGTACACAGAATTATATAACCTTGACCGAGGATAATCGATCCTACGTTGTTATGATTTTTCAACATAAGTTTTATTCCCGGTTTCGGAATTGCGAATATTCAACTTCTGGTCAATTCCGAAACACTATGGCGACGGTCTACCAATTTATTGCGACTGATATTTACTCCATGTTTCAATAATTACCTAACTGCCTCCTCGGTATTCGAGTACACCTAGCGAGCACACCCGCCATCTTTCCCTTTAAACCCAGCAGAGCACTCAAGTTCGGGTGCTTGTTAGTTTTTGGCACACGTTTCGACAGCAGCCAAGTTGGTACTGCGCAATGCGCGCGCACGATTTCATAATGTTGGTACATACAGCCCGTACAGCTAATCACGTTGCGACGATGCCGTTGCCAGAAATGAGCAGCACACCGACAAGTGGCGCTATCTAACGGCGATCGAGCTAAACGCGTCGACGCTTTCTTCCGACTTGAATTCTGACATCGAGATCCCAAGGGCGTCAACATCATTTAACGGCTGTCAACCGTCGCAGAGAGGAAAATAAAGATATTTACATCTCGCCGATCCATCGTCAAGATTAATGGATTACGTACACGGATTTGATTGTATTTTTGACGAGTAACTGCGCTGAAATAAGCTGTAGAATAAACCAAAGGAGTGAGAGTTTCGAGTATCGAACATGACGGTCCATAACCTATACATATTCTCGCGTAATTGCACCCTCTTGTATTACGCCGAATGGAATCGGCTGAATAAGTCCGGAATGACGAAGGAGGAGGAGGCTAAGCTGATGTACGGAATGCTGTTTTCGATAAAATCTTTCATAAACAAAATATCGCCGCTGGATCCTAAGGACGGTTTTCTCCACTACAAAACGAGCAAGTACACGCTGAACTATTTGGAAACACCGTCAGGGTTGAAATTCGTCTTGAATACAGACAACTCGGCGCAGAACGTTAGGGGTCTGCTTCAGCAGCTCTACAGCCAGATTTACGTCGAGTATGTGGTTAAGAATCCACTTTGTCAATTGAACGAACCGATACAAAGCGAACTCTTCAAGAACAAGCTTGACGAGTTGGTCAAGTCGTCGCCATACTTTTGAGGAATACCCTTTTCCGCATCCCGCTTCGTTTAACGGTCCAGCAATTCTTGCACTGGTGATACTTGTTTATACAAGTGTTTAACGTACGTTCGTCCAGTAGGTGGCGACGCCATTCGGATATTTTCGAAGCACTGCAGCGACGATGCATAGATTCCTGAAAAACTGATACCTTCCACTTTGTTTGAATCATCTACTTTTCTTTTTTAAATCGAGTTCTATATGTTCACTTACATTCGCTGGTATTATTGAATCACTATTATTAGTATTGATCTATTATTTTGAATTAGATCTCAATTTAATTTTGTTTCTTGTCTATAAACGTTGTAATTATAGTATAATATATACGGCGGTACAACTTTAGTATAATTATAATGTAAATACATTGTTATATATAATAATAAAACTATGTTATTCTAATTTTCCTTATTAGTATTGTTATTACTACATTTATTCGGAAAAATACTCGATCATTATCCATTATCATCTAGAATATATGAGATTATGATCAAACGAAATCATGCAATTGTAGACATTCCGAGGAAATTTAATAACAGACGTGAACACAAACGAGAATTGAATTCATGTTCATCTCAATGTTGGATTATGATTTCATGTAATCTACCATGATTGAGATGGTTCTACTTCTATCCTTCTATAGCGATTTTACAGTTCTCGTTAAATGAATCCTACTGTAATTTCGTAAAAATTATAAATGCAGACTGTAACAAAATGAATTTTTGCTCAACACGTGAAATCTTGATTTGTCAAAAAGAAAAAACTGCAGTTTTCGCGTTACCGACGGTTCGGATGTCTGAACGGTTGTGCAACGGCATCGCCTCAAGACCTGATTAGCATGTTTGATCGAATAACACGACCACGCATTCAAGTATGTATACGTCACGGATTTGTTTGGTTTGTGAGCTTCTTATATCGGCGTGGATCTATGAATAGGAATAGCCGGAGGAATAGTTAATATAGGAACAGGGGGCGGATGGACGTTTACCGGATAAAATTTGCGAAGAGAGTCCTGCAATAGTTTTTGGCCCATCGCCCAATATACACAATAATAACTGTTTTATCATTTACTCGCGTTACAAGTGCGAATCAGGACTGAATACACCATACGTATAAAACGTCAGAAGAAGAAGAAGAAGAAGAAGAATGAGAAGAAGAATTGGCAGATCCATGTGTTACATCATCTAGACCAGGATCGGGGCGCGTTTAATCCGTATAGTCTTTTGGGTAACTGTGTATTAAACATAGCTTTCCATACGTCGTTGCAAAAAACATTTGTTTATATTCCTTCCATTATACTCGCGCGTCACACTCGATTTACGTCACAACTTAGCCAGCTATATAGCTCGTTATACACCACCGATCGAATAAAAACGGAGTATTAGAGAAACTGAGGAAAACCTGAGTCTCGACAAATTTTGAGGATACTGGAGGAAGTAGAAGAACAAAATGTCGAATTCCAAACCAAGAAAATTCGAGTTTCACTTCATCTGGTCAAGTTGAAATTCAAATCAAGTGAAGTCGAAAATCAAATTAGGAACGGGATGAAAACGACGAGGGAGAAAAAATGAACAACAAAAATTGAAGATACAAATCATGAGATGGTTCTAAAACAAAATTAATAAGAATTTGTATTAAAAAAGTGAATTCTCTTTACTGACGCAAAAAAAGCAAAAGAAACAAACAATAATAGAAACGGAGACTGGATAAGAAATGGGTTCGACAATCGTTTGTGCGTGTTCAGCGTTGGAAGAGACGTTTAGAAAAAGTCGTGAATGTTGTACAAGCGGTTACAATGATCGTCGTTCCAATATAGTTGGTGAGTAGAAATTCGATTCGATTAGTTTTTTCGATGATATTAAACTTCAATTCATTACCATCCCGTTTGTAATTAACGCTTAATTATGCTCTCACTCATGGCCAGGTTTTTTGACACAGCTCAGCTAACTTTATGCATGCAGAGCGCGATTTTTGCAGAGACTATATGTATATTGAGGGTCTTATTAGAACGATCCCGCGAATTCCTCTCCCCTACAACCCTGATAGTTTAATTTCTTCTAGTCCTTGTCGCTGTTTCTAGTTTGTGAGGGTATTTTGTGCAAATTTTTTTTTTTCAAACGGATTGAAATAATACACCTTAATTTAGAAGGTCCTGAAAACTCGCATTTCGTCTTTCTTTTTTCTTGCTTTCTGCTTTCGCTCGTTGTAAAGCACAAGCGAATTACAATAGTAAAAATCACAGCTTAATCCACAGCACGAAGGCAGCTGGTTCTCATCTTCTTCACTAACCTACAACGTCTCGTCGGCAGTTTGTATCTCAGTGAGAACATCTGACCCACTCTTCGGAATTACCATCTCTCCGCTGTAGAGCAACAATCGCAGAGTCGTAAGATTTCCTTCTCTTGAGACTGTCTGCATCCAACGTCGCGAGGCAGAACAGAAATCTCTCGCGTCGAAATTAGTTGGACGGATTTTAAACGGATCTTTTTCTTTTTCATACTTTTTTCCCTGAATATTTAAATTTTGATCGATTTTTCGCGCATTTATGTTTTACGTTGTGTTTTATGAGTTTTTAATTTTTTAAATGTGTGATGATATTTTCATTTTCGGCTTTGGTGCTGCAACGAACATTGCGATGAATGTAAAAGTTTTGAAAAATCTATCTAATACAGAAAAATCAGTGCTGAATTGTAACAATAAGTGCAAATAATTATTATGCGAAATCTTGGAAAACCAAAGTAAAAAGAGCTCGATTTTAACGCGGAAGTTAATTATTATTATTATAACATATGAATAAAAACATCTAGATTTCTAGAGTATATATAACGTATTCAAAAACAAGTGCGCAATCAAGTTGCTTTGGCGTAAAAGATTAATATTGCAGTTGCGCAGCTGCTTGCAGATGAAAATTGATAGTGCTTATGTTTTCGTTGTTTTTCTTTCCTTTGGTAAGTTAAAATTCTTTTTGTTTCTTCAACTCCTTCTTCGCGGATGATTCGTTGAGCAATATTATGATTTCAGCACTCTGAGCTTAAGCTTAAAAAAAAATTCAGTGACGTAAAAGTTAACGTTGAAAGTAATCTTGGGTTGTTTAAAATTTCAATTCATGACTTGGCAAAAAAGTGAGAAAAGAGACGTAATTTTAGAGAAAGAAAGAAAAATGCCATTATTGAATACCATTGTTTCTGCTGATGGTCCTAAGCACATAATCCTAAACACACAATTGTGACATTATCCACGTAACAATGTTACACGTCCCAGGGGTATAACACCTTGCCTAGGAGTGTCCTATGATACCCACAGGCGTCGTAGCACCAGGTATAATAACACGAGAAGGCGAAGGCATTTTTACCTGCGACAACACCCGCGTGCATACCTGCACGAATCAACCGACCAACCGACCCACCGACCACGTGGCTTTTACTCTGTTACAAGGGAACAATAGGCGAACAGACATGCATGCGAAGCACAAATACGTATATGTGAAAACAGTTATATAGGGTGGCCACAAGTCGACAAATCTAAATCCTTATCAGATCCTTTAAGTTTAAAGTAAGCTAATTGCAAGATAGAATCTTTTGTATGGTCTGTATCTACTTCGAAAAAGAAACTCGTGGAAAAATTCTTTTTACGGTATGGGCATTGAAAAGTTCACTTTTTGTGGCAGTTTTCATTCCGTAAAGTGACGTTTTATACGGCAGCGAACAAAGTTGTGGAATAAAGTCTTTATTCCGCAGTTTTGATGCGCAGTTCGAAGTGCGCATCCTAAACTGCCGAATAAAGTAGCTTCGTCGAACAGATCGCGACATAACCTCACTCTTCGTTTTGCTTTTCAATGCCCATACCGTAAAAAATATTCTATGTGGCATGCCCGTAAACCGTTTTTTGCCTCGGATAATTTTAGTACTCGCTTCCGGCTCGCCTTCAGCTCGTCCTGAAAACTTTATCCTTGCCAAAAGAACAGTCGGTTTACGGGCATGTCACATAAATAGCTATTATCAATATTTTGTGAAGACGCGTATGGGAATCCGTCTTTTAAACGTCTGTTTCAAAAGTTTTGGAAGATACCCGGGTGTCGATAGATTTTAACGTTTCATTTCTTGAGCTTCCAAACAAACACAAGAAAAAATTTCGGATGTGTTTGACTGCATCTTTTTTCAGACTAGGAGAGAGAAACAAAAACAGATTGATTCAAGCTCTTATCAATTTCTTTCAAAGCTCGAAAACACCTTGAAGATGTATACATTTTTTTCTAAGACGTCTCTATCAAAATCTCTGATTTATTCGATGATAAATATCAGAGATTCAGGAAACCTTCGTAAGACGTATAATTGTAAGAACTATTGTTTCTCATTGCGTCTATCTAAAACAAAATGTCTATCAGTAAGAGATTTGTGTAGACATATCTCAAAGATATTAATATAGACAATACCGAAATATTTCAACTTCTATAAGTCTCTTAGGCGTCTTTCTTTCACTTCGTTCCTTAGAGCAAGACGAAGAGCCAGTAGAGTGTGCGTTTATACATCACACGTCTACGTCGTGTGTATCTAATGCAAGTGTGCGTCCTTAGAAAGTTATCTTCTTTTTCCCGCAAGAGAAAAGGAGAGGGAGAGAAGCCTCCGAGTAAGGGAAGCAAGTTGTATGTATGGGGCATTCCACGCCAACTCAACCGACGTCGGACCGTCACTGTTTTTTTTTTTTTTTTTTTTTTTTTTTTCAACAAATTTTATGCAATTGTCCAAACTCCAAAACAGTCCTCTGAATTTTTTTAGATTTTCTTGAGTAATTTTGTTTTGCTTATGATTTCGGAAAATTTAAAATTAATTTAGAAATATTAATAAATTCTCAAAAATAATGTGTCGGATATAAAACTTTTTAAGACTAGGTCCAGAGGGGGTCGGCATTCACTTCTAATGACCTTTAAGATTTCTGTATTTGCACTGTTAAACGTTTGGTCAGCGGTAACGTGCAAACCGTAACTCTCAGACTAAAATTTTCAAGGAGTTTTTGCCACATTATTGGATCATCGTGATGCGCATTAAGAAAAAAAAATAAAAAATATTGACATAATTTAAAGGGTTGTTATGCAATTTGAATACTTTGGATCGCAGTACACCTCAAACTATAACTCTAGGAGAAATGTTTCAATGAGCATTTTTGTTCCTCTTTCAATTCTCTAAATGCGCATTATTTTATTTATCAATCAATTTTTTTTTTTTTTTTTTCCGTTGCAAATTCTACGTCTAGAAACAATGATTTTCTTCATCATAAGAAAGTGGGATTGAGTCTGCAATAAATTTTTTTTCAATTCTTCTTTTTTCAAAAAATCCCAAATATCGAAAAATTTGAATTCGTTCGGAGTTGGCGCAATTGCATGATATTTTTTTGAACAAAATCAGAAATTGTCAGGATCCGACGTTGGTTGAGTTAGCGTGGAATGCCCTGTATATGTAAATGCATACACCCTAAATCATTATACCACAGCGCAAACCGAGAGTGAGTGTAAGTAGGTAGCGAGTTAGAACTGTACCTCACACACATACTACACACACACACACACACACATATATATATACTATATGTACACCTAGCATAGTTCTACGCGAAGACCGTTGCCTAGGCGTATACTATACGTACCTAACTCCGCTAGTCCCACAACTAGTATTCATGAATAGAGGAAAGCTTACGCCTCGTGTTGCAGTCAGCTGGCGGGCAGGCAGGCAGGCAGGCAGGCAGGCAGGCAATTCGAAACGTTTTTCCCTTGGTTTTTTCACTCTTCGGTGTGCAACGGCCAGTTACCTGTAATTTCGGTTACTATATACATAATCTGTTTGCAAAATTATTTATTTACAGTGTTGTCTTTTTCACTGGTACCGTTATGGGTGTGATGAACGCGAGGATAAACGTATTTTAGTGCGTAAATGTTACACGTGGGTAAAATACGTTTTTTCTTTTTTTTTCTTTCAATCTAACAAAGAAAGAATAAGAGAGAGACAAGAAGACGAAGAAAATAGGAAGAGGAAAAATGTCAAACCGATAAATATATATAATAAATTGCATCGTGTCATGACATATGAAATAATATTAATTAAAAATAGGCATAACTGCAAAAGCGTTCGATGTTGCAAAAATTTTCAAAAAACTAACGATCGGGTAGTCGACGTGTTTGCCAAAGAGCCCAGCGTTACCTATATTTGCAGGTGTGCCTATAATTATAGCAGCTTAGAAAGAAGTCTGTTCTCTTAACGACGCGAGAAAAAAAAACAACAAAAAAAAAAAAAAAAATTGGGAACCACGGAAAGTTAAGAAACAATTAAAAAAAAAAAACACCGCGATATTCTAATACAAACGTGCATGTACAATATACAAAAACACTATGGTACGTCTTTTTCGTCGCAAAGAACACCCAGACGACAGACACCTTCTGGCTAGTATGGATGGTGTCAATGGCGCCAAAACTCAACACCAAGTCGACAACGGTATGCTTTTTTGTGTATCAATTTTCAATCAGTCATCCTAGTTTTTTATTTATTTTTTTTTTTATTGAGATTCTAATTTTTTTTCTTTCTTTAAAAATAACACGCAATCTCAACTGAAATTTTCATTCACGATTTATTTATATATATATATATATATATATATATATATATATATATAAGCTGCAAAGGAAAAGAATAAAAATTAAAAAATGTCAGAACGTGGCAAAATATGTGAATAAAAATTAAAAGTAAACAATCTTTAAATTGCAACAGTGAAACCAAAAATAGGAAAGAAAAAAGCTTAAATTAAGGGATTGAAAAATATTATACCATAAATTTCGATTACTCCAAGTAAAAAAGTGTTAGTTAACGGGGTTAATCAAGAAAATTACTAGTGAAGTAAAAAATTTGTTAGAAAACTTTCTTATTTTCGATCGTCATACTGCTTTTTTGTTTCAAATATCAATTCGTTGCATTGACATGATGAGCCACGGTGGAGGGGGTTCGTTATTATGCTAAGCAAAAAAAATTTTGTTCTAATCAAAAAATTGCAGGTAATTTTGTAACAACTTCAGTAATTCATTAGAATTTGTCACAGGGAAGATGAATCGGATAGAATTAAGACTCGACAAAATGTGAAAGCTACCGGAAGAAGTCGCCACGAGTTTGAGGCGTCCATTCGACCACCTGTGGCTCACTGCTTGGAGGGTTGCTTATATTGATCCCTCGGTATACATATAGCGAAGGTTGTAGGGGCTAGAATACGCGTGCCACACCCGATGGGGTGTGCAGGGTTGGGTTTCGTTCATTCGCGTTCCTCAAAGCCTGAGTTCGCGCAGTTTTCGCGCAGTAGCGACACCGTGCAGGGGATCAGAGTAGCTCACACCCACCCTTCTAGACTAGGTACATTATACATACGTTAGTAGGTATAATGTAACACGTTTTAGTTAACGATAAGTTACGCTGCACGTTACTACGTAGCGTTACGCTTTACGCTTCCCGCGACCTCAAACCACCCTTAAAAAAAAAACAATCAAGACTCTGGCGTATTTTAGTACAATGGAGGGTTCTGTTCCAGCCGCTTTCAACCACGTTCGCGACAACATCGAGGAACTTGGAAAACTCCAGGTCGCAGCCGACGACACTGATCTACTTTTCCTGAAGGGTCTACTCGACAGTCCAGTTGTCAATTCGCTGATTAAGGTGGGTTGATTTTGATTTTTATTGTGCAAGAAGACGTGCAGTTTTCACATTCTGGGCTTTCGTTTGCCCAGAAATACACCAACTTTGTTAAAGTATTGTTTGGACTAATCACGTTCATAATAGTGAATTTCAAAACTTTTCAAAGGATTATATAGTTGTGTTATTTAGGATACAACAACCACATTGCGGTCTAATCAGAATTGAAATACTGGACTACAAACATTATTCAATCACAGCAGTCGTTGATCCACAAGATGAATCAAAACAGCTCGGTTGTTTTAAAAATTGTAAGAGATCATTTGATTCTACTTTTTTGAATGTCACAAGCATCTAACCAAGTCAATTAAAGGAAATATCGTAACATTCATTCAATTCAACTTTACTTTAATTGAATCATGATCATAACGACAGCATCGAGACTTGGAACACTTGCAAAATGATATAATCATAGAATCTATCCATAATCATTAACGATTAAAAATTTTCAATTGAAATTTTTACCTCCCAAGTTTGATTCTCTGTAAAGAGGCTACCGATTCTTTTAATTCACTTCTGTTTGAAAAAAAATTGTAATAATTGTAGGAAATTTATGACAGAATTTTTTACTTTGCGGACCTTCTTTAGTATTGATAAAATCCAGCATCGTTTCATCTTTTGATAGCTGCAAGCAAGAAAGTGTGTATAACTCGTAGTATGTAAATCCGCGTACAGCATGGCACCCACCACCATATCAGACACAGTAATATGTATAATGAAAAATTCCCCCTCTCCGTGATCTCCAGCTAAACCAAACCTAACATCATGTTTACCTTCTCGCCGAGCCCACATTCCGTCCAGGTAAGGCAGCGAGCCTCTTGGCCTGGCTTGACATGTGTGCGTGGGTAAAGGAGGAAAGAAATGACGAAAAGACGGGTTAACAGCCTCGGAGTTCCGCCGGTCTGCGCATTATGAAGTTTATAATCGACTCAAAATCTCGCGGGATTCAGAAATCGAACTTCAACTACTGTTGAAACATTTTTTATATGAAATCTCTTGTGAATTTCTCTCTTATTGAAAGTCTAAACTGTGACATTGAATACTCTCGGTCGAAAATTGAGAGATTCAGTAGAAATATGACTACTTGTGTGAATAAAGCTTATCAATAATCGTTTGATCATTGAATTCCACGTAAGTTTAATAACTTTCATGTGAAATTTGACTCCGATCATAATTATCATCTTAATATGACTGGAGTGATTTGCACTGAGCATATGACAGTAAAAAAAAAACTCAAGAGAATCCAGCTTCATAATTATCAGAAGTAAAATAAAAATTATATTTTATACACCGTTTTCAATCATAGCGGTAATTAAATTCAATTAATAATCAAATGTTCCCTTGCACACAAGTATTTACAGAAATTACTCTGCAGTTTCATTGTAAGCTGATAATTAAAGTTGACGGAATGTCGACCCTGAATCGTTTCCAAACGAAGTCGGTTTAAAAAGTTTTATAAGCAGAGATTGGGAAGTGTTGAGACATGATAAAGAGACAGAGAGTGGATTAGGAGGATCCTCCGAGGGGTCAAAGGTCTAGATCTTCGTTAGGTGGAATACAGGGTTAATTGGCAATTATGGTGTGAATCATAAGATTCTCCGCACTAACATGGCAATATCAACATAATTGGTCCATACCCCATGGTCAGTGGTGAATGGGCGTCGAGTCAATTGTCGCCGGGTCAGTAGGAGCAAGTAGTGCGCAAGCCTTCGGTCTTTTGTTTTTTGCCGAAGTGGTAGTGTAGCCACGACGTGCAATTCGACTCCTATCATGCACGAAACCCGATATGACATATAGGTACAGGGAAATAGATCACGATGATCGTTTTTTCCTAGAGTTCTGTGTGGTTGAATCAAATCTGTGCGAAAAGGGATGCTCGCAACTGTGTTCGTTCCTCGTACCGTGTGAAATTTATTAGGCTCGTAAACGAAGACAGTCAGGTGACAGTGAGTGTAATTAGTAGTACAGTAATATCACAAAAATTATTGCCTACAACATCGTGTATACATGCTGATCTACGCGGACTACGACGAGTTGAAAGTGAACAACGGTACAAGTGCCTCGTAATCGAGTTTCGCAATTATTCATTCTTCTTGCTTCAGTCTGTTCTCAAATGTGTTAGTCGGTCAGCCACTATGGGTAATATCTGCAATAAACATTGCAGTAAAACCGTTACACTTTAGACCCACAAGCCCTTTATTTTCTTCTATGTTGTACCGCTACTGGAACCGAGAAAGCTGTTCACGCGATATGCCATTCGCATTAGCTTATTCTCAGTGATTCCAATCGGCGTACAAAGTGTTTGAACAACTTTCATCACACAGTTGATTACACGGAGTGCCTTTTCACCAATCCGTAAGATGAAACGCAAATGGTAATTCTTTTTTCTATTCAAATTGTGTCTGTCTATAGTGTCGAAATTCATACCCACAAGATAATCGAGTGGTGTCGATTTCATTATTAGTCAATCGAAGCTAGTGGTTAAATAAATGGTTTGATTCTTCTCTACTCAACTTTGGACGAAATCAAGAAACATTCGTTCAGTTAGATCTAACGTCAACTTCAGTCACCACTCGAATGGCAGACTGTAGACGCGAAGTTTCGTGTATTTCACACGAAAGAGATGACGAAGATCATTGGAACCATTGAGCAGCTGCAAAGATGGTTCCTTCTCGTGATCCATGAATCCTTGACAATGGAGGATGGAATAAAAGTCTCGTCGATCAAATGAGAATCGCTGAAGTCGAGGTGAGTGTGTTGCACACAAATGTAACTCTGAGCGGGTTATCGGATCGCATACCTAGCCAGTAGCATGGCTGGTGGTTTCTGGTCTCCCCTCCACACCTGTTCGTACAGGAGTAGTGCAGAGGGGCCCGTTCCGTTCGGTTCCATTCCGTACCGTTCTCTGTCCTCTGCGGTAAGTTAGAAGGCGAGGAACTGCTGTGTTCGTTGCGTTGTGCCGTGTGTGCTGTGAACGGTCCCCAAGTGAAGTCAAGCCAAGCCAAGCCAAGCCAACAAAGTGATTCCAGAGGCGGGTAATAGCGGCACACCTCGGTCCTCCGAAGCACGTCAGTCCGCGACGAACTCATAAGCTTTAGTTTTTTCGTTATCTCCGTCGTTACGAATCTGGTACAAGTGATCTGCAGTTCCTTCATCTCCCGACTTCTGAGGTCGAGGGAGTTCAACTCCCGATCAAGGTATGTTACTCGTGTTCACCAAAGGACTACTACGTCAAGCCTCCTCATCTTCTGAGTAGACCTGTTGGAAGAACGGTTTGGATTTTGATCATCGGTGAGTCGCAGGCTAAACGGCGCCACAAACCATGCTCAAACATAAAGCGAGATGCCTTTCACTCGAGCCAAGTTAGTCAAAATAGGTGGAACTTTTTTCCTGAATAAGCATTAGGATGAGCCTATCACATTTTTTTTCTTGGCGAACGAATACACATTTTATTCTTCTTTTCGCTGTTTCAAAAATATGCGAAATGATTTTCGACCGGACTCTACGGCCACTACTTGACGTGTTTTTCCTCTTCGTCGGGACACAAATCATCGGCCTGGAAGTCTTGCGTTACCTCTTTCTGTTGACTGGGCGTTTCCCCCGTATGCTTATTTCCCATTGCGTCGAAAAGCGGTATGGTGAATATCGTACTTTTGGTACAGGCCATAACAGTGGCTTTTTTCCGTTCTGTTTTGTTGCTTTAATTCCGGGATCTTCAAAACCTAATCCTACGGAATTGGAATCCTTTTACTACCACACGCATACTAGTTTTACAATATTCACTGAAATTTTACGTACACTGAGGTTGAAAATTTAGTATCCATGGTTGACGATAGGCAGTGAGTGACACAGTGGCCTTCGCGTGGTTTCAAATGTCTTTTGGTATAAGCAATGCAGTCATCATTATACAACCGTGAGAGCATTTTTTTTTATTTTTGCTTCGGAGGCATTTCGTAATAAATAGTGTAGTAGCTTGTAAGCAGTTATTGTAGTATAGTAATACATATAGTAACTTGACTCGCGTCTATGCGTATGACTTATTGTTAGTAAACGTTGTGTCATCATTTGCATCGGTTACGCGAACTGCCGTTCATGCTGTCGAGCAATATAAAGTATAAAATGTTTTTTTCATGTAAAAGTAACGGTCAAACAACATGTTACTTGGTTTGTATAAACCAATGAGGTTTTTGATGGCGTCGTCAACAGTATGATTGAAGAACTGGTTAGAGTGTATTTCATCAGGCGTGGGCGAGGCAGTTGAATCGAATACTCTCTCGACGTGAACGAGTCAAATACTGAGTCGAGTCACGACTTGAATGTACACGGTGTTCCATTTTCAACTGGCACAATGAATCAGATGTATATCCGAATATTTGACTGGTTTTTGAAGAAATTGGTTCGAAAAGAGCTTCTGCGTGGTTCATCATTCCATTTTTGAGAGGTCTTTGTAGATGAATTTTTTCGAATATTCAAGTAGACGCTGCTTTAGATCCTACGTTCAGAATTTAGATCAAGACTGTTTGAGACATGAGGCTGTACGCATGTGTGTGTACGTGTAGAACATTTGATCGGTATTGTGTACATAATGGAGAATTATTCACGGCCCGTGATCAGCGCAACGTTTGAACGACTTCCTGCCGTTTTCCAGGCTATTAATGTTAAAATTTCAAAAGTTTCAAGTGTGCTGGATTTGATCGTTATCGAGATGGATCGGCTGCAGAAATAAAATCCAAGCGTTTCGGTGAAAACGGCAAGTTATATATATATATATCAAATAACTATTCTATTCAACGAATTCCACTATGCGTGGAAAATTAACTTGCGGTTTATTTGCACACAAATCGGTATATATGTATACATGCATCATATAAATACACATATATATATTTTCTATTTTTGGTACATTCAACGATTTTTTATCAACTTTATATATAATATGTATATATATTTGGAATTAAAAATACAGCTTATGAGATTTCAAAAAGAACCGTAAAAACTGTCCTTTTCAAAATCGAACAGTTGAATAAAAAAATCTGAAAAATTGAGGCTACTGTTTTAGAGATGTGACAATCGTAGAAACTTTTTTAAACAAAATCAGAAACGGTGAGGGTCAGACGTTGGTCGGGTTCGCATGGAATTCCCCATATGTACATGTACCAAGATAGATTCGCTTTACCGCAACAGGCTGCAGGCGGGATAGCTGTTCAATTTAATTATTGACACAACGTACAAGTTTGCAAAATCTCTACCGAGCCGTGTCTACGTAAATCATGAAAGTTTATATAAAAATCGACGCGAGTAGACAGAAAATACAAAGTAAGTACAGTTTCTGTCCGATGTATGTCGGTCACTTGTAAGAATTAATCACGGTGATCCCGTGGGCGAACTACTGTATATACACATACGTACCTATACACTAGCATCGACGTAAACCCTGGAACTTATCCATGTAAACATAAAATACGTTGCTCTGATTATCCGAAAACTATGAGATCGACGTTTCCTGTTTTTCATGTAGAAATACAGCCAATTATAGGGTTTAAAAAATATTTACAGGACAAAAAGTCACTATTTTTATACTGCCTTCTTCATTTATTAATTAACGAATTAACCATACTGATAGGTGTATTGAAACTCAAACAACAACAGGTATTGTCGGTATATTATCGCATTCATTATCATTATTATTATTATTAGTATTATTGTTATTATAGTCTGCAGTGCATCCTTCGCAAATTATACGCATAATAACGCGATTCAAGCATAACACGTACATACTTACATTGAACATTGTTATCATTGTGAAACAACAGTAGTATCCAAGTTTAAATAAGTTGCGGTATGATTTTATTATTATGCACTTTGGTTGAGAAATATGTGTATAAAGAATACAAATATCACCCTTTTTCATATAGTGAATCAATAACTCGAAGTTTTTAGAATCGCTGCTAAATCAAACGTAGCGAATCCGAAATTGGAAATAAAATTATTGTTTGTTTTGCAGTCTCTTTAATCTGAAATCATGTTGAATTAGAAAATTATTCAACTTTCCAAAAATGATGCCACATTCTACAGGTCGAATTCCTGCTCCACGAATGGTCCTAACCGAATTTGAAAATGACAAAAAAAAGATTCATAATAGATTCGTTGTAAGAATATATTATAATACAGCAAAAAACAAACGTCTAATATACTTTGAGAATTTATTTATCTTTGTAATCTGGTGCTCCAACAGGTCCAAGATCGTCTAGAAGACTCGCCGGCTGGTATTGCGAATCCAGTTTGCCAGGCGTGTGACATAGTTGACGATATTGTACACGGTTTCAAATCATCGAATGATCAAAACGCAAAGGAATTGACGAGGCTCTTGAAGAACCCACACCTCAAAGCACTGCTCGAAACCCACGACGCTGTCGCCGAACGTCGCGAAGCTACTTCGACGCCTGATCAATCATTTGTAACCAACAATATGCCAGCCGATGACAGAGCCGTTGCTGTTAGGGTTGTCGGGCTGCGAAGAAACCAGGACGAGCCATTGGTAAGTGTTGATAAGAAGTTGATGTATGAAAATCTAAGTTGTAAGCAATGGAAATCCACGAAATTACAATAAACTTTCATCAACTAGGCATTAGCGGAACTGTAGTGTGGATTTCTGTTTTCAAAGGTTTTGCAGTCTATCATTCTTCGATTTTCAATTTTAATTTTAGGGACTAACGGTGCAAGTCGACGACGTAGGAAACCTCGTGATAGCGAGAATCTTGGGTGGTGGTACAGCGGCGCGTCAGGGTCTCTTGAGGGTCGGTGAAATAGTTTTAGAGGTTAACGGTAAGGATGTTCACACACCGGACGAACTGCAACAAGCCATACACGAAGCCAAGGAGAACCTGACATTAAAATTGGGACCAGGACTCGCCAACGACGGTTCAAGGCCTCTAAAATCCACGGTATCTATTCCCTTTACACAAATGTTTCTAACAGTCAATTTAACCAGGTCGATAAATAGCTATTTATGTGGCATGCCCGTAAACCGCCTGTTTTTTTGGCAAGGATAAAGATTTCTGGACGAGCTGAAGCTAGCCGGAAGCGAGCCGGAAGCGATTACTGAAATTATCCGAGCCAAAAAACGGTTTACAGGCATGACACACACAATATTTTTTACGGTATGGGCATTGAAAAGCAAAACGAAGAGTGAGGTTTTGTCGCAATCTGTTCGACGAAGCTACTTTATTCGGCAGTTTGGGATGCGCACTTCGAACTGCGCATCAAAACTGCGGAATAAAGACTTTATTCCCCAACTTTGTTCGCTGCCGTATATAGCGTCACTTTACGGAACGAAAACTGCCACAAAAAGTGGACTTTTCAATGCCCATGCTGTAAAAACTAATTTTCGATAATATCGGTAAGTTATTTTTAACTATAATTGAATGTGACGATTTTTGAAACCATTTTTCAATCCGCAGTGTTACATGCGAGCTCTTTTCGACTACGATCCGTCCGAAGACACATTGCTCCCATGCCGAGAGATCGGTTTGCCGTTCCAGAAGGGAGACATCCTGCAGATAGTCGATCAAGCAGATCCAAACTGGTGGCAGGCTCGCCGAGTAGAGGGCGATGGTCTGGGTGCCCCTGGTCTGATTCCTTCACTGGAACTTGAGGAGCGTAGAAAGGCGTTCGTTCCACCAGAAGCGGACTTCGTGCACAAGATAAGCATCTGCGGCACGAGAATATCGAAGAAGAAGAAGCGCAAGATGTACCAATCGAAGTTAAATGGCCAGTTCGACAGCGCCGAACTTCTCCTTTACGAAGAAGTCGCCAGAATGCCCCCCTTCAGGCGCAAGACTCTAGCTCTCGTTGGGCCACGTGGCGTCGGACGGAGAACCCTCAAAAACAGGCTCATCAACAGCGACCCAGACAAGTTCGGCACAATTGTACCATGTGAGTCTACTACGTACTTTATTAATTCCCAAAATCGAGGTTTTGAACGGTATTGAGATGGTTTTCAAACAATGTAATGGCGATTCATTCTCTGGAGAAATTATACGACAACACAAAGGATGATACTGACGTTGTTTGATATCTTTTAAAGTTGAAAACCTTGGTGGAAAACTTCTTGTCGTTGCGACAAATTTATAAGAATTTCATTCGCATTACCAGAAAGAACATTCCTCTTGTCTTAACCTTTGGTTCGAAATAAACTTTGGAATCCTTCTTTTACGAACTTTGAAACTACGGGAAGCTTCGGTCAGCTGGAAAGGATTTAAAGTGTTCCAAAATGGTTTTCAGAACAAGTTGTAGTACAACATCAAAAATGAAACTGATCAAAGTTCAAATGGTTTGGCTAGATAAGTTTCCTTATAATTTTTCGACCCTGGGACTGTTTAAATGCAATATTCCTGCGTCGTTTACATGTTCACAAAGTAAAGAGTTTCGTCTAATCTTGGAATGACTTTTGCCAGATACATCTCGACCTCCGAGGGTGTTGGAGGAAGATGGAAGGAGCTACTGGTTCACGGACCGAGAATCAATGGAATCTGACATACTGGAGCACCGTTACTTGGAGCACGGTGAGCACGGTGGTCACTTGTACGGAACGAGGTTGGAATCGGTTCGTGAATTGATAAGGGCAGGGAAGATGTGCGTGCTCGACTGTAGTCCGGCAGCACTGAAGATACTTCACAACAGTACGGAGTTCATGCCATACGTTATATTCATCGCGGCACCTGGCATGGAGCAGCTAAAGTCGCTGTACGATCTCGGAAGGTCGACTGGCGCCAGTAGCAGAAATTTGACGGTAAAAATCAGTTCGTTGGCAATCGGTACACAAGCGATTGGGCCGATTTCTGAATTTTTTGACATTTCAGATAAAACCATATAGATTATGGCTGTTTTTGTATAAATATTAATTCCGCAATGAGCCTTTAGAGACGTGATTTTGAATGGAAGCAACTTGCAGGCATCCCTTTAGTTTATTTTTAGTTGTTTTGAATTATAGATTCTATCATTATCGAATGGGTTTTAGAAAACTTCGACAAATTACATCGTTCCTATGTGAAAGGAAACGAATTTGAAACATATGTCTTCAAGGCCTTTTCCGATACGTATTGAACGCTGATTATCAGTTTTTCCCTCGTACTTTTTAAGATCGTAAAACAGCATTTTGACGATTCGGCATGGTAGAATTTTGTAAATATATTTTATATCAAGTACCTATAGATGTCATTCTCGGAACAACTTTTTCTTTTCGTATAAACTTATTTTGAAGTTATGGTAAACTTTTCTGAGAAATATTCCCCCCAAAAAACTAACCCTCTAACGTAAAACCGAATATATTTGACTTGCATAACTATAAAAAAATTTAACTTATACCCTGTTAATCACCCTGCGCGTTGATATTTGATTTATATCAACTTTAGGGATCTCCAATAATGTCTTTTTATCTTTTCCTCAAATCTAACCACCGCAGATTTTCGATTAACGATGAAATATTTTTAGTAGACCGAATCCAGAGCAAAAATAATCTCCAGCTTATCTCTACAAAAATTTCTGCATATATTTATCTATTTCTATATACTTGAACTCATGTCCTCTACTTCCTATTCGTAGGTCTTGTGTCATACATGTATGTATTGGTCGTTGCCAAGCCCAGCGTATATTACTATTATAATTATTATTGTTAAAACTTTAATTTGAGAATGCCCGTAATGATTGACATCATTTTTTTTTTTTTTTTTTTTTTTGATTTTCATTTTTTTGGTACTTTCGTATGTCGATGTTGGCTTTGCTAGTTTGACCGACAAAGCTCCATCAGGTTTAGCTCAAGGCGAGCTCGCACCCTGGAATCACTCGCATCCCTATACGAGGTTTGTAAATACAATTAAAACATATTATCTTTGCTTTAATTTTTTATATATAGACCGTGTACATATAATATAAATACGCATGAAGTATTGTGTACTATTATTTGCATGAGAATAATTGTATCGTTAAAAAACAAACTCTGGGATGATGTAAAATAATTAATATTCACGGTTAATCTATTTACTTTTTTTTTTATTTATCTATTCACCCAGGAGGACGATCTGAGATCGACGCTCGAGGAATCGGCAGCTCTGCAGCGTGCGTACGAAAAGTACATAGACTTAGTAATAGTTAACGAAGATTTCGACCAGACGTTCAGACAAGTCGTTGCCGCGATGGAGGCGCTTGCAACTGAGCATCAGTGGGTACCGGTGAACTGGATTTACTAGTACATATGAGAAACATATATACAAACACCAGAAGAAGTATTGAGTATTACTATTACAACACGCATATACATACATATATATAATAGTAATATATCTATGTGTAAACTTAAAGCAAACAAGTTCAAAAATATAAGTGAATACAAAGTAAGAATAAACTTATTATAATTAGGTATATAGGTATAACTTTATAGGGATCTTTAGTTCACCATTCGTAACGTTACGTATATCGTATAAGTGTATGAGTTATAGATTATGCCGTCCAATATTTTTAAGACACCGTACTCAATTATTAGCTGTATTATATACCTACAATATTGATGTTAATTAATATGAAATATATGATTGTGTGCGGTACCCTTACCTATATAATGTCGTGTGAGAATACTTTTTCTGCATTACATACGTATGCATTATACGTATGTAATTCGATTTGATTTTTCTTTCCCTTAATTATATTTGCCATTGCTTTACGGCAACTATACAATACAATCATAATAATTGTTGATCGATTAATATATTATTTTCTGTACGTAATGTCTGATCTACACATACTTACTCTAATATATTTTTACGATATTTCCAAGTCACTGATTAGCTCCGAAAGTAATTGTATAAGATACATATATATATATACATAGACAATCAACGAATGTCATGAAAAATTTTCTTTCTCTTTTAATTTTCATTATAACCTGAATAAACCCGTAAATGTGCTTTTTGCAATGAAATCATACACTAGCGTGTGTATATAATATTTTTTCACAGACATTTTGTCATGTATATATACTAACATATATATATATATATATTATTGTTACAAAGGGTAAAATCACCCGCTTTACCCCCTTTTCTAATGATCTAGTAGTCGGCATGTGACGCAAGAAAACTAAGTCTTCTTATGTCATCAAATGAATAAGGTTGCTGCGTCAACCGCTATTATTGTAAAAACAGATCTGTTTCAGACTTTGAGCTGATAACACGTTCTTTACCCCAAATACATTTTACTCAAAGCATATTTCTCATTTAGCGCCTTTTAATTGCTCACCTAACTAAGCTTCTTACCCTCGTTTTATTCGTTACACCAAAAAGTGTAACACTGGTGTCAGAATCGGGATTTAAAGCTTTTCTTTCGTGAGTCAATTCAGTGCGCGAATTTGAAGATGAGTGTCAGTCGTTCGATCCGCTCACGCCGCCGGGAAAGTTGTGGAGATAGCCCCTCACTGAGAGGAGACCTACAAGTTCCCGAGCCAATTTTTGCGGCTCCAGAAGCTGCACCGACGGTGACCCCTGTTACAACACCTTCGACGCCCACCGTCACCGCTTTAGACCTTCTGAAGGTCCTTCAGGCTCAACAAGAAACAGCTGAACGTCATCAGCAGCATCTGATGGATCTTCTACAGGAACAACAAGAACAGCGTCGACTGGATCGCGAGGCCCAGACACGCTCAGAAACACAAATCATCGAGCTATTCCAGTCCACAGTGTCGGCTCTTCAAGCTAAAAATCAAGCTCAGGAGTCTGGAGAACCGGTCGCTACTCCCAGAGTTTCCCCGGTACCCACTCCCAGGATGGTTCCTATCCCGACACCCCGGACTTCTCCTCGCCAGATCTTTTCGGATCAGGCTCCCCAGGATTCAAGGTCTGTCCCTTTTATTAGAGAACTTGACTGTTCTCCGATTTCGAGACCTAGAATAATAACCGAGACCTACTTTCCCGAGCCACCATCAAATGCTCAACCTCATTTCCCACAATCAAATCAAATAGATAATCAGAGAGTATTCCGAGTCCCCTCTCAAACATGTGAAAAACCTATCTGTGCGTTAAAACCGCCTATTTTTGACGGAAAAATTCCGTGGGCAGAATATGAAAGACAATTTAATACAATTGCTAGACATAATCAATGGGACTCCGCCATGAAAGCTCATAGCCTTGCCTCTTGTCTTAGAACGCCAGCTTTGAACGTATTGACAGCTTTGTCAGAAGAAGAAATTTCTGACTTCGAAAAGCTCAGCTCCGCGTTGAAATTAAGATACGGTAATGATCATTTGACAAAATTATATACTGCTCAATTACAAACTAGGAGACAAGGACGAGACGAAGACCTTGCCTCTCTCGGACAAGACATAGAGCGACTGTCGCGAATAGCTTTGCCAGACCACGAACCGTCACGTAATATTTTAGCGACACAAGCTTTTTTAAACGCTATTAACGACCCGGAAGTTAAAATGGCCGTTGGAACGTCGGGTTTAACTTCCTTACGAGAGGCAATGGCCAAAGCTCTCGAGGTGGAGGCCATGCGAAAACAATATTTTGGAGCGAGCAAACTCCGCCAAGTACAGGTGGATAATAACACCTCTATAGAAAAGAGAGGTGGTCGTTCGGAAGAGACCGAGTCTCATAACCCGAAAAATAATAAAAATTACCATAATAATAGAAATTTTAAAGATAAGAATAGTCGCGGTTCTTCTCAGAACTACATTAGAAGACCTCAGTACGTCAATGACAGAGTAGACAATAGGTTTACTACCCTCACTTGCTTATTTTGCAACCAAAAAGGCCATGACGCCAATCACTGCTTCGCGTTAAAACGCAAAGCAGAGTCTCAGACGCAAAGCTCAGATTCAAACGCTTATAATTGGCGAAATAGAGAAGTGATCAGGGAAGATAATCCTCCACAGGCAGGTACCTCTTCCAACTTCTAACTCAGCAAAAAAACTCTCTAACAAATTAACCTCTTAGGATTAACCTCTTTACCTGACAAAATTATGGAAACATCGATTTTCCAGCGACGATTATTTTATTGAAGCTCGTCGCAGATTAGGAAATTTTCGAGACTTTGAGTCTCATCTACTCAGAAAAAAAATTCCGCTCTTCTCATTCAAGCGTTCAAACTCAGAGTAAATCTCGTTGTTTATTTGCGAGTTTCCCCAGAAACCTCTTTTGTTCGAATTAATTCTCGTGCACGCAAGGAAGAAACAGAGATTCCTCTGCAATTGCTTAGAACTATTCATGAAGTTCATGAAGATTGGTTGATTAGAGGCACATTTTCTTCTTCACCCGCCCCCGTTTTGGTTATTAATGCCGGAACTAAAGCTAACCGAATTTACTCAGATTTTTGCATAACTATCAAAACTCGAATTTAGCTATTACTTAGAAAAAAACTTAAAACTCAGAAGACAATTTTGTTTGTTTTTCTTGTCAGTTTTTGTTTCTTTCTAGAAGATTCTTCTTGAAATCGAGTTTTGTGTCGGACCAGCTCTGATTACTTTATAATCTGAATAGAGCCACGATTGTTATTTTTCATGGTCGATAAGCGATTATTTGATTTTCACATTTTTCTAACCCATGTGTCAGTTTTTGTCAGCACTTTTTCAGGTTGTTTTATGACGTAACCTGATTTTCCTTTACCTTCTCCTGGTATTTGAGGATGACTGAAGGCCCCGATTTTAAAGAAACACTCAACGATAATCCAGATAAGATCGTTTATTTTTTCTTTTAAAAATAATAAAATTTATACGATCCGTGCTTTTCTCAAATTCGCTTAGCGAATTCGGATTGGTCTGCCTTCACTCACGTTTGTCCTCCCAATCTAGGGTGTGCAGTTTCCGAAAGAATTCGGGACCGGCTCGCCTCCTTTTCCTCTCCTGTTCCCGTGGTCTTTCCCCGGATCATTTTGACCAAATTTGGATTTTCCTGATTTCCGGAATTTGGAAACTGGCCGCTCCTTCGGATTTTACACGAAGTTATACACTACACACTTTTTACACTGACCTTTGTGAAAACATGGCACATAAAATTTTGAAAATTAAGCTTAATGCTCGACTATCTGTTCAAGGCTTTCTGTGGTTTACCTTGAGACTGTGGGCAAATGCCAGATAGCAGAAAGGGAGTCTTTGAATTTTTAGAGCCACAGCTCCGACTCACCTTCGAGCGTCGTATACTAGATCAAGATCGTTATTGTTTTAATTTGTTCGAGTCGGGACGACTCTTTTCCTCAAGGGGGAGTAGTGTTACAAAGGGTAAAATCACCCGCTTTACCCCCTTTTCTAATGATCTAGTAGTCGGCATGTGACGCAAGAAAACTAAGTCTTCTTATGTCATCAAATGAATAAGGTTGCTGCGTCAACCGCTATTATTGTAAAAACAGATCTGTTTCAGACTTTGAGCTGATAACACGTTCTTTACCCCAAATACATTTTACTCAAAGCATATTTCTCATTTAGCGCCTTTTAATTGCTCACCTAACTAAGCTTCTTACCCTCGTTTTATTCGTTACACCAAAAAGTGTAACACTGGTGTCAGAATCGGGATTTAAAGCTTTTCTTTCGTGAGTCAATTCAGTGCGCGAATTTGAAGATGAGTGTCAGTCGTTCGATCCGCTCACGCCGCCGGGAAAGTTGTGGAGATAGCCCCTCACTGAGAGGAGACCTACAAGTTCCCGAGCCAATTTTTGCGGCTCCAGAAGCTGCACCGACGGTGACCCCTGTTACAACACCTTCGACGCCCACCGTCACCGCTTTAGACCTTCTGAAGGTCCTTCAGGCTCAACAAGAAACAGCTGAACGTCATCAGCAGCATCTGATGGATCTTCTACAGGAACAACAAGAACAGCGTCGACTGGATCGCGAGGCCCAGACACGCTCAGAAACACAAATCATCGAGCTATTCCAGTCCACAGTGTCGGCTCTTCAAGCTAAAAATCAAGCTCAGGAGTCTGGAGAACCGGTCGCTACTCCCAGAGTTTCCCCGGTACCCACTCCCAGGATGGTTCCTATCCCGACACCCCGGACTTCTCCTCGCCAGATCTTTTCGGATCAGGCTCCCCAGGATTCAAGGTCTGTCCCTTTTATTAGAGAACTTGACTGTTCTCCGATTTCGAGACCTAGAATAATAACCGAGACCTACTTTCCCGAGCCACCATCAAATGCTCAACCTCATTTCCCACAATCAAATCAAATAGATAATCAGAGAGTATTCCGAGTCCCCTCTCAAACATGTGAAAAACCTATCTGTGCGTTAAAACCGCCTATTTTTGACGGAAAAATTCCGTGGGCAGAATATGAAAGACAATTTAATACAATTGCTAGACATAATCAATGGGACTCCGCCATGAAAGCTCATAGCCTTGCCTCTTGTCTTAGAACGCCAGCTTTGAACGTATTGACAGCTTTGTCAGAAGAAGAAATTTCTGACTTCGAAAAGCTCAGCTCCGCGTTGAAATTAAGATACGGTAATGATCATTTGACAAAATTATATACTGCTCAATTACAAACTAGGAGACAAGGACGAGACGAAGACCTTGCCTCTCTCGGACAAGACATAGAGCGACTGTCGCGAATAGCTTTGCCAGACCACGAACCGTCACGTAATATTTTAGCGACACAAGCTTTTTTAAACGCTATTAACGACCCGGAAGTTAAAATGGCCGTTGGAACGTCGGGTTTAACTTCCTTACGAGAGGCAATGGCCAAAGCTCTCGAGGTGGAGGCCATGCGAAAACAATATTTTGGAGCGAGCAAACTCCGCCAAGTACAGGTGGATAATAACACCTCTATAGAAAAGAGAGGTGGTCGTTCGGAAGAGACCGAGTCTCATAACCCGAAAAATAATAAAAATTACCATAATAATAGAAATTTTAAAGATAAGAATAGTCGCGGTTCTTCTCAGAACTACATTAGAAGACCTCAGTACGTCAATGACAGAGTAGACAATAGGTTTACTACCCTCACTTGCTTATTTTGCAACCAAAAAGGCCATGACGCCAATCACTGCTTCGCGTTAAAACGCAAAGCAGAGTCTCAGACGCAAAGCTCAGATTCAAACGCTTATAATTGGCGAAATAGAGAAGTGATCAGGGAAGATAATCCTCCACAGGCAGGTACCTCTTCCAACTTCTAACTCAGCAAAAAAACTCTCTAACAAATTAACCTCTTAGGATTAACCTCTTTACCTGACAAAATTATGGAAACATCGATTTTCCAGCGACGATTATTTTATTGAAGCTCGTCGCAGATTAGGAAATTTTCGAGACTTTGAGTCTCATCTACTCAGAAAAAAAATTCCGCTCTTCTCATTCAAGCGTTCAAACTCAGAGTAAATCTCGTTGTTTATTTGCGAGTTTCCCCAGAAACCTCTTTTGTTCGAATTAATTCTCGTGCACGCAAGGAAGAAACAGAGATTCCTCTGCAATTGCTTAGAACTATTCATGAAGTTCATGAAGATTGGTTGATTAGAGGCACATTTTCTTCTTCACCCGCCCCCGTTTTGGTTATTAATGCCGGAACTAAAGCTAACCGAATTTACTCAGATTTTTGCATAACTATCAAAACTCGAATTTAGCTATTACTTAGAAAAAAACTTAAAACTCAGAAGACAATTTTGTTTGTTTTTCTTGTCAGTTTTTGTTTCTTTCTAGAAGATTCTTCTTGAAATCGAGTTTTGTGTCGGACCAGCTCTGATTACTTTATAATCTGAATAGAGCCACGATTGTTATTTTTCATGGTCGATAAGCGATTATTTGATTTTCACATTTTTCTAACCCATGTGTCAGTTTTTGTCAGCACTTTTTCAGGTTGTTTTATGACGTAACCTGATTTTCCTTTACCTTCTCCTGGTATTTGAGGATGACTGAAGGCCCCGATTTTAAAGAAACACTCAACGATAATCCAGATAAGATCGTTTATTTTTTCTTTTAAAAATAATAAAATTTATACGATCCGTGCTTTTCTCAAATTCGCTTAGCGAATTCGGATTGGTCTGCCTTCACTCACGTTTGTCCTCCCAATCTAGGGTGTGCAGTTTCCGAAAGAATTCGGGACCGGCTCGCCTCCTTTTCCTCTCCTGTTCCCGTGGTCTTTCCCCGGATCATTTTGACCAAATTTGGATTTTCCTGATTTCCGGAATTTGGAAACTGGCCGCTCCTTCGGATTTTACACGAAGTTATACACTACACACTTTTTACACTGACCTTTGTGAAAACATGGCACATAAAATTTTGAAAATTAAGCTTAATGCTCGACTATCTGTTCAAGGCTTTCTGTGGTTTACCTTGAGACTGTGGGCAAATGCCAGATAGCAGAAAGGGAGTCTTTGAATTTTTAGAGCCACAGCTCCGACTCACCTTCGAGCGTCGTATACTAGATCAAGATCGTTATTGTTTTAATTTGTTCGAGTCGGGACGACTCTTTTCCTCAAGGGGGAGTAGTGTTACAAAGGGTAAAATCACCCGCTTTACCCCCTTTTCTAATGATCTAGTAGTCGGCATGTGACGCAAGAAAACTAAGTCTTCTTATGTCATCAAATGAATAAGGTTGCTGCGTCAACCGCTATTATTGTAAAAACAGATCTGTTTCAGACTTTGAGCTGATAACACGTTCTTTACCCCAAATACATTTTACTCAAAGCATATTTCTCATTTAGCGCCTTTTAATTGCTCACCTAACTAAGCTTCTTACCCTCGTTTTATTCGTTACACCAAAAAGTGTAACATTATATTATATATATTATATATGTATATCGTCACCATTGCAAGTAATGATAATAGAGATTATACTGACTTCAAAAAAAATAATCATGAAAATAACAAATTTAATAAACATATGGTGTATTGATAATGGCAAATGTACACATCATATATCATCATTCGTTTTTCACCTGTGTAAATTAGCAACAGGAAAGAAAAAACACTTAAGAACTTAATAATAATAAAGATTTATTTGAAAATTTATCCGCGCTTTGTATTTTCATTTACAATCGTAGTATAAAACATGTCGATGGATTTTTTCAATTCGATCTTAGTCTCTGTATCTAATCACCAATCGTAAAATTATATACATCTCAAATAACAGTTTTATACACGGTATAACGTATGAATATTCACATATGCAAAATAACGATGCTTCACATTAATCAGTCCACCGACTATATAACAACTTTTCAGAAAAACATTTCTTTACCCAAAACAGAATTTTCGAAATTAGAGTTCAAAAAGGCCCGAACAAACTTCAAAATGCCGTACATACACTTTGAACACTTATGAACGGGAATGCCTAAATGAAGAACGATCCAGTGAAAATGTACGCGAGTTGTTGATTCACGTGGCAAACACGGCAATTATGTGAAATATACCGATAATATATCTATTATCGCACACCAGCTTCCGCGAAACCAACACACTCACTCACACACATTCATCGACGTCATAGCGCCACTGGCGAAACTTCGACGCATGCGTGCGCAATAGACGAACACAGATTCAAACACGGACCAATCGGAGAATGCCGTCTGCCAGTTGACGGCTGCGCGCGCAGCTGAGTCTCAGTATTTTCTAGCAGCACCGTCGCTCCTCGAATTCGAGACTCTATATTATTGTCCGCGCGAGGATTCGACTCTATGTATGCATGCGCTGTGTTGTGGATACAACTGAAAAGTGGGAAGGACCGCGGTCGTGGCACCGTAGTGCGTGTGGCGTGTGCTGGCCTATGCCGCAGACATCTGTAATATAACCTCACAAAATGAAGATATCCGAAAAGCTGCGTCAGTTTGACGCCTATCCAAAAACCATCGAGGATTTCAGCGTAAAAACATTCGGCGGAGCGATTGGTGTGTATTTTATTCGATTATAAAAACATTAACGAACCCTGTGATCGTTGATTCGACTCAACAAGTAAATAAATAAATACTTGTGTATAATATTTTTATGCACGCATGGTAGATTGAAAATTTATAGGAACACATGCTCTCGGTTTCTCACAATATTCTCTTCATTATCCTGCGTTTGGTATCGACAGTTTTCTTTCTCTTGACAAGACACAAGGTTACTGTCAAAATTTCTCTGTCGCGAGATAATCGTCTGCTAGATTAATGTTTCCTCTAATTTATCATAAACTTGATATTCTAGTTTATTTGTCTCTGCTACGTGACGATGACGGCGAATTTAATTTTTTTTTACTTTCAATGTGGTTCCAGTTACCATTATCAGCACAACGATAATTCTCGGCCTTTTTATGTCCGAATTGAGCGACTATTTCACGCCAAGTTTGAGCGAGGAACTGTTCGTCGATACTTCGAGGGGTTCGAGATTGAGGATAAATTTGGACTTAATAGTTCCCGCAATATCCTGCGACCGTAAGTAGAATAAAAGAAATTAGAAAGTAAAATAACAATAATCACCATTGGTTCTTGTTGAAAATGTTCAGGAAATCTCAGAGAATCTTTAAAAATCGTTTGAAATCACGCGAAATAATTCGCGATCGTTCGCACCATGTGATCAATTTTTTTTACATGGATTTTCCAATATTTCGCAGTACTTTCCCTGGACGCAATGGACACGACAGGAGAGCAACACCTCCAGATAGATCATAATGTATTCAAACGGCGGCTCGACCTTGACGGAAAACCCATTGAAGAGCCGCAAAAAACTGGTATGAAAAATTAGGAAATTAGTTGAAAAATACTTTCTCGAATATTGCTTGTTTCGCGAAATTCAGCGGAGAAACATCAATGATATTTAAATGATTGAGAATTTTGGCAACTTGAGCAAATTTCCTAATATACAACGTTCTGTTCAAAATAGACGTATACATAAATAATTTGAAAGGCTTTAAGCGAATTTTATTTCCCCTTGTTTCAGACATTGCAAACACGAAGTCGCCGGAAAAATCTACCGAAGCGGTCAGTATTCAGAATATCTCACCATTTTGGGTTTTCTTTTCAAAAATCATGGATCTTTTGAAAATTCTGATTTTCAAATAAATGGACAGTGAGCAGCAAAAATTAAAAAATCTATACTTCCTGATTCTAAAAGACCACCGATAATCAATTTAATTTTATACTCTTGACGATTTTATTTTTCAAATTTGAGACACGAAATTCAATATTCCTGACGAATTTTTTTTAATTTTCTATTCCACTCACTTTTCCTTTGGGACAGAATATATTTTTATTTCTATGTTCAGCCAGCGGAAAATAGCACCGTCGAGACTTGCGGAGATTGTTACGGAGCCGCAAGTGAAGCACTCGGAATAAAGTGAGTTTTAAAAATTGGATTGATTCGATTCCACCGTTTTGTGTATAACTCGGTATAACCAAGGTCATAATTTTGAACATCAGTTTTTTGCCCTTATATCCATATCTGTGTTGAATAATTCTTGAATCATGAATTTCAGGTGCTGTAACACTTGCGAAGAAGTGAGAGAAGCTTATAGAATGCGGAAATGGGCGTTTCCAGACCCATCGACAATAAGTCAATGCAAAAATGATAAATCCGTTGAGAAAATGAAGCACGCCTTTGTGGAAGGATGTCAAATATACGGATACATAGAGGTGAATCGCGTCGGCGGGAGTTTTCACATCGCACCAGGCGAAAGTTTTTCCGTCAATCATGTGCACGGTAAAAAAAAAATCGTTTACCTCCTTCGGGGTGTTCTTTTTCCCTTTTATTCACAAAACGCAGTATATAATCAGATATTTAACTCAATTTTTATGCGATTGATCGATTATTTCCGATACCTATAGGCAGAGATATTAAGAGAAGTAACGTGTTTTTTTTCTTCTCAGTAACATTGAAATTTTCAATGTGATTCAATTCATTACCGTTTTATTATTGTTGCCCAGTTCACGACGTTCAGCCTTACGCCTCAACGCAATTCAACATGACACACAAAATACGTCACCTAAGTTTCGGCCTCAACATACCAGGAAAAACGAATCCAATGGACGACACGACGATTGTGGCTACGGAAGGTACGTTGAATCGTTTTTACGTTGAAATTTTTTTTCGAGTATCTTAATACATAGATATTTTTTCTGTATGAAAAAAAAAAAAACGATCCATAATTTAACTATTCTCACAACTGGTAATATGTCACCGGAAATTTTCATATTCGTCATTCAGCTGCTGCTTTTTTTTCCATTCGCATTGCATTTGTTGATGCATTTATGACTCCATTGAGCAATAAAAATACGGGCAAAAAAACGCTCTACATAATGAAAACTTCTGGTAGTTTGGCGGTATAATTAGGTTTTTTTTATCCGTTCAAAAACAATTTCTCCCAGTCTACTTTCTGTTGTTTTCTTTTAATAAATTTACAAATCAGAGGAAAATTATATTATTAACTATACCTTTTTCTCTTTTCTAAATTAATTAAGTGATTAACAATTTTTTCAACATTCACTTTATGCTTGCCGTCATTGTTAGTCTTTTACTTTTGTTTTACTAGCATCTTATTCCAGTTCCAATAGCCATAAATGTACCAAACGTTCCACCACCTTGGATCATCACTTTACCAACGTTGTTAATCAGCTCTCTACCCCTCATTCCATACCTGTTCAAATCAAATTGAAATTATTTCATGGCAAATCATCAGCAATTCTGTTACTGTGTATCAACTTTCGGTTTCGTTGAATTTAAAATTAATTTTTTGTACATAACGATTTTTTTTAAACGTGTCATTAAACTTATTTGTAAGACAAACAAAACGCAAATTAGAAAACTAGCTTTCGTTTCAATACCTTCGGCAAATTAACGTTTTTATTTTTCTTATGGTACTCTATTTAATCAAAATTATGGCTCAAAGATTATGTAACAATTGATCGTTTATGTATAATATAGTACAAAAAATTAATTTCTTCTTTCACGGATACAAAAAGTGGAAGAAAAATACTTTGGACAATTAGTTCCTGACAAAGTTTTTCTCAATTTTTACGTATACCTAAGAGCTGAAAAACCACCGAAAAGTGCGCCAGATGCCATTCCAACGCAAAATCCAATCCCGAATCCCATTTTCATTCTATCCCAACACGAGGGACTCCCTTGTTGATACGCTCCTCCCGGTATGACAGGCATGTTGATTTATTTTATTTTTTCGTTTCGCTAAAACGATGGTGTAGAGAAAAAAAATGTAGTTAAATTAATCGACCGATTTCAGGATCTAAGAAGGCACATAAGAAAACTGCAGAAAAAAAAAACATTTCATCAAAATAAATTTACAGAAACGAGTAACTACGTTGATTTTTACGCAAGTATTTTTTAGGTTATATCTGCGGGTTGTAGGTTACGTTTTCCTACGCGAAATATATCCTCGTTTCTATCGCCACTTTTATTATTACGATCCGATACTTCAATGGCTATCGTACTGAATATCATCACGTTCATACTTACTATTATCAACTCTTGACTATTTTTCAACTCTTTCTTCGAGTATAACTCTTGATAATAATTTCTTTCTTGAGCCTCAACGTCCGTGTGTTACAAAATTCAGCACGCCGCCATTTTAATATATCCTGTCGACTGTATGTGGCCTTGATCTTTCTTGTGACGTCGCTTTGGCTGCGCGCGCATCAAGCGCATGCGCAATAGATGTTGAACGTCACTTGCCATGTGCAACGGAAAATTCAAACGCAAGGATACTGAAAGTGCACTCTGATCGCAATTTGCGGTTATACGAAACCTTATTTACCTCAACATGACTTATCATGGGATCGAAAAAGTATTCATACGTAAAAAAAATAAGAAATTATGAACTTTTGTTCTATGTTTTAGGTGCCATGATGTTCCAGCACTACATAAAGATTGTTCCAACGACGTACGTGAGATCGGATGGTTCGACGTTGTTGACAAATCAATTTTCGGTTACGCGACATTCGCGTCAAGTGTCCCTGTTCACGGGCGAATCCGGTATGCCGGGTATATTTTTTAGCTATGAATTGAGTCCGCTGATGGTTAAATACACCGAGAAGGAAAAATCCTTCGGACATTTTGCAACAAATTTATGCGCTATAGTTGGCGGTGTTTTTACTGTCGCTGGTTTGATAGACTCGATTCTTTATCATTCCGTTAGAGCGATACAGAAGAAAATTGAAATAGGAAAATTTAGCTAGAACTTTCTGCTATGTAATAATTATTGATGTAATGATAATGCAATTCATTGAGTAAGATACCGAGATGAAGACAAAAATACAGCTACAGCTCATGAGAAAAATTTATATGTATGTATGACAAGGAAAATGGTGTAGGAAAAAAATTGATTTTCTAAAAAAACTATTAAATTATCGCTGAGGCGTGGGAACTTCGCGTAAATTTATGTTTCTCTAAATTGTTCTATCTCACTTTAATGTTTTTCCTTTCGCTTCGTATTAATGCAGAATAATATACTATATTCTAAATGTACAGACGAAGAACGTGAAAACAATTATAAATATAAAAATAATAATTTCAAGAAACAGAACATCAAGTGATAAACGCATAATTATTTTATTTAAATCGTTACTTGTGAGTTTGAGAATAGGAGAAGAAAAAATGCCAATGAGTATTTCATAATAATAATAATGAGAGTATAAATGTACATTATTATTATCGATATTTATTGATAATTATTTAAAGAAATATTTCATTCACTGACGACCCTTAAAAAAGCAACGGTCAAAAATAAAAATAAAAATGTAAAAAAACTTGCACAGCAAGAAGCGAATCAAATTAGTATAAAAACAAACCGCGTGTCGCCAGGAATTCTTTGAAACGAGATTTATCATTATGTAACCTAAATTTTGATTTAATTGTCGGATAATACAGAAAAAAAGATGATAATAATAAATTTGTACAATTTCTTATTTATATATTACACCCGACGGTGAGAATAGAATAAGAAAACCCGCAGTTTATATAATGTAATGATTATGAGGGCATACTACATACCTGTAGTGCGATAAATATAAATGAATAAATATTTACGGTAAAAACGTTGTACTGACGTTGTTTTTCTTACTTATGCTATTAAAACTTTATTGATTTGTTATAAACATGTACAATCCATCAAACTTCAATGATACATTTGCATCATCATTCTCATTTACTATTTTTCATAATTACAAGGTTTTCAAAAACTTGTTGAAAGTTTCTACCGGCACCTTGGCAAACTCCATACTAAAGTCTGAATCCGATTTCAGTACTAGGCCTTGAAGAGGAACATACAACGGTTTTTCAGGATCATACTGAGCCCTGTTTAATTTTTCCAGAAACATATGCCTCTGTTTGATTCTGTGCAATCTACACGTCAATATTAGTGGCTGCTGTGTTATGGCATCGTGCGATAGTTTCATTGTGTTGTGCACATAGTCAAAAACCTGGACGACGAATGAACGGTCTGAAAATATCATTAATGTTGAGATTATTATTGATTTTGTTATCACTCAAAACTTCTGTGTTTGAGATTAAAATAAGCTGATACAATTCCGGTTGTATTGAGAAAAAATCTTCAATCGTACGAATAGAATATATTGTCATAATAACATCAATGTGAGACTTGCTTTTTGTCCAAATGCCTGGATAATTGCATATAAGAATCTTGGTCTGACGATTATCAAATCCCATTTCCTCCTTAACAGCAAAAGTATTGACATGAATGTGATTCATGTTGTAGGTAATGAGTTTGGGCAGTCTGGTGGCGAGGTTCCTGACTTCATTGCCACTGAGACCGAATGTTTCTTGGAAATATCCAAGCCTGGTGTCGATTCTCTTAGTGCTGAACATTACCCAATAGGGATTTTTCATAACAATTCGAGTGATCATATCTGGTTTGAAATTGTGAGCACTAAGGTATCGTATCCTGGTGTAAAGATCGTCCAACTGCTCTTTGAATATTAATGGATTCTTGGTGATAAATTCGCCGAGGTAATCGGTGGGGACTCCACAGTCGGTTAAAAATGTTATGTGGTATTTCATGTCCTTCTCAAAGTCCAAAGGCAGCAGAAACTTCATCAAACCCTTACGTTTCTCGATCTTGGCAAAGTTCACTCCGAGCTGCGCAAGCTTTTGTATCATTGGCGACTCGTTTGCGTATGCCGCAAAATTAAAAGACGCTGGGAAATCTGGAACGATGTGCGAAAGGTCAGAATCGCAGGGGTCAAGGGGACCTGGACGATCTTTTTTAAGCTTCTCCATCGCGAGATCGATGTCAATAATTTCCTGGTCGTACTCATCGTTTTCCACTATTCTTTGATCTGCTCTTGAATCAGATTCTGTGCTCTTTGTTTCAACGGCTTGTAATCGAACGCCCAAACTGTAATCAAATTCTTTTTTTTGGGCGACGATGTTGCTGGCGAATTTTGAGCATTGGCCTATTCTGGGAATGGTCAGAGATGCTTCCAGACTTTTAATAGTGACAGTAAGGTGTCGACTGCATTGACGTAACACAGCTATTGAGTAGCAAGATAACATTGCTTATTGTTTTTTGAGCCTGTTTACTTCCTGATTGAATTTGTTTTGAGGTTATGTTCTATGCCGGGTTGTTTCCGAGGTTGTTTCGCTAAAGAATTCACCACTTTTAGGGTGATATTAACCGTTTTTCATCATTCTTCTTAATTGCTGCAATAATTAACGAAGTGGAATATCGACAAAAAAAAAAAAAAAATTGAAATAAACCAATTAAGCGTGTAAAACACTCGCAAACGTGAGAACTTGATTACAATATCCAACTGCCAGTATCTTCTGCCAACTGTCGTCTGCTTGGGGTTAGGCAGATTCTATTTATGGTTCTATTTACGATTCTATTTACTCCATGAATTCATTGAAAGAGATCAGAACTTGTAGAAAAATTGTTCCGAGCGTTTCCGAGAAAATGGACGGATGGTATAATTTTTTTTTCTGTACACTTCACCAACTTTCAATCACAATTTAATTCGTGAAAATATGTAGATAAAATAGAGAGAACGAAGCTTTCTCGTGAAAGAATTGTTTTGTCGGAAAATTCTGTTTGGCAACATTAGGGAGTAATGTGACGTTGCGAATTAATTATAATTAAATATATATACTTTAGAAAATACGGTGCATCAAAGAAAATCCCTCATTGTCCGTAGGAATTTTTTTTCAACGTGCACTTCGCAGAAAAAACAAATCACTTCTGTATATTTACTGGTTATATTTATGATGGTTATTGTTTTGAGTTTTGTTTACATACCTTATATATGTATATATTGTAACCTATGTCATTGAAGAAAGGCACTTGCTGGATAAAATCTTGATCTCGTTTGCCGTATTTCCGAACGATGTTCGTCCTAACTCACTTTTCATTTGTTCGTTCTCGATTGATAAGACACCGCGTTCGTTTTAAAACGGTTATACGCAAAACCACAAAAGACGATCGCAATATTTAGACTAGATTTCAACTGTTTTTAACCGTTTTTCAACAGGTCGTTATTACACCAAAATGTCTGTCGGACATTCGACATGTATTAGAAATTAGCAAAAATGCCTGCACGGAATGCGTAAGTAAATGTTTCAAGTCGATTGACAGGCTGTTATACCTATAAACCAAAAGTATACGACGGACATAATAATGGCCATTCGCTGCCAGATTTATACTCCAAAATCAAGTGAAGGTCGAATATTCCTCAGCCAAAGATGATTATCTTCAAGCATGTGACACCGGCGTTTCTGTTCTCGTAATTTATTATTCAATAAAAAAAATTGTGGAAAAGTAGGAGAAAAACCGGCGTAAATACGATCAGTGTCTAAAATTTAGATACATCGATGATAAACAAACAAATCTAACGGCCCAATTGTTACGGGTTCGAAAATTCTACGAACCGCAGCCGCTTGAGCAAGGAGTGAGTAAAAAAAACTGATCTTTAAGAAAAAAAATTCGCAGCCTTTCGATGCTGATAATTTACTCACATGTCGATTTAACGGAAGCGTTGCCTGCGCTGATGTCACTTTGTAATTGATGAGGTGCGATTATGCCCCCGACTGAAGTCTCACGAATCGAAACTGCACTTGAAGTTATGCTTACATCGACGGAACTCGTTGAATTGCTGAAGATTCAGCCTACAAACGGTCATCCGCGCACCTTTCCCGCTTAAACTGAGTCCTGACACTCTTGACAGCTAACTTCAGGGCAGCTGCCGGCTCAATCCGCTCAATCAGCTTTCCCCGAGTCTGCCAACATTTCCCTCTGAATCCCCCTAAATTGGAAATAAAATCTCCCTAGATTTATCCCCAATAAAACGGCGGGTACGGATGGTCACTGCGAATGGCATTTGCAAATAATATCAGCGATCATAAAATCGACCAAAAGCTTATTTACGACTATTAACAATAACGATTTCAGTAAAGGCAATAAGAATTTGATGCCTTAATATTGTATGGATCTGGAAACAATTCTTGGCGCCACTAATGATCAAGGTTTTACCATACCGCATCATGCCGTCATGCAATTCATGAAAAATCTGTAAATATTGTGGAATTTTTACTCAAGTAAAGGGCTGATGTTACTAGAGAGTAATACAACTCTTCACATTACTGTTTTAAAAGGTTGTGTGAAAATTGTTGATCATTGTTTCTACCCTCATTAAGAATATACGGACATACCCTAGATTGATTCGGCAAACCATTACGGGCCGACAGATGGCGCTAGTGTTTGATGATAATAAATCCGAGCTGTTACCAGCCGAATAAATCAAAAGTGAGTCGGTCCGCGTACGGTACGCATCGGCTCCTGCGCCATCCAATTGTTGTGCGCTCTGAACTCAGGGCTGAATATACCCACGATGGATGCTAGTATCGCTACCACAGAGAGAAATACTCGTCTTACTATGTCTATTTTTTTCGCCGGCTCGGGGACACTTTTTCCGCCGCTATACTTCCTCCATGCCGTATATGCTGTAAGCCTAGACTTAGCCTGACCCTAGACTGAGTCACAAATTAAAAATATACTGAATTATTGAAAAAATTAAACATATGGTACACAAGAATCGTACATCTAACAACTATGATTTTGAGGTTTCATTCATTGTTTGAATTCTGTGTTGTCGTTGATTCATTTGAAAACGAATAATCGATAAGGGCTGTTACATCGGAAGTGAATGCCTGGACTTTTCAAAATCAAAATATCATTTATTGTATAGGGTTTATGTATATTCTACGTGAAGAATTTAGCAATTGTTTATCTTTTTAAATTAGCAGACTTTATTTTTATGTCTTCAAATCGAAATATATGTACGATGAGTTCTCTGAATTATTTTTTACAGTTCTAATGGCATAAATGGCATTATGCATGAGATTAATTTCTGATTTGTTACATTATTTTAGCTTAATGGATTTAATCACGTCCAGCTCCTTGTATTTTGGAGATTTATATAGTGATCTATTTTGAATCCTCCACCGTGACAAAACCATCTATTTCGCAATTAAAATGAATATCATCCACTTTCTGCATTCATAAAAATTATATTTTATTTCCGCTTTTTCGTGTTGTCGAGCAAATTTGAATTTATAAAAAAAAAATCGATGTACCGTGGTAAGAAACTCAATACTTGATCCGATATTTTATCGATGAATGAAATCGATTCTTCCAAAATGCGATACCCGCCTGTTTATTTTGCCGCGTTCAAAAGTGTGAACAACTTCGTGGTGGCTTCGTGGCTGCCACAAGCCAATGTCGACAATGATGTGAAGCTTGTCGATGGTCGAAGTCTGTCAGACGTTTGTAGGTTATGTTCGTGAAATTGATGCGGTTATTATGAAAAACGAAGTGTAAATTGGTCACAGATGAACTATGAATGACAACGATTCAATTTACGGGACAACCCTGTCCCAGGAGTCCATGAAAGTGATCGCAGAGAGCATTGGGGTTGGCAATCTTCCTGACGAGGCTGCCAAGGATCTCGCCGAGGATGTAAGCTATAGACTGAAGGAGATCATTCAGGCAAGTTACGACAGTATTCTCCGTTTTCCCCCCTCAATTTACTCATATTCGACCAATTTTCAACTCTCCGAAGTCACCACTGAGATAAAATTTGAAAATATTTTATCTGGTTTGTCTACTTTTCGCTTTTTATTTACCCCATTTTGCTACCTCTGGATATATTTAGTCTTTATTCAGCCATATCGATGTAAAATTTCAATCATACACTAGTCATATTTTGCTATTTTTCATCGTTTTCGCATTTTCGTGGGTATTGAAAAGGCATTCATAGTGTAAACATTGTGAATACACAAGCGCGGTTAGGTCGCCATCGTGGTGGAGGGATTCAAGAAGTGCGAATGTGTATGTAAACCACATTCGCATACAGCCTTTCTATCGTTCCGATTAATTTCCTCATTCCGTCTTTCAGACTACCATAGACGCTTCATGCTCTTCGTACTAATTACCTCATTTTTGGGCACATTTGGGCTTTTATTTTATCATTTATGACTGTTTATAATTCTTTTTGGTTCATATCCCTCTTTCTATTTAATTTATACAGCTGTTTCTGTCTATCAAAGGTCTTATTTAATTAGTTTCGACCATTTATTAATCTTAGATTAATTCGGCGATTTCCGAACTAATCGTGATTTTTTTATGGCAAATTAATGACAGATATTAGTTTTAACTGTTTTCGACTGTTCAAAATTCTCTCTCAGCCATGATTGGCCATTTGTTGATCCCCTTTATCCAATTTTTGCCTGTTGGTTACTCCTGAATGTATTTCATCCTTGATCAGTCATATTGTAATATTGTTTCATTATTATCCTTTTCCTCCTCATGTTTTGATACATTTTGACTGATTTTAGCATTGCTTTAGTCATATATGGTCGATTTTCACAATTTTTTACCATAATAAAAGAGATTTTTCTATTTCCAACAACAGATAATCGTAATCACCTTCATCTTCATTTTTTATACCCTCCTTAAATTAACTTCTCATACATCTATTCAGGATGCAGCGAAATTCATGCACCACAGTAAGCGTCAGAGAATGACTGCACACGACATTGACCACGCGTTAAAGATAAAGAACATCGAACCAACGTACGGCTTCTTTGCGCGAGAGAACGTTCCCTTCAGATTTGCATCGGGAGGAGGTAGAGAATTGCACTTTGTCGAGGACAAGGAGATAGACCTGAACGAAGCGGTGTCCAACAGCCAGACGTGGCCCAAGCTTCCACTCGAAGTAACGCTGCGGGCCCATTGGCTTTGCATTGATGGCGTCCAGCCGACGATCCCAGAAAATCCACCTCCTGTATCCAAGGGTGAATTGACGAGCCTTATCGGCCATTTACGAGTATTTGACTGCTTCATGATGCTGTTTATCTGACAAATAAATCCAAAAAATTTCCAGACGCGCAAAAAATTGAAAGCGTTGATCCGACAAGCAAGCTCACTGCCAAGGGTCAAAGTGTCGGCATTGGCAAGCCTGGAGGAGGAGGAAAGAGTCAAAAATTGCGAAACGTCGAGACGGTGCATGTCAAGCAGCTCGCCACTCACGAACTCAGCGTCGAGCAGCAACTCTACTACAAGGAGATAACCGAGGCTTGCGTTGGATCGGACGAGGCTCGCAGAGCTGAAGCACTGCAATCTTTGTCCGCGGATCCTGGTTTGCATGAAATGCTCGCCAGAATGTGCACCTTCATTGCCGAAGGCGTCAGGGTCAACGTGGTGCAAAACAATCTTGCGCTCCTCATTTACCTCATGAGAATGGTCAAAGCCCTTCTCGACAATCCCAGCCTTTATCTAGAGAAATACGTGAGTAATTCGTCGCAACAAATTTCACAATATAGCATTAGCGGCGGTCACGATAGTTGAGAATTCAAGGAGATCATGGAAGTCACAAAAATCTATAATGAACGAATCGTCGAAGAAATTACAGATATATCTGTAATTCCTTGTTTTTTGATTTGTTTCTTGAATTGTTTCGAACCTTACCGGTTTCTATTGTTCTATTTTAACCAGAATAGATCTGATTTCAGCTGCACGAGCTTATACCGTCTGTAGCGACTTGCATAGTCTCTCGGCAGCTGTGCATGAGACCCGAAATGGACAATCATTGGGCGCTGAGGGATTTCGCATCGCGCTTGATGGCCCAGATATGCAAGAACTTTAACACGTCGACGAACAATGTGCAAACCAGAGTTACTCGCATGTTTAGTCAGGCGCTGGCTAAGAATAGTCAGCTAAATCAATTCGGGGTAAGAAATTATCGACATCCTTATCTGCGATTAACAGCACACTAACACTTCTGTTGTTTGTAGACGCCCTTGGCCTCGCTCTACGGAGCGATCGAAGGGCTCTCCGAGCTCGGACCAGAGGTGGTCAAGGCGCTGATCATTCCAAAGATAAAATCCATATCGGAGAGGATCGAAAGCTGCATCGAGGGGCCAGTACTTTCCAGTATCGATAAAAACGGTGCCGGTCATATCAAGACGCTGTTAGTTGTGAGTGGACTTTTAAACTACTAGGAAGTCTCTTTGCCGTTGACTCAAGATTGCATTGGCTTTTTCAGAAAGTTGTCGCTCCTGTGTTGAAAGGCATGCGTCCTGCTCCGGATTACGTCGAAGAGTACAAACAAGACTTTGGGTACGTTGGACCAGTGCTTTGCGCCGCTGTTGCTAAGGCTCGAATCCAACCTGCGCCTCTTACCACCTCCGCGACTGCCGCCACCACTCTCACCACAAACCAGCAACAAGGGCCAACCACTGTGGCAACAAAACCGCTCGTTCAATCAGGTGAAATATCAGGTTTCACAAATGGAAAGCCAGGGAAATGACACAAGATTTTATTAATATTGTGGCAGTTTTGCTGAATTCCTCAGCGATGTTTAGAAATCCTATGACAATTGACAGACTCCCGGTAATTCTAGGAAATATTCGCAGATTAAGGATCTATAATTCAAAACAGAATAAATTATGTAAATAATTTTTTATTTGAAACCGTCCGAAGCTGTGTGTACTGTGAATACCCATTTGAAAATTGTTAGAATTTTTTTCGAACATCTCAGTAGACAGAAAATGATTGAAACCTATCGAATCCGATTTGTTTCGATGATTTGCCGGTCCAAGTTTCACAAGAAAACTGATGCATGATAAGAAAGTCAATATGACTTAATTGTTCAATTGTTTTGAATATGTGTCTAGGGATTTGATATCTTTTCACTTTGTTGCGTTTGAATTGCAACAAAATCACTTCGAATGTTCGAGGTGAATTTTTTTTTACCAAAGAATCGAACAGGAATACATAGAAACGGAATTGGGTATTGCAGGTTGATTCCAATTGGAATTGCGTTATAATTCGAACATAACAAAATGGCGGAAAACCAAATCCGTAGACACACATTGAAAAAGATAGAATGATTAATTCAGATTAATGTCGGCATAATGCAGTATGTTTAGTTGATAATTTAGAATTGGTTGAAAGATGTGAAGACAAACTTGTTCCAGTAGGTTTGAATCTTTTTTTTTGTTTACTGGGATCCGAATATCTTCAATCTTCCGAAATTCATTCACTTCACGTTTGAGACTGATCTCTGATTTCAGTTCCGGCGGGTAGTCCAGGCCAGCAGCCTCCCAGTAGAACGATGATACTGGGTTCCGGCAGGGGTGGAACAACGCCGACGGGTGGCTGTCAAAAGTTCGTCATACTTCAGTCGAGATCGCAGACACCGACGATGCCGAACGTAGTACAAACACCAGGCCAACAACAGCAACAGCAGCAGGTCAAGATAACGCAAAATAGTTCTAGTCATCAACAAAAGCAACATCTTCAGGGTAGCACCCCAAAACTGGTGGTGGTTTGCATGCCTAGTAGTAACCAGAACGTCACGACCACTGTGTCTCAGGTACATAGATCAAGTCTATACACCGAATCGCTACCTCATTCTTTCTTTTTCCTCTTTTCTCCACTTTTATGCTGTTTGCATAAAGTCGCGGTCTTTTTCTATACTTAGAAACACAATTGACATCGGGTAAGAGTAATATCCAGTCCGTTCAATCGGTGAAATTAAGATACATAGTAGAGTGGTTCATTTTTTAACTTTTTTTTTATTAAGCTGTTACTCGAAAAATTTATGACAAATCCGTAAGGCGTACACAAAAATAAATAAAAAATATTTTAGTAATTGTCAGCGACCTTTAAATATTTTCCTACTGCCTCCAGGTCTTAACGACAATTTTTTTTTTTTTTTTTTTCAATATATGTCATAAATTTTTCCAGTAGGACCTTAAAAAAAAAAATAAAAAGTTAAAAAATTAGCCGCCCTATTAGGCCAGACGGCAAGTAATGTAGACTGGAAAAAAATGTTGGCAAAGGTTTTACTGCTTTAAATGGTTCGTTAGCGTGCGATTAGCGAGAATCTAGGTTTTCCCTACACGCTTAAGATCTGCGTCGGTCTCCATGAGGCTGCAAAAGTGCAAATTTTGAATTTTAATTTCGCAGCAGTAGCCGCGCGAAGATATTCTTCCTTACCAAATTCCACTCTTCTCTCGTTCTGGTGACTGTTGACAATATGAATAAGCACGTATTGCATAAGTTTTCAGTAAAAAGGTGTAGAATTTTGGTTAAAATTATAAATGGTTTTATTTATTGTGGCTTTCATTTAAAACATTTCTGCAGCGGGTCAGTGATATCAATTTAATCGTCTTTTTTTTGACAAAGTACAACGTTCTTGGGTAAAAGGTTTGTCCTGAATTGGTATTTTACCAAAAGTTGATGTTTTAGCAGTGATTTCCTGTTCTTCAATCCTACCCTTGTTCTCAATCAAACGTGACTCGCTCTCAAAATCAATCATGTAAATGTCTTGTGCAGCTGACTGCTCGAACTCTGCATCTATCTCGTCATCAACGTTGATATTCTCTCCTTCAATATCGATATTTGTGCAGGACTGGCCCCGTCAGCTTTCGCAAATTATAGAGCGACGCAGCCCAGTCTTAGTGCAGCTAGAAGCTGCTCGACATCCTTGTTTGCACTTGCAGGATATCGTGCTGAGAAGTTCTTGCGGAGCAGCGTCTTTTAACGTAGGAATAAGGGTCAGTCCATTCCTCATACTTTTCCAGCCTCAATCTTGCGGACTCTTCTCGTTTCCGTACCACTCTTGAACCTGATGATAGGTTCTGAAAGAATTCCGACGCGTAAAATACCAATTCAGGACGAACCTTTTACCCGAGAACGTTGTACTTTGTCAAAAAGAAGACGATTAAATTGATATCACTGAAGCGCTGCATACATATGTTTAATGAAAGCCACAATAAATAAAACCATTTATAATTTTGACCGGAATTCTATCTTTTTTCTGAAAACTTATGCAATATGTAGCTTATTCATATTGTCAATCTAACGAACCATTTTAAACAACAAAATCTTTGCCCAAATTTTTTCACGGTACTGGATGATTTTTGTCGCTCCGCCGCCTGGCGTATAGTGCATAGAGCTTTAATCCGGGAGTACGTTGATTTTGTTATGTTCTTTGCTGTTGAACTCATTGTTGAAAAATTTACGACAAAAGTACAAAATCAGCAGGTCCATGTATATGCGTAGTTTATCGACCGAAGGCACAGTGTAGTGAGTATTTGTAAAATTTCAGCGGTCTATTCTTATCTGCTTACTTTTTTTTCCTTCGCTTTCTCGTACGTTCAGATGCTTTCTTTGAACAATTAAGTTCCCGTCCCGTCGGACACGGAAAGATGAAAACGGAATGAAGTCAAACCGTTCTATAAGAATTTTTTCACATTTACTTCACGTAACTAAATTAGAAAATGTATTCACCATAATTTTTTATTCTTACTCTTTACAGGCCAGTCTTACTTCTAAACCACAGACAGTCTTTGTTACTCAACAAAGCATCGAAAGATCTCTGAGCCCCACCGACGAGCACGCTTTTCAATAGATTGAAAAATATATTTATTAATAAGATTTCTACTTATATGATAATATTTTTTCTAATACTTAATTGTAACGAACAAAGCACAATGTTTTGTCTAGTTATAACTCAAGTTAGTTAAAAAAAAAAAAAGAAAGGAAAACAACAGAAAGAATACAATACCAACATCTGTTTTCCTACTTTTCGTTCGTTTGTGGTTTTCCAACCGGTAACTAATTAACATTGGTCATTTCATTGCTAACGTCGGTTAAAAATGACGTTTTAATTTCATTGCGATTGAAAATTTCTGCAACTCACCTTGCGGGTTAAAATTTTTTTCGTTGAATCAGCTGACCGATTCACCGAAAAAAAAGTAAAAATTCAGCTAATACTTCATGGTTACAGTTTAACACCGAATTCCATAAGACACATGAAACCCCGTGAGGGTGACTGTGCTTACCGATCTTTACAATCTTCCGTCAATGATAATGACTGGAGGGGAGTTTCATCTTCGTTAACGGTATCGTTCGGAGTAGTTGATGCCTGTTTGTGAATTTCCGAACTCCGTAGATACGATGATTCAGCAATTTCGGAAAGTTTTTCTGCCATTGTCTTACCAGTTTGTTGAAGCATTTGAAAAAAGTGACCGTTTCGATTTTTCAACAGCAAATGAGGGTGATTAAACTCCTATATGTCAGATGAAGAAAAAAGAAGAAAACAAGGTTATTAGTCATATAACACTTTGCTTAACATCATTATTGTTCAGATTTGGTTGGACCGTGAAATAGCTGACGTACCACAATACGGCCTTCTGCCATGACCAAGACACGATCACTATCCATTATTGTGTTTAATCGGTGAGCTATCGTCAAGACCGTACAATCAGCAAATCTCCGTCTGATGGTGTCTTGGATAAGGGCGTCGGTCCTGGAAGCCAGAAAACATAATCCAAATTGAAATAAACAAGACAACTAATTAAAACGATGACAAATTCGATCTCGTTTACACTGACCTACGATCAATATTGGCGGTAGCCTCATCAAGAACGAGCAGTCTGTTGTTCCTGAGAATTGCTCTAGCCAAACAGATTAACTGGCGCTGTCCAACGCTGAAATTGGCCCCACCACCGGCGACTTGGAATCCAAGGGATTGTACCGCATTGCCGAGTTCAACCTCCCTTAGACTGTCCCATAGAACGGCGTCCGAGTACTGTTCAAAGGGGTCCAAATTGTAGCGGAGACTCGCTGAGAACAAAATCGGCTCCTGAGGAATGATCGAGATTCGCGGACGCAGCTCGTGCAGTCCGACTGACTTCGTGTCGATCCCATCTAATCCTATTTCACCTTCAAGACCCTCCCCAGTCAGTCGAAATAGTGCCGAAATGAGCGAAGATTTACCAGCACCAGTTCTTCCAACTATTCCAACCTTCCAGCCAGGGTTTATCTTCACGTTGAGATTCTGTGAGGAAGAATGGATTTCATCATGTACTGACACGGTGCGGATATTTCCGGAATGGGCACATACAAATTTGTGTTGATGGAGAAAACGAGAATGATAAATTCTTTAAATGTCGTAGCTACATGGCGTGTCAGAATAAAACCATACCTTCAAGACTGGTGGTTTATTATCGGCATATTTCATGAATACGTTTTTGAAAGTTAAGCCGCCATTGGAAGGCCAAGTTACAGGAGGCGGCTTTTCGGTAGTAAACGGTCCTTCCTTGGGTAAGTTCGTATACTGTAAGACTCTTTCTACCGAGGTCATCTGTGAGACCACCTCAGCAGCCTGTCTCACTCCGTATTGAAACCATCCAGTCATAGCCAGGGATTGAGAAATGGCAAGACCGACAGATCCTCCGAGAAAGTTTCCTGGAAATCGTAATTTCCCTAGACCGGATATTACGATATATGCAGCACGAAATCTAGAGAACACAAACCATCGTCCATAAGGATGAACGAAAAGCAAACACAAGCGACCAAAGCTCCCGAGAAAAGATCGAGGACGAGTCCTAAGACGGATGTTCCCGCAATCGCGAGGTACCAAGCACTGGTATGCACGTCTTGAAGACGGTCGAATTCCTTTTTCAACATCAATTCCGCTGGTGCCCCTCTACTTCGTATCGTTGTTAACCCATCCAGGGTAGAACTTACGTGTGAAAACATGGGACTTTTTGCTAAAAAATTTCGAAAAATACCGTTTGATGTATGGTATCTTAAAAGTATCACGTGATTATCCTTGACCCTTAGAAATGGTAAACATTCTAAACTAGTAAATCGTACTTTGAATTAATGAAGATATATGTATAGCGCTGAGCTTTACCAATGCCTTCGAGCCGTTTGATGTCTTGGGCCGTTTTGAGGTAGTAGAATCGAACTGTGTAGAAGACTCCACCTATGATAATTATGGGGATAATCATCCATGGGTTCACCACTGCCACCATGACCAACATTCCTACCATCATAGCCAAGATTTGAATTGCTTCTAGCATCGTTTTCGGTAGCAGCTCATCCATTGTTCCGATGTCCTTCGAGAATCTGTTGAGAATTCTTCCTAGGGGAAGATTTTGATAGACAGAGAAACCGACGAGAAGGATCAGAAGAGTTATTAAGCGAATCATTCAGAAAACTTCTCGGTGAGTGAATTTTTTATATCGGAAGATTCATCCTTGCAACATTAACGATATTTTTTACATCTTGTTATCATATGTAACGTACCGGAAGGATTATTGTTGAAGAATCTCATGGTGGCTAGTAAAAGATTGGAGAACATAGAATTGTGTATATTGTGACTGGCACTAACACACATCTTGACGAAGAGCATGCTGCGCAGTGTAACGAGAATTATGCATCCGATTACACATCCAGCATAAACGTAAATTGTCACGTCTTGTTTAAGTAGACCAAACTCATCAAACCAATCCGATTGGTATGAAGAATCTCGCTGAGTGTTGCCAGTGTCATTACCATGGCTCGTATCGTTGGTATCGTAGTTTGCTGATTTCAATTTGATTCTGCGGGCCTCTTGATTGGTCCAGTAAGTTACCCAATAATCTGTCCCGCTCGCCGCTACTTGCGCTATTACAAACCCTAGCGCAATGAGAATCAACGAGCAAATATTACCGCCTGCCAAAAAGTAGCTCCAGTATACTTGGTTTGACAATTGCCCAGTCTCCACCTCTTCGTCTGTCACATCTTTGGGGTCTTCGATGCTTTTTGCAGATTCCTTCAGCTCACCATCGCCATTTACAATTGTCACTGGCATTATCTGGTAATATAATTTCAATCATTCATGGGATTTAAATGCAGAATCATTGATTCGTATCGATTCACAATTATTGACGTAGCCAGTTGGTGTCTCAGATACACATTCTATACCCGCATTTGAACACGGCCTTGATTTCATGAATTTACAGACTACATTTCTGAGATTACCTCCTTGCTTTCTGCATATTCCTCGCAATTGTTTTCGAGTGATGTGTCATCGTTGGATTCCTCTGACTTTTCGAAAGTTAATACGTGGGGATTAGACTGAACCAGCTCTTCATACGTCCCGTGACACTTGATAGAACCCTGGAACCAAACAGTTATCAAAGAATGTAGATAACGGTAACGATTAGCTTCTGGATGAAAACAGGTTAGAACTTACGTTATTGAGAACTATGATAGTTTCGGCTTGCCGAAGATATTGTAGTTGATGAGTAACGAGTATTCGAGTTTTTCCTTTTAGGAAGCCGTTTATGCATTCTTCGAATAATTGACGACCTACTCGAGCATCCACAGCACTTAGAGGATCATCAAGCAAGTAGATGTCAGCGTCTCTGTAAACGGCCCTGGCCAGATTGATTCGAGCTCTTTGGCCCCCGGATAAGGAAGCTCCTCTCTCACCAACAAAGCTCATGTCACCCTGGGGCAGTAGTTCGAAGTCTTTGACCAGTGCACAGACTTGTGTCACCTGGGAACATTGTTCAAGGTTCATGAAATTTTGTGAATACTTGACCAGTGACATGCGACATACGTACTTCTTCGTATCGAGTTTTGTCATATGATTGTCCAAATAGAATATTCTCGCGAATGGAGGCGGAGAAAAGCCAAGGCTCCTGACTTGCATATGAAATATGAATATCGCGAATATTTTTACTGGTCTTGATACCGTTTTCACTAGTGTAAAACGATAAATTTCCAGCTCCAACTTTTAACTCCCCTAATATCAGGTGAAGCAGGGATGATTTACCAGAGCCGACAGACCCTACGAGAACAGAGAGTGATTGATTTTTTAAATCCATCGATATTTGGCACAAGGTCGGTGGCAGCTGGCCATGAACCCAGTTAGCTGCAACGTTCGCTATTTCAATTCCGATTCCATTTTTTGCCCGATGGTTTGGGGTCATCTTTTCGACAGACTGTATTCCGTTGTTTATCGGTGAGTCAAAATTTTCCGGATATTTTACCTCTTCCAAAAGCAAAAAGTCCTGCAAAAATGATTCGGCGTTACAGTGAAAAATAATGACAACAATTCGCCAGTCGCAAATCAGTTCTAAAGGGAAATGAAACGTGCAGTGTAAAACCAACCGTTAGCCTTTCCAAAGACACAGCAGTCTCGCCAGCCAAGACAACCGCTTGTGGAAAGCAAACAGCGCATGTTACTTGTAGTACGCTAAATAGCGTAGCCAATGAGAATGTGATATCTGCAGTAAGAGAGTTTCCGGGAAGTACAAACGCAATCAGTGTTAAGAAAAGAGTAATTCTTTCCGAGAATAACATAATACTCAAATATATTCCTCTCAGGTACGACGTATAACCGATTAATTTCATCTCCGCCGCTCGAACTTTTGACACTATCAAATCGAACGGTTTTTCCCACGAATACATCTTGATTACCTGTTAATGGAAAATATTGTTTCGTAACACGTGTCTCTAAGGACTGTCAATAATGAATGTTTTGCAATTCTAGACCGAATCTTGAATGCTTGAGGTAATCGTTACGGAAGTATGAACAAATACACACAGCACCTGTATTCCGGAAATCAGCTCACTCATCAGTTGGACTCGTTCATCCGTCTTTTCCGCAATTTTAGATCTCAATTTCGCGCTGATATTGCTTAAAGAACCTTGAATAGGTATAGCTTGTATTATCATGGTGACGACACCTGCCAACGCAGCAACACCAACCGATTGCCACATGACGTACCCAATCAAAACCACCTGTAACCAAGTGAAAAGTCTGCATAAGACTGCCAAAGAGACTTCGTTCGACCAGCCGCTACCTGAAATGGCATAATCCAAACGAAGTGAGAGAAGATCGGAAGTAAATCGAATCGGGCAACGTCGTTGCTGATCAAATTAGCCACTTGTCCCGCAGCTGCGTTATTCATCGCCGCCTGATCCAGACGTAAAACCTGAACAAAAATTTACCAGTAAATCCGGCGTTCTAAATTCATCAGTGGTCCGATGTAACGGCATGACCTTTCTGTATATTAACGAGCAGCATGCGACCCTTGCGCACATTCCGGTCTGCTGAGTGCGGAGATTTGTATGATGGATGATGAAGATGATCCCCAAAGTTACAATAACAAGGTACAAAGCGTAGAGGAGAACTTCGTTTCGCGTCGTTTCACGTTCGACCTGATTGAAGTAGTTGATTATCCACCCCTGGAGTATTGGTTGTAGAATACGCAGTATCATCAACTCCCCAAAGAGGAGCAGCCCTTGCATCAGGTATGGTACCCAGAGAATTCGAATCAACGCCCACATCAAACTTGGCCTTGGCCTTGGTTGCTTTACCCCATCTTTCCTCAGAAGTAACTCTCGGTCCGCTTTCGTCAGCTCCTTTTTCCATTCTCTGGTATAAGGAATCATACTCATGCAGTATCACGCACGATAGATTGATGTTCTTGTTTAATTATATCAGAAAATATTTACTCCTATCTTGCACTATTTCGAAATCTGTGTCAGTTCTCATGAAAATAAGCTTATTTTCTGATATGATATCATTCAAGTGCTTTTCTGGCATTTTTACCGTTTTTACGAAGGAAAAATCATGCACATAACTCGATTTCGAAGTAGGAATACATGGTCCCCGGAAACGACTTTTTAGGTTTCCATTTGAGATAACGCATAAGGCAGAAACTGACGTTATGGCAGTGGATTGATACAAAAATCTATGAACCAACACAGTTATCTTTACAAGTTTAAATATGAATCATGGGACATTTCAAACAAAATTTTACAATCATGCAAATTTTGTTTACTTTTATTTCGTCATCCGCCAATGATTGCCCTGTGCAATACTCTAGTCATAGTAGTACAAACATGAATCTCGATACATGATCAGAATTGCGTGAAAATCAACGTCTACCTCTCGCGCGTTATCAGTTCATGCTTTTGCAGTTGTTTCTTATCTCCTTCATGACTATCATGTTTTTGTTTTAATTGCTCACACTGATTTAAGAAATCACTTTATTCGTACCATTAATTTGATATCATTAAAAGTTTAATATTCTCGCGAGATCGACACACGTATTTTTTTTATAGAAAATTCAGATGCAATTTAGATGATTTCTCTAAGTCAGATTTAGACGAATTTTGAAATTTAGAAACGACCTAATTTTCTACTTTAAAGTAAAATTAATAATATTCTTGTCCCACCAAGTCAAAATTGATGTACTTGGTAAAATTTTTATTTCTGTATTTCGATTAGAAAGAAAAATTTCGGTAACGCACGGCAACATGAGTAAAAAAATTGAAAAGCTTTGTGTGAAAAAATTCTTTCATCGCTTACCTTTCAAGACGATCTCCGAGGTATTCGGATTCATCAGATTTCAATGGATCATACAGATCTTGTAATTGCAAATTGTGCCTCGATCCCTTCCAAAAAATCGGAAATGTCCACCTGCAATTATTTGTTGTATTATTTTTATTCGGCACAATTGATCAATTAATGTATTTATATCTTTGTTTTACGATCAATAACGGCTTGGGTCGAATTCGCCAATGCACATTGCCCACCCGAAAAACAACAGGCTGAGGAAATTCGAATTCTCCTCGAGATTTTTCCGGTCTCGTCTCTTTTTGCTCGGTTCCATGTTTGAATGTGTTCACTTGACGCCCTTCACTTGGTCGCACAAAAGATTCTCGCTTGTCTCTTCAAATCTAATATCCCTACTGGAGAATCATTCTTACTTCTGTTCCTACCACGATTCTGATAACGAAACTGCCGACATAAATTACCCTTCTCTTGCGTTCAGCTTAATTGATCAGCGTATCACCATCACGGAATACAGGCAATTATAGTCTTATATACATATATATATATATTACAGATGTTTAAATGCCCACTTACGATTCGCGAAATAGAACCATGTATAAGCATAACGCATATTATATTGGTCCCTCACAGATATCTATTGTATCTTCTTCTTATATCAGATATGTATTAGTTTATTTGACGTATACACCACGCTGCATGTAAGCCGATAATGTCGCATATCTGTTATCAAATACAGATATACAGCTTCTCAGATGTTCTTCTTCATTTTTCACGATAAGAAGAATTACCGTACGTCAAGTTAAGTCGTTAAGGAACATTAGAAGGGATAATAGTAACACAGAGACCACAGAATTAAAATACTATGTAAATAAAAGTTTAATTGAACTGATATGTTTACGGAAGAACCCGAAAAGGTAATCAACAACCGTTAATAAAGTACTAAGTCATTTTATTCATATGCATACAAAGATTCTTAATTGTGAAACAAAGGCTATCATCCTTAATCACAGCCACGGGTTTGGAGTGTGATACTTTGCAAAGTGGCAATCGTTGAACACAGCTTGTTACAGATGAGAAGGTCGCACATGCACAGTCCTCAATGCTTTTCTGTTTCCCGGACTGGGAGGCGGGGACCAATATTGACGTTACGTAACACTCCATTGAAGACGGGGAATTGACCTACAGTCATGGGTTAATTTGTACAACACGCTTTGGTGGCATTGGGAATAGTTGTAAGTTCTTGAATTATCGGGCAATGCTATCCAGTTTGTATGGCGGAAACTAAGAAGCCGGTGACCATTAGAATAGGCAACTAACTTTTTAGGTTCACGTCTAATTCTCGTCTTTCAGGGTCACTTCAATGGGACGTCGTAGCATTGCTCTTGAACCTTTCAGGGATCAGCAGTCATAATCGAATGTAGTGTTGATCACATAAGGAGTGGCGAGGACTGTAAAAATTGGGTGACGCAATATGTGGACAACTTTTGAACTTGATAAGGAATGTGAGTGCACGTAACGATTTTTATTTTTTTATGCTGTGACTAAAGAGAGATATACGATTTATTCGCTGGCAGTAGTGATGCTATCGTGTGACGTCTCTCGGTATTTAATATTCAGTGACGTTTGTAGTTACGTTCGGCAATTGCAGCAAGTTCATGTGCCACTGTTGTTCCAGTTTGTTGAAGCATTTGTGAAAGGTAACCATTCGGATCTCTCAGCAGCAAATGCGGATGACCGTACTCCTGAGTGACAAATTGAAAGCATCAAGTGGTTTGTCCTTCACTTATTTAGTGGTTTGCGAAGCTGTCTTGAAAATTTACGTACCAGGATTCGGCCTTCTCCCATAACCAAAACTCGGTCATTGTCCATTACCGTGTTCAATCGATGAGCTATCGTTAGAACTGTGCATTCTGCGAATCTTCGGCGTATGGTGTTTTGAATCAATTTGTCGGTGCTAGAACATGATGAAATCATCTGTGAGCTTACTGGAATTCGCTGAAATTAATTACCAATAGCGCAGAAGAATTAGCAACGGATTTTATCATTGAAGGAACAATAAGGACTTTGAAGCGATCGACACTTACTTACGATCAATGTTGGCGGTAGCTTCGTCAAGCACGAGGAGCTTATTTTTCTTGAGGATGGCTCTGGCCAGGCAGATTAACTGGCGTTGTCCAACACTGAAGTTGGCTCCACCTCCGGCAACTGGAACGTCCAGGGATGAAACCACATTTCCAAGTTCCACTTCACGAAGGCTGTGCCAAAGCTCGGTGTCTGAGTATTTTCCAAAAGGGTCCAAGTTGTAGCGGAGAGTTGCCGAGAACAAAATAGGCTCTTGAGGGATTATCGAGATGCAGGGACGTAACTCGTGCAGCCCGACTGATTTCGTGTCAATCCCATCTAATTCTATCGCACCATCCAGCCCCTCTCCAGTTAAACGAAAGAGGGCCGAGACCAAGGAAGATTTACCAGCACCTGTTCTTCCCACTATGCCAACCTTCCAACCAGGGTTTATATCCACGTTCAGATCCTACGATTGTATAACCATGAAACGGGGATTTAGAAGGTGATCATGACACTGGCACTTCGATGATATTGCAAGCAAAAAATAGTTTTGAAATAATGAATTCTATAGATAACATAATTACAGGTTTGAACCAAGTGATTATATTCAGTGTACCTTTAAGACAGGCGGTTTATTGTCAGCATATCTCATGGTGACGTTCTTAAAGATCAAACCACCATCAGAAGGCCAAGTGGGTGCAGGAGGCTTCTCAGTGGTGAACGGTCCCTCCTTAGGCAAGTTTGTATATTGTAGAATTCTTTCGACCGAGGTCATCTGCGAGATTACTTCAGCTGTCTGCCACATACCATATTGAGCTACTCCAGACATGGCCAGTGATTGAGAAATAGCAAGTCCCACAGATCCTCCGAGAAAATTTCCTAAAAGCTACAGTCGTCGAGCTCTCTCTGTTGGACTAAGTTTTCCTCGAATGAACGTCGAGTGTGAATAAAATCTAAACAATACCAACCATCGTCCATGAGGATGAATGAAAAGCAAACGCAAGCTACCAAAATCCCTGAACAAATATCAAGGGTCAGTCCAAAGACGGAGGCCCCTGCAATGGTAAGGTACCAGGCCCTGGTGTGTTCGTCTTGAAGATGATCAAATTCTTTCCGCAACAGTGATTCTACTAGGGCGCCTCTGCTTCGTATTGTCATCAGCCCATCCAAAGTAGAACTGACGTGTGAAAACATGGGACTCTTAGCTAAAAATTTTGGAATTTTCTTCAGTAATGCTGCACTGACGTCTTGCCGGTACATATTTCGTTATTAAGTTTTGGAAAGTTCACGGATATGACTATAACTTATTTTCATTAACAACCTTTATTTGAATCAAACCCATGAAGTCCTCAAAACTTATAATGTAGTCATGGTTGAGAAGAAATCACTGGAAACGCATTTCAGATACACAACATGATTTGTTGGCATGACGGCTACTCAAAATTGGTCAATCTACCCTAGAAGGTGGTATTACTTTTAATTATTAAAAAAAATACAACATCAAGAGCTTACCGATTCCCTCGAGTCGTTTAATGTTCTGCGCCGTTTTAAGGTAGTAGAGCCGAATCACGTAGTAGATTCCATTGATGATAACTATGGGGATGGTCATCCACGGGTTAGCCACAACCACTATCGTAAACATTCCTATCATCAAAGTCGAAATTTGAAGTGCTTCTAGCATGGTGTTGGGCAGCAGTTCATCCATCGCACCCATGTCCTTGGAGAATCTGTTGAGTATCCTTCCTAGAGGAAAATTTTCAATCATGGAAACTTTTACAAGGGTGAGTACTTCAGTGAAAAGCGGCTACAAAATTATTAACAATAAGTGAATCAAATATTGATATCAAAGGATGATGGATTTCTGTTCAGAAATCCTTGTATTGTCAGCGAATTCTGAATGACATGATATACCACCACCTGAATTTAGTACTAACACGGTTGACATACCAGATGGATTAGAATTGAAGAACCGCATAGTAGTTACGAGAATATTGGCGAACATAGAATTGTGTAGATTACGGCTGGCATTGACGCACATGTTCACAAAGAGCAAGTGCCGCAATGTAACGAGGATAATGCAGCTGATTATACATCCGGCGTAGATATAAATTGTCACGTCTTGTTGCAGCAGTCCGAATTCATCAAACCACTGCGAATGGGGTGTCGGGTACAGCTGTGGCTGATCACCGTCAGTATCCATATGACTGCTTATATTGAGAGTATTGAATTTTTTAGATTCTAACACAATTCTGACAGCCTCTTGGTTACACCAGTACGATACCCAGTAATCGATCCCGCTTGTCGCCACTTGCCCGATCATAAAAATTGTTGCGATAAAAATCAACCACCAGATATTACCACCAGCCAGGAAATAGCTCCGGTATACTTCACTCGACATTTTTCCCGTCTTCACCTCTTCTTCTGGGGTATCTCTGGAAATTTCAACGATTTCGAATTGTTCTGCCAGTCGATTATCGCTATACGTAGGTGAAGGAGTCACCTGAAAAGACCCAGCGCATACTTCTTATTTATCCACATATTTCAGGTAAAAGATGATTTATACTACTCTACAATTACTTAAACGGCTATGAAGGTTAAATACTATGGCATCAGATTGATGACTACACTTAAGGTGCTTATGAAGAGCCGTTGTACACCTCGAAAACGCGGGGATGCAAAACTCCTATACCGCTCAAGCGATCAGAGTGACACTTGGGCAGTTAATGCCTTATTTTGGCAGAAAGTGGAGCGTCTTTTTAGTTTTTCAAAATTTTGAAAGAAATTCTACAGATTGGTTACCACCCACAGAAATTGGCCAAATACTCGCAGTTGCATTGAATGGATCGAACTATCCGGTATGACAACACTCGGCGGTGATGAAATACACATTTTGAGTCCAGTCCCATGAGATTTGATGGTGAAATGACGAAATGGCAGCTGATCTGGTTTTCGCTTACGAAGTACACCGAAATCTCATTTTGGCGACATTTGTTACCGACATTACGCGCATGCCGGTAATGTATGCGTGTAATGTCGGTAAGAAATTACCGACAAATGTCACCAAACCGAGATTTCGGTGTTCTTCGTAATCGAAAACTAGATCAGCTGCCATTTCATCATTTCACCGTCAAATCTCATGAGACTGAGCTCAAAATGTGTGTTTCATCACCACCGAGTGGCATCATACCGGATAGGTCGATCCATTCAGTACAACTGTGAAAATTTGGACAATTTCTGTGAGTGGTAATCAATCTGCAAAATTTTTTTCAAAATTTTGAAAAAGTAAAAAGACGCTCCCCTTTTTTCCAAAATAAGGCATTAACTGCCCAAGGTTCACTCTGGTCGCTTGAGCGGTATAGGAGCTTTGCATCCCCGCGTTTTCGAGGTGTACAACGGGTCTTTATAAGCACCTTAAAGGACATAACTTGATATAGACAACTTTATGCATTCCGTGCCCACCTGGAGATTTTGTTCTACTCTTTCCAATTCGTCTGATTCTTCGGACTTCTCAGAAGTTAAAAAGTGAGGATTCGATTGGACCACTTGTTCGTATGTCCCCTGGCACTTCACCATGCCCTGGATTGAAGAATTGCGTCAGAAATGATATTACCACAACTGGAGTGTCTGGAGTCCAGCATGCCATGAACATCAGTTTCTTGATAAGGACATGGAGTAGCTTACCTGATCGAGAACTATAACAGTGTCAGCTTCCTGAAGATATTGCATTTGATGAGTAACGAGTATTCGAGTTTTTTGATTCAGAAAGCCCTTAATGCATTCTTCGAACAAGTGACGACCCACGCGAGGGTCTACAGCACTGAGAGGCTCATCTAGGAAGTAGACATCGGCGTCTTTGTAAATAGCTCTGGCCAAATTGATGCGAGCTCTCTGACCCCCGGACAAAGACGCTCCTCTTTCTACGACAAAAGTCAAGTCACCTTGGGGAAGCTGTTCGAAGTCTTCGACCAGAGCGCAAACTCGTGTCACCTAGGCACATGGTACGGAGTGTATATACAATTTGCCAGGAACAATTTTTAAGAGATATGCTTCAAGTACCTCTCGGTATCGACTTTCGTCATACAACTGGCCGAATAGAATGTTCTCGCGTATGGAGGCATGGAAAAGCCAAGGATCCTGACTGGCATATGAAATACGAATATCACGACTATTTTTATTAGTTCTGATACCGTTTTCAACAGCGTAGAAAGACAAGCTTCCAGCTCTCACTGGTAATTCGCCCAATATTAATTGAAGCAGAGATGATTTTCCCGAACCAATCGAACCCACGAGAGCAGAGAGTGACTGATTTTTGAAATCCAGCGATATGTGACACAAGGTCGGTGGTATCTGACCATGAACCCAATTTGCCCCAACGTTGATCATTTGGACTCCAATTCCGTTGTCGGTCCGTTGGCCCGCTATCGTGCGTGCTTCCACACTCTTCCCCCCGACATCAACTTTTTCTGATGATTCGCATTCGTCCAAAAGTAGAAAGTTCTGTCAAAATGAACTTACGAGTTACTGAAGAATCGTTAAGACGAATTTTACAGCTGAAGAACACACACAGTGTGGAACTGACCGTCAGTCTTTCCAAAGACACAGCAGTTTCACCAGCCATGAGTACTGCTTTGGGTAAGCATATAGCATACGTGAATTGTAGCACATTGTATAGCGTTGCTAATACGAATGTAATATTTGCAGTGAGGGAGTTCCCGGTGAGAACGAACACAATCAATGTCAAGAAAAGAGTGGTTCTTTCCGTGATCACCACAATACTCAGATATATTGCCTTGAGGTACGACGTATATCCGACCAGTTTCATCTCCGCCGCTCGAACTTTCGATACTATTAACTCGAATGGTTTTTCCCACGCGTACATTTTGACGACCTACCCATTGAAAATATTGTATTACAGCTAGTTACAAATTCCAATCGGCGAGGTTCCTGTTGGGCAAAGGAGAAGTAATTAACGTCGTACCTGTATTCCAGAAATAAGTTCACTCATCAATTGCACCCGCTGATCAGTCTTCGTCGCAATCTTCGACCGCAGCTTTGTGCTGACGGTGCTCAAGTACCCTTGAAGAGGAACGGTCTGCAACACAATGCCGGCAATTCCTACCAACGAAGTTGCACCGACGATCTGCCACATCACATATCCGATCAATGCCATCTGCAATTGTGTGAAAGCTGTAGACATAGTCTGAACGAAGCTGCATTTTGATTAGTTGATACCTGGAATGGCGATATCCAAACATAGTGAAAATATGCCGGTAGTGCGTCGAAACGTGCGACATCATTGCTCATCAAATTAGCTACTAAGCCTGCCGTGTTGTTTATTGCAGTCTGATCTAGCCGTAGAACCTAGAAGAAATTAAACCATAAAAAGAGATGATATTACAGTACATTCGATAGTTCCCCGTTTGAGCGCACTACCTTTCTGTATATTAACGAACAGCACGCAACTCTCGCGCGCATTCCGATCTGCCGATTCCGGAGATCGGCGTGATGAGTTATGAAGATAGTAGTGAGAGTGACAATAACCAGGAAACCGGAATTGAGGAGAGCATCATTTTGTGTTATCTGCTCTTCTGTCTGATTGAAGTAGTTTATTATCCATCCCTGGAGTATCGGTTGTAGAACACGCAGTATCATCAGTTGTGTGAAGAGAAGCAGTCCTTGCACGAAGTATGGTCTCCAGAGAACCCGAATCAACGCCCACATCAAGCTTGGCTTTGGCCTAGGATGCTTCATCTTATTTCTCACCAGCCGCCATTTTCGCTCTGCATTTTTCAACTCCTTTTTCCACTCTCTGGATGAAACAAACACACGCGCCATATTAAGAAGGGTTCATCATACTTTGTCTTAAATTTTGTTCATTCTTGTACCGTGTCTTCAGGAAATTTCGATTGGGGACATACATCGATATAATGCTGTAAAAATTTCATCATTGGCTGTTCTTTTTGTATGTGTTCTCGATCTGTTTGCAATTGATGAAAATATCACCTCTCGACTTACAATTAGTTTTCTATCAAGAGCCAACTGCAGACACAGATTCAGGTGAATTCACAAACTGATATCACCTATCTTTACAAGCGAAGTTGTATGTGTTACAAGGACATACTTCTAATGATAATAACCGCACAGCCTGCGTTGAGTCCAATTTGAGTTCACGATACTTGATCATTTATACACCTCCATTCAACCAGCAGTCTTATTATTTCGCTGTGCTTATTGCCATCGTGTTAATGAAATTCCCGTTCATTTTCTCCGCGGTATCATGGTGTATAAAGCTGTATTTGTTTACGTAAGGACAAGGGTATGTTGTTTCGCTTCCAGTTTATCTGTTTCCTCCTATTCGTCTACAAATTTTATCGCTAATGGCTTGAAAACAATCGGTCTTTAATCTATTTAACTCGGACTAAGTACACAATAATTCATAATACTTTCTAAATAGGTACGTTTAGTGAATTTTTCTAACGTGAATTTGGAATATGTACTTGGAATCTTATTAGTTACATAAAATGGAATAATTACAGTTTTGCGTCGAATTTACGAAAAGAGAGATTTACTCATTGAATTACTCGGATTTATGCACAGCTTACTTTTCAAGTCGATCGCCGAGGCTCTTGGATTCGTCAGATTTCAAGGGGTCGTACAAATCATCTAACTTCAAATCACGCCTCGCTCCTTCCCGAAAAATTGGAAATGTCCACCTGTGATTGTTGTTGGCGTTATTTCTTTCCATACAATATAATAATTTTTCCTGCGTTTCAGAGACGGCTCGAATTGATTACGTACTTGTATAATTATTGTGCAGCTTACCCGAAAAACAGCAAGCTGAGTAAATTTGATTTTTCTTCAAGATTCTTCCGGTCACTTGTCTCTTTATTTATGTGCATTTTTCTAGTTTATCCTCTTGTCGTAATAAATTGTTTGAAACTGTATTGTTTGTAATCGTGAGCAATTGGTCGACTAGTCAAAAGTAGGGAGAATGCTAAGTTGAGGGAAAAAATGAAGTACAGTATTTGGAAGACATTGATCATAGGTGGACGATAAAGGGAGGTCTGTAGGGAAAGGTGGCAGATGTTTTGGAAATGTATGAATCAGAGAAGATCGTATCCCAACGTCAGCTACACGACTAACCTCAGAATTACTCTCACTGTTTCTCCAGTCGCGAGACTGATAACGGAACTACAAAGATAAACATCCCTTCCCTGAACTCAGAGTGTTAATGCACAGCTTTGTACTGATGGCCTTATGTACTTCCAGCTATTTCGTTGCAAGCAAAACTGCGCAGCCTACTTACACCAGTCACCACTGGTTGTTGTGCCTGATGTGAGTAATATATAGTTTGATCTTATTCCTGCAGTATCGGTGGTGGTTTCAAGTTATATATACGAATAGCTAAATATACGCGTAGACTGCCAGCTGCAGATTGAGACAGCGTAGCCGGTTATAAACATGGACAGGCTTGAAGGAACCCAGGCGTACACGAGGATGCTTGAGTGAGGTTTAAATTTTAAGTGTGGGATGGATAAGGAATTGGACGATTGAAAATACAAAATGACCAACGTTTAATTGGAAAGACGGTGTTGTTCAAACTTGTACAAATAGTTTACAATTCTGAAACAGACACTTTATGAAACCCAATTATTATCGCGCATCCAGTGGTTGACGAACTTCGTGAATGAAATCCGATTCCTTCCGGCAGTCGCAGCTCAGTTGATAACTATCCTCAGAAATTTTGGCAAGCTTCTCTGCCATTGCTTTCCCAGTTTTTTGGAGCATGTGCGAAAAGTGACCATTCGGATCTTTCAACAGCAGATGTGGATGATCGAACTCCTGCATAGAAAATTAAGAAAAACCAGGTGTTTGATACTTTACATATTTTTTAGGATCAAGAAACTGATTTGGAAATCAACACACCAGGATTCGGCCTTCTTCCATCACCAACACTCGGTCACTGTCCATTATCGTGTTCAATCGATGTGCAATCGTCAAAACCGTACAAGCTGCAAATCTTTGTCTTATGGTGTTTTGAATCAAATTGTCTGTGCTGGAAGATAATAAATCATATATTGAGCTTGTTTAAATTGGTGAAGGGTAGCGAACGAGTCATGGTCATTAATTTCGAATTTCACAATCAGAGGAACAATAAAGATTGATTAAGAGGTGTGTCCGAATTGAAAAAAAAAATTTCTTCCATTCTCTGAGGTGCCAAGAACACGCCTACCAAATTTCCACCAGAAATTCGCAAAATTTACTTTGTTTGGCAAATGAACACTGCAAGTACTTCATAACCCTGTGAACTTTATTCAAAAGTCTTGACGTGTTTTGCTCGAAACAGCTCGTTTGCAACTGGTGTGCACAATATTTAAAATCCAGAGAGCCGATCGACTTCAGATTTTAACAGCATGCAGAGTATATCGTTCATCCTCTTATCGTTTGATGTAGGAAAGAAGCCGCAAGTCATATGGTTTTCTGTATAAGGAAATATTCAATCAATTTTTTTTATAAAATCGATCATTTGAACTTGACAAGTGATCATTTCGTCAAAGATAAAAGAAATTCTTGTTCTTCGAACGATATTTATATGTGTACCAATCGCTACCAAAAGTAGAGAAGCCTCGCACACAAGCTGCAGCAGAACTTTGCACGGCGTCACGGACGAAGAGGGTCGGCAGACGGAATCTTCATCGAATTAATTGATAATTTCTCTTTTACACCTTGAATATCAATAACTTTATGCTGAAAATTTGAAGATAAGTGATTGCACATATTCATTTTCTTGAACCTCTAAAAAACTTTCATTTGAACGAAAAGTAATGGCACACCCCCTTCAATTCTTACTGCACCGAGTTTACGAGGATCTACACTAACCTACGATCAATGTTGGCGGTAGCTTCGTCAAGCACGAGGAGCTTATTTTTCTTGAGGATGGCTCTGGCCAGGCAGATTAACTGGCGTTGACCAATACTGAAGTTGGCTCCACCTCCGGCAACTGGAACGTCCAGGGATGAAACCACATTTCCAAGTTCCAATTCACGAAGGCTGTGCCAAAGCTCGGTGTCCGAGTATTTTTCAAAAGGGTCCAAGTTGTAGCGGAGAGTTGCCGAGAACAAAATGGGCTCCTGAGGGATTATCGAGATGCGGGGACGTAACTCGTGCAGCCCCACTGATTTCGTGTCAATCCCATCTAATTCTATCGCACCATCCAGCCCCTCTCCAGTTAAACGAAAGAGGGCCGAGACCAAGGAAGATTTACCAGCTCCAGTTCTCCCCACAATCCCAACTTTCCACCCCGGATTTATTTTGATGCTGACGTCCTATGATTGTGGTAGAAGTGCTTTTGACCGTTGTTGAGTACAGGTAGGTAGAATTATTGGGTGTGACGGTCATTCCGAATTAGTAACCTTATATTTCAAGACGTTTCGGTTGTGACATGGCCAGCCATCCTCAGTTTTACAAAAATGCATATACTTATTACTAATAAATCTTTGAACATTTAACAATACTAATATTCAAAGCTCTACACGTTACCAGCTTATTTTAGCCACGTGTTTTCCAAAAATTGGTGGTTAGGAAACCCACCTTTTAAGTTTAACTCAATTATTATTACTGACTCTAAATTTATATAAAATTATTTTTTGAAAAATAAGGTTTAAACAGTTCAAAGACCTAATCCATAGTTCAATAAGATATTGATCAATTGAAACTGACGAATTATCTACTTCTAACGCGCATCAAGATGTTGGTTGAAGGCGCTCCAGTGTAGAAGTAAACGATCATGACGTGTACAGCTTTGGATATTAGTATTGTCAAATGTTCAAAGATTCATTAGTAATAAGCATATGCATTTTTGTAGAACTGAGGATGGCTGGCCATGTCCCAACCGAAACGTCTTGAAATATAAAGTTACTAATTCGGAATGACCAGCACACCCAATAATTCTTCCTACCTGTCCTATAATTGTATAACATAGGATGAAAATCTGGGGGATGAGCGAAAATTCTAACTTTGTAGATATTGTAGATTCGGACGTTTTGAAATATTCATTCAGTCCACAAAATATACCAAATCAGAGAAGTTGATTAGATTGTACATTCAACCAAATCATATGTACATTAAGTGTACGTGTTTGGTGTCTGAAAACTCGGGGTAAGTATATTGTATCAATCCATAGCTATAAAAATCAGATCGCCAGATCGACAGATCCTCTGAAAATGAGTAACAGAGTGACAGTGTGCACAAGTCTGAACCGCACAAAACCTTCAAAGCTGGTGGTTTATTGTCGGCATATTTCATGGTGACGTTGTTGAAGTTCAATCGACCCTGGGAAGGCCAATCGATCGAAAGAGGTTTTTTAGTGGTGAAAGGCCCCTCCTTGGGTAAGTTGGTGTACTGTAAGACTCTTTCGACCGAAGTCATCAGCAAGATCGCTTCGGTAGTCTGCCGTATTCCATATTGAACCAACCCGGTCATGGCTAGACATTGAGAAATAGCAAGTCCCACAGATCCTCCGAGGAAGGTTCCTAGAACAAGAGTCGTTAGGTTCTGTGTGCGCCTGTACAGAACCTAAAAAAAACTAACCATCGTCCATAAAGATGAGCGAAAAGCATACGCAAGCAGTAAAAATGTTCAAGCAAGTATCAAGCATCAGTCCCAATACGGTGGTTCCCGCAACAGTAAGATACCAGGCCCCGGTGTGTTTGTCTTGCAGGCGATCGAACTTTTTCCGCAGTAGTAATTGCTCCGAGGGGCCTCTGCTTCGTATTGTCGTCAGCCCGTCCAGAGTTAAACTGACGTGTGAAAACACAGGGCTTTTCGCTAGAATTTCAAATGAGCAGCTCTGTAAGAAATGCACGTAGAATGCTTCGGTAGGTATCCTAAATATCTACCATATGATTTGTTCGTATTACAAGCTGCACGAATTGTCGATTCCACCCTTGCAGCCTTTACTTCGCATTACTGATCGTACACAGTACCAAGTCTTACCGATTCCTTCGAAGCGTTTGATGTCTTGCGCCGTTTTAATATAGAATAACGCGATCATGTAAATCGTTCCACAAATTATAATTATGGGAATGGTCATCCACGGATTGACCACGGCCACCATCGTGAAGGATCCGACCATCTTAAGCAAAATTTGAAGTGATTCTAGCATGGTCGTGGGCAGCAGTTCATCCATGGTGCCAACGTCCTTTGAGAACCTATTAAGTATCCTTCCTGAATAAGAGTTTTGGAGAAAGGGACGATCCATCAGAATAGCCACTTAGCAGACTGTAGTGTCGACAAAATTTCCGAGTGAGCCACATTCTAATGTTTGACGTACCAGATGGATTGGTATTGAAGAATCTCATGGTGGCCTGCAAGAGGTTGGCGAACATTTCATTGTGTATATTGTGACTGGCATTGATGCACATTCTCAGAAAAAGCATATTGCGCAGCGAGACGAAAAACATGCAGCCGATGACACATGCTGCGTAAATATATATTATCGGAATGACGTTTAGTAGTCCGAATTCGTCAAACCACTGCGATTGGGATGAAGAGCGAATCTCTTGTTGACGTCCTATGGTATCATTACGATACCGCGTATCGTTTGCACTGGATTTGTGGGATTGTAACTTAGTTCTGAGGGCCTCTTGGTTGGTCCAGTGTGATACCCAGTAATTGGTCCCGTTCATTGCTACTTGCCCGATTACAAAAACTGTCGCTATGAAAATCACCGAGAACAGATTACTGCCCGCCAAAAAATAGCCCCGGAGTAATTGGCACGACAAAACACCCTTCTCCACCTTTTCCTCGGTGACATCTCTTGGGTCTCGAATACTTTCCGAATTTGTCGTCACCCTGTCATCGGCATTTATACCTGCAGGTATTGCCTGAGAACACATTCGATACTCTTTATTAATCACGGTGAAAAGAAAGGTGAATCCTGTAAGTCTGCAATCAGTGAAATAATCACGCAAGTCTTTTGGATATTCCTTGTGCGTACCTATTTGAATATGGTCACAACCTAATTACGCCGCACTAATATCAATTGTATGTGATTACCTTTTTGGACTCTGTGTCAACATCGTCACATTCTTTGACTTTCTTGTCTTCGTCGGATTTGTCTGACTTTTCGCAAGCAAACAAGTGGGTACTAGTATGGTCCAGCTCTTCGTATGATCCCCGGTACTTTATATTCCCCTGAAGTGAGGAGTTGCTTGAGGAACTAAATTACCTTAACGGATGTCTGGCATGGTATGAACCTAAGTCTCTAGGTGAAGAAACGAAATAGCTTACGTGGTCGAGAACTACAACAGTGTCGGCCTGCCGAAGATATTGCAGCTGGTGAGTAACCAGAATTCGAGTTTTTCCTTTCAGGAAGCCGATGATGCATTCTTCGAACAATTGACGACCTACGCGAGTATCAACAGCACTGAGTGGGTCATCAAGTAAGTAGACATCGGCGTCTCTGTAAATAGCTCTGGCCAAATTGATGCGGGCTCTCTGGCCTCCGGACAGGGACGCGCCTCTTTCTCCGCCAAAGCTCGAGTCGCCATTAGGCAACTGTTCAAAGTCTTTGAACAAAGCACAAACTCGTGTCACCTGGCGGCATATTGTCCACAATGTATGAAAGTGTGAAAATGTTGGGAGATGTTATTAAGTTGTAGTACCTCATGGTATCGAGTTTTGTCGTACGGCTGGCCGAAAAGAATATTCTCACGTATGGAAGCCGAGAAAAGCCAAGGATCTTGGCTAGCGTAAGAAATACGAACATCACCACTGTCTTTGCTGGTCTTGATACCGTTTTTACTGGTGTAAAATGACAAACTTCCAGCTCCCACTTTCAACTCTCCCAACATGAGGTGAAGCAGAGATGACTTTCCGGAGCCCACAGACCCCACGAGAACAGAGAGCGACTGACTCCTCACATCAATCGACACGTTACACAATGTAGGAGGCAGTCGGCCGTGAACCCAGTTGGTAGCGACGTTAACCAACTCGATTCCAATCCCGTTTTCAAGTGACTCATCTCTCATCCCTTCCACATACTTCGTACCATATTTTGATTTCAATTCCACTTTTCGAGGGATTTTGATTTCATCCAAGAGTAAAAAATCCTGCAAAACGAATTAGCATGCTCATGATAAGTTATAAGCATGAATTACTGCAAGTTGTCACAAATGAAGACCGGGTATTTCTGAACGGACCGTTATTCTCTCTAGGGATACAGCAGTTTCGCCAGCCAGGACTATTCCTTGAGGTGAAAAATTTGCACTCGTTAGTTGAAGCGCGTTAAAAAGTGCAGAAATCACGAAAGTGGCATTTGCAGTAAGGGTGTTCCCAGCCAGAACAAACGTGATCAACGTTGAGAAAAGAGTGATTTCCTCCAACAATATCATAAAACTCAGACGTATTCCTGTAAGGTACGTGGTATTACCAATCAGTTTCATCTCTAGAGTCCGAGCTTGCGATACCATGAACTCAAATGGTTTTTCCCAAGCATACATTTTGACCACCTGTGAATACAAAATCATGAAACATACATACACCCAGCAATAGGAAAAAACTATTCTAGAACAATAAATTTTCTGAGCGTCACTGTATGAATTGTATCACCAGACGAGTTATTTTTAATAGAAATAATTTATACAGAAATTGCTTTTTGAAAATGACCTTGATTACAAAGTGCAAAATTGAATTGCGAAAATACCGAATAGTCGACAAGTTGCCTTTTCAAATGTCACACTTGTACCTTTGTCAAAAATTTACAGATCCGAATTTATCAATAAAGATTCAGAAGCTCCAAAGCCCGAAACCCATTGTGACAGAATGAACGAAATACTGAAAGGCTACAAGATGTCAGAAACACATTTATTCACTCCAACGTTATCAGTTACAGTAAATAGATGGCATTACGCTTGTAAAGTGATATGAGGACGCGTACGTGAATGTGGAACACGGTTCAATGTAATACTGCCGTGAATAAGAGTACGTACGAACAAAAAAGATCCACTGTTCAGATGGCATGTTATTAAAAATCTGTTGCCTACTCTTTTGCGTTCTTTTTTTCTCTGACGACACAGACGATTGTCTAATACAATAAGATAATTTTAATAAAACTAGCATCTGATGGACTTTCATACATTCCAAATTATCACATCTTTCAGGTAACTCTGGTCTTTCTGCATTTTGCATAACAAGATCTTGCTCATTCTGAACTTTGAGTATCGACAAATGATTTTTTTTGTTTTTTGGCTGCTCGAAATCGTAGCCGTTCTCAATTCTTACTATTTCATTTTCTTCCATTTTTGTACATCTACCAATTCGGTGCTTTGTTCGTTCAGAACACAGACTATTCTGAAAATACTTTTTTGGATGAACAAGGGTTCGGTCAAATGAACTTCCGGGAAAACGGTTATTCTTTTGGATGATTTGTGGTAAATCTCAATTCCGGTAAACTGTACATTCGTGATTTCAAAATTCGTATCTCGAAAATTTCGGGTTTTTAACCAGCCCATTTTTTGCTCTTTCGGGATTTTGACTTTTAGCGCCCGATGGCTTCTATTGTCATGCAGTAGTCACAATCTTTGACGTACCTATCATCAATACAAGTTTGTTGCATGCAACTATTCTCCAAAATCACAAGTACGGAAGTGCTTTAATTTCAGATCTGAACGGATTCACACAGTACCTGTATTCCGGAAATGAGTTCGCTCATGAATTGCACTCGCTTATCAGTCCGCACCGCAATTGCTGATCTCAATTTCGCGCTGATGTTGCTAACGTACCCTTGAAAGGGTATCGCATAGATTATCAGGATGAGGATGCCTGCCAACGAAGCCACACCAACTGACTGCCACATCACGTATCCGATCAATATCACCTGTAATATAAACGAAAGCCGTACAGATGCAGTCTAAAAATGTTGTGATTCACGAGTTACTACCTGGAACGGCATGAGCCAAACGTATTGAAAATAAAACGGAAAGAAATCGAGCCGGGCGACGTCGTTGCTCATCAAATTGGTGACTCGTCCTGCAATCGCGTTGTTCATCGCACTCTGATCCAGCCGTAGAACCTGAGACAAATGACTTCAGTCGAATCGGCTATAGCTATATTAATCCGTCAATCTATACAATGTTAAGACCTTTCTGTATAACAACGAGCAGCACGCAACCCTTGCACACATCCCAATCTGTCTACAACGTAGGTTGTTATGACGACTGATGAAGATAATGCCAAAAGTTACAAGGACGAGGTAACCAGCGTAGAGAAGAGCCTCATCTCGTGCCATCTGTTCCTCCTCGTGATTGAAGCACTTTATTATCCATCCCTGGAGTATTGGTTGTAGGATACGCAGCACCATTACATTGATAAAAACGAGCACTCCTTGCATCGCGTATGGCGCCCAAAGAACCCGAATCAACGCCCACGTCAGACTCGGTCTCGGCTTCGGCTGCTTTTGCCCATTTTTGATCAGAAGAAATTTTCTTTCTGCTTTTATTAACTCCTTTTTCCACTCCCTGAGCGAAATAAGTACTTTTCATATTAGAAACAGTTGTTTATCGTATCCTGGTATACTTTACCCAAAATATGATATAACATTTTTTTCCTTAAATTTGCATCGATCGATTGACTAAGATGGTAATAGAGATATCTTGTCAATAATTTATGTGTAGTCTATTTTGTTCTTTGGTCTTATTTCGAACGATCACACACTTTACAATTGTTTGCTTTGGACGGTGGATAATAAGTTCAAACGTCTACCATTTGTTAGATACGGATGAATCATACGAAATAACCTGGTATAATTGCCATGGAAGTATCACGTGATTGTGCCAAGTTAAGCATCAGATGGAAAAGAATTTTGAAGCGTAAATTTTGTCGAAAGAAACACTCGCTTATTTAACTGCTTAGAAATTTTGGACGGCATACTTTTCCAGACGATCTCCGAGGCTCTCGGATTCATCGGACTTCAAAGGGTCCCATAGATCTTCTGTTGTCAAATTATGCCCCGCTCCTTTCAAAAATATCGGCAACATCCACCTGTTAATTATTAGCGGCATGATGATTTTTAGTACAATCAATTTGATTCCATTCGTTCTGAAGACCTTTTTGAACCAAGTTAATCAACAGATGAAGCGACTTACCCTAGAATCAACCGGCTGAATATGTTCGATCTTTCCTCAAGATTTTTTCGACCACGTCGTTCGTCGCTACTTTCCATGTTTGTATATACTTATTCGATATCCTTTTGTGTATCCAAAAACGAAATTCAAGAAGTCGATATTCTTAATGGTCTCTATCCTCACTGACGAATCGTTTCCATTTAAGCTTCAGGGAGTGGACGCTCACGTAGAGAATCATAAACCTAATACTATAACCTGGGTCTGACAGTCGTTGGCTCTCCGTCTACGTCATACTGCCGGATCGTTCTTATACTGTATTCAACTGTATTCACATTGTGATTACACAGCTGCTGGCTTATTGTATCTGTAAGTCATACATCGAAAGGAACTGTGCGGAAAATTCGATCGTTAAGAATAAATTACCAATTGTAAATAAATAGATAAGAAACATCAAATATTATTACGATATTCGACTGTACTCAAATTGTGACTACACAGCTGCTGGCTTATTGTATGCATTGACATTGTAAGTCATACATCAGAAGGAACTGTGCGAAAAATTCGATTGTTAAGAATGAATTACCAATTGTGATAAAATGGATAAGAAACACTGTACTATAAATTTTACTTTTCCTTACACGTTAGAGAAATTATTATTAACTTCGGCTAATGACTAGGATGAACTAATTGTTGCTAGCCATATTACAAAATATTCTTCACGATTGAAAAGCTGCTTTTAAATATAGTCATATTGCGGGCGACTAGTCGAATGTTCTCTATTATTTGCACCAAACTCTTTGAACGTAAGTCTACTACTGAAAACTGAGAAGTTTGTTGTGAGATTGCTGTAAATGGTAAATATTGAATAAATGCGAAGAACCAGTAAAGAATCAAATGCTTCTTTCAATATCCTGGCGATCCGATTATTCTACGAATGGTTTTTACTTAAGAGTAATAGAAAGTGAGGCTGACCCCTATGGATTTTTAGTGAGGATGCCGAAGACTCTGGATGAAGCTGCAAAATATTCTATCATGCACTATTCCGAAGTGATTTAGCTTAAGAAATCGAGCGAACGCAGTACGAATACGAAACGAGCGAACAATTGAGAGTGACGGCCGACAGCAGAAACATCCTTTTTGCTGTGTCTGCTGGGGGTCTTTCTTGAGTCATTTCTGTGCTGTTGTTCCAACGCTCTTTTTGCTGCGTTTTGTAAATTCCTGGGGGTCGATTTAGTTAGGGAAAAGTCCAACTAATCGATTCGAGGACAACAAATTTTCGGCTCAAAAAACGAAGTAAGGCTTTGGATTTTTAGCGAAAATTTCGATGATTTTGTGAACTGCTAAAATCAATACCTTGAGGCACTATTCCGACGTAATTTTGCAAAAGAAATCAATTTAGTGCAGTCCCAATATGCTGCGAAAAACGCATCGAAAGTGACAGCCGAAAAACTGGAGATTTTCATCGCCATTTCTCTGCTGTTGGTCCGACGCTTTTTTTTATGTGTTTTTTGAGTTCCTGGGGGTCCAATTACTCTAAGGATGGTCATCAAAATCAATTCTGAGACGAGAATTTTCGTCGTTATTTCTCCGCTGTTGATCCGACGCTCTTTTTCATGTGTTTTTTGAGTTCCTAGAGGTCTAATTGATCTATAGATGGTCATACAAATCGATTCCAAGACGAAAACTTTTCGGGTCCGGAAATGGGCAAAAAAGTAAGGCTAACCCCTTTGGATTTTTGGCGAAAATTTCGACGATTCCGAAAATGTCTCAAATGAATTTCTCTAGGCACTTTTCCGACGTAATTTCGCGAGAGGAATCGATTAAGCGCAGTCCCAATACGCTACGAGTAACGCTTTAAAAGTTACAGCCAAAAAACTGGAAATTTTTATCGTTATTTCTCTGCTGTTGATCCGACGCTCTTTTTCATGTGTTTTTTGAGTTCCAAGGAGTCCAATTAATCTAAAGATGGTCATACAAATCGATCCCACGACCAAAAAATTTCGGCTCCGAAAATGAGCAAAAAAGTAAGGCTAACCCCTTTGGATTTTTGGCGAAAATTTCGACGATTCGGAAAATGTCTCGAATGAATTTTTCTACGCACTATTCCGACGTAATTTTGCGAGAGGAATCGATTAAGCGCAGTCCCAATACGCTACGAGCAACGCATCAAAAGTTACAGCCGAAAAACTGAGAATTTTTATCGTTATTTCTCTGCTGTTGATCCGACGCTCTTTTTCATGTGTTTTTTGAGTTCCTAGGGGTCCAATTAATCTAAAGATGGTCATACAAATCGATCGCACGACCAAAAAATTTCGGCTCCGAAAATGAGCAAAAAAGTAAGGCCTTTGGACTTTTGGCGAAAATTTCGACGATTCGGAAAATGTCTCGAATGAATTTTTCTAGGCACGATTCCGACGTAATTTTGCGAGAGAAATCGATTAAGCGCAGTCCCAATACGCTACGAGCAACGCATCAAAAGTTACAGCCGAAAAACTGAAAATTTTCATCGTTATTTCTCTGCTGTTGATCCGACGCTCTTTTTCATGTGTTTTTTGAGTTCCTAGGGGTCCAATTAATCTAAAGATGGTCATACAAATCGATTCCAAGACGAAAACTTTTCGGGTCCGGAAATGGGCAAAAAAGTAAGGCTAACCCCTTTGGATTTTTGGCGAAAATTTCGACGATTCCGAAAATGTCTCAAATGAATTTCTCTAGGCACTTTTCCGACGTAATTTCGCGAGAGGAATCGATTAAGCGCAGTCCCAATACGCTACGAGTAACGCTTTAAAAGTTACAGCCAAAAAACTGGAAATTTTTATCGTTATTTCTCTGCTGTTGATCCGACGCTCTTTTTCATGTGTTTTTTGAGTTCCAAGGAGTCCAATTAATCTAAAGATGGTCATACAAATCGATCCCACGACCAAAAAATTTCGGCTCCGAAAATGAGCAGAAAAGTAAGGCTAACCCCTTTGGATTTTTGGCGAAAATTTCGACGATTCGGAAAATGTCTCGGATGAATTTTTCTAGGCACTATTCCGACGTAATTTTGCGAGAGGAATCGATTAAGCGCAGTCCCAATACGCTACGAGCAACGCATCAAAAGTTACAGCCGAAAAACTGAGAATTTTCATCGTCATTTTTCTGCTGTTGATTCGACGCTTTTTTTCATGTGTTTTCTGAGTTCCTAAGGGTCCAATTAATCTAAAGATGGTCATACAAATCGATCCCACGACCAAAAAATTTCGGCTCCGAAAATGAGCAAAAAAGTAAGGCTAACCCCTTTGGATTTTTGGCGAAAATTTCGACGATTCGGAAAATGTCTCGAATAAATTTTTCTAATAACTATTCCGACGTAATTTTGCGAGAGGAATCGATTAGGCGCAGTCCCAATACGCTACGAGCAACGCTTCAAAAGTTACAGCCGAAAAACTGAAAATTTTCATCGTTATTTCTCTGCTGTTGATCCGACGCTCTTTTTCATGTGTTTTTTGAGTTCCTAGGGGTCCAATTAATCTAAAGATGGTCATACAAATCGATCCCACGACCAAAAAATTTCGGCTCCGAAAATGAGCAAAAAAGTAAGGCTAACCCCTTTGGATTTTTCGCGAAAATTTCGACTATTCGGAAAATGTCTCGAATGAATTTTTCTAGGCACTATTCCGACGTAAGTTTGCGAGAGAAATCGATTAAGCGCAGTCCCAATACGCTACGAGCAACGCATCAAAAGTTACAGCCGAAAAACTGAAAATTTTCATCGTTATTTCTCTGCTGTTGATCCGACGCTCTTTTTCATGTGTTTTTTGAGTTCCTAGGGGTCTGATTAATCTAAAGATGGTCATACAAATCGATCGCACGACCAAAAAATTTCGGCTCCGAAAATGAGCAAAAAAGTAAGGCTAACCCCTTTGGATTTTTCGCGAAAATTTCGACGATTCGGAAAATGTCTCGAATGAATTTTTCTAGGCACTATTCCGACGTAATTTTGCGAGAGGAATCGATTAAGCGCAGTCCCAATACGCTACGAGCAACGCTTCAAAAGTTACAGCCGAAAAACTGAAAATTTTCATCGTTATTTCTCTGCTGTTGATCCGACGCTCTTTTTCATGTGTTTTTTGAGTTCCTAGGGGTCCAATTAATCTAAAGATGGTCATACAAATCGATCCCACGACCAAAAAATTTCGGCTCCGAAAATGAGCAAAAAAGTAAGGCTAACCCCTTTGGATTTTTCGCGAAAATTTCGACTATTCGGAAAATGTCTCGAATGAATTTTTCTAGGCACTATTCCGACGTAAGTTTGCGAGAGAAATCGATTAAGCGCAGTCCCAATACGCTACGAGCAACGCATCAAAAGTTACAGCCGAAAAACTGAAAATTTTCATCGTTATTTCTCTGCTGTTGATCCGACGCTCTTTTTCATGTGTTTTTTGAGTTCCTAGGGGTCCAATTTATCTAAAGATGGTCATACAAATCGATTCCAAGACGAAAACTTTTCGGGTCCGAAAATGAGCAAAAAAGTAAGGCTAACCCCTTTGGATTTTTGGCGAAAATTTCGACCATTCGGAAAATGTCTCGAATGAATTTTTCTAGGCACTATTCCGACGTAATTTTGCGAGAGGAATCGATTGAGCGCAGTCCCAATACGCTACGAGCAACGCTTTAAAAGTTACAGCGAAAAAACTGGAAATTTTCATCGTTATTTCTCTGCTGTTGATTCGACGCTTTTTTTCATGTGTTTTCTGAGTTCCTAAGGGTCCAATTAATCTCAAGATGGTCATACAAATCGATCCCACGACCAAAAAATTTCGGCTCCGAAAATGAGCAAAAAAGTAAGGCTAACCCCTTTGGATTTTTGGCGAAAATTTCGACGATTCGGAAAATGTCTCGAATGAATTTTTCTAGGCACTATTCCGACGTAATTTTGCGAGAGGAATCGATTAAGCGCAGTCCCAATACGCTACGAGCAACGCTTCAAAAGTTACAGCCGAAAAACTGAAAATTTTCATCGTTATTTCTCTGCTGTTGATCCGACGCTATTTTTCATGTGTTTTTTGAGTTCCTAGGGGTCTGATTAATCTAAAGATGGTCATACAAATCGATCGCACGACCAAAAAATTTCGGCTCCGAAAATGAGCAAAAAAGTAAGGCTAACCCCTTTGGATTTTTCGCGAGAATTTCGACGATTCGGAAAATGTCTCGAATGAATTTTTCTAGGCACTATTCCGACGTAATTTTGCGAGAGGAATCGATTAAGCGCAGTCCCAATACGCTACGAGCAACGCTTCAAAAGTTACAGCCGAAAAACTGAAAATTTTCATCGTTATTTCTCTGCTGTTGATCCGACGCTCTTTTTCATGTGTTTTTTGAGTTCCTAGGGGTCCAATTAATCTAAAGATGGTCATACAAATCGATCCCACGACCAAAAAATTTCGGCTCCGAAAATGAGCAAAAAAGTAAGGCTAACCCCTTTGGATTTTTCGCGAAAATTTCGACTATTCGGAAAATGTCTCGAATGAATTTTTCTAGGCACTATTCCGACGTAAGTTTGCGAGAGAAATCGATTAAGCGCAGTCCCAATACGCTACGAGCAACGCATCAAAAGTTACAGCCGAAAAACTGAAAATTTTCATCGTTATTTCTCTGCTGTTGATCCGACGCTCTTTTTCATGTGTTTTTTGAGTTCCTAGGGGTCCAATTAATCTAAAGATGGTCATACAAATCGATTCCAAGACGAAAACTTTTCGGGTCCGAAAATGAGCAAAAAAGTAAGGCTAACCCCTTTGGATTTTTGGCGAAAATTTCGACCATTCGGAAAATGTCTCGAATGAATTTTTCTAGGCACTATTCCGACGTAATTTTGCGAGAGGAATCGATTGAGCTCAGTCCCAATACGCTACGAGCAACGCTTTAAAAGTTACAGCGAAAAAACTGGAAATTTTCATCGTTATTTCTCTGCTGTTGATTCGACGCTTTTTTTCATGTGTTTTCTGAGTTCCTAAGGGTCCAATTAATCTCAAGATGGTCATACAAATCGATCCCACGACCAAAAAATTTCGGCTCCGAAAATGAGCAAAAAAGTAAGGCTAACCCCTTTGGATTTTTGGCGAAAATTTCGACGATTCGGAAAATGTCTCGAATGAATTTTTCTAGGCACTATTCCGACGTAATTTTGCGAGAGGAATCGATTAAGCGCAGTCCCAATACGCTACGAGCAACGCTTCAAAAGTTACAGCCGAAAAACTGAAAATTTTCATCGTTATTTCTCTGCTGTTGATCCGACGCTATTTTTCATGTGTTTTTTGAGTTCCTAGGGGTCTAATTAATCTAAAGATGGTCATACAAATCGATCGCACGACCAAAAAATTTCGGCTCCGAAAATGAGCAAAAAAGTAAGGCTAACCCCTTTGGATTTTTCGCGAAAATTTCGACGATTCGGAAAATGTCTCGAATGGATTTTTCTAGGCACTATTCCGACGTAATTTTGCGAGAGAAATCGATTAAGCGCAGTCCCAATACGCTACGAGCAACGCTTCAAAAGTTACAGCCGAAAAACTGAAAATTTTCATCGTTATTTCTCTGCTGTTGATCCGACGCTCTTTTTCATGTGTTTTTTGAGTTCCTAGGGGTCCAATTATTCTACAGATGGTCATACAAATCGATCCCACGACCAAAAAATTTCGGCTCTGAAAATGAGCAAAAAAGTAAGGCTAACCCCTTTGGATTTTTCGCGAAAATTTCAACGATTCGGAAGATGTCTCGAATGAATTTTTCTAGGCACTATTCCGACGTAATTTTGCGAGAGGAATCGATTAAGCGCAGTCCCAATACGCTACGAGCAACGCTTCAAAAGTTACAGCCGAAAAACTGAAAATTTTCATCGTTATTTCTCTGCTGTTGATCCGACGCTCTTTTTCATGTGTTTCTTGAGTTCCTAGGGGTCCAATTAATCTAAAGATGGTCATACAAATCGATCGCACGACCAAAAAATTTCGGCTCCGAAAATGAGCAAAAAAGTAAGGCTAACCCCTTTGGATTTTTGGCGAAAATTTCGACGATTCGGAAAATGTCTCGAATGAATTTTTCTATGCACTATTCCGACGTAATTTTGCGAGAGGAATCGATTAAGCGCAGTCCCAATACGCTACGAGCAACGCTTCAAAAGTTACAGCCGAAAAACTGAAAATTTTCATCGTTATTTCTCTGCTGTTGATCCGACGCTCTTTTTCATGTGTTTTTTGAGTTCCTAGGGGTTCAATTAATCTAAAGATGGTCATACAAATCGATCGCGCGACCAAAAAATTTCGGCTCCGAAAATGAGCAAGAAAGTAAGGCTAACCCCTTTGGATTTTTGGCGAAAATTTCGACGATTCGGAAAATGTCTCGAATTAATTTTTCTAAGCACTATTCCGACGTAATTTCGCGAGAGGAATCGATTAAGCGCAGTCCCAATACGCTACGAGCAACGCTTCAAAAGTTACAGCCGAAAAACTGAAAATTTTCATCGTTATTTCTCTGCTGTTGATGCGACGCTCTTTTTCATGTGTTTTTTGAGTTCCTAGAGGTCCAATTAATCTAAAGATGGTCATACAAATCGATCGCACGACCAAAAAATTTCGGGTCCGAAAATGAGCAAAAAAGTAAGGCTAACCCCTTTGGATTTTTGGCGAAAATTTCGACGATTCGGAAAATGTCTCGAATGAATTTTTCTAGGCACTATTCCGACGTAATTTTGCGAGGGGAATCGATTAAGCGCAGTCCCAATACGCTACGAGCAACGCATCAAAAGTTACAGCCGGAAAACTGAGAATTTTCATCGTCATTTTTCTGCTGTTGATTCGACGCTTTTTTTCATGTGTTTTCTGAGTTCCTAAGGGTCCAATTAATCTGAAGATAGTCATACAAATCGATCCCACGACCAGAAAATTTCGGCTCCGAAAATGAGCAAAAAAGTAAGGCTAACCCCTCCGGATTTTTCGCGAAAATTTCGACGATTCGGAAAATGTCTCGAATGGATTTTTCTGGGCACTATTCCGACGTAATTTTGCGAGAGGAATCGATTAAGCGCAGTCCCAATACGCTACGAGCAACGCTTCAAAAGATACAGCCGAAAAACTGAAAATTTTCATCGTTATTTCTCTGCTGTTGATCCGACGCTCTTTTTCATGTGTTTTTTGAGTTCCCAGGGGTCCAATTAATCTAAAGATGGTCATACAAATCGATCGCACGACCAAAAAATTTCGGCTCCGAAAATGAGCAAAAAAGTAAGGCTAACCCCTTTGGATTTTTGGCGAAAATTTCGACGATTCGGAAAATGTCTCGAATGAATTTTTCTAGGCACTATTCCGACGTAATTTTGCGAGAGGAATCGATTAAGCGCAGTCCCAATACGCTACGAGCAACGCTTCAAAAGTTACAGCCGAAAAACTGAAAATTTTCATCGTTATTTCTCTGCTGTTGATCCGACGCTCTTTTTCATGTGTTTTTTGAGTTCCTAGGGGTCCAATTAATCTAAAGATGGTCATACAAATCGATTCCACGACCAAAAAATTTCGGCTCCGAAAATGAGCAAAAAAGTAAGGCTAACCCCTTTGGTTTTTTCGCGAAAATTTCGACGATTCGGAAAATGTCTCGAATGAATTTTTCTAGGCACTATTCCGACGTAATTTTGCGAGAGGAATCGATTAAGCGCAGTCCCAATACGCTACGAGCAACGCTTCAAAAGTTACAGCCGAAAAACTGAAAATTTTCATCGTTATTTCTCTGCTGTTGATCCGACGCTCATATTCATGTGTTTTTTGAGTTCCTAGGGGTCCAATTAATCTAAAGATGGTCATACAAATCGATCGCGCGACCAAAAAATTTCGGCTCCGAAAATGAGCAAAAAAGTAAGGCTAACCCCTTTGGATTTTTGGCGAAAATTTCGACGATTCGGAAAATGTCTCGAATGAATTTTTCTAGGCACTATTCCGACGTAATTTTGCGAGAGGAATCGATTAAGCGCAGTCCCAATACGCTACGAGCAACGCATCAAAAGTTACAGCCGAAAAACTGAGAATTTTCATCGTCATTTTTCTGCTGTTGATTCGACGCTTTTTTTCATGTGTTTTCTGAGTTCCTAAGGGTCCAATTAATCTGAAGATGGTTATACAAATCGATCCCACGACCAAAAAATTTCGGCTCCGAAAATGAGCAAAAAAGTAAGGCTAACCCCTTCGGATTTTTCGCGAAAATTTCGACGATTCGGAAAATGTCTCGAATGGATTTTTCTAGGCACTATTCCGACGTAATTTTGCGAGAGGAATCGATTAAGCGCAGTCCCAATACGCTACGAGCAACGCTTCAAAAGTTACAGCCGAAAAACTGAAAATTTTCATCGTTATTTCTCTGCTGTTGATACGACGCTCTTTTTCATGTGTTTTTTGAGTTCCTAAAGGTCCAATTAATCTAAAGATGGTCATACAAATCGATCCCACGACCAAAAAATTTTGGCTCCGAAAATGAGCAAAAAAGTAAGGCTAACCCCTTTGGATTTTTCGCAAAAATTTCGACGATTCGGAAAATGTCTCGAATGAATTTTTCTAGGCACTATTCCGACGTAATTTTGCGAGAGGAATCGATTAGGCGCAGTCCCAATACGCTACGAGCAACGCTTCAAAAGTTACAGCCGAAAAACTGAAAATTTTCATCGTTATTTCTCTGCTGTTGATCCGACGCTCTTTTTCATGTGTTTCTTGAGTTCCTAGGGGTCCAATTAATCTAAAGATGGTCATACAAATCGATCGCACGACCAAAAAATTTCGGCTCCGAAAATGAGCAAAAAAGTAAGGCTAGCCCCTTTGGATTTTTGGCGAAAATTTCGACGATTCGGAAAATGTCTCGAATGAATTTTTCTAGGCACTATTCCGACGTAATTTTGCGAGAGGAATCGATTAAGCGCAGTCCCAATACGCTACGAGCAACGCTTCAAAAGTTACAGCCGAAAAACTGAAAATTTTCATCGTTATTTCTCTGCTGTTGATCCGACGCTCTTTTTCATGTGTTTTTTGAGTTCCTAGGGGTCAAATTAATCTAAAGATGGTCATACAAATCGATCGCACGACCAAAAAATTTCGGCTCCGAAAATGAGCAAAAAAGTAAGGCTAACCCCTTTGGATTTTTGGCGAAAATTTCGACCATTCGGAAAATGTCTCGAATGAATTTTTCTAGGCACTATTCCGACGTAATTTTGCGAGAGGAATCGATTAAGCGCAGTCCCAATACGCTACGAGCAACGCTTTAAAAGTTACAGCCGAAAAACTGAAAATTTTCATCGTTATTTCTCTGCTGTTGATCCGACGCTCTTTTTCATGTGTTTTTTGAGTTCCTAGGGGTCCAATTAATCTAAAGATGGTCATACAAATCGATCGCACGACCAAAAAATTTCGGCTCCGAAAATGAGCAAAAAAGTAAGGCTAACCCCTTTGGATTTTTGGCGAAAATTTCGACGATTCGGAAAATGTCTCGAATGAATTTTTCTGGGCACTATTCCGACGTAATTTTGCGAGAGGAATCGATTAAGCGCAGTCCCAATACGCTACGAGCAACGCTTCAAAAGTTACAGCCGAAAAACTGAAAATTTTCATCGTTATTTCTCTGCTGTTGATCCGACGCTCTTTTTCATGTGTTTTTTGAGTTCCTAGGGGTCCAATTAATCGAAAGATGGTCATACAAATCGATTCCACGACCAAAAAATTTCGGCTCCGAAAATGAGCAAAAAAGTAAGGCTAACCCCTTTGGTTTTTTCGCGAAAATTTCGACGATTCGGAAAATGTCTCGAATGAATTTTTCTAAGCACTATTCCGACGTAATTTTGCGAGAGGAATCGATTAAGCGCAGTCCCAATACGCTACGAGCAACGCTTCAAAAGTTACAGCCGAAAAACTGAAAATTTTCATCGTTATTTCTCTGCTGTTGATCCGACGCTCTTTTTCATGTGTTTTTTGAGTTCCTAGGGGTTCAATTAATCTAGAGATGGTCATACAAATCGATCGCGCGACCAAAAAATTTCGGCTCCGAAAATGAGCAAAAAAGTAAGGCTAACCCCTTTGGATTTTTGGCGAAAATTTCGACGATTCGGAAAATGTCTCGAATGAATTTTTCTAGGCACTATTTCGACGTAATTTTGCGAGAGGAATCGATTTAGCGCAGTCCCAATACGCTACGAGCAACGCATCAAAAGTTACAGCCGGAAAACTGAGAATTTTCATCGTCATTTTTCTGCTGTTGATTCGACGCTTTTTTTCATGTGTTTTCTGAGTTCCTAAGGGTCCAAATAATCTGAAGATGGTCATACAAATCGATCCCACGACCAGAAAATTTCGGCTCCGAAAATGAGCTAAAAAGTAAGGCTAACCCCTTCGGATTTTTCGCGAAAATTTCGACGATTCGGAAAATGTCTCGAATGGATTTTTCTAGGCACTATTCCGACGTAATTTTGCGAGAGGAATCGATTAAGCGCAGTCCCAATACGCTACGAGCAACGCTTCAAAAGATACAGCCGAAAAACTGAAAATTTTCATCGTTATTTCTCTGCTGTTGATCCGACGCTCTTTTTCATGTGTTTTTTGAGTTCCTAGGGGTCCAATTAATCTAAAGATGGTCACACAAATCGATCGCACGACCAAAAAATTTCGGCTCCGAAAATGAGCAAAAAATGAAGGCTAACCCCTTTGGATTTTTAGCGAAAATTTCGACGATTCGGAATATGTCTCGAATGAATTTTTCTAGGCACTATTCCGACGTAATTTTGCGAGAGGAATCGATTAAGCGCAGTCCCAATACGCTACGAGCAACGCTTCAAAAGTTACAGCCGAAAAACTGAAAATTTTCATCGTTATTTCTCTGCTGTTGATCCGACGCTCTTTTTCATGTGTTTTTTGAGTTCCTAGGGGTCCAATTAATCAAAAGATGGTCATACAAATCGATTCCACGACCAAAAAATTTCGGCTCCGAAAATGAGCAAAAAAGTAAGGCTAACCCCTTTGGTTTTTTCGCGAAAATTTCGACGATTCGGAAAATGTCTCGAATGAATTTTTCTAAGCACTATTCCGACGTAATTTTGCGAGAGGAATCGATTAAGCGCAGTCCCAATACGCTACGAGCAACGCTTCAAAAGTTACAGCCGAAAAACTGAAAATTTTCATCGTTATTTCTCTGCTGTTGATCCGACGCTCTTTTTCATGTGTTTTTTGAGTTCCTAGGGGTCCAATTAATCTAAAGATGGTCATACAAATCGATCGCACGACCAAAAAATTTCGGCTCCGAAAATGAGCAAAAAAGTAAGGCTAACCCCTTTGGATTTTTGGCGAAAATTTCGACGATTCGGAAAATGTCTCGAATGAATTTTTCTAGGCACTATTCCGACGTAATTTTGCGAGAGGAATCGATTAAGCGCAGTCCCAATACGCTACGAGCAACGCTTCAAAAGTTACAGCCGAAAAACTGAAAATTTTCATCGTTATTTCTCTGCTGTTGATCCGACGCTCTTTTTCATGTGTTTTTTGAGTTCCTAGGGGTCCAATTAATCTAAAGATGGTCATACAAATCGATTCCACGACCAAAAAATTTCGGCTCCGAAAATGAGCAAAAAAGTAAGGCTAACCCCTTTGGTTTTTTCGCGAAAATTTCGACGATTCGGAAAATGTCTCGAATGAATTTTTCTAGGCACTATTCCGACGTAATTTTGCGAGAGGAATCGATTAAGCGCAGTCCCAATACGCTACGAGCAACGCTTCAAAAGTTACAGCCGAAAAACTGAAAATTTTCATCGTTATTTCTCTGCTGTTGATCCGACGCTCATTTTCATGTGTTTTTTGAGTTCCTAGGGGTCCAATTAATCTAAAGATGGTCATACAAATCGATCGCGCGACCAAAAAATTTCGGCTCCGAAAATGAGCAAAAAAGTAAGGCTAACCCCTTTGGATTTTTGGCGAAAATTTCGACGATTCGGAAAATGTCTCGAATGAATTTTTCTAGGCACTATTCCGACGTAATTTTGCGAGAGGAATCGATTAAGCGCAGTCCCAATACGCTACGAGCAACGCATCAAAAGTTACAGCCGAAAAACTGAGAATTTTCATCGTCATTTTTCTGCTGTTGATTCGACGCTTTTTTTCATGTGTTTTCTGAGTTCCTAAGGGTCCAATTAATCTGAAGATGGTTATACAAATCGATCCCACGACCAAAAAATTTCGGCTCCGAAAATGAGCAAAAAAGTAAGGCTAACCCCTTCGGATTTTTCGCGAAAATTTCGACGATTCGGAAAATGTCTCGAATGGATTTTTCTAGGCACTATTCCGACGTAATTTTGCGAGAGGAATCGATTAAGCGCAGTCCCAATACGCTACGAGCAACGCTTCAAAAGTTACAGCCGAAAAACTGAAAATTTTCATCGTTATTTCTCTGCTGTTGATACGACGCTCTTTTTCATGTGTTTTTTGAGTTCCTAAAGGTCCAATTAATCTAAAGATGGTCATACAAATCGATCCCACGACCAAAAAATTTTGGCTCCGAAAATGAGCAAAAAAGTAAGGCTAACCCCTTTGGATTTTTCGCAAAAATTTCGACGATTCGGAAAATGTCTCGAATGAATTTTTCTAGGCACTATTCCGACGTAATTTTGCGAGAGGAATCGATTAGGCGCAGTCCCAATACGCTACGAGCAACGCTTCAAAAGTTACAGCCGAAAAACTGAAAATTTTCATCGTTATTTCTCTGCTGTTGATCCGACGCTCTTTTTCATGTGTTTCTTGAGTTCCTAGGGGTCCAATTAATCTAAAGATGGTCATACAAATCGATCGCACGACCAAAAAATTTCGGCTCCGAAAATGAGCAAAAAAGTAAGGCTAACCCCTTTGGATTTTTGGCGAAAATTTCGACGATTCGGAAAATGTCTCGAATGAATTTTTCTAGGCACTATTCCGACGTAATTTTGCGAGAGGAATCGATTAAGCGCAGTCCCAATACGCTACGAGCAACGCTTCGAAAGTTACAGCCGAAAAACTGAAAATTTTCATCGTTATTTCTCTGCTGTTGATCCGACGCTCTTTTTCATGTGTTTTTTGAGTTCCTAGGGGTCAAATTAATCTAAAGATGGTCATACAAATCGATCGCACGACCAAAAAATTTCGGCTCCGAAAATGAGCAAAAAAGTAAGGCTAACCCCTTTGGATTTTTGGTGAAAATTTCGACCATTCGGAAAATGTCTCGAATGAATTTTTCTAGGCACTATTCCGACGTAATTTTGCGAGAGGAATCGATTAAGCGCAGTCCCAATACGCTACGAGCAACGCTTCAAAAGTTACAGCCGAAAAACTGAAAATTTTCATCGTTATTTCTCTGCTGTTGATCCGACGCTCTTTTTCATGTGTTTTTTGAGTTCCTAGGGGTCCAATTAATCTAAAGATGGTCATACAAATCGATCGCACGACCAAAAAATTTCGGCTCCGAAAATGAGCAAAAAAGTAAGGCTAACCCCTTTGGATTTTTGGCGAAAATTTCGACGATTCGGAAAATGTCTCGAATGAATTTTTCTGGGCACTATTCCGACGTAATTTTGCGAGAGGAATCGATTAAGCGCAGTCCCAATACGCTACGAGCAACGCTTCAAAAGTTACAGCCGAAAAACTGAAAATTTTCATCGTTATTTCTCTGCTGTTGATCCGACGCTCTTTTTCATGTGTTTTTTGAGTTCCTAGGGGTCCAATTAATCGAAAGATGGTCATACAAATCGATTCCACGACCAAAAAATTTCGGCTCCGAAAATGAGCAAAAAAGTAAGGCTAACCCCTTTGGATTTTTGGCGAAAATTTCGACGATTCGGAAAATGTCTCGAATGAATTTTTCTAGGCACTATTCCGACGTAATTTTGCGAGAGGAATCGATTAAGCGCAGTCCCAATACGCTACGAGCAACGCTTCAAAAGTTACAGCCGAAAAACTGAAAATTTTCATCGTTATTTCTCTGCTGTTGATCCGACGCTCTTTTTCATGTGTTTTTTGAGTTCCTAGGGGTCCAATTAATCTAAAGATGGTCATACAAATCGATTCGACGACCAAAAAATTTCGGCTCCGAAAATGAGCAAAAAAGTAAGGCTAACCCCTTTGGTTTTTTCGCGAAAATTTCGACGATTCGGAAAATGTCTCGAATGAATTTTTCTAGGCACTATTCCGAAGTAATTTTGCGAGAGGAATCGATTAAGCGCAGTCCCAATACGCTACGAGCAACGCTTCAAAAGTTACAGCCGAAAAACTGAAAATTTTCATCGTTATTTCTCTGCTGTTGATCCGACGCTCATTTTCATGTGTTTTTTGAGTTCCTAGGGGTCCAATTAATCTAAAGATGGTCATACAAATCGATCGCGCGACCAAAAAATTTCGGCTCCGAAAATGAGCAAAAAAGTAAGGCTAACCCCTTTGGATTTTTGGCGAAAATTTCGACGATTCGGAAAATGTCTCGAATGAATTTTTCTAGGCACTATTCCGACGTAATTTTGCGAGAGGAATCGATTAAGCGCAGTCCCAATACGCTACGAGCAACGCATCAAAAGTTACAGCCGAAAAACTGAGAATTTTCATCGTCATTTTTCTGCTGTTGATTCGACGCTTTTTTTCATGTGTTTTCTGAGTTCCTAAGGGTCCAATTAATCTGAAGATGGTTATACAAATCGATCCCACGACCAAAAAATTTCGGCTCCGAAAATGAGCAAAAAAGTAAGGCTAACCCCTTCGGATTTTTCGCGAAAATTTCGACGATTCGGAAAATGTCTCGAATGGATTTTTCTAGGCACTATTCCGACGTAATTTTGCGAGAGGAATCGATTAAGCGCAGTCCCAATACGCTACGAGCAACGCTTCAAAAGTTACAGCCGAAAAACTGAAAATTTTCATCGTTATTTCTCTGCTGTTGATACGACGCTCTTTTTCATGTGTTTTTTGAGTTCCTAAAGGTCCAATTAATCTAAAGATGGTCATACAAATCGATCCCACGACCAAAAAATTTTGGCTCCGAAAATGAGCAAAAAAGTAAGGCTAACCCCTTTGGATTTTTCGCAAAAATTTCGACGATTCGGAAAATGTCTCGAATGAATTTTTCTAGGCACTATTCCGACGTAATTTTGCGAGAGGAATCGATTAGGCGCAGTCCCAATACGCTACGAGCAACGCTTCAAAAGTTACAGCCGAAAAACTGAAAATTTTCATCGTTATTTCTCTGCTGTTGATCCGACGCTCTTTTTCATGTGTTTCTTGAGTTCCTAGGGGTCCAATTAATCTAAAGATGGTCATACAAATCGATCGCACGACCAAAAAATTTCGGCTCCGAAAATGAGCAAAAAAGTAAGGCTAACCCCTTTGGATTTTTGGCGAAAATTTCGACGATTCGGAAAATGTCTCGAATGAATTTTTCTAGGCACTATTCCGACGTAATTTTGCGAGAGGAATCGATTAAGCGCAGTCCCAATACGCTACGAGCAACGCTTCAAAAGTTACAGCCGAAAAACTGAAAATTTTCATCGTTATTTCTCTGCTGTTGATCCGACGCTCTTTTTCATGTGTTTTTTGAGTTCCTAGGGGTCAAATTAATCTAAAGATGGTCATACAAATCGATCGCACGACCAAAAAATTTCGGCTCCGAAAATGAGCAAAAAAGTAAGGCTAACCCCTTTGGATTTTTGGTGAAAATTTCGACCATTTGGAAAATGTCTCGAATGAATTTTTCTAGGCACTATTCCGACGTAATTTTGCGAGAGGAATCGATTAAGCGCGGTCCCAATACGCTACGAGCAACGCTTCAAAAGTTACAGCCGAAAAACTGAAAATTTTCATCGTTATTTCTCTGCTGTTGATCCGACGCTCTTTTTCATGTGTTTTTTGAGTTCCTAGGGGTCCAATTAATCTAAAGATGGTCATACAAATCGATCGCACGACCAAAAAATTTCGGCTCCGAAAATGAGCAAAAAAGTAAGGCTAACCCCTTTGGATTTTTGGCGAAAATTTCGACGATTCGGAAAATGTCTCGAATGAATTTTTCTGGGCACTATTCCGACGTAATTTTGCGAGAGGAATCGATTAAGCGCAGTCCCAATACGCTACGAGCAACGCTTCAAAAGTTACAGCCGAAAAACTGAAAATTTTCATCGTTATTTCTCTGCTGTTGATCCGACGCTCTTTTTCATGTGTTTTTTGAGTTCCTAGGGGTCCAATTAATCGAAAGATGGTCATACAAATCGATTCCACGACCAAAAAATTTCGGCTCCGAAAATGAGCAAAAAAGTAAGGCTAACCCCTTTGGTTTTTTCGCGAAAATTTCGACGATTCGGAAAATGTCTCGAATGAATTTTTCTAAGCACTATTCCGACGTAATTTTGCGAGAGGAATCGATTAAGCGCAGTCCCAATACGCTACGAGCAACGCTTCAAAAGTTACAGCCGAAAAACTGAAAATTTTCATCGTTATTTCTCTGCTGTTGATCCGACGCTCTTTTTCATGTGTTTTTTGAGTTCCTAGGGGTTCAATTAATCTAGAGATGGTCATACAAATCGATCGCGCGACCAAAAAATTTCGGCTCCGAAAATGAGCAAAAAAGTAAGGCTAACCCCTTTGGATTTTTGGCGAAAATTTCGACGATTCGGAAAATGTCTCGAATGAATTTTTCTAGGCACTATTTCGACGTAATTTTGCGAGAGGAATCGATTTAGCGCAGTCCCAATACGCTACGAGCAACGCATCAAAAGTTACAGCCGGAAAACTGAGAATTTTCATCGTCATTTTTCTGCTGTTGATTCGACGCTTTTTTTCATGTGTTTTCTGAGTTCCTAAGGGTCCAATTAATCTGAAGATGGTCATACAAATCGATCCCACGACCAGAAAATTTCGGCTCCGAAAATGAGCTAAAAAGTAAGGCTAACCCCTTCGGATTTTTCGCGAAAATTTCAACGATTCGGAAAATGTCTCGAATGGATTTTTCTAGGCACTATTCCGACGTAATTTTGCGAGAGGAATCGATTAAGCGCAGTCCCAATACGCTACGAGCAACGCTTCAAAAGATACAGCCGAAAAACTGAAAATTTTCATCGTTATTTCTCTGCTGTTGATCCGACGCTCTTTTTCATGTGTTTTTTGAGTTCCTAGGGGTCCAATTAATCTAAAGATGGTCATACAAATCGATCGCACGACCAAAAAATTTCGGCTCCGAAAATGAGCAAAAAATGAAGGCTAACCCCTTTGGATTTTTGGCGAAAATTTCGACGATTCGGAATATGTCTCGAATGAATTTTTCTAGGCACTATTCCGACGTAATTTTGCGAGAGGAATCGATTAAGCGCAGTCCCAATACGCTACGAGCAACGCTTCAAAAGTTACAGCCGAAAAACTGAAAATTTTCATCGTTATTTCTCTGCTGTTGATCCGACGCTCTTTTTCATGTGTTTTTTGAGTTTCTAGGGGTCCAATTAATCGAAAGATGGTCATACAAATCGATTCCACGACCAAAAAATTTCGGCTCCGAAAATGAGCAAAAAAGTAAGGCTAACCCCTTTGGTTTTTTCGCGAAAATTTCGACGATTCGGAAAATGTCTCGAATGAATTTTTCTAAGCACTATTCCGACGTAATTTTGCGAGAGGAATCGATTAAGCGCAGTCCCAATACGCTACGAGCAACGCTTCAAAAGTTACAGCCGAAAAACTGAAAATTTTCATCGTTATTTCTCTGCTGTTGATACGACGCTCTTTTTCATGTGTTTTTTGAGTTCCTAAAGGTCCAATTAATCTAAAGATGGTCATACAAATCGATCCCACGACCAAAAAATTTTGGCTCCGAAAATGAGCAAAAAAGTAAGGCTAACCCCTTTGGATTTTTCGCAAAAATTTCGACGATTCGGAAAATGTCTCGAATGAATTTTTCTAGGCACTATTCCGACGTAATTTTGCGAGAGGAATCGATTAGGCGCAGTCCCAATACGCTACGAGCAACGCTTCAAAAGTTACAGCCGAAAAACTGAAAATTTTCATCGTTATTTCTCTGCTGTTGATCCGACGCTCTTTTTCATGTGTTTCTTGAGTTCCTAGGGGTCCAATTAATCTAAAGATGGTCATACAAATCGATCGCACGACCAAAAAATTTCGGCTCCGAAAATGAGCAAAAAAGTAAGGCTAACCCCTTTGGATTTTTGGCGAAAATTTCGACGATTCGGAAAATGTCTCGAATGAATTTTTCTAGGCACTATTCCGACGTAATTTTGCGAGAGGAATCGATTAAGCGCAGTCCCAATACGCTACGAGCAACGCTTCAAAAGTTACAGCCGAAAAACTGAAAATTTTCATCGTTATTTCTCTGCTGTTGATCCGACGCTCTTTTTCATGTGTTTTTTGAGTTCCTAGGGGTCAAATTAATCTAAAGATGGTCATACAAATCGATCGCACGACCAAAAAATTTCGGCTCCGAAAATGAGCAAAAAAGTAAGGCTAACCCCTTTGGATTTTTGGCGAAAATTTCGACCATTCGGAAAATGTCTCGAATGAATTTTTCTAGGCACTATTCCGACGTAATTTTGCGAGAGGAATCGATTAAGCGCAGTCCCAATACGCTACGAGCAACGCTTCAAAAGTTACAGCCGAAAAACTGAAAATTTTCATCGTTATTTCTCTGCTGTTGATCCGACGCTCTTTTTCATGTGTTTTTTGAGTTCCTAGGGGTCCAATTAATCTAAAGATGGTCATACAAATCGATCGCACGACCAAAAAATTTCGGCTCCGAAAATGAGCAAAAAAGTAAGGCTAACCCCTTTGGATTTTTGGCGAAAATTTCGACGATTCGGAAAATGTCTCGAATGAATTTTTCTGGGCACTATTCCGACGTAATTTTGCGAGAGGAATCGATTAAGCGCAGTCCCAATACGCTACGAGCAACGCTTCAAAAGTTACAGCCGAAAAACTGAAAATTTTCATCGTTATTTCTCTGCTGTTGATCCGACGCTCTTTTTCATGTGTTTTTTGAGTTCCTAGGGGTCCAATTAATCGAAAGATGGTCATACAAATCGATTCCACGACCAAAAAATTTCGGCTCCGAAAATGAGCAAAAAAGTAAGGCTAACCCCTTTGGTTTTTTCGCGAAAATTTCGACGATTCGGAAAATGTCTCGAATGAATTTTTCTAAGCACTATTCCGACGTAATTTTGCGAGAGGAATCGATTAAGCGCAGTCCCAATACGCTACGAGCAACGCTTCAAAAGTTACAGCCGAAAAACTGAAAATTTTCATCGTTATTTCTCTGCTGTTGATCCGACGCTCTTTTTCATGTGTTTTTTGAGTTCCTAGGGGTTCAATTAATCTAGAGATGGTCATACAAATCGATCGCGCGACCAAAAAATTTCGGCTCCGAAAATGAGCAAAAAAGTAAGGCTAACCCCTTTGGATTTTTGGCGAAAATTTCGACGATTCGGAAAATGTCTCGAATGAATTTTTCTAGGCACTATTTCGACGTAATTTTGCGAGAGGAATCGATTTAGCGCAGTCCCAATACGCTACGAGCAACGCATCAAAAGTTACAGCCGGAAAACTGAGAATTTTCATCGTCATTTTTCTGCTGTTGATTCGACGCTTTTTTTCATGTGTTTTCTGAGTTCCTAAGGGTCCAATTAATCTGAAGATGGTCATACAAATCGATCCCACGACCAGAAAATTTCGGCTCCGAAAATGAGCTAAAAAGTAAGGCTAACCCCTTCGGATTTTTCGCGAAAATTTCGACGATTCGGAAAATGTCTCGAATGGATTTTTCTAGGCACTATTCCGACGTAATTTTGCGAGAGGAATCGATTAAGCGCAGTCCCAATACGCTACGAGCAACGCTTCAAAAGATACAGCCGAAAAACTGAAAATTTTCATCGTTATTTCTCTGCTGTTGATCCGACGCTCTTTTTCATGTGTTTTTTGAGTTCCTAGGGGTCCAATTAATCTAAAGATGGTCATACAAATCGATCGCACGACCAAAAAATTTCGGCTCCGAAAATGAGCAAAAAATGAAGGCTAACCCCTTTGGATTTTTGGCGAAAATTTCGACGATTCGGAATATGTCTCGAATGAATTTTTCTAGGCACTATTCCGACGTAATTTTGCGAGAGGAATCGATTAAGCGCAGTCCCAATACGCTACGAGCAACGCTTCAAAAGTTACAGCCGAAAAACTGAAAATTTTCATCGTTATTTCTCTGCTGTTGATCCGACGCTCTTTTTCATGTGTTTTTTGAGTTCCTAGGGGTCCAATGAATCGAAAGATGGTCATACAAATCGATTCCACGACCAAAAAATTTCGGCTCCGAAAATGAGCAAAAAAGTAAGGCTAACCCCTTTGGTTTTTTCGCGAAAATTTCGACGATTCGGAAAATGTCTCGAATGAATTTTTCTACGCACTATTCCGACGTAATTTTGCGAGAGGAATCGATTAAGCGCAGTCCCAATACGCTACGAGCAACGCTTCAAAAGTTACAGCCGAAAAACTGAAAATTTTCATCGTTATTTCTCTGCTGTTGATCCGACGCTCTTTTTCATGTGTTTTTTGAGTTCCTAGGGGTCCAATTAATCTAAAGATGGTCATACAAATCGATCGCACGACCAAAAAATTTCGGCTCCGAAAATGAGCAAAAAAGTAAGGCTAACCCCTTTGGATTTTTGGCGAAAATTTCGACGATTCGGAAAATGTCTCGAATGAATTTTTCTAGGCACTATTCCGACGTAATTTTGCGAGAGGAATCGATTAAGCGCAGTCCCAATACGCTACGAGCAACGCTTCAAAAGTTACAGCCGAAAAACTGAAAATTTTCATCGTTATTTCTCTGCTGTTGATCCGACGCTCTTTTTCATGTGTTTTTTGAGTTCCTAGGGGTCCAATTAATCTAAAGATGGTCATACAAATCGATTCCACGACCAAAAAATTTCGGCTCCGAAAATGAGCAAAAAAGTAAGGCTAACCCCTTTGGTTTTTTCGCGAAAATTTCGACGATTCGGAAAATGTCTCGAATGAATTTTTCTAGGCACTATTCCGACGTAATTTTGCGAGAGGAATCGATTAAGCGCAGTCCCAATACGCTACGAGCAACGCTTCAAAAGTTACAGCCGAAAAACTGAAAATTTTCATCGTTATTTCTCTGCTGTTGATCCGACGCTCATTTTCATGTGTTTTTTGAGTTCCTAGGGGTCCAATTAATCTAAAGATGGTCATACAAATCGATCGCGCGACCAAAAAATTTCGGCTCCGAAAATGAGCAAAAAAGTAAGGCTAACCCCTTTGGATTTTTGGCGAAAATTTCGACGATTCGGAAAATGTCTCGAATGAATTTTTCTAGGCACTATTCCGACGTAATTTTGCGAGAGGAATCGATTAAGCGCAGTCCCAATACGCTACGAGCAACGCATCAAAAGTTACAGCCGAAAAACTGAGAATTTTCATCGTCATTTTTCTGCTGTTGATTCGACGCTTTTTTTCATGTGTTTTCTGAGTTCCTAAGGGTCCAATTAATCTGAAGATGGTTATACAAATCGATCCCACGACCAAAAAATTTCGGCTCCGAAAATGAGCAAAAAAGTAAGGCTAACCCCTTCGGATTTTTCGCGAAAATTTCGACGATTCGGAAAATGTCTCGAATGGATTTTTCTAGGCACTATTCCGACGTAATTTTGCGAGAGGAATCGATTAAGCGCAGTCCCAATACGCTACGAGCAACGCTTCAAAAGTTACAGCCGAAAAACTGAAAATTTTCATCGTTATTTCTCTGCTGTTGATACGACGCTCTTTTTCATGTGTTTTTTGAGTTCCTAAAGGTCCAATTAATCTAAAGATGGTCATACAAATCGATCCCACGACCAAAAAATTTTGGCTCCGAAAATGAGCAAAAAAGTAAGGCTAACCCCTTTGGATTTTTCGCAAAAATTTCGACGATTCGGAAAATGTCTCGAATGAATTTTTCTAGGCACTATTCCGACGTAATTTTGCGAGAGGAATCGATTAGGCGCAGTCCCAATACGCTACGAGCAACGCTTCAAAAGTTACAGCCGAAAAACTGAAAATTTTCATCGTTATTTCTCTGCTGTTGATCCGACGCTCTTTTTCATGTGTTTCTTGAGTTCCTAGGGGTCCAATTAATCTAAAGATGGTCATACAAATCGATCGCACGACCAAAAAATTTCGGCTCCGAAAATGAGCAAAAAAGTAAGGCTAACCCCTTTGGATTTTTGGCGAAAATTTCGACGATTCGGAAAATGTCTCGAATGAATTTTTCTAGGCACTATTCCGACGTAATTTTGCGAGAGGAATCGATTAAGCGCAGTCCCAATACGCTACGAGCAACGCTTCAAAAGTTACAGCCGAAAAACTGAAAATTTTCATCGTTATTTCTCTGCTGTTGATCCGACGCTCTTTTTCATGTGTTTTTTGAGTTCCTAGGGGTCAAATTAATCTAAAGATGGTCATACAAATCGATCGCACGACCAAAAAATTTCGGCTCCGAAAATGAGCAAAAAAGTAAGGCTAACCCCTTTGGATTTTTGGTGAAAATTTCGACCATTCGGAAAATGTCTCGAATGAATTTTTCTAGGCACTATTCCGACGTAATTTTGCGAGAGGAATCGATTAAGCGCAGTCCCAATACGCTACGAGCAACGCTTCAAAAGTTACAGCCGAAAAACTGAAAATTTTCATCGTTATTTCTCTGCTGTTGATCCGACGCTCTTTTTCATGTGTTTTTTGAGTTCCTAGGGGTCCAATTAATCTAAAGATGGTCATACAAATCGATCGCACGACCAAAAAATTTCGGCTCCGAAAATGAGCAAAAAAGTAAGGCTAACCCCTTTGGATTTTTGGCGAAAATTTCGACGATTCGGAAAATGTCTCGAATGAATTTTTCTGGGCACTATTCCGACGTAATTTTGCGAGAGGAATCGATTAAGCGCAGTCCCAATACGCTACGAGCAACGCTTCAAAAGTTACAGCCGAAAAACTGAAAATTTTCATCGTTATTTCTCTGCTGTTGATCCGACGCTCTTTTTCATGTGTTTTTTGAGTTCCTAGGGGTCCAATTAATCGAAAGATGGTCATACAAATCGATTCCACGACCAAAAAATTTCGGCTCCGAAAATGAGCAAAAAAGTAAGGCTAACCCCTTTGGATTTTTGGCGAAAATTTCGACGATTCGGAAAATGTCTCGAATGAATTTTTCTAGGCACTATTCCGACGTAATTTTGCGAGAGGAATCGATTAAGCGCAGTCCCAATACGCTACGAGCAACGCTTCAAAAGTTACAGCCGAAAAACTGAAAATTTTCATCGTTATTTCTCTGCTGTTGATCCGACGCTCTTTTTCATGTGTTTTTTGAGTTCCTAGGGGTCCAATTAATCTAAAGATGGTCATACAAATCGATTCCACGACCAAAAAATTTCGGCTCCGAAAATGAGCAAAAAAGTAAGGCTAACCCCTTTGGTTTATTCGCGAAAATTTCGACGATTCGGAAAATGTCTCGAATGAATTTTTCTAGGCACTATTCCGACGTAATTTTGCGAGAGGAATCGATTAAGCGCAGTCCCAATACGCTACGAGCAACGCTTCAAAAGTTACAGCCGAAAAACTGAAAATTTTCATCGTTATTTCTCTGCTGTTGATCCGACGCTCATTTTCATGTGTTTTTTGAGTTCCTAGGGGTCCAATTATTCTAAAGATGGTCATACAAATCGATCGCGCGACCAAAAAATTTCGGCTCCGAAAATGAGCAAAAAAGTAAGGCTAACCCCTTTGGATTTTTGGCGAAAATTTCGACGATTCGGAAAATGTCTCGAATGAATTTTTCTAGGCACTATTCCGACGTAATTTTGCGAGAGGAATCGATTAAGCGCAGTCCCAATACGCTACGAGCAACGCATCAAAAGTTACAGCCGAAAAACTGAGAATTTTCATCGTCATTTTTCTGCTGTTGATTCGACGCTTTTTTTCATGTGTTTTCTGAGTTCCTAAGGGTCCAATTAATCTGAAGATGGTTATACAAATCGATCCCACGACCAAAAAATTTCGGCTCCGAAAATGAGCAAAAAAGTAAGGCTAACCCCTTCGGATTTTTCGCGAAAATTTCGACGATTCGGAAAATGTCTCGAATGGATTTTTCTAGGCACTATTCCGACGTAATTTTGCGAGAGGAATCGATTAAGCGCAGTCCCAATACGCTACGAGCAACGCTTCAAAAGTTACAGCCGAAAAACTGAAAATTTTCATCGTTATTTCTCTGCTGTTGATACGACGCTCTTTTTCATGTGTTTTTTGAGTTCCTAAAGGTCCAATTAATCTAAAGATGGTCATACAAATCGATCCCACGACCAAAAAATTTTGGCTCCGAAAATGAGCAAAAAAGTAAGGCTAACCCCTTTGGATTTTTCGCAAAAATTTCGACGATTCGGAAAATGTCTCGAATGAATTTTTCTAGGCACTATTCCGACGTAATTTTGCGAGAGGAATCGATTAGGCGCAGTCCCAATACGCTACGAGCAACGCTTCAAAAGTTACAGCCGAAAAACTGAAAATTTTCATCGTTATTTCTCTGCTGTTGATCCGACGCTCTTTTTCATGTGTTTCTTGAGTTCCTAGGGGTCCAATTAATCTAAAGATGGTCATACAAATCGATCGCACGACCAAAAAATTTCGGCTCCGAAAATGAGCAAAAAAGTAAGGCTAACCCCTTTGGATTTTTGGCGAAAATTTCGACGATTCGGAAAATGTCTCGAATGAATTTTTCTAGGCACTATTCCGACGTAATTTTGCGAGAGGAATCGATTAAGCGCAGTCCCAATACGCTACGAGCAACGCTTCAAAAGTTACAGCCGAAAAACTGAAAATTTTCATCGTTATTTCTCTGCTGTTGATCCGACGCTCTTTTTCATGTGTTTTTTGAGTTCCTAGGGGTCAAATTAATCTAAAGATGGTCATACAAATCGATCGCACGACCAAAAAATTTCGGCTCCGAAAATGAGCAAAAAAGTAAGGCTAACCCCTTTGGATTTTTGGTGAAAATTTCGACCATTCGGAAAATGTCTCGAATGAATTTTTCTAGGCACTATTCCGACGTAATTTTGCGAGAGGAATCGATTAAGCGCAGTCCCAATACGCTACGAGCAACGCTTCAAAAGTTACAGCCGAAAAACTGAAAATTTTCATCGTTATTTCTCTGCTGTTGATCCGACGCTCTTTTTCATGTGTTTTTTGAGTTCCTAGGGGTCCAATTAATCTAAAGATGGTCATACAAATCGATCGCACGACCAAAAAATTTCGGCTCCGAAAATGAGCAAAAAAGTAAGGCTAACCCCTTTGGATTTTTGGCGAAAATTTCGACGATTCGGAAAATGTCTCGAATGAATTTTTCTGGGCACTATTCCGACGTAATTTTGCGAGAGGAATCGATTAAGCGCAGTCCCAATACGCTACGAGCAACGCTTCAAAAGTTACAGCCGAAAAACTGAAAATTTTCATCGTTATTTCTCTGCTGTTGATCCGACGCTCTTTTTCATGTGTTTTTTGAGTTCCTAGGGGTCCAATTAATCGAAAGATGGTCATACAAATCGATTCCACGACCAAAAAATTTCGGCTCCGAAAATGAGCAAAAAAGTAAGGCTAACCCCTTTGGTTTATTCGCGAAAATTTCGACGATTCGGAAAATGTCTCGAATGAATTTTTCTAGGCACTATTCCGACGTAATTTTGCGAGAGGAATCGATTAAGCGCAGTCCCAATACGCTACGAGCAACGCTTCAAAAGTTACAGCCGAAAAACTGAAAATTTTCATCGTTATTTCTCTGCTGTTGATCCGACGCTCATTTTCATGTGTTTTTTGAGTTCCTAGGGGTCCAATTATTCTAAAGATGGTCATACAAATCGATCGCGCGACCAAAAAATTTCGGCTCCGAAAATGAGCAAAAAAGTAAGGCTAACCCCTTTGGATTTTTGGCGAAAATTTCGACGATTCGGAAAATGTCTCGAATGAATTTTTCTAGGCACTATTCCGACGTAATTTTGCGAGAGGAATCGATTAAGCGCAGTCCCAATACGCTACGAGCAACGCATCAAAAGTTACAGCCGAAAAACTGAGAATTTTCATCGTCATTTTTCTGCTGTTGATTCGACGCTTTTTTTCATGTGTTTTCTGAGTTCCTAAGGGTCCAATTAATCTGAAGATGGTTATACAAATCGATCCCACGACCAAAAAATTTCGGCTCCGAAAATGAGCAAAAAAGTAAGGCTAACCCCTTCGGATTTTTCGCGAAAATTTCGACGATTCGGAAAATGTCTCGAATGGATTTTTCTAGGCACTATTCCGACGTAATTTTGCGAGAGGAATCGATTAAGCGCAGTCCCAATACGCTACGAGCAACGCTTCAAAAGTTACAGCCGAAAAACTGAAAATTTTCATCGTTATTTCTCTGCTGTTGATACGACGCTCTTTTTCATGTGTTTTTTGAGTTCCTAAAGGTCCAATTAATCTAAAGATGGTCATACAAATCGATCCCACGACCAAAAAATTTTGGCTCCGAAAATGAGCAAAAAAGTAAGGCTAACCCCTTTGGATTTTTCGCAAAAATTTCGACGATTCGGAAAATGTCTCGAATGAATTTTTCTAGGCACTATTCCGACGTAATTTTGCGAGAGGAATCGATTAGGCGCAGTCCCAATACGCTACGAGCAACGCTTCAAAAGTTACAGCCGAAAAACTGAAAATTTTCATCGTTATTTCTCTGCTGTTGATCCGACGCTCTTTTTCATGTGTTTCTTGAGTTCCTAGGGGTCCAATTAATCTAAAGATGGTCATACAAATCGATCGCACGACCAAAAAATTTCGGCTCCGAAAATGAGCAAAAAAGTAAGGCTAACCCCTTTGGATTTTTGGCGAAAATTTCGACGATTCGGAAAATGTCTCGAATGAATTTTTCTAGGCACTATTCCGACGTAATTTTGCGAGAGGAATCGATTAAGCGCAGTCCCAATACGCTACGAGCAACGCTTCAAAAGTTACAGCCGAAAAACTGAAAATTTTCATCGTTATTTCTCTGCTGTTGATCCGACGCTCTTTTTCATGTGTTTTTTGAGTTCCTAGGGGTCAAATTAATCTAAAGATGGTCATACAAATCGATCGCACGACCAAAAAATTTCGGCTCCGAAAATGAGCAAAAAAGTAAGGCTAACCCCTTTGGATTTTTGGTGAAAATTTCGACCATTCGGAAAATGTCTCGAATGAATTTTTCTAGGCACTATTCCGACGTAATTTTGCGAGAGGAATCGATTAAGCGCAGTCCCAATACGCTACGAGCAACGCTTCAAAAGTTACAGCCGAAAAACTGAAAATTTTCATCGTTATTTCTCTGCTGTTGATCCGACGCTCTTTTTCATGTGTTTTTTGAGTTCCTAGGGGTCCAATTAATCTAAAGATGGTCATACAAATCGATCGCACGACCAAAAAATTTCGGCTCCGAAAATGAGCAAAAAAGTAAGGCTAACCCCTTTGGATTTTTGGCGAAAATTTCGACGATTCGGAAAATGTCTCGAATGAATTTTTCTGGGCACTATTCCGACGTAATTTTGCGAGAGGAATCGATTAAGCGCAGTCCCAATACGCTACGAGCAACGCTTCAAAAGTTACAGCCGAAAAACTGAAAATTTTCATCGTTATTTCTCTGCTGTTGATCCGACGCTCTTTTTCATGTGTTTTTTGAGTTCCTAGGGGTCCAATTAATCGAAAGATGGTCATACAAATCGATTCCACGACCAAAAAATTTCGGCTCCGAAAATGAGCAAAAAAGTAAGGCTAACCCCTTTGGTTTTTTCGCGAAAATTTCGACGATTCGGAAAATGTCTCGAATGAATTTTTCTAAGCACTATTCCGACGTAATTTTGCGAGAGGAATCGATTAAGCGCAGTCCCAATACGCTACGAGCAACGCTTCAAAAGTTACAGCCGAAAAACTGAAAATTTTCATCGTTATTTCTCTGCTGTTGATCCGACGCTCTTTTTCATGTGTTTTTTGAGTTCCTAGGGGTTCAATTAATCTAGAGATGGTCATACAAATCGATCGCGCGACCAAAAAATTTCGGCTCCGAAAATGAGCAAAAAAGTAAGGCTAACCCCTTTGGATTTTTGGCGAAAATTTCGACGATTCGGAAAATGTCTCGAATGAATTTTTCTAGGCACTATTTCGACGTAATTTTGCGAGAGGAATCGATTTAGCGCAGTCCCAATACGCTACGAGCAACGCATCAAAAGTTACAGCCGGAAAACTGAGAATTTTCATCGTCATTTTTCTGCTGTTGATTCGACGCTTTTTTTCATGTGTTTTCTGAGTTCCTAAGGGTCCAATTAATCTGAAGATGGTCATACAAATCGATCCCACGACCAGAAAATTTCGGCTCCGAAAATGAGCTAAAAAGTAAGGCTAACCCCTTCGGATTTTTCGCGAAAATTTCGACGATTCGGAAAATGTCTCGAATGGATTTTTCTAGGCACTATTCCGACGTAATTTTGCGAGAGGAATCGATTAAGCGCAGTCCCAATACGCTACGAGCAACGCTTCAAAAGATACAGCCGAAAAACTGAAAATTTTCATCGTTATTTCTCTGCTGTTGATCCGACGCTCTTTTTCATGTGTTTTTTGAGTTCCTAGGGGTCCAATTAATCTAAAGATGGTCATACAAATCGATCGCACGACCAAAAAATTTCGGCTCCGAAAATGAGCAAAAAATGAAGGCTAACCCCTTTGGATTTTTGGCGAAAATTTCGACGATTCGGAATATGTCTCGAATGAATTTTTCTAGGCACTATTCCGACGTAATTTTGCGAGAGGAATCGATTAAGCGCAGTCCCAATACGCTACGAGCAACGCTTCAAAAGTTACAGCCGAAAAACTGAAAATTTTCATCGTTATTTCTCTGCTGTTGATCCGACGCTCTTTTTCATGTGTTTTTTGAGTTTCTAGGGGTCCAATTAATCGAAAGATGGTCATACAAATCGATTCCACGACCAAAAAATTTCGGCTCCGAAAATGAGCAAAAAAGTAAGGCTAACCCCTTTGGTTTTTTCGCGAAAATTTCGACGATTCGGAAAATGTCTCGAATGAATTTTTCTAAGCACTATTCCGACGTAATTTTGCGAGAGGAATCGATTAAGCGCAGTCCCAATACGCTACGAGCAACGCTTCAAAAGTTACAGCCGAAAAACTGAAAATTTTCATCGTTATTTCTCTGCTGTTGATCCGACGCTCTTTTTCATGTGTTTTTTGAGTTCCTAGGGGTTCAATTAATCTAGAGATGGTCATACAAATCGATCGCGCGACCAAAAAATTTCGGCTCCGAAAATGAGCAAAAAAGTAAGGCTAACCCCTTTGGATTTTTGGCGAAAATATCGACGATTCGGAAAATGTCTCGAATGAATTTTTCTAGGCACTATTCCGACGTAATTTTGCGAGAGGAATCGATTTAGCGCAGTCCCAATACGCTACGAGCAACGCATCAAAAGTTACAGCCGGAAAACTGAGAATTTTCATCGTCATTTTTCTGCTGTTGATTCGACGCTTTTTTTCATGTGTTTTCTGAGTTCCTAAGGGTCCAATTAATCTGACGATGGTCATACAAATCGATCCCACGACCAAAAAATTTCGGCTCCGAAAATGAGCAAAAAAGTAAGGCTAACCCCTTCGGATTTTTCGCGAAAATTTCGTCGATTCGGAAAATGTCTCGAATGGATTTTTCTAGGCACTATTCCGACGTAATTTTGCGAGAGGAATCGATTAAGCGCAGTCCCAATACGCTACGAGCAACGCTTCAAAAGTTACAGCCGAAAAACTGAAAATTTTCATCGTTATTTCTCTGCTGTTGATCCGACGCTCTTTTTCATGTGTTTTTTGAGTTCCTAGGGGTCCAATTAATCTAAAGATGGTCATACAAATCGATCGCACGACCAAAAAATTTCGGCTCCGAAAATGAGCAAAAAAGTAAGGCTAACCCCTTTGGATTTTTGGCGAAAATTTCGACGATTCGGAAAATGTCTCGAATGACCTTTTCTAGGCACTATTCCGACGTAATTTTGCGAGAGGAATCGATTAAGCGCAGTCCCAATACGCTACGAGCAACGCTTCAAAAGTTACAGCCGAAAAACTGAAAATTTTCATCGTTATTTCTCTGCTGTTGATTTGACGCTCTTTTTTATGTGTTTTTTAAGTTCCTAGGAGTCCAATTAATCTAAACATGGTCATACAAATCGATCCCACGACCAAAAAATTTCGGCTCCGAAAATGAGCAAAAAAGTAAGGCTAACCCCTTTGGATTTTTCGCGAAAATTTCGACCATTCGGAAAATGTCTCGAATGAATTTTTCTAGGCACTATTCCGACGTAATTTTGCGAGAGGAATCGATTAAGCGCAGTCCCAATACGCTACGAGCAACGCTTCAAAAGTTACAGCCGAAAAACTGAAAATTTTCATCGTTATTTCTCTGCTGTTGATGCGACGCTCTTTTTCATGTGTTTTTTGAGTTCCTAGAGGTCCAATTAATCTAAAGATGGTCATACAAATCGATCCCACAACCAAAAAATTTTGGCTCCGAAAATGAGCAAAAAAGTAAGGCTAACCCCTTTGGATTTTTCGCGAAAATTTCGACGATTCGGAAAATGTCTCGAATGAATTTTTCTAGGCACTATTCCGACGTAATTTTGCGAGAGGAATCGATTAAGCGCAGTCCCAATACGCTACGAGCAACGCTTCAAAAGTTACAGCCGAAAAACTGAAAATTTTCATCGTTATTTCTCTGCTGTTGATCCGACGCTCTTTTTCATGTGTTTTTTGAGTTCCTAGGGGTCCAATTAATCTAAAGATGGTCATACAAATCGATCGCACGACCAAAAATCTTCGGCTCCGAAAATAAGCAAAAAAGTAAGGCTAACCCCTTTGGATTTTTGGCGAAAATTTCGACGATTCGGAAAATGTCTCGAATGAATTTTTCTAGGCACTATTTCGACGTAATTTTGCGAGAGGAATCGATTAAGCGCAGTCCCAATACGCTACGAGCAACGCTTCAAAAGTTACAGCCGAAAAACTGAAAATTTTCATCGTTATTTCTCTGCTGTTGATGCGACGCTCTTTTTCATGTGTTTTTTGAGTTCCTAGAGGTCCAATTAATCTAAAGATGGTCATACAAATCGATCCCACAACCAAAAAATTTTGGCTCCGAAAATGAGCAAAAAAGTAAGGCTAACCCCTTTGGATTTTTCGCGAAAATTTCGACGATTCGGAAAATGTCTCGAATGAATTTTTCTAGGCACTATTCCGACGTAATTTTGCGAGAGGAATCGATTAAGCGCAGTCCCAATACGCTACGAGCAACGCTTCAAAAGTTACAGCCGAAAAACTGAAAATTTTCATCGTTATTTCTCTGCTGTTGATCCGACGCTCTTTTTCATGTGTTTTTTGAGTTCCTAGGGGTCCAATTAATCTAAAGATGGTCATACAAATCGATCGCACGACCAAAAATCTTCGGCTCCGAAAATAAGCAAAAAAGTAAGGCTAACCCCTTTGGATTTTTGGCGAAAATTTCGACGATTCGGAAAATGTCTCGAATGAATTTTTCTAGGCACTATTTCGACGTAATTTTGCGAGAGGAATCGATTAAGCGCAGTCCCAATACGCTACGAGCAACGCTTCAAAAGTTACAGCCGAAAAACTGAAAATTTTTATCATCATTTTTCTGCTGTTGATTCGACGCTTTTTTTCATGTGTTTTCTGAGTTCCTTAGGGTCTAATTAATCTAAAGATGGTCATACAAATCGATTCAAAGACGAAAACTTTTCGGCTCCGAAAATGAGCAAAAAAGTAAGGCTAACCCCTTTGGATTTTTGGCGAAAATTTCGACCATTCGGAAAATGTGTCGTATGAATTTTTCTAGGCACTATTCCGACGTAATTTTGCGAGAGGAATCGATTAAGCGCAGTCCTAATACGCTACGAGCAACGCTTCAAAAGTTACAGCCGAAAAACTGAAAATTTTCATCGTTATTTCTCTGCTGTTGATCCGACGCTCTTTTTCATGTGTTTTTTGAGTTCCTAGGGGTCCAATTAATCTAAAGATGGTCATACAAATCGATCGCACGACCAAAAATCTTCGGCTCCGAAAATAAGCAAAAAAGTAAGGCTAACCCCTTTGGATTTTTGGCGAAAATTTCGACGATTCGGAAAATGTCTCGAATGAATTTTTCTAGGCACTATTTCGACGTAATTTTGCGAGAGGAATCGATTAAGCGCAGTCCCAATACGCTACGAGCAACGCTTCAAAAGTTACAGCCGAAAAACTGAAAATTTTTATCATCATTTTTCTGCTGTTGATTCGACGCTTTTTTTCATGTGTTTTCTGAGTTCCTTAGGGTCTAATTAATCTAAAGATGGTCATACAAATCGATTCAAAGACGAAAACTTTTCGGCTCCGAAAATGAGCAAAAAAGTAAGGCTAACCCCTTTGGATTTTTGGCGAAAATTTCGACCATTCGGAAAATGTGTCGTATGAATTTTTCTAGGCACTATTCCGACGTAATTTTGCGAGAGGAATCGATTAAGCGCAGTCCTAATACGCTACGAGCAACGCTTCAAAAGTTACAGCCGAAAAACTGAAAATTTTTATCGTTATTTCTCTGCTGTTGATCCGACGCTCTTTTTTATGTGTTTTTTGAGTTTCTAGGGGTCCAATTAATCTAAAGATGGTCATACAAATCGATCGCACGACCAAAAAATTTCGGCTCCGAAAATGAGCAAAAAAGTAAGGCTAACCCCTTTGGATTTTTGGCGAAAATTTCGACCATTCGGAAAATGTGTCGTATGAATTTTTCTAGGCACTATTCCGACGTAATTTTGCGAGAGGAATCGATTAAGCGCAGTCCTAATACGCTACGAGCAACGCTTCAAAAGTTACAGCCGAAAAACTGAAAATTTTTATCGTTATTTCTCTGCTGTTGATCCGACGCTCTTTTTTATGTGTTTTTTGAGTTTCTAGGGGTCCAATTAATCTAAAGATGGTCATACAAATCGATCGCACGACCAAAAAATTTCGGCTCCGAAAATGAGCAAAAAAGTAAGGCTAACCCCTTTGGATTTTTGGCGAAAATTTCGACCATTCGGAAAATGTCTCAAATGAATTTTTCTAGGCACTATTCCGACGTAATTTTGCGAGAGGAATCGATTAAGCGCAGTCCCAATACGCTACGAGCAACGCTTTAAAAGTTACAGCCGAAAAACTGAAAATTTTCATCGTCATTTCTCTGCTGTTGATCCGACGCTCTTTTTCATGTGTTTTCTGAGTCGCTGGGGGTCCAATTATTCCAAAGATGGTCATACAAATCGATTCCAAGACGAAAAATTTTCGGCTCCGAAAATGAGCAAAAAAGTAAGGCTAACCCCTTTGGATTTTTGGCGAAAATTTCGACCATTCGGAAAATGTCTCAAATGAATTTTTCTAGGCACTATTCCGACGTAATTTTGCGAGAGGAATCGATTAAGCGCAGTCACAATACGCTACGAGCAACGCTTTAAAAGTTACAGCCGAAAAACTGAAAATTTTCATCGTCATTTCTCTGCTGTTGATCCGACGCTCTTTTTCATGTGTTTTCTGAGTCGCTGGGGGTCCAATTATTCCAAAGATGGTCATACAAATCGATTCCAAGACGAAAAATTTTCGGCTCCGAAAATGAGCAAAAAAGTAAGGCTAACCCCTTTGGATTTCTGGCGAAAATTTCGACGATTCCGAAAATGTCTTGGATGAATTTCTCCAGGCACTATTATGATGTAATCTTGCGAGAGAAATCGAATGAGCGCAAGCTGAATAGGATGCGTGTGATGGATCAAAAGTTATAGCCAAAAAACGAAACACTCCGTTTTTTCATCCTAGTGCTGCTGGTGTTTCCTCTGTAACTCCTCTGCTGTTGGTCCCAACCCATTACTGCTGTTATTTCTGAGTTTTTGGGGTCGAAATACTGAAGAACAGGTCATACTTATCGATTCTTATACGAAAAATATTCGGCTCCGAAAATGACCAAAAAAGTAAGGCTACCCCTTTTGAAGTTTTGGCGAAAATATTCATGATTTTGGAAAGTGCTGGAATCAATTTTCCGAGGCACTATTCCGACGTCATTTTGCGAGAGAAATCGAACGAGCGCAGGCCGAATAGGCTGCGAGCGATGGATCAAAAGTCACTGCCAAAGAACGAAACATCATTTCCCTCATATCTTTGCTGCCGGTCTGTCCTCCGTCATTCTTTTGCTGTTGTTTCTACGCTTCTTTTGCTGCATTTTATGAGTTTCTGCGGTCCAATTACCCAAGAACGGGTCGTACGAATCGATTTGGAGACAAAATATTTTTGGCTCAAAAGAGTAAGACCCTTCGCATCCTTGGTCAAAATTTTGATTTTTTCGAACCGTGCCGCAAATAATCCTCACATGCTCCATTTCCTCGTAATTTCGCGAGAGATATCGATTGATTACCGTTCTGTTACGCCGCGATTAACGCATGAAAAGTCACAGCTGCGAAAATCAATTATTGCCATCGTTATTTCTCTGCTATTGGTTTTCACGCATATATTGATATGGTTTCTAAGTTTCTACGGGTTGAATCACTCAAGTTAATTCAGATATAATGCAAAATGCTGTGCTGAATTCTTTGACGCACAATGCCACGTAATTTTTTCAGAGGAATTGATTGTGCAGTCTCGACTCGCTGCGAACTAGAGATCCAGTAGAATTGTTGAAAAATACTCATGCGCACCAGGGCGCAAGAGAGATGGGGAAGGGAAATAATGAACTCATAGCTAAGAAGTTTTTTTTTCAGTTCAGTCTCAGTTTATTTATTTCGCTTCAATTCTAGTACAAGTGTTCGGCTGTCAGTGTATAATGCGTAACCAAGTTGCGTAATAGTAACAAAGTACATAAAAAAGTTTAAAATATCATCGAAAATTACATAATCAATCTGACTACTAACACATGAAGAAAAAGTCTGCAGTATACGTTGCATTGAGCAGTGTATAAACATTGTTATATGAAATAGTTATTTTTCTAGTTTGTAAACGCATTTCAGTTTCATCCCACGTGTAGGTTCAATGCCCCTTCAGGTTACAAGATGAATGATATTTTATTGTTATCATCCTGCGTAATCTGGAATAAAATAAATAATATCTACATGAATTTCGCCGTATTTACTTCGTATATTTTTAGGTCCTGGTCCCACGGTACTCCAAATGCTTGTTTTACCTCTTCGGGACCCAATTAGTCCAGAAAGAATTGTGTTAATCGATTTTGAGTCCAAAAGTTTTCCACTTGAAAATAAGGAAAGTTGATTTGAATTTTCGCATTTGAAATTTGGCAGATCTTTTGAAATCATTGAATTAATTCTCTAATGCACTATAAAAACGTAATCTTGGGAGAGGAATCGATTGCGCGCAGCCCAAATCCACTACGAGCAACAGATCAAGAGTCACAGCCGAAAAACGAAAGATTTTCATCGATCGTACGGAGTTAGTTTAGGACTGTGAGAGAAAAAAAAGAAAGTTTTAATCGACTGACTGTAGGTTGAAGACCGTGTGTACTTGTATATCGTAGAATACGTGGCAAATATTTCAAAACTAAGGTCGATGACGTGTGGCCTAGCCGCCACATTGAAAATGTTTTTCCAATGTGATGGTCATTCAGTCTCATTATTATTCATTCACAAAGCTGAATAACAATATCTGTCATTCTGATGTCATTCCCGAGATTGGAGAAATGTATTCAACCTCGTTATCCCAAATAACGATGTATATATAACATTATCTTTATTTATGTTACAGCGATACTTATAGTAACTATCACGAATGAAGTGAAGGTTGTTCTATGCTTGTTCTAAGTATTTCTCTCAACGTCAAAATGCACTTGTCATACGTATTGCATCGATCGCGGGTTTTCATGAGCGATCCGTTCGTGACAACGCTACGGTGGTGGATGTCTTCGACCTAAAGAAGTCATCAAGGAATTTTAATAATTATGCAAAAAATGGAGAGGAGCTCCTCATTGCAGTAAGGAAGTTGTTGGTTGGTAGTTTCTTGTTGAATTGAAAGTCACTGTTTCTAAGCAGATAACCGTGTTTCCTCCGCTAATTATGGCTTTTTTTACACCATGTAGCGTGCCTGATATCCTACTTTTGATTCTTATTTTGCAGATGCGGGATTCCACTCCTTTGCTGCTCCCTGGCTGTTTGTTTGATTCTACCAATTATTAACTAGTTGTCAGTAAGTAAAGTAGGAAATCTAAATTAACGTTACATTTGATCAACCAAATTAAGAAAATTGCAAAGTTTTGACAACAGTGGTGCCGCATGCTAATGCAAGAAGAGAAATAAAAATAAAAAAAATTAAAAATGCACAAAAATCATAAATTTACGCAATTGATCGGTTACGCTCCTAGCTTTAATGCAATGAAGTTTTTCTCAAAACTTCTATTACGTTTAACTACTTGGCGCTTTTCCCCGCAAATAATAGTTCGTAAGAGTGAGAGTATGTGTGCGACAAAAAAGCAGATATAAAGACATAGTTGTTGTGCTCTGATCAGCCCGACATAAGCTGACTTCACTTAACTCCCCAATTCCCCTTAACTTTTTCCCTTATATCATCGCAGCACCAGTTCTTGGTCTGCTTACATTAACTTCCTGTTTCGATTCACCAAGTCTGAATTGTCGAAATTCATTTCAACGATACAGTTGTCAACTTTCGTCAACTTGACCTTATGATCGGTGAGGATTTATAAATAACATTTGATTAAAATTTAGCAATTTAATTTGTATTCATATATGGATGGCTTCTTATCCTAAAACAGATATTGTCTTATGGATTTGACAGCAATTTGTCGAATGGTTGACGAATTTGGCGCAAAATTATCACTTCTCATCAGGCATAACTCGAATCGGAGTGTGAGACCTCCGCGCATGTTACAATCCTTGTGCAAACACATTTATGTTCTGAATAGCACTTTAACTCTGCCTTTGATCCATCGTAATTGTGAGGAAAAATCCAGATTAACGGAAGAGATAAGACTTCACACGAAAATTGTGAGAGGATTTCTTGTGTGTTAATGTCAAATAAAAAATAGCACTTATTCGCTTGCACTTGTGACACCGTCGTTAGATATCGCCTTGACTTCACCGCTTTGTTGATAGGTACGTTCAGCAATCAGAGCAAGTTTATCTGCCATTGCTTTCCCTGTTTGTTGAAGCATTTGCGAAAAGTGACCATTTGGATTTCTCAACAGCAAATGCGGATGGTCGAACTCCTGCGTAGAAAATGAAAACAAGTCAGTTTATAGTACTTTGAACATTTTACAGGCTTGGAAGACCAACTTGAAAATTTACACACCATGACACGGCCTGCTTCCATGACCAAAACTCGGTCACTGTCCATTATCGTGTTCAAACGATGAGCTATCGTCAGCACCGTGCAATCAGCGAATCTCCTTCTTATGGTGTTTTGAATCAAATCATCGGTGCTAGGAGGTAAAAAATAATCATATTGAGATACGGTTGATGAATATAAAATCAGCCTGATACTAGAAAGTATATCGATAATTACATTACATCAAGATACTAAACGTGACATGATCAATAGACCAACCTTCGATCAATATTGGCGGTGGCTTCATCAAGGACGAGCAATCGGTTGTTCCTCAGGATGGCTCTGGCCAAACAGATCAATTGGCGTTGTCCAACGCTGAAATTTGCTCCACCTTCAGCGACTCTGAAGTCAAGAGAAGGCATCGAGTCTCCAAGTTCTACTTCTCGTAAACTATCCCACAGCTTAGCGTCTGAGTACTGGTCGAAGGGGTCCAAGTTGTAGCGGAGACTGGCCGAGAATAATATTGGCTCCTGAGGAATGATCGAGATTCGGGGTCGCAGCTCTTGTAACCCTATCGACTTTGTGTCTATGCCGTCCAGAACAATTTCACCTTCTAATCCATCTCCAGTTAAACGAAAGAGCGCTGAGATCAGAGAGGATTTTCCTGCACCAGTCCTTCCTACTATGCCAACCTTCCATCCAGGGTTTATCTTCAGGTTTAAGTCCTATTCAGAAACGAAACCATGAGTGAATTGACATCAGGGAACTATTCATACGATAACACTCAGGAAATTCTCAAATGTACTATTTAGAACTGAATAAAGAGTCCGATGAACGTAATTTGAGATTCATTTTCACTGATTAAAAAAACCACGCTAAGGATTTTTCAATGCTACTGCATGAGACTATTTGACCTGTAGACCAAGGCAGAGCTCAAATGAGAACTTATGTGAAAGTTTCATACACATATCCATATTTTTTTTCTCAGCCATACCTTGAGCACTGGCGGTTTGTCATCGGCATATTTCATAGAAACATTTTTCATGACTAAAGCACCTTGAGAAGGCCAAGTATCGGGAGGAGGATTGCTAGTTGTGAAAGGTCCCTCCTTGGGTAGGTTAGTATACTGAAGAACTCTCTCTACTGAGGTCATCTGTGAAACAACCTCAGCACTAAGTCTCACTCCATATTGAACCATTCCAGTCAATATCAAGCACTGTGAAATGGCCAGACCGACAGATCCACCGGGGAAATCTACGAATCCACGGATGGGTCAAGATAACTTTATCAAACAATTTCTCGCAGCTATAAATCACGTGATGTAGGTGAGAATTACGAACCATTTATAAGAATGAACGAGAAGCAAACAAAAGCGGTAAAAAGACACGACACGAGATCAAGTGTGAACCCAAAGGCAGTTGCCGTCCCAATGGTAAGATACCAGGCACCAGTGTGCGCATCTTGGTGATGGTCAAACTCTTGCCTCAGCATATTTTGCACAAGGACACCACTGCTTCGTATCGTCGTCAATCCATCGAGAGTAGAGCTCACATGGGAGAATACAGGACTTTTGGCTGAAATTGATATGATGAATAATCGCGTGTTAGTATGGGGATAAAAGTATTACATCAGACCAGTTAACAGTTCGCTCAAAGTTTGTGATGTGATAACCGTTGCTAAAAGGTACTTATGTAGTTTAAAACTTACTAATTCCTTCAAGTCGCTTGATATCCTGGGCTGTCTTTAAGTAATAGACTCTAATCCAATAGAAAAGCACAGCCACAAACAACATCGGGATTATCGTCCATGGATTGACAATGCCGATCATAGCAAGAATTCCTAACATTACTGTGAAAACCTGAAGTGCTTCAAGCATCGCCCTCGGTAGCAGTTCATCCATTGCACCCACATCCTTCGAAAATCGGTTCAGAATCCTTCCTGCAAAATCAAAAGCAGAGAGATCAGAAAAATTCTGACAGTCCTTCAACGCCACATTATAGATAGAAGAGTCGCATATACGATAAAGACAAATTTAAAACTAAAATATTTCAGGTCTGATATAAACTATTCAACGTACCAGTTGGATTGGTGTTAAAAAATCTCATGGTAGCTCGCAAAAGGTTTGAAAACATGGAGTCGTGTATAGTGCGACTGGCGGTCATACAAATCTTCATGAAAAGCAAGCTGCGCAGCGAGAGGAAGAAAATAGCAGCTGCGATCAAGATTGTATAAATTTGAATGGCAACGTTAGAATGCAGCAGTCCATACTGGTCAAACCATGCGGTATCGGGATCCCAGAACATTTGATGAAAATTGTTCGAAGTTTCATTTTTGCTGCTCGTAATATTGAAAGCGGTTTCATTAGCTTTTATTGCAGCTCTTTTTGTATTTTGATTGGTCCAGTAAGTCACCCAGAAATCACTCAGATTTGCTGATAACTGACCACTGATAATAGTCAACGTAAGAAGGATCAACGAGCAGACGTTACCACCGGATAAAAAGTAGCCGGTGTAAACTTTAGTAGACATAGTTCCCGTAGCGACCTCCTCATCTTCAACATCCTGCAAATCTTCGAAGCTCACCGATCTCTCTGATGGCCTTTCACTGCTAACCGAAGTTAGCCGTTTTTTCTGCAACAACATAAACCTGTTGAAGGTATTTATTTGAAAGTAGGCATGATCAGACTGGACATTTGAAAGAAAACGACATGCTGTAGTTACCCTGAAGTCCGGTTTCTCCACGTGGCTAACCTCCTCCTTTTCTTCTTCAACCGTTTCGGATTCCTCCGATTTTTGAGAGGCTAGAATGGCGTGAGCGGATTGCTCCAGCTCTTCATAAGTCCCTTGATGCATCACGCTGCCCTGGAACAAACACGAAATAAGGAGAAAATATTGTTGTCTCATTCGAAAATGGGATTTCATTAACACTCACGCGGTTGAGAACTATCACACTGTCAGCTTGACGGAGAAATTGCAACTGATGAGTGACGAGGATCCGTGTCTTGCCCTTCAGGTACCCTTGGATGCACTCTTCGAACAAGTGACGACCGACATGAGCGTCAACTGCACTCAGAGGATCGTCTAGCAGGTAGAGATCGGCGTCTCTGTAAACGGCTCTGGCTAGATTGACGCGAGCTCTCTGACCTCCAGATAAAGAAGCTCCTCTCTCTCCGACGAAGCTCATGTCACCCTGAGGAAGCTGTTCGAAGTCCTTGACCAGCGCGCAAACTCTCGTCACCTGGAAAATTTTTTCGATCGTTAACGAAAATGTGAGAGAACATGATTACAAGTGTTTTTTTCGTACCTCTTGGTATCGCTTTCTGTTGTAGGGTTGGCCGAAGAGAATATTGGCGCGTACAGAAGCTGGAAACAGCCAAGGATCTTGGCTGGTATACGAGATGCGAATGTCCTGACTGTTGATTCTGGTTTTGTCATTGTTTTCACCGGTGAAATAGGATAGTCTTCCAGCACCGACCGGCAACTCGCCTAGCAACAGGTGCAGTACGGACGACTTTCCCGAGCCGACGGATCCCACGAGCACAGTTAAAGATTTGCTCTTCACTTCCATTGAAAGCTCGCATAAAGTTGGCGGCAGCTGTGCGCTCACCCAGTTCGCAGCGACGTTCACCAATTCGATGCTGATTCCATGTTCAAGTCGTTTGTCTGGTTTCTTCACTCCGTTTGTTGATCCGGATGTGATTTGTGCTGCAGATTTTTCTTTTTCCAACAACAAGGACTCCTGAGAAATAAAAAAGACTTGTATTAGTAAATAATATTAATAAATGATAATGCTGAGACTCACACTCCACTTGAGTACTAAAATACTTGCCAATTCAGTTTCCTTTCCACTTTCGAGCAGTTGGCTTGTCGTGTGCTTCTCTACTGGCTGGTCCCGATCGTTTGCTACAAATTCAGAACTCTCCGGTCTTTGCACTTCGTCCAGCAGCAAAAAGTCCTGGAAGAATTATGAATCGTAAATTTTGTATCGATGACGAAAGTATAGAAAAAAGATGCATTTTACTTACCGCTATTCTTCTTAAAGAAACTATCGCCTCTCCAGCCTGAATGATTGCCTGCGGAAATGCAATTGCACACGTCATTTGGAGCAAGTTGAACAGAGTTGCCAGTGGAAAGGTTATTTCCGCGGTCAAAGGGTTACCCATCAGCGCGAAAGTGATTAAGGTCAAATAAAGCGTGACTCGTTCCGAGAAGACCATAATACTCGCGAATATCCCTTTAAGATACGACGTAATTGAGATCAGTTTTATCTCCAGCCCTCGAACCTTCGCCACTATAATGTCGAACGGCTTCTCCCACGAGTACATCTTGATTACCTGCGATTTTTCAGTGCATGTCAATAATTTTCGTTTGTCAACCATAGAAGTAAGTAGTAATTCACGACGTCGTCGTTTTGAATGATCAAATCAGTGTTGATTTCTGACAACACACCTCAACCCCAGATATCAGCTCACTCATCAGCTGTACTCTTTCGTCCGTCTTCACTGCGATTTTGGATCGCAGCTTGGCGCTAAGATTACTGAAGTAACCCTGAATGGGTATGGTCTGCAGGATCATAGCCCCAATTCCCACCAACGAAGCCATACCGACAGATTGCCACATCACGTACCCTATCAGAGTCACCTGTAATCATGCAAAAAGTAAGAGCGATCTACGCGTGCGAAACCATCAAGTCTAGTCATTTTCGAGCATTACCTGTAACGGCATTATCCAAACGTAATGAAGATACATAAAAAGGTTATCAAATCGGGCCACGTCGTTGCTTATCAAATTCGCCACTTGACCCGCCGCTGTGTTGCTCACCGATGCCAAATCGAGGCGAAGAATCTAAAACACGTCAAGACCAGGTATGATAGCATTTCGGTAAATGCTGGCGGAAAGTATTTTCATCTTTTTTTTCGGTAATCAAGGTTTGGTTCTATATTCCAAGTCTGTTATCTTGCATATTGATGACTGAAAAATCGCATTTTTATTTAAGTATCGTAATCAGTGTCGTTACAAATTAGTGCCCATCACGAAAGTGTGACAGCGTAATGAATTTACGTGTGTAAAATAGGGTTTTGTCACCTTTCTGTATATCATCGAACAACAAGAGATCCTCACGCACATTCCCATCTCCTGAGTCCGCAGGCCTGAGTGGTGAAGCAGGAATATCGACGCGAGTGTGAGGAGGATCAGTTCTGCGGCGTAGATGAGGGCCTCGTTTTGCGTCAACGCATTTTTTTCCTGGTCAAAGTAGCCGATGACCCAACCCTGGACCACTGGCTGCAGTATTCGCACCGCCATTAGCTGCACAAAGAAGAGCAGTCCTTGCAGCATGAACTTGATCCAGAACATCCTTATCAGCGCCAAAGTCAGGCTCGGTTTCTTCTTCGGCTTCCTTTTGCTGCCCTCTCCCACCATCGGCGAATCTTTCGCCTTCGCCAACTCCTTCTGCCATTCTCTGGATTGAGACGTGAGACGTGAGTTGGTGATTTGCTTTGAGATTGAAAACCAATTTCTGCTTCACTCACCTTTCGAGACGGTTACCGAGACCCTCGGATTCATCAGATTTCAACGGGTCATACAAATCTGTTACTTGCAAATCACGTTTCGCCCCCTTCAGGAAAATTGGATACGCCCATCTGAAATAATTAATTATGACCTGTATTTACTTTTTCTTATTCGAAATCTCTGAAATTTTGTGAAAAGTTTTTTTCATGCTAACGAAACGACAAAATCCTTCGAACCGGCGCAACGCTTCGTAAAAATCTTTCCAAATATTTGTTGAAGTAAAATCGAATGTAAATCGAAAACTTGATTTATAACAGAGAAATAAATTTCTCCAAATTTTTATATTTTTTTGAAACTAATTTGCTTTCTTTTACTCTATTTTATAATAATTATTTCATCATACTTTCTAATAAATGACAATATACATGTGAATTATTTTGTATCACTGTATGTGCAAACCTACTATTTAGAACAAACTTAATGGTCTCGTATATTCTCTACAAAACGGACAAAGTCTAAATTCGATAATTGCTCATTGCCACAAGATATCGCTACACGGTACACATTATTATCTCCCTATAAATACTTACGACGATTTGATTACTATATTAACACCAAGTGTGAATGATTCTTGTTGAACAGCATGAAATTATCGATTCATCTTTAGATACAAACGTCTTGACTCGTCGACTGATTCATTATTATTCTTATTATCACTCTAACTTCCTTTTGGAGTCAACACATCGCACACCGAAAGTAATACGATTTCAAGAAAAATTTATTACCTCCTGACAAAAGAAATTGCGTATGTAGGTGTGTGAGATTCGTGTTATCATTTGATCGCGCTTGAATCCGAACTTGCTGCATGTAAAATAAAACAGCACATCACAATGTACATCAACATTCCTAATTCTTGGTGTCTATCGGATTGATCAGATTTTAAAATTTAATCAATTGTGCAATGGAATTGTGACGGATTATACAATTCGTGTCATATTTGATTTACGAACAGATTGTAGAAGTGTAGACTTATATTATATGTGGGTCATTCAATTTTGGCTTGACAACGTGGAACCCTGCCCACATCGGAATCGATCAACGTTTTGTTCTTTCAACATCATTGTACGTCGAATGTCTCAATCAGAGCGCTTCAATTTCAGCAAACGTATTAATCCTTTGAAGCATACATTTTTCCTTTGAGTTAAATTCCTTGAGACCGGGTATACAAGGGTTTTAAAATGCAAGATGGCGAATGCAAGATCGTGGACTGAAAATATAAAAATTGATCCTAACCGCACATTAGGTCCACCATCTTGAATTTTGAATTTCTGACATCAGATTCGTTTTTAGCGACCCCAAAAGCCCCGGAGTAACAAATTTCAAATTCAATTCGTCATCTTGCAATTTGAAATTCTGACGTCGGTTTCGTTTTTAGCGTCCGCAAAAATTTAAGATTACTGAGTTCCATTTCTTTAGTCTTCATAAGCTTCCCACAATTCGAGAAAAAAAACCTGTTTCTCGGATTCTAGAGGTTCGAAAACGTGAAGACTTGTTAAGATTAGAAAAAGTGATTTTCGACCGAAACCAATACTCTTCTTCTATCACCAAAGCTGATGAAGACTAATAAAAAAATTCGTTCTATATTTGAAAATAGGTTTGAAAGTGAATATTGTTACGATAGTCCAATCAAATAGGGCTTCAACCTCAAAATGAGAGCTAATAAGCTATAAAATTGTATTCATCTTTGTTTTGACTTTCCATAAGTTAGTTAAAAAATCTCATAGAATCTCTTCTACGCGAGTCAAGTTATTCAAAGTTGGACGTCGTAAAAACCCCGTTTTTGTAAAAATCTTGTTTCTTTAGTTCAAACTATTTTTAAAGTTGTTGAGTATAAAATTCTTTACAAATTCTTTCTTCAGAAATATTATATACAATTAACCGGTCTTTAGATAGAACGCGAAGAGTGAAGAGCGTTTAGCCGTATATATGATAAGGCTAGTATAGGTCAAATGTGGAATCCAAAACGTGGTACGATTGATAAGGTTAATTATTTACTAAAAATGTAATAATTATGAAGAAAACTCAGTTATTCACTAACTAGTAAATGATATTTACATATATTATTGACAAGATATTTAGTTAATTTATGTTAATTATAAGATATCAAAATGACGTAGTCTGAAGATATTTTAATGACATTTTTACTAACCATTAGTTGATCGCAAATCTATTATAGTTCAAGTTTCAATGCGAGGGAGGTTTTTTCCTGTTATTTTCATTAAGAATAGCAAGAATGCAGCTCGTCATTCCTCTTAGGAATTGATTAGTAAATAACTAAGGTTTCTTCATAATGATAATATTTTTATTAAATAATTATAAACCGTACTATGTATTGTTTTCCACAATCGACCTACCGTTATCAAGTCATACACATGGCTAAGCGCTTCCTACTCTTCGCGCTTTATCTCAAGAACAGTTAATTATATAAAATATTGCTTCGACCAAGTTCAGGCGAATTTTATGCTCTTGAACTCTGATATCTCCAAATGTCATTTAGATCAAAGGAAAAAAAATATTGACAAAAAAACGGTTTCCGCCACCTTCGACCTTGAATATCTTGACTCGCGTTCACGAGATTCTATGACAAGCTATTTTAAGCTAACTTATAAAATGTCGAAACAAAGATTCATATAATTTTATAGCTTATTATCTTCCATTCCAAGGTTTAACCTTTTTTTCACCTTATACGACTGTACTAAGACGTTATTTGCAGAAACGATCGAATGAATTTGTTACTTCGAGTAATGAAAATTTTCGATGGGTATAGAAAATGAACTTTTTATTGTTATAAATATTCACAATACTATGAGGGATATTGATGTTTGAAATAAGAAACAAAGGATCCAATAAGTAAAATTCCTGGTTCCTTTCTTACCCGAAAAAGAGCCGTTTTAGAAAATTTGAAGATTCCTCAGGACTTGGTAGGCTCTGTCTTTTTTTCGTGTCCATGTTTTCTCAATTTTCTATGTCCTCCCTTTAATTTTTTCCTTGCATTCGTGCAGTATTCTTCGACTCACTGCAGAAATAAAACAGAGAAATATATGAACACAATTCACTGAAAACGAATATGCCGATGAAATGAAGTTAAAATGTTCAAACAAGTTTGTTCCGATCTTGCAACTCGATTTTACAAAAGGCCTATTTAACAACTACAATATCGTTAGTAACACAGGTCGACAAATAAACTTTGTTTTCTGCGTTTCTATTTCAAAAAATAATTTCTGATGCCAGACATCGAAAAACACCAGAATATCTATTCTTACCTTTTAAGGCTTGCTTTTGTCTGTTTTACGTCGATAAGTAAGTTTTGAAAATTTTAATTGATTTCACGAGCTGCAGGTGGTAGAACTTCGATCAAAACGGTAGCAAATTGCATATTACTTGCGTAAGGCACAGTAGTGAGTGTTTGCTTTCTATCAAAGCTGTATCTAACCGTTCTTGTGCGTTACTGTGTTAGAAGATGGCGTCAAGACAGTGGAAACAAGATGTTGACTCATTCTGTTTTATTTGCGGTGAATTTAAAGAAAGTAGGAAGCAAAAAATTATTTTCTTTGTCAATAAATTAAATGCTTTGTCAAGCTTGTGAAGCCTACTTTGACCTGCAAACTCGGAATCAAGATAAACAATGGATGCCCCACTTTGCCTACGTTAACTGCAAAACCACTTTAGAAGGTAAGAAACTGAAACTTAAAATCTCAGAAACTTTTGAACATATTTAAATTTTTCTAATACTCAACAATTGTTATTCTTACACAGAAAAATCATCAGAATTAACCCCAATTGACTTCAATTCTCATACGAGAATATAAGAGAGAGGAGATTACATTTGGGGCTCAATACGAGAAAGTTTATACAAACATAAAATAATCACTAAAAACATTTATTTTTGAACTTAATTTTTCATCACTTTACATTTCTATGCTTTGTACTCATCATTATTCTTGAATTAAAAAGACTCCGATGTTCAGCAAAAGTTTTTCTGATTGTAATTTGAAATAAAATTATGAAAGATTCAGTTATTTTTTTTTTTAAATTAAACTTTGATGAGAAAAAATTATTTCTGCGTTAATTAGTAATATAGAATAAACAAAAATTTGACATTCATAAGTCAAAAAAATAAGTCCAATCATCCATGAAAATATTCAGTCATGTATGATAGAATGATGCGATAAATATAAAATATTGAATCAAGGTTATTAGCATAAATGATTTCGTGCAGAGAAATGATGCCAACGCGTGATGGTAGCTACAAATTATGGTATCAGCGGAACTGATACACGCAGTTTAATTGAACATAAGAATCAGGTTATCAATTTTTTTTTCCCTCAAGGTCTGATTGATTACTGACAAATTACGCGATTCAATGTATTACTATTAATCTATCCGTCACCTGTTCGAAGATTGCAAAACGTTATGCAACACCTTCGAAAACTCAATCTCAATACAGGTATCACGTATGTTTTTTCCTTATCGGGTATGCAGGTCTCTTTATCTAATACCCTTCGATTGATTTGGCAACTCTTAAAACCAGACGTAGCAAGATACACGTCGCCATTGCTTTATCGTCTCCGTAAATTTATCTCTCGTTTTTGTCGCTCATTTTTTTTTTCGAGTTAAACCAAAAGATAGCGCCGCACGCAATCGAAGGCCGAATGATCCTAACCCAAGGAAGTCGCTGTAACGTGTTCGGATATTTAAAACCAATCTTCTTTTCTCATTCCTCTACCGATTCAGTGAATTCATTTCATTTCCCTTTCTCAGTTTCCTTCGATTGACTATCGACTAGCTAGCAAAAACACTGATGAGTTGTACATTTTTGCATATTCCGTTTAATCAATAATTGAAGAGAAGGTCATCATTCCAATGTGCTTTGTTGTTGACAATTAAAATTTTTTCAACAAAACAAACGCGTGAGGATAAGGCATGGAATGAAAATAGGAATCATGTTATACGCCCAGTTTCTACCCACAAAACAGGGAGAAAAAAAAAACATCAAGATTGAGTATCACGAAATGGAAAATAAAAAATCGATGATACTGAACTAAACGTACAAGATCGATTTTTGCTTCCTCATTTACGTTTCAGATTTGAATGCTTTGAACAAAAATGTAATTATAAAAACCTTAGAAATGGAAAACTTTATTCTCAAGTTGAATGACTGAACCGATGATATGAAATCGAAAGTCAAGACTGGTTTACTTGAATGCAAAATATTTGTTCTATTCGAATAACTATCTGCCCAGTAGTGCGATGTGAAATATTAATAAATGCGATAAGTAGAATTGTGCAGCGTCGGTAAATTATTAGTGTTTCACATCAATATTAATCTAGGTTAAAACAATATTTTGTACTAGATTATACAATAAAAAGTACGACCACTTTGTTTTCGACTGTTTCGGAAGCAAAGAAATGATATTATTTTTCTTATTTTCTAAATCACAATTGGGTCGATGAAAGAAAATTTTCCACACGAAGTGAAAAAAATATTTACCTTTCAATGATGCATTCCAAAGAAAATTTAAGTGAACATCATATTGACAAGAAGCTAGTTGGAAATTGTATTTCATTTACGTACTTAAAATTGCATTCCGTACCGGAACCTTTTGATACATTTGAAACTTTTAACTTAACGGCAACGAATCTTTACCGTTACAGTGAACAAAACCGGTACGTAAGTATTTAAGTAAGCTTCAGTATCTTGTGTAATATTTTTAAACTTGACCTAAATGAACTTTCTTTTACCAAGTGTTCGTAGTTGTTGGACAAAAAAAAAAAAAAAAATTATTTCTAATGAGAATGATGATTTAGTAATAAGATTAATGACTATATAGAATCTCGTAAAAACTTACTAGAAACATTGAAGCGCCGATTGTATTCCTGGAGGTATTTGATTCAAGAAACAAGCAGCTAAAGAATGGTTGAATGGGTCTCGTACAGCGGAGTCTCGAGTAAAGATGTTGTATAAAAATAATACAAATGGGAGAAAGAACGTGACACAGATTGACAAGAGACAATGACTCAGTACGCGTGTTTCCGTTTTGTGTTGTTATGCAGCAAAGTAATTTTAAACTGGACGAGTCTTGGCAAGATTTTTTTTCTTTAAATTTTATCAATGCGAGCTGTGCGGTATCTTTATTTCACTATTTTATGTTCAGGCGGGATTTTTCATTGGTACAGTTTCTTCTTTTCTTTTTCGTCGCGCCTTTTTATTTCCTGAACGACAATGATCACCGTTCACCGTGCTCGACGAGCTCGGACGACGAACTAATCTTATTCCGGTCGAAATGTAATAACGGAGATTCATTTGTACGATAATGATGCCCCCTCTTTTCAAATGTCCAAACGCCGCTGCGGACGCTTCACGCTTGTAAGTTCGTATCATTATCGAATCGATGTGTATCACATACACACATACATACTTTTAAACACACCAAAATTGTTGATTTTTTTTTTTTTGTTTGTTTTTTGCGTATTTGAAATTTTAGAATTCAAATTTGAGTCACGATCGATGGAAAACATTTGTCTAGTGTTCGAAATTGCAGCTCGTAGTCAATGCCGATTCTAAGTTCGTATGATACCCGCACTCAAAATCAAAGTCATGATTTTCGCAATTTTGAACCTGATTCAAAAGCAGACTCAAAGTCACAGAGATTTTAAAAAAATGATGTAACTTCATTACTCATAACACCGGTCGACACGATTTTTGGATCTGACTTATGAATGTCAAATTTTGGTTTCTTCTACGTTACTAATAAAGGAAGAAATCATTTTTTTTCATCAAAGTTTACGTTTTTAAAAACCAAAGCAATTTTTCCAATTTCAAGAAAAATAACTGAATCTTTCATAATTTTATTTGAAATTACAATCAGAAAAATTTTTGCTGAACATCGGAGTCTTTATAACAATATAATTCAAGAATAATGATTAGTAGAAAGCATGGAAATGTAAAGTAATGAAAAATTAAGTTCAAAAATGAATGTTTTTAGTGATTATTGTATGTTTGTATGGACTTTCTTGTATTGAACCCCAAATGTAATCTCTCCTTAACATTCTCATATGAGAATTGAGGTCAATTGGGGTTAATTCTGATGATTTTTCCGTATAAGAATAACAATTGTTGAGTATTAGAAAAATATAAATATGTCCGAAAGTTTCTTAGATCTTGAGTTTGAGTTACTTACCTTCTAAAGTGGTTTTGCAGTTAACGTAGGCAAAGTGAGGCATCCATTGTTTATCTTGATTCCGAGTTTGCAGGTCAAAGTAGGATTCACAAGCTTGACAAAGCATTTAATTTATTGACAAAGAAAATCATTTTTTTGCTTCCTACTTTCTTCGAATTCACCGCAAATAAAACAGAATGCGTCAACATCTTGTTTCCACTGTCTTGACGCCATCTTCTAACACAGTAATGCACAAGAATGGTTAGATGAAGCTTTGATAGACAAGCAAACACTCACTACTGTGCCTTACGCAAGTCATATGCAATTTGCCATCGTTTTGATCGAAGTTCTACCCCAGCTGCTCGTGAAATGTATTAAAATCTTCAAAACTTACTTATCAACGTAAAACAGACAAAAGCAAACTTCATAAGATAAGAATGGATATTCTGGTGTTTTTCGATGTCTGGCATCAGAAATTATGCATTGAAATTGAAACCCAGAAAAAAAAGTTTATTTGTCAATCTGTGATAAATTGGGATGGTAGATTGCATTTTTTTTTTTTTTTGTCAGATATTATTCATGGAAGTATGGTGCATAACTTGTGATGACGAAAACTTTGCATCGCTACTCTACGCGTTTAGCGGTGTCTTTTTTTGATGCTTTTGAACCTAAATTCGGCGTGCGAGTGGCAAGCTGCTGGGTGCTGCGAATTGCTAGTATAACTGCTTCGAATAATTATCTTCGGTAATATAGATGTGTCTCTTTGACTTTTGTTCTCCATATTTGGCACATGATATCGACCCATCTATGGATAACAACGGTACTCGAGTGACTGCAGCATTTTGCAATACAGGCACAATAGGATAAAAATAAAGTCGCCGTACCAGGAGTCGGAATTTCTCAGTGATTATTATCAACGTAAGAATACCGGAATGACATTAACCTAGCGGTAGATTTAAAATTAGTAGTTATGTAGTTTACAGATACTGGTTTCGTTTGCAGTTATTCAAACCGTCCTCTCGCTAATTTTTCTTACTTGCAGAGAAAAAGAAGCAAACTCATCGAAATGATTGAAAATTTGATTACATCGCACTTGCTGAAGATTACGCGATACGATGTTCACTGATAACGGAAATGGAATCACCAAAATGAGGTTGCGTAAATCGTAAATTATAAAATTTTGTAAGTAATTTTTATACTACAATAAGACGATTTTAAAACGTTGATTTAAATCAGTCGTCGATAACAGATGGAATGTAACTAGTTCAAAACGTTAAAAACGGAATTTTATAGCAACGTTGGAACAAACTTTCTTGAATTTTCGGAAACCATAGTTATAAAATTCAATTTCCTATGCAATTGGTTTTGCCCTGTGTCACATCCTCGATGTCTACTACCCCCAAATACACACGGATTAATATATTATTCATTATCATATTCTATATTATGTTAATGAATTTGTGTTTTAGAACTAGCGATAAATTGTGTGGTGAGTTGGTTCTTCCGCAAATTAGAAATATTCGAAGCCGATTCGTCACATGAAAATTGAATAATAAAAAGTCTAAATTTTCTTTTCATCATCAATCTATTGGTTATAATTTTATTTTTGTTTATTTATGAATGTCGAGACTCATTGGTGACAGCAGTCTATAATAATTCTTATTATTGATTTGAAATTGGAGACCAATAACGCAAAATTCCAAAGAGAGTGAATTCAGAAATGCTTTTCTTTTATCCAGAGAATTATCAGAATTTAAAAAAAAGTTTGCGAAGAAAAACGATTACTAGAATCAGAACGCGCAAAGATAACAAATACGAAAGAACAATTTGAAGTAACAGAAGTTGCACAAGCTGATCAAATTAACGCCGTATAAAATAGGGTACGGAAATCCGAAGATCTTTCAGAATTACGGACATCAGTGTTATGTAGAAAGCTACAAGTATAAAAAAATTAGACGAAAATTTTGGAGCTAAACACAAACTATTCGAAATGGAACGGGAAAAACGTGTTAAAACGCAAAAACATCCTGAAAATTTAATAAAAAGTAAAAAACAATCAGGAAAACAAACAGAATCAAAATCTAGGGAAAAACTGGTAATAGTAACGGTACGTCATCCCCTCCGCTGCACACCAGGGTCAAAATGACCGACGACTGGACTCTTGGCTTGGAAAACGCGACGAGTCAAAACTGCGCCAACGAGCAATTGATGCCTTAATTTGGCAAAAACTAGAGCGACCTTTCACTTTTTAAAAATTTGGTTGTCACTCACCGAAATTGGGAAAATTTTCACAGTTGCACCATTAGGATCGAACTGTCTGGTCTGATGCTACTCGGCGGTGATGAAATACACACTTTAAGCCCAGTCTCATAAGATTTGATGGTAAAATGACGAAATGGCAGCTGATCTGGTTTTCGATTACGAAGAACACTGACATCTCATTTTGGCGACATTTTTTACCGACATTCATGTGAGGTTGGTAATAATTTGACACTTGATTGATCTAATGGAAGTAGGTACTCCTTAATTCACATGACGCAAGCGAATTCATTTCCACTATGAACAGTTGTTTCTCTGTCTTATATTAAAAAATAGTTGCAAATGAAGTAGATTCGTAGATGTTCAACTGAACACTGCCAAGCGAACTTCAATTTTGAATCAGTTTCGATCTTACTGTTAAACTCTTAATTTACTTCTACACTCTGAAGTTTTCGCACAGACTAGAGTTCATTGGCTCAACCTCCTAATTGCTTTTCACGAAATCAATTTCTCCAGTATTTCGTGTTATCAATATTGTGAAATACAGATTGACACAATTACTTATGGGGCGGATTAACAAATGGTGATGAATTATTGTCGTCGGTAACGTTATAGTTACGTCGATGGTTTTTCATCGACTAAACGATCCGTTTACAGTCCCCGCGCTCAAGGAGGCAACAAATCTCATTGTTACAGCTACGAAGTGGCGATAGATACAAAAAACATAAATCCACCGCTCCTTCCGTAATGTAACTAGCGTAACAATATTTATTTTCGACCATTAGGGAAATTATAGTGAGCGGAAGAAAAAAATTGCGTATTTTGAGTTTATTATTTTTTTCTTCGGCTCACCGTAATTTTCCTAATGGTTGAACAAAAATATCGCTACGCCAAATTGCAACGACACTATTCATAAATAAACTGAGATTTTTTTACCTCGCCGAACTCGCCAGAAATGTCTGGAGCATCGCCATTTTTTCGAAGAAGCTATTTTTCACCTGGTATTAAAAAATAAAAATATTTTGTTTGATACTGTCGGGCTTATGAATTTTCAAAAAATACACCTGTTTTTCGAGCGGCCAGGCTGCACGTCTCAATAGTTCGTGGGACAGGAAATCATGTATATTTGAATTCTGTGTGATATTATAGCGCTGATATGACAGAATAATGTAACGAGATTTCACAAGGTCAGCGATTCAGTGTCTTTTTCCGTTAATCGATGAGCGTCTACAAAGTATAATTTACAGGTAACTGATTGATTGATATGAGGAATAACTCATTGGCAGTGATGTAGTTCAGCGTTTTTGCTTCTGAATCTATTGGTGATCCTTCAACGTTGTAATACTGGCAGGAATAGTCATAATATCATCCATTTCTCTGTACTCGAGGCTTGAGTGATAAGCGCTTTCAGCGATCTTTGAGAGTCCTTCGGCTGTCGTTTTTCCCATTTGTTGAAGCATTTGAGAGAAACGGCCATTCGCATTTTTCAACAGAAGATACGGGTGGCCAAATTCCTGTGAAAAAAATAAGCGAAATGAGGTTTTCACTATTCTAATCACGTATAGTCGTAGCCGAAGATCTGATTTGAATATTCACACACCTCAATGCGACCTCTCTCCATGACCAAGACTCGGTCACTGTCCATTATCGTGTTCAGACGATGAGCTATCGTCAGAACCGTACAATCAGCAAACTTCCGTCTTATGGTCTTTTGGATCAGAGCGTCAGTTCTGAAGAACATAAATAAGTGTTAGGCATCTATCAAACTCGACGAATACTCACGAAAAGTGATTAATTTTAAAACGACGAGTCCCAATTACGGATGTCCAATTTGTTGACTATCGATAAAATGAGACCAACAGGCGAATTGGAACGACCATGAAGTTGTAACGATCAACACCAACCTTCGGTCAATGTTGGCGGTCGCTTCGTCAAGCACGAGTAATCGATTACTTCTAAGAACAGCTCTGGCCAAACATATGAGCTGCCGCTGTCCAACACTGAAGTTGGCACCATCGGTGGCAACTCGAAAGTCAAGCGATGATGACAAGTTCGCAAGTTCGACTTCCCGCAGGCTGTCCCACAGTTCAGCGTCTGAATACTGGTTAAAGGGGTCCAAATTGTAGCGAAGACTTGCTGAGAACAAAGTCGGCTCTTGGGGGATAATCGAGATGCGGGGACGCAGATCTTGGAGCCCGATTGACTTCGTATCTATCCCGTCTAATAGTATTTCGCCCTCGAGTCCATCTCCGGTCAATCGGAACAGAGCCGAGATGAGCGAAGATTTCCCAGCACCGGTCCTTCCCACTATGCCGACTTTCCAGCCAGGCTTTATACTCAAATTCAGATCCTGTCGTGAGATGATAGGAAGAGAGTGACGTATCAAAAGGATGCTTGGACTAACAAGGAAAGCACCCGAAGCATACCTGATCGATTTCCTGCATTTGTTGATATCTTGCAGGCCATTATAGAATGTGAGACTTAGGACGTGTGAGGGGTAAACAACATCCCTGAACCTTACCCCCAAAAAATTAGGGAACGACCATCGAGAGTAAAACATTGGGCTGATTATCGTCTATTGATGGCGAATTGTGTGCGATTTTTGCAAGCAGGCTTTGAGGGTAGCTTTCACCTTGTGACCGAACAGATCACTACGTGAAAAAATAACGTATACAATTTTTTTTAACGTACTACAATATACATATATGGGTTGAAGAAAATCGATGACGTAGACCTCGGGACTTTTCTTGTGAGTAAAAGAATATGGGAACTTATATTGCTGTAACATATCGGAAAATAATATAGAATACTTTCTACAGAAATGTCTTTCTCACCTTGAGTACTGGGGGTTTTCCCTCGGCATATTTCATGGAGACCCCATTAAAAACCAAACTGCCATCAGATGGCCAAGTGGGCGGGGGAGGCTTGTCAGTTTCGAAAGGTCCCTCTTGAGGTAAATTCGTATATTGCAGAAGTCTTTCCACTGAGATTATCTGGGCAATTGTCTCGAGGAATAACCTTACTCCAAATTGAACCATACCAGTCAGCAGTAGGCATTGTGAAATCGCTAAACCCACAGATCCACTGAGAAAGCTACCTAAGAAACAAAAGATACCAGAATTGTGTTTTAGTTCCCCGCTGCATCTCAACATCGCTGTATTGTTCAGCCTAAGACAGATGAATACGAACCGTTATTCAGGAGAACCAACGAGAAACAAACTGAAGCAGTGAAAAGGCACGTAATCAAATCGATTGAACACGCAAATGCAACCGACGTGGCGATGGTCAGGTGGTAGGCACTAGTGTGATCGTCTTGGCGTTGGTCGTATTCCATCTGCATCATTTTCGCAACCCTCATACCATGGCTTCGTATGGTCGTAAGACCATCCAAGGTAGAGCTGACTTGCGAAAATACTGGACTCTTGGCTGCAATCACAGATCGATGATTGAAGGCTCCGATTGATTCCCAAAATATTACCCCGGTGGAAATAACATGGCGTATGTGAAAATTTGATGGCTGAATCATAGACAGTAACGATGCAAGTGACATGTACTTTAAACTCACTGATTCCTTCGAGTCGTTTGACACCTTGAATAGTTCCGACAGAGTAAATTATGACGAAACATAAAAGTCCACTAATGACTATCACAGGTATGATCATCAACGGCATTATAAATGTAACAATTCCAAATATCCCTAACAGCGTAGTGAAAATCTGACATGTCAGCATAATTGTTGTCGGTAGAAATTCATCCATCGCACCCACGTCCTTTGAGAATCGATTTAAGATCCTCCCTGCACAAAAAATAGTTTACTGAAGTCTATAACGATAGTTAAACTTATGTGCGATCCAAAATTTATACTGTGCAATGACTGACAATGAGTCGATTAGCAAAAGATGAAAAGCAAGTTCATCTTGCGAACCTTCCTTATAAAGTTCAACGTACCGATTGGATTAGTGTTGAAAAATCTCATCGGAGCCCGCAAAAGGTTTGCGAACATGAAGTTGTGTATGTTGCGACTGGCGTTCATGCATATTCTCACGAAGATCAAGCTGTTCAGTATAACGAGGAAAATGGTGGCTATGATCAACGCTGTGTAAACTTCGACCGCTACATTTTTACGTAGAAGTCCGGCTCCATCGAACCATTGCGATTTGTCTGCGGAAAGTACCCGTGCAGCAACGTTTGTGGTGTGATCTCGTTCATGCGTCAGATCTTCAGAAACGGTCTCATTTGATGCTGACACGAGTGCGAAGACATTGTGATTAATCCAGTAAGTCAACCAATAATCGCCGGCGAATGGTACTGTCATCGCGATTGCGAAAGTTGCCACAAGCCAGGTTAGCCAACAGAGATTACCACCTGCCAAGAAGTAGCTCGTGAATACTTGGAATGCCGATTTTCTTGTTGTGACCTCCTCTTCACTGATATCTGCAGATCCTTTGGCGTCCTCAGAAACATCTTTTGAATCTTGAGTGTCGCTCCCAGTTGTGAATAAAGCCTGAATCTACACGGCACAGTTAATTATGCCTATGCGAGTCACTACATATATGGTTAAATTTCAACCTTCAAAATATTACATTAAACATTACATCGAATGTTTCAACATAATTATTGGTATGTGTAATCATCAAAGGCTCCGTATCCAATTACTCATCATAGGTACCTCGTGTTCCATGTTTTCCTCGTCATTTTCGTCCGCATTTTCAGCTTCATTGGAGGTCTTCTTCCCGAGAGAAGTAATTGCTTGCAGACTGTTCTCGGCTACCTCGTCATATGTCCCCTGACATTTGACGGTTCCCTACAATCATACAATGCTCTAGCGACATCAAAATTTGTCTATATCATATGCAAATTCAGCAAAGCAGGATCCTAAAAAGCAACATTAGTTCGGTGCACTCCTCCGATTTCTTTGTAACTCATGTATGTTTGTAGAACATGAGGAACTACAAGACATGTATTTTTTATTGGCGGAATTAGGGATGGTAGGGCTGAAAATTACTTCCAAAGATGGGCATCCTTTGGGGTGGGTTCTCAGTTCCGTATAAGGCACTTGATGTATTTGAATTAGAGAAACGCTCTGAAACCTTTCGTTCGCCAATAGAAACATTTTACGTTGGTTTCGTTTAAACACATCAAGCGCATCAATAAATCATCTCGTTGAGTGCCCGTCTTTGGGGGTCATTTTCAACTCTTCACACCGTTTTTTGGCTGGTAAAGAAATACGTGTCGTTTACTTTTCACTGTTCTGTAACATACATGAGTAGCAACGAATTCGTAGGAGGACACCGAAGTGGTGTGCCTTGGAAGTCACGAAACGGTTCTACTCACCCGATCAAGAACAATGATGTAGTCAGCTTGTCGCAGGTATTGCAGCTGATGAGTAACAAGGATCCGTGTTTTACCGCTTAGGAAACCTTTGATGCATTCTTCAAACAATTGACGACCAACATGAGTATCAACAGCGCTCAAAGGATCGTCAAGCAAGTAAATATCGGCATCTTTGTAAATGGCTCTGGCCAGATTGACTCGAGCTCTCTGACCTCCTGACAAAGAAGCTCCTCTTTCCCCAACAAAGCTCAAATCGCCTTGAGGTAACTGCTCAAAGTCTTTAACGAGTGCACAAACTCTGGTCACCTGAAGAATATGTAATCAGTTGCCAAAGTTGCGGAATCAATCGACTGAAAATTTGACCAACGTACTTCTTCATATCGTTTACTGTCGAAGGCCTGGCCAAAGAGAATATTGTCGCGTATGGAGCCGGAGAAGAGCCAGGCATCTTGGCTAGTGTAAGAGATACGGAGGTCTCGAATGCTGATTCTGTTTTTCTTATTGTTTTCGCCAGTGTAAAAGGACACTTTTCCAGCTCCGACTGGCAACTCGCCCAGCAAGAGGTGCAGCAATGACGATTTTCCTGATCCAACGGTCCCCACAACCATGGAGAGCAATCGACTCTTTACCTTCAACGAAACTTCGCATAAAGTTGGTGGCAGCTGACCAGTGACCCAGTTTCCAGCGACGTTGACCAATTTAACCCCAATTCCGTTTTTCAACTTATCGTCTGTTGTACTCGTCACATTCCTTCCATGCATGCTCACCAACAATGCAGACTTCTCGTTGGATTGTTCCTTGTTCTCCAGTAAAGACTCCTGAAACAGTGATTCGTTATGTTCCGGAAGCACAGTTGTTCAGGAAATAATTTTGCGCACTTTCGTACGCAATAGTTAGAAAGGTCGAGAAATTTTGCATTAAAGTTCATAAAATTCCTATTTTTGTGATTTTTACTCATCACTTGATTAAACTCATCAACTTCAAATCAAATGATAATTTAAGTGATATTTTGAAAGCCAAATAATTACAAGTTCTTCGATAAAACAAGGTCACAGCACTATAAGCAGCAACACTTACAAGTTCTTCTGTTGTTCTGTGCTCTAGCGATACATTTGTTGTATGTTCTTCGCGTTTCTGGATTTCATTGAGTGATTCAGCTTCAGAATTCTTTGCTTCCTCTACTTCCGCCAACAGTAAGAAGTCCTAACAAATACACAAGTTGCACGTACCAAATTCACAACGCAAAATGTAAACGCAGAGTGTTTAACTAACCGTTATCCTCTTCAAAGACACCGAGGCCTCCCCAGCCATATTGATTGCCTGCGAAAACTCGAAAGTACACGATAATCGCAGTATGTTTAATAATGTGGCTACTGTGAATACCACTTCTGCGGTCAATGAATTGTCCATCAGCGCGAAAACAGTTATTGTCATATAAACCGCGACTCGTCCAGAAAACACTGGCATGCTGAGTGATATTGCTTTTATGTATGACGAGTAGGCAATTAGTTTTATCTCCAATGCTCGAACTTTAGCTACTATCATCTCAAATGAACTTTCCCACGCGTGCATTTTCACCACCTGTGAAAACAGTCTTTACAGTGTATCATCAATGATTGAGGAAGTGTCATGTGTCAGCGTGATTCGAGCATAACCAGTTTGCCGTATCTCGCATTTGTGGACGACATTGAAGTGACAGTACCTGTATCCCAGAAATCATCTCACTCATCAGCTGAACTCTTTCGTCCGTTTTTACTGCAATCTTAGTTCTCAACTTGGTAGCAACTCGGGATAAAGTTCCCTGGATAAGTGTAGCCTGAATTATGATAACCACCAATCCTGCCAAGGTGGCCAAGCCCACAGCTCTCCAAATGATGTACCCATACAAAGTCAACTGTAATCAAATTCACAGGGCTCGCAGATCGGTTACAAAACACGGCTTAAACTGAAGGTGCAGATTCGACAGTTCGGAGTGCCCCAGTTTATTACAAAGTGCTACACATAATTCTTCGTGTTAAGTTGGCATTATCATTATTTTTACCCATTACCTGTAGTGGCACGATCCATGTCAAGTGAAAGTATACCAGAAGATTGTCGAATCGAGCTACATCATTGCTAATCAAATTAACGACCTTTCCCGCAGCGACATTGTTTACCGCAGCCAAGTCGAGGCGTAGGACCTGAAACCCATGGTGACAATGACGGACTGTCAGTGTGACAGAGATCACAATAACTCAGGCAGTAGTACCAGAAATGTGTTACCGATTGGCAGACTTTTTTTTACCTCGGAGTCATCAACTCCTTGCGTCGAATTTCGATATCGAGTATCATGAACAGAAATTTATTCGTATAAGATGGCCAATTCACTAATTACAAATTGTAACCAGTATCTGACGAAGATCGAAATTCGGCTAATCACCGAATCTCACCACCATCACTCACCTTTCTGTATATCACCGAAGAGCAAGCTATCCTCATGCACATTCCAATCTCTCTGGCACGGAGATTCGAGTGGTGGGTCACTAATACCATGCTGACAGTCACGAAGACCAGCGTAGCAGCGCTTTGAAGAGCCTGGCTTTGCGATATCTGGTTTTCACCGTCGCGGAAGTGGCTAATCAACCACCTTTGGCATAACGGCTGCATGGTGTTCAATATCAGTGCCGAGGTGATGCACAGTGTCCCTTGGAGTAAGACTTGAAACCAGAATACTCTGATCAGTGGCCAAATCAGATTCGGCCGTCTTTTTAACATCTTTCTTTCACCGTCCTGTGACTTCGCCTCAATGCTCACCTTCGCCAACTCCTTCTTCCATTCTCTGGATGAAACACAATCACGGCGAAAACGTTTGACTCATGTTAATGAACATTCGCCACCTGGGCTACTGAATTTTGAGAAGAATGTTGTTTCTCTTACCTTTCTAGACGATCCCCCAGACTTTCGGATTTGTTTGAATGTAGGGGATTGTACAGATCTTCAGTCTGTAATTCACGTTTCACTCCTATCAAAAAAGTCGGTAGCGCCCATCTAAAATCCAAAACAATTCTGCATGTGACAACAGTTAAGTAATACAGAATTCGGCTAGAATTCGGAAATCAAAACCTATCAACAAGACATTCGCGTGCAACATTATACGGATCTATGCACTGTACAAGAGAAATGAAAATAAAAAAAAATTGGGTTGAGGTTGAAATTTCGAGAGACTAAATCCCCGAAATTAGAGAGGCTACAGGACAATAAACATATGTATAGTGAATTGGTCCCAGAAGAATATCTGGATCATCTTATGAGAGTATGTTGGTACAAATGAGACACGTTGATCCTGCAAGTTTCAGGCTTCTATCTCTTTCGGTTTTTTAATAAATCGAGAAAAACGTAAAATCAGAAAACGTTTCAACCGATTCCATTGAAATTTGGAAACATTATAAAAGTATATAAAGGCCATACTTAGAAAAAATAACAGCTTATAACGTTTATGATAATTATTAGAAATAGCCGATTTTTCTAAGATTATTTTCCTCCTAATGATAACGTTCTAGAAAAATTTTAAAACTACCTTTTTTCATGTCTTTTCGGATGTTGAATAACCTTTGAAATCCCTCAATTGATCAAAAAGGTTCGCCCTATTGAAAAACATTACAATAGATTTATTTCCATGCTTTTACCTTTGAAACAACAAAAACGTAGTCTATTTGATGAATTCAAAATGACATTAGACATTGAACACAATAACGTAAGAACAACTTTTTTGCTATCAAAACGTTAAAATATTCAAAAATCAATCATAAACTATACTTGGAGGCTAATAATTCTATCTAAAATATCTTTCTGCATTTTAAAACATCAATATTCAAATATTATCGATCAATATATTCAGTCAATGCGAATCAATTTTTATTTTTCATGTAATGAATCTATTTTTTAATCTTCGTGGCTAATCTTCGTCGCTATCTTTTTCAATAACGGTTGTAATGTTGTCTTTAATCAATAATGTCTTCAGTATTGTACCTTGTCTAGGGATTGTGGACAAATATCGTCCGTGTTCTAAACAAAAAATTATTGCAGCAACATCTGAACAACTACCGATAGTCCTAAGTCCAATGGCACATTCACACCAATATCTTGACATTCCACTCCACCTAATTGCGTCGGGTTCATATTCAACTAGCTGACACGTAGACGACGTCGCACGGATAGACAAATGCAAAGTACAAGGACAAATGTACTCCTAATCACGTAAGTATTTCTCCGGTTGAAGCTTGCACAAAAAATGGCTCTGTAACCCCGAAACATAAAGTTATCCATCATATATATCACATCAATGTTGTAAATCACGTTTATTAAACCATTTGATTAACACATGCCGATGAAGTAGTCAAGCAGTGATTATTCTTACGACTTAACTAACAAAGATTGAGAATTCGAACTAAAAACTTATTTTTATCAAAATGAATTATAGCTCATATAACTCAGGGATAGTTCAGCCTTTTGTTAGTTAAAAAAAATTTCAAATCGGTTCAGTAGTTCCAAGGATTACCCCCGCCATACAAAGAAACAAATTTTACCTCTGCATAATATTAGTATAGATAAAACATCTGTAAGCCTTTCTACCGATAAACGTCTGATTTAAAAAAAATGTTTTTGCATTGTTGTTTTTAATGTCTAATGTTATTTGCACTTGATTTTTTTAATTTAATAGAAATTTTCCCAAAAATCAAAATAGATTAGGTCTGAAACTTACAGGATCAACGTGGCTCGTTTGTACCAATACACCCTCAAAAGATGATCCAGATATCCTTCTGGGGTCGATTCGCCATGCTTATCGTCCTATAGCCTGTTCCTTGAGCAAAGTTTCACCATCGCAAACCTCCGAACGTTTGAAATGCGGAACTTGCGAAGTCCGGAATGAGAAAGTCCCAGAACTGCACTGAAGTCTCGAGATTTCGAGTAGTGAGCGTTTGTGCGTGGATCTAAGTGCGCCAGGGTGCGTGAATCACAGAGTGTTGATTCCAAAAGATCGGTTTATAGAAACTTCGGACAGTCGGGGGTTTGCTTTAGTTGTTTGATGTTTTTTTTATTTGAAAATTTTGCATTTCGGAATTCCATCTTTCCCAACTTTGTAGATTCGGAAATCTATAATTTCGAGGGATTGTATATTCGGAGATTTGTATTTTCGGAATTTCACTTACACCCCAAAAAATCATCGAGCAAAATTTACCAGAAATAATATTATAAATTATGCAAAATCCACATTGCATGACTTTTGTATTTCATAATAACATCGCAAGTCTTGAAGAAAATCAATCAACAGAACCTTATTAATCTCAAGAAAATAAGTCGGTTTTTTTAATTCTCGATCAGTACGTGATGTAGCCTTTCATCTATTCTGATAACATCTCTAGAATCAATTGGGTAACTCGTATACGGTGGAGCGTCACTAGAGCGTCGAAGTCGCCATCCCTACTCCTCGGCGTTGTACGGCTCCCCACCACAAAGTGCTATGCACGCTAGCCGTTTCAAACGCGTTTGAGACGGAGGTGCGGTGAAACGTATGGCGGGGAAATATGGGCTAATAGCGAGACTTATATTGACGCTCCACTGTGCAAAGATCCACAAAATTGATGAAGCATATTGTTGGCACAATATGTGGATGCAATGAAGCAGAAAATGGATAGTATAGTTGGGAACATATTTTTTCACGCTTGGCTTACCCAAAACATAGCCGGCTCAAAAAGTTTGCAGATTCCTTGGGATTTTTCGGCCTGGTTTTCGTTTTAGTGTCCATATTTTCACCGTCCATTTGTTGACCTCGTTGTTTCAGACGGTTCGGAGTAAGTGTTTTTATCTCTGTTTTCTGCCAAGTAGAAAGAAGAAGATTCGATATTCAATCCAACGGCGCGTCAAAAAGTAAATACAGAGAAACCTTTTCTTTCAATAACATTGATAAAGTTTAGGAAAAAAACATTTCTTGTAGTAAGTTTTTAGTCTTTTAAGAAAAGTAGCTTCACCTTGCCGATGGACAACTATAGTTGTAACCAGGAAGGTGTCCCAGGTCGATCTCTCCGGTTTTATTTATTTTGTAATATGTAATAGTGGACAAAAACTAAGTGGCACGCATTTTTTCTATCTGCCATTCAATACTTCAAGGGGATGAAACCACCCTCTGAAGTAAGGCATGTCAAAGGATGATTTGGCGATTGTTTCTTTTTTTTCAATTGCGAAAATTACATTTTTTATTTCTTGTTATGAGAAAACTTTTCCATTTGGATTGGTTGAAAAGTACTATCTACTTGTGGATGAAACTACCAAATCGCCCCTTGACATGCCTCGAATCAGAGAGATCGACCTGGGATACTTTCTTTGTTAGTAAGCTGGGAATAAGATGGAAATTTTCTCACGAAAATTGGCAATCGATACTTGGTCTAAATAGTGCCAATTGAGTTACTTTACCAACACTTTGATTACTCCACACGGTTCCTCACATCATGGCAGCTGTGTGTGCAGAGCTTGACATTTCCGAAATATTTACAACCGAACGATAACACATCAACCGTTATACTAGTACCGATGATTATGTGTGATCTCGTTTTTATGAAGGTACTTATGCTCATTTTGTTAGTCTACATGAGTTAATATTCATCCAACAACAAAAGTTTGAAGTCAAAAGCGTCTTTCGACTTGTGATCCACTCTGGCTTTGAGGAGTTCAGCATAATTAGCAACAATATTGAATAATAATTATTTGCCACAAATTTTTTTTTTGTATATCTAAACTCTTTTCCAGAGCATCCTAATATTCGAGGCTTCGATGTGCAAAATAAGTACTACCGACGATCCACAGGCAAAAAAAAATGTATAACTAACATTTACAAGTAACTTTTTTGCACTTCGGTAACACCGTTTTATCTCACCGACGATGAACACTGCCCAGCCGTTCCGGCGTGCTCCACGCAAGTTCTAACTTTGTTACACTTAGGTGTCACCGTTTTATCTCACTCACGATGAACACTGCTAGTTCTAACTTTTTTCTACCACCACTACGGTATAACGATGAAGATAATTCTGGTGTATTCGTACGGATAACGAATCCCCCGCCTTCTTCATCAAACTATTTATCAATATTTATACTTGTATTCACTACGAATCTGATTAAATTGTACCGTTCCCTTACAGCTCTGTACAGAATTATTTGAGTATACTATTCCGATGTGTAATAATTCTTCAAAAATGATCCATTAAGACTTAGACAAAAGTAGGCAAATTAATTTATAACACACGTTATTGCTCAGTATGCTTTACGAATGACACGATTTACAGAGTTAAATAAAATTCTACAGTCAATAGTTGACCTAGCAGACGATCACGTGTTGATAATGGAGTTACATAATCGCGATTCAAGAACGTTTTTACATTAAGTATATTTTCTCCAGTGTTGGTATCCGTTAACTGAGTATAATATGTGTAGTAATATAAAGTAGTGTATGCCGGGAAGAAATGATTAGTTCTTATGATTTTAAGGTTTTGTTTTATTATATTACATAATTCATGGACCTATTCAGATTTCATTGGCTCTAACTATATTGTACCGGTTACTGATGCCAATACGATTTGGTCTTTCCGATTATTCATTTCTTCATTATCAATCAAGCTGATGCTGACAGGTATATTTATACGATTTCGTCTGCTGCTTTGCTGGGCCCCGGGCTTTATTGATAAGGGTTATCAGCAGCCTGTATAGTTATTTTCGAGGTCGTCTTTTCCGTTTGCTGTAGCATGTGCGTGAAAAAGCTGTTGGGATCTTCTAACAGTAGATGCGGAGGGCCGAATTCCTGTGTGAACAATATTAAGCTTGATTATTTTTGTAGCACAGATTCCTGGTATTTTCGAACTTCGTGACCAGGTTGAAAGAACTGCATACCACAATGCAACCTCCATCGATGACCAAGACTCGATCACTATCCATAATTGTGTTAATTCGATGTGCTATCGTCAGCACCGTGCAATCGAAGAATTTCCGTCTTATAGTGTTCTGGATCAAAGCGTCAGTGCTACAAAAAAATTGAGAAGAATTGATGATACTAACTCTGAGGAATACTTATCCAAAATTATCGAGGATTGATTAGGCAACCCACAAAATTAAAAAATTCGATTTAATTCATTCGGTGATCAATGACACGGTTCGGATCTGTAATCTACATCTTCGATCGACTTGACGTAATATACCCTAACCTTCGGTCGATGTTGGCTGTAGCTTCATCAAGTACGAGAAGTCGATTGTTTCTGAGTATTGCTCTTGCCAAGCAGATCAACTGGCGCTGTCCAACACTGAAGTTAGCTCCACCTTCGTCTACTCGGAAGTCGAGAGATGACACCAAGTCCCCAAGTTCTACTTCCCGTAGACTGTCCCATACCTCTGAATCCGAGTACTGATCGAAGGGATCCAAGTTAAAGCGAAGACTGGCTGAAAACAAAATTGGCTCCTGGGGTATGATCGAAATTCGTGGGCGCAGCTCTTGCAACCCAATAGTCTTCGTGTCTATCCCGTCCAGAACGATTTCACCCTCCAGTCCATCTCCAGTCAAACGGAACAGCGCCGAGATGAGGGAAGATTTCCCAGCCCCGGTCCTTCCCACTATGCCAACTTTCCAGCCAGGCTTCACATGCATACTGAGGTCCTGTTGTGAAATGATACAAGCACTGGAATTAAAGATCATCAGCTGTGACATTTTGTCCAGCATACCTTTAATACCGGTGGTTTGTCATCAGCGTATCTCATCGATACACGATTGAAAACCAAATCACCCTCAGACGGCCAATTAGGCGGCGGAGTATTTTCAGTGGTGAACGGTCCTTCCTTGGGTAAATCAGTATATTGAAGAATTCTCTCCACCGAAGTCATCTGCGAAATTATTACAGCAAATCTCTTCACTCCATATTGCACCATGCTAGTCATAAGCAAACATTGTGTAATCACAAGACCCGCAGACCCACTGAGAAAGTTGCCTAGTAATATCGGAGAAAAACTTATATTATTTCAATGTTATTCTAGTTCAAATACTTAGCGTGTGGAACCTACCTACCATCGTTCAAAAGGATTAACGAGAAACAAACAAAAGTCGTGAAAAAGCACGAAAGCAGATCAATGGCGAACCCGAAGGCAGTCGACGTAGCAATTGTCATGTACCATGCACCAGTGTGCAAATCTTGATGACGGTCGAACTCCTGCCGCAGCGTGTCTGCGACCTTTGCGCCACAGCTTCGTATTGTCGTTAATCCATCCAGAGTAGAACTGACGTGCGAGAAGACTGGGCTCTTGGCTGCGGTCATTATTTATCGGTTCATCGAGAGACAAGCGTAAAATATAAACCATCCAGTGCAACAAAACTGACCCAGAGAAATGGGCGCACAACGTATTAACGCAATGATTAGTATTTTTCATTTATCCGATTATAATCATGAATTGTTCTCGATAACTGACCAATTCCTTCCAGTCGTTTGATACTCTGGGCAGTTTTGAGGGTCGTGCTTGTCATCCAATACAAAAGTCCACTTATGGTAACCACTGGCACAATCGCCAAGGGTATGAAGAATATCACAATGCAGAAGATTCCAATCGTGACAAAAAAAACCTGGAGTCCTTCCAGCATTGTTTTTGGTAGGAATTCGTCCATCGCACCCACGTCCTTCGAGAATCGGTTCATGATTCTCCCTGCATGGAAAATCAATTTGCTGAATCAGATGTCTGGGAAGATAGAAATGCTCTGGTTAAGGTGTCTATACGACGTACCAGCTGGATTCGTGTTGAAGAATCTCATCGGAGCACATAAAAGGTTGGAGAACATGGAGTTGTGAATATTGCAACTTGCGTTCATACAAGTTCTCATGAAGAGAAGGGCGCGGAGCATTAGGAAAAAAATGTTGGCTACAAGTAACGCTATGCTCACTTGAATCGCAACGTCTGTACGAAGCAGCCCGTATTCATTGAACCAATACGATCCTGTTTCCTGATTAGCAATGGAATCGTTCGATTGCAAGCGATCTTTATGAACATTATGATTCGTCCAGTAGGTTAACCAGTATTCACTAGCACTTATCGTTATTTGCGCTATTATGCAAATTATAACGAGGAAGATCAACGAACAGATATTTCCCCCCGCCAAGAAGTAACTCTTGTATATCTGTATCGATATTTTTCCCCCCGCGACCTGCTCTTCGGTGAGATTCTCCGATTCTTTAATACTTTTCGAAGCTTCGATGGGCTCAGAAATGTCCATTGGAGCTGTATGTGTTGCCTGAAAGTACAAATCAGTGTGTGATCAGTGTAGCTTCGGAAAACTTTCCAACATAGAAGGCTTCCGTGATTCTATATGAAAAGAAATAAGGATTGAAGGATGAAATATGGAACGAAACAAATTTGTCTAAATACTCAATTGAGCCAAGAGAAATTGTTGCAATTTATTGGCTCACTGGGGAAAAGCCGCTGAGGCATAAAAACCCCTTATTATTACTGTAGTTAAGTTGTGTCAAGAGTGTATGAGGTGTTAGTGTACGATCAATGGTTGTGTCTCGCAAGTGGAGAGCTGCCGTGAGATTTATAGGCCGAAGGCGTGAATCTACGGAGGTTCAATCGGCTGGCGAGAACCTACTGTTTAAATTGGAGAGGAGAGGAAGAGAACAAGAGAGTTCCGAGCGCAACGGGAACGGCCGGAGACTCGAATCGGACTGACAAACCGAGCGGCGATTCCCGGTCAGTTATTTATTCTTCCAACGATCAGCGCCATCTTTGCGGTTAACGACGATCCACCCAATCGCGTAGCCCCGCGATTGCGCTTAAACTTACCGCGGCTTGTTGGTAGCGGTAGAGATTTCGGATATCAGATAGGGTAGAAAGTTCGCGCGGACATGGGAAAGGCAAGGATTGGTACGGTCTGAACAATCAGTATTCATAGAGATTAGCCGTCGGATTTTCCACAGAAATCCAAGATTACCTCAACAACCATCAAGGTTTTTGAAATTTTGACAATGCCAGGACAAACACTATACGTTGATGTAAGCAAATTAATCAATTATTTTCTGCGGCTACCTTTTTGCTCATGTTATCCTGGTATCTGTCTTTCGCTTCTTCATTTTCGCCAGTTTTTTCTGTCTTCAGAAAATCTAATGCATGCAAGCCAGCAGCGGCTATCTCATCGTAAGTTCCTTGACGTATGACGGTACCCTAAACAAAAATTCTTTCTATATACTTACCGGAATAATATTGAATTTCAAATATTGAGGAAGTTTTATTACTCACACGGTCAATGAAAATGATGTCGTCAACGTGCTGTAAGAATTGCAACTGATGAGTAACGAGAATCCGGGTTTTGCCATCCAGAAAACCTTTCAGGCATTTTTCGAACAAATGACGACCGACGTGAGCATCAACAGCGCTCAGAGGATCGTCCAGCAAATAAAGATCAGCGTCTTTGTAAATGGCTCTGGCCAGATTGACTCGAGCTCTTTGACCTCCCGAAAGAGATGCTCCTCGTTCCCCAACAAAGCTCAAGTCACCCTGAGGCAGCTGCTCGAAGTCTTTAGCGAGCGCGCAAACTCTTGTCACCTGAAGACGATAAAAAGCGTTTGAATATTAGTCGTAGCACTTGACTAAATATTCAATCGACATACTTCTTGGTATCGTTTTTCGTCGTAGGGCTGGCCAAATAAAATGTTTTCGCGTACGGAGGCAGCAAAAATCCATGGAACTTGACTTGTGTAAGATATGCGAATGTCTCGGCTATTGATTCTAGTCTTCTTACTGTCGCCGCCACTGTGAAATAATAGTCTGCCAGCTCCGACCGACAACTCGCCTAAGAGCAGATGCAGCAATGATGACTTTCCCGAGCCAACAGACCCCGCGATAACGGAGAGCGATTTACTCTTTATTTTCAACGACAGTTCGCATAAAGTTGGTGGAAGCCGATCGCCAATCCAGTTTGCAGCAACATTAACCAATTCGATACCAATTTCATGTCTGAACTCGTCACCTGTTCTATTTTCTACAATTTCTATTTCACCGTCCTCAGTTGTTTCAATTTTGTCCTCAGTTGGTTCAATTTTGAGCACAGATCTCTCTTTCCCCAGCAGAGACTTCTGAAAACAAAAATCTTTTTACATACTCACAACCTTTCGTAGCTGAACAAGTAATCAGTATCAGCACTCACCATTTCGACATCTGCCTCAGTCTCGAGTATTACAGTTGCTGCATCATGGGCATTGTGTTGTATCATGCCGTCAGTGACTGAATTTTCGGAATATTCCATTTCTTTTACTTCGTCCAACAGTAAGAATTCCTGAAAGAACCAAGAATGTAATCTATTGGTTTGACAATGATTGTGAAAGAGTTCGAAAATTCACATTGAACTAACTGTTATTCTTCTCAAGGAAACAGCGGCCTCACCAGCCAAGGTAATGGCTGTTGGCAGGTCCACAGCACATGTCACTCGCAGTGTATTGAGCAAAGTAGCTATGGGAAACACTATTTCAGCAGTAAGAGGATGACCCATCATTACGAAAGTAATCATGGTTACGTAGATTGTACTTCGTCCCGTGAAATTCATTAAGCCGATAAATGCTGCTTTCAGGTAAACCGATTGTGCGATTGATTTCATCTCCAACCTTCGAACTCTCGATACTATCAGCTCGAACGGTTTTTCCCATGCGTACATCTTTACTACCTGGAAAAATAGTCCACGCTGTCATCGGAGTTCATTGTTCGATCACATTGAATTCTGTGTACCAGTAGGTACCTGTATTCCGGAAATCATTTCGCTCATGATCTGCACTCTCTCATCAGTTCTTTCTGCAATCCTCGATCGTAGCTTGGCACTAATGTAGGTGAGGTACGATTGGACTGGCAAAGTCTGAATTACCATCGCTGCCACCCCAGCCAACGTTGCTACGCCTACAGATTGCCACATCACATATCCCATCAATATCATCTGCAATTAAGTCGCCATCGCCATCGTTACTACATCACGTGAGTCGTTGATGTTGGACGATCATTGGAAGGGTGCGGGCCGGAGTTCAGAATTGTCAAATTTCAGATTCACCGTTACGTTGACTGATCGAAACTCCTAATGTGGCGAAGGTTGGTGAGGCTTATAAGTCGACCTATTAGAAGTTTTGATCACTCAGAATTCCAGTCATTGGGAGTTTCAATTATTTGGAATTACGATCACTCGATGTAACGGTCGGTCTAAACTTTTACAATTCTAGTTTCTCACCCAAACCCTGACAAGAACTCGATAGTCACTCTCTCACGCATGGAATATTCCCATATCCAAATTTTTCTCACCACAATTGACCCTCATTACCTGTAACGGCATGATCCAAACGAGGTGAAGAGAGTTTAGAACATCGTCAAATCGAGCCACGTCGTTACTTATCAAGTTGGCAACTTTTCCCGCAGCGGCATTCCTTACCGTAGTCAGATCGAGACGTAGAAGCTGAAACATGCAGCAACAATTAGCCGCCAGTGCATCCGTCAGTAAAGAGAACCCACGATCAACAAAACATCGCTGAAAGTGAATTTCCAATCACTGCACGATTTAACTCTTTCCAATACTTGCAGAGAGTCTATACTTTGGGTGTAATTATACTGTAAATCTTTCTTTAACAAGTCCAACTTCTGTGGTGCTTACGATAATGTGCTCGAGTGGTGATCTTGATGCTATCAATTTGCCGAGTATAAATATCAATCTATGGAAGCAAAATCATCTACCTTTCTGTATATCATCGAACAGCACGCAATCCTGATGCACATTCCGAGTTCCCGGGTGCGCAGAGTGTTGTGATGATCGATGAATATTATAGCGAGAGTAACGAAAGTCAAGGTGGCAGCGTAGAGGAGAGCTTCGTTTTGGGGCATCATCTTATCCCCGGAATTGAAGTAGCCCATCACCCATCTCTGGCATAATGGCTCTACGATTTTTAGCCCGAGCAACAGAATTACGAAAAGCACTCCTTGGAGCATGAACGGAACCCAGAATATCCTGATCAGAGCCCACATCAAACTTGGCCGGCTCTTCGAGCTCGGGTCTTTTCCCATCTTCGTTAATTCCTTCTTCCATTCCCTTGTAGGTCAAAGACAAAAGCTCGTGAAAAAATTCTCTGTGCAAATGGACGATTGGTTGTCACTTCTGCTTGTGAACGTGAAATAAAAAACTATTTTACTTACATTTCCAGACGTTTACCGAGACCATCTGATTTATGAGCTTTCATGGGATCGTATAAATCTGTCATTTGCAAGCCGTGTTTGACTCCCTTGGAAAAAATTGGTAACGTCCACCTACAAGTCGAAAAATCCATTACGTAACCAATGGATCAGTTCTCTCAATTCACGGAAATGCACAATACAATTCAGGGTAGATTTTCATACTACTGATTGCATATTTACAATCTAGCTGATATTCGTGAAATTATAGTTAGCATCGCTTTATTAAGAATTTCAAATGCAGCTTATTGATGCGTTTCAAATTCGTCCACTTCATTTGCTGCTATAGTGTTTAATCAGACATACGATCAAACTTCTCGCTATTTGCGTGACTTATCCTTATCTTTGACGCGTCTGTTCGAGATCTGGCTTGTTTACATTTTATTGCCGTCGTCACTTGGCACTACCGTAATTTTTATTCATAGTTTATCTTCTAACGAACGTTGAAAAAAAGTTCGAACGGATACTACTGGTTGAACTGAAGACTGATATTTTAGAAAAAAATATTATATTCGACAAAGATAACTCATAACGAATGTAAACAGAAGTGTTTTTTTTTTCTCTGTATGGCCTACCCGAAACACAGCCAGCTCAAGAAGTTCGCTGTTTCTTTAGGGTTTCGTCGCGTGCGTTCCTTTTTTGTGTGCATGTTTGGTAATTTACCTCCCGTCATCTGCAAAGACAAAGAGAGAATAGAAGAAGTTGTAATTATATTCTGACCTGTAAGTTCTCTAAAAAAAAGTAAATGAGAATCTTTTATCTTCTAATTTGGTTAAGAATATCATTATTCTTTTCCATTTGGAAATTAATTGCCGTTTATGGAGTTTGGTTCGGAGCGGAAAGGATGAACAAATGACTTACCATTGCAGCAGTTTGGTGTTTTTATTCACAAAGGATGTGGAATTACAAATACGCGTTACGTTTTCATTTATTATGCACTCCGGCAGTGTGTTGTGAATTTTTGACACGTTTTCAGCATTTTGAGTTCACCATTTTTATGTTACGTTTCGGTTTACTGCGATATCATCCTCCAACTACTTTACTGTTCATGAGTATGAGGTGTAGCATAAAACACGTTTAATGAAAGACTAATATTCCTCCGTCTAGAGCGTGGCAATATTGATTACGATTACCACTGTCATAACCAATACTCTCACTTCCTCTTGAGTGACGATAATGGAATTCGAATTCACGCGTACAAATTAATTTCTGTTTCGAACTAATTTCTAGATAGCCATATACTAGGACCATCAAGATATAACTGAGGCTTCCAAACATTTCGTAACCCAATTATTTCTTGGTAATTCAACGACACACATACATTATTATTACTTCTAGTATATATACTAGGGTGCTTTATTTGAAACGAAAATTTTTTTTTTACTCTCGGACACATCAAAATTTTGTTCCTTCTATCGAAACAGAAATTCCCTGAAAATTTGAGCCCTTAATCTTAATTTTAAGAGGTTCCTCTCGTTGGATGTAGATTTCCCATTTGAATAACATGTAATTCATGATTTTTTTAATTTAAATTAACATAGCTCCGTTTGATTTCATGGTATTTCATTGCGATTAGTCAGAATTTGTAGTATATTAGTGACTCTTTGAAAGTACCCACTAACATTTTTTTATACTTAAACCCGTCTTATCGGTATTTCATATGAAATTTCATATTTTTTTTTTTTGATTTTAATACATTAAACTGTCTATACCTTTTGGACTACGCACTTTAGAAAATCCATACAGGGCTATTTTTGTAGGAAATTTAATTTCCTAGAAATTGTTCTTCGACAATTTTTTTATAACTTCAACTGTTTTCTTGATAAGTACGAAAATATAACAATTTTGAAGAAAATTGGGCTTTCGAGACCGACACCGATGAGATGGGTTCAAGTACAAAAAAATGTTATTGGGTACTTTCAAAGAGTCACTAATATACTACAAATTCTGACTAATCGCAATGGAATACCATGAAATCAAACGGAGCTATGTTAATTTAAATTAAAAAAAACATGAATTACATGTTATTCAAATGGGAAATATACATCGATCGAGAGGAACCTCTTAAAATTAAGATTAAGGGCTCAAATTTTCAGGGAATTTCTTTTTCGATAGAAGGAACAAAATTTTGATGTGTCGCAAAAAAAAAAAAATTTTCGTTTCAAATGAAGCACCCTAATAAATACACATACAAATGATAATATTTTATGACGATGATGTACGTATACATATAGATGTAGATCTATGAATATTACAAGTACTTACTATTGTGACGAAGGTCTCCGAAGCTCAATGAGAAAAGAAGTGAAAAATTTATTCTACGCTTGAAAAATTTATTCTACGCTAGTGTTGTCCTTGGTAGATCACTTTCCAGAGTAGACAAAATAAAATTTTAATCCCACCAATCTCTAGACAAATTCACAACGTACAGTAAGACCTCCGAATAGGCCGTCTCTGAATAGGGCGCCTTCACCTAATCCTCGCTCGAGCGCACTCCTCCCTCAGTTCTGTTTACTAGTGTTGGAACGCTTACCTCTGAATAGAGCAACTATTGGGAAATGCTTCGAATCACTTATCTGCTAAAAATTAAGCGAAAAATAAACTCACTGAGTCGATTCGTGCTCGCGAGCTGTTGGTGGGAGAAAGTTAGTTCCAAGTATTATACTTCCCTCATCGCCTTCGAAGTGCCCTGCTCAGAGGTTTTATCGCACATAGAAAAATGTGATCCAATCCCGTGAATAACTTTGTTGTAGAATTTCAAGGTCGGCAGCTGATTGTGACCGTTTGAAGAAATCGTTTATCTACGCGCGCTCGTCCGATAATATTCGAAGTATTGTGTACATGGTGTATGTAATATATTACGTAATATATTATTAGCAAAATTGTCTTCGGCAGAGTGGAAGATGTTTTTGATGAAGATGAAGAAGGTCACATGTTTGGCTGCATTTGAATATTTATTTCAAACTGTGCATTCTGATTGAAAATTATTACTCCCAAAAATTGGTTATACAGAGTATTCCTCCCCAATAAGGCCGTTTACGCCTGTACAAAATAGCCATGTGAATACTTTCGCTGTAGTATTCACTAGAGAAGGATTGGTTGGTAGCTCGAGAGACTTTTACTGTCACCCTTTCTTTTATTAGAACATTTTCAGTATGACTTTCGACCAGTTTGCTGAGACTTCTTCGTGTCTAGGACTTTGTTAGAAATTGCATTTAAATGTAATATCCAGTTATTCGTAAATTCTTATGCCGCCGCCTTAGATAATTTTGAATCATTTAAGCTCGTATAGATTTCTTTCAAGTCCGCCAGTTCTTCCTACATAAGAGTAGGAATAGGATTAGGGTTTGGGACGAGTGCTGTGTAGTAGGGGCAGTGTAGTATCTCTAAAAGTACTGGTACCATATGTCGAGGCTTATATTACTAAGGGTGGATAGTGCACTTTTACTGTACGGCTTCACAGTGACTCAGAATTCTTTCGAGCCAACCGAGTTGATTATTTTACCGACGGTGAGCTCCTTAATAAGTTGAAACATTCTTTGTTACTGTTTAGGTATACCTGCAGAGTGGCTTGTACACAAACCTTGTCTCTTTTACAGTCTGGTAATTTGGCATTTAAGTGTAGTCTACACTCCTCGTTTACCGACAATTTCCCATTGAAAGTTGGCATGGTGGAATTTGGGACCATGCCAACATGAAGCGCTTATTTTATAATGACTGATTCAAAATTTTTTCTCCTTTCGTCTAAATTTGCTTCTATTAGGGATGCTTGTGAAGATGACGACATTTTCTGCTTGAGGAAAACTGCTAGATTGTTTATCCATTTAATTTAAGGGGTCTGATATGAGAGGTGAGTTCGGATGTTGGCCAAATGAAAGATGACTTAAAAGTGAATACATGGAAGGAAGGATGCAAAGGACTGGCTAGTTGCAGTTGAGGAGTACAAGGGGCATTCAGCTGAAGTGCCGATACGGTATGGAAACCAAGGCAGTGAGGTGATGATAAGAAGATGATGCAGGGTGTAAGAGTGTGGGAAAAGAATCTAAGTATTAAAGAAGATATATCGAACCCTGATAATTCAGAAAAAAAATACAACTAACCGTGATCGAAACTATAATTTTGCGAAATCTCGAAACCGTGACTCCACTCTAAATTTTTTCAACAGACAAAAGCGGCTTTACGTGTCGCAAGAAGATCGGGAAACGAATTTCGAGCTCGTTTCAAAACTCCAATCTTCAAGACGGCTAGCCGTTATTCGGACTGCTGAGACTACTTCTCTTGAAATTCAATCGCGAAATTACAATTAACGCTTACCGCTATGTGGCCAGACTGGAGATTCACAAAATTTTTTGTACCTCTATGACAAAAGATAGCTTCGCCACATAAAATAATTTTTCTCTTAATTTCCCAAAATCGGCACTCCGAATTTCTCAAATGAAACCTTTAATCTGTACTGCAACCAAGATAAGAGTGGAGCTGGAGCTGGAAACTCAAACCATCTGCCTTCACGTATCGCAATATTGCATAATTCTCATTAGCTCAACGATTACGTATCTCTTAAATAGAGCATTTCACTGCGTCGCGTCGATTTTCGCTGTCACGAAACGCTGATAAGCGGTTGGACTCGTTGTGACTTCAAATTTCGTGCGTGGTGCAGTGACGGCTTCACAACGCGGTGGGGCTCTGGTGTCGCGAGAAAAGGCTACGAATCACTGGATAACGACGGGAATTTAGTCTGCTCCTGCTTCATAAGATTCTCGGATGCGTGACCCTCGTCCTAGCGCTCTTTTTCTAAATTATCGACAATTACTACCGCGCAATCCCTACTTTTGGGTTCCGCCTAGTGTTCGAGGAGCCGTTTATGACGTGCATTAAAAATGCCACGTTACAGTATGTATAAGAATCTTTCAGTTCAGTTTCAGTTTTTATCATTGTTACGTTAAGAGAAAGTAAATTTATCTATAGCGATACGAACAATACGTTATCTGTGATCACGTGTTAATTTTGTGATAGCCATGCAGTTAAGTAAAATTTCATAATTGCTTCGAAAAATGGAATTAATCATTTGCAAATGTTATTCGTATACTTACAAGATAAACCGTTGAAAATAATTCAAACAAAAACATTCATAACGAATCGGTATTAATATTTGTGAGAAAAGTGATGCAGCAAAAAACAACCGTAACGACAAAAACGTAGAATTTTGTCTTACCTAAAATACAACCAGCTGAGGTAGTTCACAGGTTCCTCGGGATTTCTTCTCCCGCATTCGTTCAAATGTTCGTTTAATCAATCTCGTAGTTTCTGAACAGCTTGAAACAAGCCTGACGCCTGCAGAAGTGTTACGTCCCAACTGATGATTACAGGGACACCCTCTCTGTAGTGTAACTTACCGACTTACCGACGTGCAATTAACATCACAAAACTTCACATGCACATACCATAGATTTAAGATTCATATCGACCTAGATTTAGTTACTATTTTGGTATACAACGGTCTTCCACCGACAATCTGCATACTTTCGCAACCAAGCTTATAGTCGTGTAATGCTATGCAGTATACATTTATTTTTCATTCTTAACTTCATATCTGTAACTTCAACTTACGTATAGACCGTATGGTTTACAATCGAAATTCACAGAACTCAGGTTCATAAACCTCAAGGATGAGCAGTTCGCAAGGTGATATTCGCGGAACTCAAAAGTGCATTCTTGGAACTAACTGTTTTATCAGCACTGCACTGATTGGCATCTTCAAAACCAATCGTCTTGCACTGACGCAGCTAAAGACCAATCAAGAGTCTTTTCAAGACTCCCACCTTTAAAAACAAACTCAACCCAAGAATATTTTACTATTATAAACGATTACAGCGAAACGATGTCGTCACATTGAATGCGCAGATAATGCATCGCTCGTTTCTCTTCCCCATTTCGTTGCGGATTGTAAATCGATCTTAGAAAAACAACACGAAGAGCAGTGTCCCAGGTCGTATCGAATCAGGATTTGAAATTCTTCATTGGTGTTTAACTTTACTTATGAATGTATGACAGCTTATACATATAGATATTTGTAAGTTATCCAGAAACGTTGAATATCATTTTGTTACAAAGTGAATTTCTTTTGAATAATTACATTGTTGTAGAGTTATAGGATGACGTTTTGTGTGGTAGGATTTTTTTATCGTGTTTATTGAGTCTGGCCTGATTATGACGTCAATCATCCATCAGATGTTATAGGAGATTTTTCGTCAAGAATTTTCCAAAGTCCTTTTTGAAGTTTGTTTAAGCATTTGCGTAAAGTAACCGTTTGGATTTTCCAAGAGCAAATTTGGTGGACCGAATTCCTGTGTGAGAAATGAAAAGCTTACTTGACCTGTTCACAAGTATTCTAAAAACTCTAACACTTCGATACCAGATTGAAAAAACAACGCACCACGATGCATCCTCCATCCATGACTAAGAGTCGATCACTGTCCATTACCGTGTTCAATCGATGTGCTATCGTCAGTACCGTACAATCAGAAAATCTTCGTCTTATGGTACTCTGGATCAGAGCGTCGGTGCTAGAGTAGAATTCAACATTATTGTGCTACCAGAATTCAAAATGAACAAGATCGAATTGGCAGCCGAGCAGGTTCTACATTTCTTAATTGACAGATAATATGACCCTGAAACGCTTGTCGCGATCTGCACTAACCTTCGATCAATATTGGCAGTAGCTTCATCGAGCACGAGAAGCCGATTGTTTCTGAGAATTGCTCTAGCCAAGCAGATCAACTGGCGCTGTCCAACACTAAAGTTAGCTCCACCCTCATCTACTGGAAAGTTAAGGGATGATACCAAGTCCCCAAGTTCTACTTCCCGTAGACTGTCCCATAACTCTGAATCCGAGTACTGATCAAACGGGTCCAAGTTGTAGCGAAGACTCGCTGAAAACAAAATTGGCTCCTGGGGTATGATAGAAATGCGGGAGCGCAGATCTTGCAACCCAATAGTCTTCGTGTCTATCCCGTCCAAAACGATTTCACCCTCCAGTCCATCTCCAGTCAATCGGAACAGAGCCGAGATGAGGGAAGATTTGCCAGCTCCGGTCCTTCCGACTATGCCAACTTTCCAGCCGGCCTCTATACACACGCTGAGATCCTTTTGTAAAATGATACATACAGTGGAATTAGAGATCATCGTCGGCTGCGACATTTTGTCGAGCATACCTTTAATACCGGTGGTTTGTCATCGGCGTATCTCATCGATACATGGTTGAAGACCAAATCACCCTTGGAAGGCCAATTAGATGGCGGAGGTTTCTCAGTGGTGAACGGTCCTTCCTTGGGTAAATCAGTATATTGAAGAATTCTCTCCACCGAAGTCATCTGCGAAACCACGATGGTAAATTTCTTCATACCATATTGCAGCGTGCTAGTCATAAGCAAACATTGTGTAATCACCAAGCCCGCGGACCCGCTGAGAAAGTTACCTAGGAATACCGGAGACAACCTTACATTATTTCAATGTTATTCTAGTTCAAATACTTAGTTCGTAGAATACCTACCATCGTTCAAAAGGATTAACGAGAAACAAACAAAAGTCGTGAAAAAGCACGAAAGCAGATCGAGGGCAAACCCGAAGGCAGTCGACGTAGCAATTGTCATGTACCATGCACCAGTGTGCAAATCTTGATGACGGTCGAACTCCTGCCGCAGCGTGTCTGCGACCTTTGCACCACAGCTTCGTATTGTCGTTAATCCATCCAGAGTAGAACTGACGTGCGAGAAGACTGGGCTCTTGGCTGCGGTAATTATTTATCGGTTCATCGAGAGACAAGCGTAAAATATAAACCATCCAGTGCAACAAAACTGACCCAGAGAAATGGGCGCACAACGTATTAACGCAATGATTAGTATTTTTCATTTATCCGATTATGTTCATGAATTGTTCTCGATAACTGACCAATTCCTTCCAGTCGTTTGATACTCTCGGCAGTCTTGAGGGTCGTCATTGTCACCCAATACGAAAGTCCACTTATGGTAACCACTGGCAAAATCGCCAAGGGTATGAAGAATATCACAATGCAGAAGATTCCGATCATGACGAAAAAAATTTGGAATACCTCCAGCATTGCTTTTGGTAGGAGTTCGTCCATCGCACCCACGTCCTTCGAGAATCGGTTCAAGATTCTCCCTGCATGGAAAATCAATTCACCGAATTAAATGTCAGGGAAGATAGAAACGGTCTGGTTAAGATGGCTGTACGACGTACCGGCTGGATTCGTGTTGAAGAATCTCATCGGAGCACATAAAAGGTTTGAGAACATGGAGTTGTGTATGTTGCGACTGGCGTTCATGCAAGTTCTCATGAAGAGAAGGCCGCGGAGCATTAGGAAAAAAATGTTGGCTACGAATAACGCTGTATACACTTCAATCGCAACGTCTGTACGGAGCAGCCCGTATTTATTAAACCAATATGATTGAGCTTCCTGATTAACAATGGAATCGTTCGACTGCAAGCGATCTTTATGAACATTGTGATTCGTCCAATAGGTTAACCAATAATCACTGGCACTTATCATTACTTGAGCTGTTATGAAAATTAAAACGAGGAAGATCAACGAACTTATATTTCCCCCCGCCAAGAAGTAACTCTTGTATATCTGTATCGATATTTTCCCCTCCCCGACGTTCTCTTCGGTGAGTTTCTCCGATTCTTTGTTACTGGTCGAAGGTTCGATTGACTCAGAAATGTCAGTTGCAGCTCTATGTATTGCCTAAAAGTATATGTCAGTGTTGTGATCAGTACTCGTAGAGATTAACCGATTAGCCACTAAGGTTTTTGAAATTTTGACAAGGCCAGAACAAACACTGTATGATTTTCAGTGGCTACCTTGTCACTTACATTATCCTCGTGTCTGTCTTGCATTTCTTCGGTTTCGCCAGTTTTTTCTGTCTTCAGAAAATCTAATGCATGCAAGCCAGCAGCGGCTATCTCATCGTAAGTTCCTTGACGTATGACGGTACCCTAAACAAAAATTCTTTCTATATACTTACCGGAATAATATTGAATTTCAAATATTGGGGAAGTTTTAGTACTCACACGGTCAATGAAAATGATGTCGTCAACGTGCTGTAAGAATTGCAACTGATGAGTAACGAGAATCCGGGTTTTGCCATCCAGAAAACCTTTCAGGCATTTTTCGAACAAATGACGACCGACGTGAGCATCAACAGCGCTCAGAGGATCGTCCAGCAAATAAAGATCAGCGTCTTTGTAAATGGCTCTGGCCAGATTGACTCGAGCTCTTTGACCTCCCGAAAGAGATGCTCCTCGTTCCCCAACAAAGCTCAAGTCACCCTGAGGCAGCTGCTCGAAGTCTTTAGCGAGCGCGCAAACTCTTGTCACCTGAAGACGATAAAAAGCGTTTGAATATTAGTCGTAGCACTTGACTAAATATTCAATCGACATACTTCTTGGTATCGTTTTTCGTCGTAGGGCTGGCCAAACAAAATGTTTTCGCGTACGGAGGCAGCAAAAATCCATGGAACTTGACTTGTGTAAGATATGCGAATGTCTCGGCTATTGATTCTAGTCTTCTTACTGTCGCCGCCACTGTGAAATAATAGTCTGCCAGCTCCGACCGACAACTCGCCTAAGAGCAGATGCAGCAATGATGACTTTCCCGAGCCAACAGACCCCGCGATAACGGAGAGCGATTTACTCTTTATTTTCAACGACAGTTCGCATAAAGTTGGTGGAAGCCGATCGCCAATCCAGTTTGCAGCAACATTAACCAATTCGATACCAATTTCATGTCTGAACTCGTCACCTGTTCTATTTTCTACAATTTCTATTTCACCGTCCTCAGTTGTTTCAATTTTGTCCTCAGTTGGTTCAATTTTGAGCACAGATCTCTCTTTCCCCAGCAGAGACTTCTGAAAACAAAAATCTTTTTACATACTCACAACCTTTCGTAGCTGAACAAGTAATCAGTATCAGCACTCACCATTTCGACATCTGCCTCAGTCTCGAGTATTACAGTTGCTGCATCATGGGCATTATGTTGTATCATGCCGTCAGTGACTGAATTTTCGGAATATTCCATTTCTTTTACTTCGTCCAACAGTAAGAATTCCTGAAAGAACCAAGAATGTAATCTATTGGTTTGACAATGATTGTGAAAGAGTTCGAAAATTCACATTGGACTAACTGTTATTCTTTTCAAAGATACACCGGCCTCAGCAGCCGAGGTAATGGCTGTCGGCAGTTCGGCAGCACATGTCACTCGCAGTGTATTGAGTAGAGTAGCCACAGGAAACACTATTTCAGCAGTCAGAGGATTCCCCATCAGTACAAACGTGATCATGGTCACGTAGTTTGTGCCTCGCCCCGTAAGTTCTATCATGCCGACAAATGCTGCTCTTAGGTGAGACGAGTGAGCAATGAATTTCATCTCCAACTTTCGAACTCTCGATACTATCAGCTCGAACGGTTTTTCCCATGCGTACATCTTGACTACCTGGAAAAATAGCCTGGCGCTAAGTCATCGGAATCCGTTGTTTGATCACATTGAATTCTCTGTACCAGTACCTGTATCCCGGAAATCATCTCGCTCATGATCTGCACTCTCTCATCAGTTCTTTCTGCAATCTTCGATCGCAGCTTGGCACTAATGTGGGTTAGGTACGATTGGACTGGCAAAGTCTGAATTACCATCGCTGCCACCCCGGCTAACGTTGCTATGCCCACAGATTGCCATATAACATATCCCATCAATAACATCTGCAATTACGCCATCATGTGGGCCGTTGATGTTGGGCGATCATTAGAAGCGTGTAGGTCGGAGTTCAGAATTGTCAAATTTCAGATTCGCTGCTGTTTCGACTGATCGAAATTCCGAATGTGGCGGAGGTTAGTAAGATTTAGAAGTCGGCCTATCAGAAGTTGTGATCATTCAGAATTCCGGTTATTGGGCGTTTCGATCATTCGGAATTTCGATCATTCGATGTAACGATCGGTCGAAACTTTTACAATTCTGATTTCTTACCCAAACTCTCATAAGAGCTTGATGGTCAGTCTCTCACGCATGAAATATTGCCATATCCAAATTTTTCTCACCACAATTGACCCTCATTACCTGTAACGGCATGATCCAAACGAGGTGAAGACAGTTTAGAACATCGTCAAATCGAGCCACGTCGTTACTTATCAAGTTAGCAACTTTTCCCGCAGCGGCATTCTTTACCGTAGTCAGATCGAGACGTAGAAGCTGAAACATGCAGCAACAATTAGCCGTCAGTGCATCCGTCAGTAAAGAGAACCCACGATCAACAAAACATCGCTGAAAGTGAATTTCCAATCACTGCACGATTTAACTCTTTCCAATACTTGCAGAGAGTCTATACTTTGGGTGTAATTATACTGTAAATCTTTCTTTAACAAGTCCAACTTCTGTGGTGCTTACGATAATGTGCTCGAGTGGTGATCTTGATGCTATCAATTTGCCGAGTATAAATATCAATCTATGGAAGCAAAATCATCTACCTTTCTGTATATCATCGAACAGCACGCAATCCTGATGCACATTCCGAGTTCCTGGGTGCGCAGAGTGTTGTGATGATCGATGAATATTATAGCGAGAGTAACGAAAGTCAAGGTGGCAGCGTAGAGGAGAGCTTCGTTTTGGGGCATCATCTTATCCCCGGAATTGAAGTAGCCCATCACCCATCTCTGGCATAATGGCTCTATGATTTTTAGCCCGAGCAACAGAATCACGAAAAGCACTCCTTGGAGCATGAACGGAACCCAGAATATCCTGATCAGAGCCCACATCAAACTTGGCCGGCTCTTCGAGTTCGGGTCTTTTCCCATCTTCGTTAATTCCTTCTTCCATTCCCTTGTAGGTCAAAGACAAAAGCTCGTGAAAAAATTCTCTGTGCAAATGGATGATTGGTTGTCACTTCTGCTTGTGAACGTGAAATAAAAAAACTATTTTACTTACATTTCCAGACGTTTACCGAGACCATCGGATTTATGAGCTTTCATAGGATCGTATAAATCTGTCATATGCAAGCCGCGTTTGACTCCTTTGGAAAAAATCGGTAACGTCCACCTACAAGTCGAAAAATCCATTACGTAACCACTGCATCAGTTTTTCTAATTCAAGGAAATTTACAATATAATTTATGGTATATTCTCGCTCTACTGATTGTTTATCTACAATCTGTCAACTCTTCAAACAGCTCCTTGATCTGTCTCGAATTCGTAAACTTCGTTTGCTGCTAGTACTAAATAAAACACATGATTAAACTTCTCGCTATTTGCTTGACTTATCCTTATCTATGACGCGTCTGTTGGATATCTAGCTTGTTTACATATTATTACAGTTTAAAATCATCATTTCGCTAATGTTTATTCAGGATTTGTCTTCTAACGCAGTCTGAAAAATAGTTCAAACGGATACTTCTGGTTGAATACAAATCTCATTTTCTACAAACCAAAAAAAAAAAAAATCGATTTGACAAAGATAACTCATAACGAATGTAACCAGAGATGTTTTTTTTCTGTGTATGACCTACCCGAAACTCAGCCAGCTCAGAAAGTTCGCTGTTTCTTTAGGGTTTCTTCGCACGCCTTCCTTCTTCATATCCATGTTTGGAAATCCACCTTCCGTCATCTGCAAAAGACAAAGAGAGAACAGAAGAAGTTGTCAATTTACACTGACCTGTAAGTTCTTTAAAAAAAAATTATATGAGAATCCTTTATTTTCATATTTGATTAGAGTAATATTATTTTTCCATTCATAAATTCAGACATATTAGACAGATTTAAAGGATGATATGAGGCGGAGGAAAATGAGTCTGATGCAACAAAGGGGTTGAACAAATGATTATGACTTACCAGCAGTTTGGTATTTTTATTTTCAGAGGACGTGGAATCACAGGTACGCAATACGTTTTCGATAATTATGCACTCCGGCAGTGTGTTGTGAGTATTTGATACGCCCTCAGCATTTTAAGTTCACCATATTCATGCTTTGTTTCGGTTCACCGTGACACCGGCGTCCGACTGCATTACTGTTGTTGAGTACGAGACGTAGCATCAACACGTTTAATGAAGGACTAATATTCCTCTGACTGAGGCACAACACTGATTACAGTAACCACTTCGATAACCAACACGCTCACCTCTTCTTGGCTGACGATAGTGGAATTCGAATCCACACATGCAAGGTACAGTCCATCCCATTATAGAAGGAAATGGAAAAACTTTGCATGAAAAACTATTGACTTGACATATTATATTCAATTTTTGTTTCGAAAAAAAATTTTGTCAGCTATATACTAGGATCATCAAGATATAGTTGATCCGCTTTTAAATCATTTGTAGCCCAATTATTTCTTGACAATTTAATTACTCACATATATTATCATAACTCCTACTATTTACCTATGAACGATGATATTATACGACGAAGATGTTCTATTGTGACAAGCGTCTCCAAAGCTTGATGAAAACAGAAGTACAAAATTTATTCCACGCTAGTGTTTTCCTTGGTAAATCGGTATCAAGATGCAAAGATTGTAATAGTAAACCCGCCGATGTCTAGACAGATATACAATGTACATAGCAAAATGTGGCGCAATTCCGTGAAAAAGCTTGTTTTATGATGTCAAGGGTGGAAGATGATTGTGACGATCTGAAAAGAATTGTACAGTCCGCTCCTGTAATTGTGCTGCTTTCCGTTATTCTCGCTCGAACGTAACCCCCACCACAGGCTCACGTCAGGTTTCATATTCGTTTCTCTCATTCGTGCCAAACGCTGGCTCATTGGAATAGCCAATAAGTCTTTGCTTTAAATTCAATTTATTGTAAGCATTTTTTTAATAATACTATTTCATCACAAAATTCATAAGATAGTAATAATATCATTGAAAATTTTTTTTTATAAATTTTCATAATCATCATTAAATTGATAATTGATTTTACTCAAAGAAATAGAGATTATATACATTTGATGATTTAGCTATACCTATCAACGTGTATTCTGAATACATTTTGTGGAATAAATGGATATACGTGTGAAAAGTTTTCTTAAAATAAAATTGATTGAAATTAGTAAATCCAAATAATCCATTTTTATATGACAAGGAGAAAAATGGGTAGAGTGAAACAAAAGATGTGTAGATCCAACAAACTTATGCATTTATGTAATGCACTATCACAGAAAAGTACATGGTATAAACATATTGGGTTGGGGTCAAAACTTGGAAGAGTCAATACTGCGAACGGCCTATATATGGAAACTTTAAACATGTAAACATAAAATAATGAAAGCTGAATTGTTCGAATTCTTCAGTCACTGGTTAGTATTCATTTTAATCAGCGACGCTTTCAAAAATCAAGATTTCGACCAATACATCTTTCGTTATTATATTTTCACTTGTTCGAACTTTCGATATAAAGGCCATTCGCAATATTGACCCAGTCAAGTTTTCACTCCCACGCAACATATTCTGAATATTTTACACTTATAACATTCGTTTTTACAATCGCAAGTACTGAATAAAATAACTTTTAATTTATCAAGTGAAACGAGTTAACTAGATATTGATCTCACTTACCGTTTCTGATATATGATTTCTACGTCGATTTCTATATTCGAAAAAGAAAGTAAAACTCAAATAATTCTAACCAAATATTCACGTCGTTATAAAAAAATCAAAATGACGCCCACGAAAATCGTCAGTTTATTTTAAAACTCATGTATCATTGAAAATTCTGGAATTACGTGACGAGTGGTCGTCACAGTTTAACCGGCGCGGTGGCACTGTTAGATACGAGAATCCGACCAGAATTCCGACGCCGGCGTGAACACGCGTCACTGGTGGGGATACCCGAGATCCAAAACAAATACTCCCCTCCCCTCCCCACCCCGCCCTCCCCCTTCCACCGGTCCGTTGCCGGCACAATTACGAGAGCGGACTGTATTTTACTTGCGCTTTGCCGGCAATGATCAAAATATTGTTTATATCACAGTGTGATATATTAATAGCAAAATTGTTTTCGGTAAAGTGAAAGATGTTTTCGATTGACGCACATTTTTTGATAATAAGATTGAGAAGGACACCACATGTTTTACTGCATTTCAATATTCATTCCAAACTGTGCATTCTGAATGAAAATTAATACTTAGGCTTTTCGAAGGCAGTGAAGGGAATATGATTATTGGAAATTACTACTTCTCATCAATAGTTCGAGCACGACGCGATTCAGCCGCAGGCTTAACTTTGGAGCAGGGTCTCTAAACGCGGTATCTGAACAGAGATAATTGTCTGAACACTCGTAATCAGAAATATGTGGTGGGGAAAGCATTTGTACATGCACTAGGAGTAGCGGCTTTATTTAGAGATGCCCCGTTTGGAGGTATTACTGTATACACTTTGAAATGACATTGAACTAATCAACTTTGGTTACTCCGGGTGATAATGATTTCTCTCCAGAGATATACGGTATCGGCAACTGGAGTGCCAAATAATGATATTTTTCAACATACCAGACTTGATCTGTGAAAATAATCACCAGCGATAATTATCATCAGTTTTATATTAGCAGGTTGCGAGAAATGTCCAAAATGTAACTAAATATGTGGAAAACCTTAGTATCAGACGCTTCTGATATATTATGAGTATTTTTAATTATTCATGTTCGATGTCTTTGACATAAATATTTCTGACTTTTTTCTGTGTTTCAGAAATTTTTCGATGTGGAAAGAAGGCAATTCTTCTTAAAAATAGGGACACAACCTTAAGGGGGTATTCTGGTCTAGAAATTTGAAAAAATTGATTTTTTTTTCTTAATATTTTCAAAGCTTAAATCTTCAAGAATATATCTTTAAGAGCATTTTTCAAAATTCATATTCTTTTCGGAGATATAGCTGTTTTAAGTGACGCGGCATCTAAACCGTCTCGGTTTCGCGCGTTTTTCTGGAAACTGTCTTTTTTAAAACGATACCCACGATTTCTCAAGTCTACTGAACCGATTTACTTGAAATTTGGTGTGAGTCTTCTTTATGGACTTTTCTATCGCACGACCTATCCTCAACCGTGGTACAAAAATGATTTTTTTTTCAGGCAGTTGCCATTTTGTGAAAAAAAAAATTTGTTCAACTTTTTTTTAGTTCCAACGATAGCAGCATTACTCTAAATTAATAATTCTCTTTTTCGGATAGCTAGTAGGGTTGGAATCGTGGGTATGGTCACGCGCCGTTTTTTTGACGTGATAACGTCTAATAAATCGATGAACGGCAGCTGCACTCACGAAAAAGCATGACTCATAACTAACGTTCCGCCTGAGCAGAGTGTGCAAGCGAGACCGAGGCACGAAAAAAAGTGCAAATAAATGTTAATTTATAGAAAAAATTGTAATTTTCAATTAAGTCCTTCTTTGTATTATACAAAATAATGATAATTCAGTGATAATAATTCAATTCAATTCATAAAAGTATACAATCTATCATCAATGTTTTCTTATGACGTTATCACGTAGAATTATCGTCTGTAAACCGACTTTACAGACAACCCGTTTTTTTGAGACCCCTCACTTCATCAGCCGCTAACTTTTTAAGTTTATAGTTAAATTTTTTCACTTTCTCTTTTCCTGTATTCTTGAAGCATTAATAAATATCTTACAAAAAAATGAATAGTAAAAATATTGATTGCCTTTTTTTCACAGCACTTCAAAAATTACCTAAAATTCATACCTCTAGACCAGAATACCCGCTCAATCGTTATCAGAGTTATCAAATAATAAACCTTCGCAGTAAATGATAACAATAATAATGCTAACACAATTCAAAGCTTTTATTTTTTGGTTGCACTCAAAATCCATCATCGCTCCACCGCACTGCTGTCAGTCTTGATGTCATTCGCTACTTCCTTATATTCAGAGATTGCTGAATCGGAGTTCGCAGCAATCTGTGCAAGTTTCTCCGCGGTCGCCTCTCCCGTTTGATGTACCATTTGGAAAAAGTAGCCATTCGGATTTTTCAACAGCAAATGCGGGGGGCCAAATTCCTGGATGAGAAATTGAAAAGAATTAGACCTCCGCACTACCTAATTCTCCACAATTTTTAATTTTTTATTTTTTCTTATTCTAGGAGGTGGTTGAAATTCTAGATACAAACCACGATGCAGCCTCCCTCCATGACTAAGATTCTGTCACTGTCCATAATCGTGTTTAAACGATGGGCTATAGTTAGCACCGTGAAATCAGCGAATTTCCGTCTTATAGTGTTTTGAATCAAGGTATCGGTACTGAAAACAGATGAATGAATATTGAGGATGCAAAGAAATCAGTCAATAACATTCTATCAATACACAGCAACAGCACTGAAAACAACACGCTTCCAACTGACCTACGGTCAATGTTGGCGGTAGCTTCGTCAAGGACGAGTAACCGATTGTTTTTCAGAATGGCTCTGGCCAAGCAGATCAGTTGACGTTCCCCGACACTGAAATTGGCTCCACCCTCGTCAATTTCCATGTCAAGGGATTTTATACCATCTCCAAGTTCGACTTCCCGCAGGCTGTCCCACAATGCGAGGTCCGAGTACTGATTAAAGGGGTCCAAGTTGTAGCGAAGACTTGCTGAGAACAATATTGGCACTTGAGGTATGATCGATATGCACGGGCGCAGTTCTTGTAGACCTATAGACTCAGTGTTGATCCCATCCAACAGTATCTCGCCCTCCAGACCGTCTCCGGCCAATCGAAACAGCGCCGAGATAAGCGATGATTTACCAGCACCGGTTCTTCCCACAATTCCGACCTTCCAGCCTGGCTTTATGTGCATGTTAAGATCCTAAGGCGAAGACACAGAAGAACGAAACTCAGAGGCAATCGTTTAAGGGGGTATTTTGGTTGAGAAATTTAGAAAAAATAGATTTTTTTTCTTCATATTTCCAAAGCTTAACCCTTTAAGAATATGTCTTTAAGAGGATTTTTCAAAATTCAAATTATTTTCGGTGATATATCTGTTTTAGTGACGCGGCATCCAAACCGGCTCGGCCGGAACGAGTCGGACAAAAGACTTTAGGGATTCTCCGTCTACCTGCGATCGTGTTTCCTCGCAAAACCTTTTGTGCCTTTATATATATACATATATATACAGGGTGTCCCAGACTAAAATACAAAAATTGATAGGGGTTGTAGAGAACGTTGGACTGAGTGAATTAACCCAAAGAACATGTGGTCTCCGAAGTCGCATTTGCGAGATACGACCGGTCAAAAAAGTTTCGCTAAACGCCGGCAATTAGGCAATATATATACATATACACATATCGCACGAAGTATCCTCATCCCCAAATTTCAATGTTTACTATTTTTTTTAAATTCGGAAAACTCAAAAAAAGTGGTACAAAAATGAATTTTTTTTTCAGGCAGTTGCCATTTTTTTGAGACCCCTCACTTCATCAGCTGCTAACTTTTTGAGTCTTTAATTTTTTCACTTTTTTTTCCCTTTATTCTTGGAATATTAATAAATATCTTATAAAAAAATGAATAGTAAAAATATTGATTGCCTTTTTTTTACGGCACTTCAAAAATTACCTGAAATTCATGCCTATATCATTTTTCGATGTACAAGGTTTGATCAGTTCGTGGCATTAGAGACTTGACCGTGAGACTCATTTTTAGCTAGATAAAGCGAAGATAAGTAACTTTCGAAAAAGAACATTGGAAATTGTTTGATTGACAATTTCATTCTGGTACCTTCAATACTGGTGGCTCGGTGTCGGCGTATTTCATGGAGACACGATTGAAGACCAGGTCACCCTTAGAAGGCCAAGCGGCCGGAGGTGGCTTGTCAGTGGTCAAAGGTCCCTCTTTAGGCAGGTTTGTGTACTGAAGAACCCTCTCCACTGAAGTCATGTGTGAAATCACTTCAGCACCTAGTCTGACTCCAAACTGAACTAAGCCAGTCAAGTTGAGGCACTGTGAGATCACAAGACCCACAGACCCGCCGAGAAAGTTTTCTGCAATAAACAGCGTTGATTAGAATCGCTGTATTCAAATCCCTGATTACTTTCTCCTTGAATCACGAGATACTCACTATTGCCAATGAACAAGAACGAAAAACAGACGGAGGTTATGAAGAAGCATGAAATCAGGTCTACGGCGAACCCGAATGCAGTCATTGTGGATAACGTCAAGTACCAGGCGCTGGTGTGCTTGTCTTGATAACGATCAAATTCCTTTCGCAGCATCAGTTCCGCTGCCCTGCCCCTACTCCTTATAGTTATCAGACCATCCAGAGTGGAGCTGACTTGTGAAAAAACTGGACTTTTGGCTGGAATTTGAAATTGTCATTAGTCTGATTTATGCAATGTACCGTTTAGAAAATATGTATTTTACAAATACACAAATCCTTGGCTTCTGTCACAAATCAACAGCTTCTACAAATTTTTAGTTTAAACATTGATAATGGACTGTATCTAAATAAACTGTGACTTACTGATCCCTTCCAGCCGCTTAACGTCTTGAGTGGTTTTGATGCAGAAGATTGTGACGAGACATAAAAGTCCAGCTACTATGAGTACAGGGACGATCGCCAATGGTATGATGACGATTGTGATGGAGAATATTCCAATTATGACTGCGAAAATCTGACACGTTTCCAACATCGCTTTTGGCAGAATTTCGTCCATAGTTCCCACATCTTTCGAGAATCGGTTTAAAATCCTTCCTAGGTTGTTGAAATGAGTTTAAAAAACCTGGCACCAAGTTTAGAAAATAATTAGTGCGCCAGAGTCAGGTTTGACATACCAGCTGGATTTGTATTGAAGAATCTCATGGGAGCCCGCAAGAGGTTGGAGAACATGGAGTTGTGTACATTGCGGCTGGCGTTCATACATGTTCTCATGAAAAGCAAACTGCGCGTTAAAATCAATAAAATATTCGCCACAATCAATGTTGTATAGACTTGAATCGCGATGTTTGTACTTAGCCGCCCGGATTCATCGAACCATAGTGATTCGATAACGGCAAACGCCTGTATTGTATTTTTTACATCAATATTTTGGGAAGACGCATTACCATTATTAATGGCAACGTTTGATCTCGGTGCAGCTGCGATTGAATTATGATTTGTCCAGTAGGACAGCCAATAATTACTTGTATTTGCCACCACTTGTGCGATTATGAATATTACGATAAGTAAAATCAACATGCACGGATTTCCACCTGCCAAAAAGTAACCCTTATATACTTGTATTGACATTCTTCCTTTTGCAATTTCCTCCTCGTTCAGATCTTCAGATTCTTCGGTATTCTTATCAGCTTTCTTCAATTCATCAGTGCAATCTTCAGTTGCGTCTGCTGCCTGTAAGCAAAGTTTGTAACGCGTTACTCATCGGATCCCAAATCCTAAAAAATGTATTCGGAATTTTATCAGTGATACCATGTCATCCACGTCATTCTCGTGACTTTCGTCTGCCTCTTTGACTACTTCGTCTACTTCCATTTCGGTAGAACTCAACTCGTGGAAAAGGCTGGTTTCGGCTAGTTCGTCGTAAGTACCCTGGCACATCACTTTACCCTGGAATCAAAAAAACTCTAACGAAATTAAGGACCTTCTTATCTATTATTGGTGTCTTATACTCGAAACAATAATGAATAAAGAATCCATTCTACTTACTCGATCGATAATGATAACATCGTCAACTTGTCCTAAAAATTGCAGCTGATGAGTAACGAGGATTCGAGTCTTGCCTTTCAGAAAGTCCTTGATGCATTTGTTGAACAAGTGACGACTGACTCGAGTATCTACAGCGCTGAGAGGATCATCCAGTAAGTATAGATCAGCGTCTTTGTAAACGGCTCTGGCCAGATTGACTCGAGCTCTCTGACCTCCTGATAACGATGCTCCTCTTTCACCAACTAAGGTCAAATCACCGTGGGGCAGCTGTTTGAAGTCTTTGGCCAGTGCACAAGCTTCCGTTACCTGCAGAAAATAATTTAAGTTCACAAGCTTGTGGCGGATTCACAGTAATCGAGGTACATCTCACCGATTTTTTTCATTTTATGGTATAGTGTATCACATCAAAAAACATTAGACACACCTTTTTTCTTACGTGCTAATTTAGCGATTCAAAGAGTAAGGACCACTTTAAAGTTTATATTCAAGAAAATGTGGAATGAAATCATCGAGAGTAAAAACACTGAGCATATCATTTTCTGTTCATACTGATTCATGTCGAATTATTTTGATCAAAACACCTTACATCATAACCGAAAAATCCTATGAAGTGGATAATTGGGGGTAAACTTCAGGGGTCATTCCTACCTCTCAAACAGTAACATTAGCATGTAAAAATAAATACGTCCTTAACGTTTTTTAGTGTACTGCAACGTTCAACAGAACGATGAAACTCGGTGAGGTAGACACGACCACGGATACTTTCTCTGTTAAGTTATTTGATTTTTGTAATTGCACCTGTTGATAGCGTTCCTCGTCGTACGGCTGCCCGAATAGAATGTTGTCACGTACGGAGGCAGAGAATAGCCATGGATCTTGGCCAGAGTACGAAATGCGAATATCTCGATTGTTGATACTCGTTTTCTCACTGTCTTCGTCAGTGAAGAACGAGAGTCGTCCAGACTCGGGCGGCAACTCGCCTAGCAGGAGATGCAGCAATGATGACTTTCCGGAGCCAACAGAGCCCACAATCATAGCGAGTGATCGACTCTTTATTTTCATTGAAACTTCGCACAAGGTTTTCGGTTGGTGCCCACTAATCCAATTGGCCATCACACTGGCCATTTCAATCCCAATCCCATGCTTGAACTTTTCATTTATCTTGTTTTCTATATTCTGCACCTCGTCGCTTGTGACACGTTCGATGTCTGTTGTTCCTCTTTTTTTATATCGCAGTAACGGTTCCTAAGGCAACTAATTGTGTCAGTTACAACAACACTTCGCAAATGTACCAGTCTAAAAATAGCACTAACCAGTTTAACTTCGTCGACGTTTTCCAACACATCATTTGTTGAACGATTTTCATTTTCTTGCGTCGCATCTTTGGGCATGGTTTGAAAATTTTTCAGTTTCTTCACTTCGTCCAACAATAAAAATTCCTGGATAAAATTCAGAATTGGTCGTAAATAAACCGTGAAGATGTATGAACGAAGAGAATGGACTAACCGTTAGTCTTTTCAAAGACACACCAGCTTCAGCAGCCTGGATAATTGCTTGCGGAAGCTGTATGGCACACGTCATTTGCAGGGCGTGAAATAGACTGGATACTGGAAAGACTACTTCTGCAGTCAAAGAATTCCCCATCAGTGCGAAAGTGACCATTGTCGCGTAAATTGTTACAGGTCCTGAGAAATTCATCATGCCGAGATGCGTTCCTCTTAGGTACGTTGAAAAAGCGATTAGTTTCATCTCCAGAGCTCTAACCTTCGATACAACCGACTCGAATGGTTTTTCCCATGAGTACATTTTCACTACCTGCAGTAAAAATTCACTCTATGAATACATCGTGAATTATTCGAAGGATATCATCACGGAGATCCAGTTCAAAACATGGGACCTACGTCATCCTCAATGTCCACTTTCATAATACCTGTATTCCAGAAATTATTTCACTCATGACTTGTACCCTTTCGTCAGTTCTTGTTGCGATGCTTGACCTCAACTTGGCGGCAACTTGAGTCAAGTACCCTTGAATGGGTAAAGTTTGGATTATCATCACCCCGATCCCTACCAACGTTGCGAAACCCACCGATTTCCACATCACATATCCTATCAACAAGATCTGTAATCATACTTCAATCAGTCACTTTATCGTGCAGTTGAAACTACAACTTCAAATTAGTCCCTAGTAGCGTTGCCTTCAGTTGCAAAAATTTGCACCCTATGGAAAGTCTTTCTACAAAGTCGATACAGAATCTTCCCTGACAGCAAGTTTTCGTCACCTGACAACAGACTTATGCAAGATTTGGAATAATGCAAACTCTGATGTCAGACTTGCAATCAAATGTGGAAGTAGACGTATCGTGTCCGCAGTTGCAGCCTGTAGGCAGACTTACAGAATCATACTAGAGGGTGTTACCTGCAATGGCATGATCCAGATGAAGTGGAGGTATATCAAAAGCGTGTCGAATCGAGCCACATCGTTACTTATCAAATTGGCCACTTTTCCCGCTGTTGCATTCCTCGTTGCAGCTAGATCGAGGCGTAAAACCTGAAGACCATCATGATAACAATATACTTTTTAGCATGCACCGTGAATTTACTCCATTCCTGTTTATCTATAAATTCTGCTGACATGCTATGCAAATCAAAATCTCCCTTTAACTGGTTATGTTACCTACGATAATGCATTTAAATGCTGTTCTTTTCGTTGTCAATTTCATAAATAGAAGCGTCAGTTTATGTTAGCAAAAGCGTCTACCTTTCGGTATATCATCGAACAGCAAGCAATCCTGATGCACATGCCAATTTCCTGGGTACGCAAATCGTTGTGATGCTCGATAAAAACGATGCTGAGAGAGATAAAAATCAAAATCCCAACGTTGAGCAGAGCGTCGTTCTGCGTGGTAGAATTTTGATCCGTATCAAAATAGCTAATCACCCATCCTTGGCACATTCGCAACATAATTTCCAGCACCATCAACTGGACAAATAACATCACTCCTTGGATCATGAATGGCATCCAGAATATTCTGATCAGTGCCCGCAACAAACTTGGGTGGCTTTTGGGCCTTTTCGCCAACTCCTTTTTCCATTCTCTGGGTCAAATAATAAATTGCAATAGAGTACACTGCGAGTAATCCGATCATAAGTTACAATGAAATACAATTTTCTTAACCTCTCGAGACGGTCACCGAGGCTTTCCGATTCATTGGACTTTAGGGGATCGTACAAATCTTCAATCTGCAAGTCCCGCTTGTATCCCTTTCGGAAAATCGGCAATGTCCATCTGTAATCCGCAAAAATTATCTACTACCAGATAGGACTTTTTCTCTATGTAGAAAACTAACAGATAATATAATAATTTCGAACTTGTTATTATTTTTATTATTGCTATTTTTTCATTTTATTTTTTTATTCTTATTTCAAAATCTTTGAGCAGTTCTCACCCGAAACATAGCCAGTTCAGTATATTTGCAGTCTCCTTCGGATTTCTCTTCGTATCCATATTCCAGACGTTTATAATTCCTAGCGTGGTAGCTTTTTATATGCATGTATCATACAGTTCGTAATGATTATACTGATTATTTCTGTCTCTGTGAAAAACAGAAATATTAAAACAAGTCTATAAATATTGTTAACAAGCCTGAAGAAATAAGAATTGAATATAAGTTTAAAAAAAACAGTGAATGAATAAAACTGTACAAACTTCTAATTTTTGTTGATAATTTCCACGTAGGTAAACAAAAGTGGAGACATCCGACAATACTCACTGTGACTTTCTGAAGTTGAATCGATCATTAACTATAAAACTCGGCAGACACCATTCGGCATGCTTATGAGATCTAAAATGAAGAGGCAACCTAATTAAGTTTCATCCGTGTATCGCGCCGCTACTATCTGCGATCTCTCAGATAACAAAACCCCCCCCCCTCCCCCCCCCCTCGCTCCTTCCCACCAGTTTTGCTAGACCAAGGCCTTCCACACAGATACAGAACGTTGTGTTTCACTTATTCATTTTCTATTTACTGTTCTCATTCTATGTACTGAATTATTGCGGCACTGTAAAATTTAAGAACCTAATAGGCCATCAGAACCCAACAATTATGTCGTTAATAAAAGAATTAAAACGTAATGTTAAGGCCGAGGTCGAGACTCATTTATTGAGTACGTAACTTTGTTTGTTCATTATGTGAATGCAAATGTCTGTTTATCCTTCTTGAGGATTCCTTAATAAATAATCCAGTCTTCCTTGATAGATTGCAAAGTAAGTAAAATATTATTACTACTCTGAAGAGAGCAAACATGTGTTACTTATCAATTTGTCAGTGAATATATAGGATGGAACGATACTTATGTGACATAAGTGGAGTTGGAATGACGTCACGTAGCCGTACAATTCAACTTTTTATGGTAGTAAAATATAATTAGAATTGAATCGCTGCACGAGTTTCCATATGTTACACAATTTATTACACGTTCGCAAATCATCACATGAATATCAAAAAGTAACGATAAAGTAATTCTTACTTAATATGTATAGAAAAAAGTAATCTGTTAGATTTACATTCGGTAATTATGTGAAAATTATGTGTAAGAGTTATTTACTATACAGTTGAATTTATATTCGCAAATATTCTCTCAACGTATCAACAAACCAGACTTGTTGTAAATTTTACTGTGCAAATTCTTCTGTCCATAAAATTACCGTTACACATGGAAATTCACCAAATTATTATTTTCCGTCTTGTAGTTTAATAATAATTTCCGCCAAGGTTAAATTCGCTTTTATTGCACTTTTCCTTAAACTATGTGGACAAGTTTCTATTTCGATAACACTCGCTATCAAACACGGCATTCTGGTAACCAGTTCCGCTAGTCTCTCCATAAAATATATTTTTAACGATAGACTAACCATCGAGTTACACGTGCATTTTTTCAATTTCAAGGCTCTAAAAAATCTATATTTCACTGTGAAGGCCACTCAGGATATTCGGAATCCTGACTCGTTACGAACACTCTATATAACACTAGTTCGGTCGCTGTTGATCTATGCAGCTAAAAACTGGTTTCCCCACTACGCCTCCCATTGAATATTAGTTACAGGATTCAGCATAAATACTTCAGGCAGATGGCATTTAGATTTGATAGACCTCTGATTTTGATAAACCACGACTAAACCTACATTGTGAGAACTCTAAGTATATGTTCCCATAGAATCGCTTCACATAGAAGTTACTATGATGCTGTTATCTTATTTAAACTTTTTAAAAATTTGATAGATTGCCTCGAGTAGATGGGCATTTTTGAAATGCATATTCTGGGGAGAATGAGAAGGGATAACTATCAAGAAAAAAAATGGTGAGCTGTGGGCCAGACTCCTCACGTTTGCTTTTATTTATGTTGTAAGGGGCAACCCGTACATGAATAAAATAAAACATAAATAAAATATGAATAAAATAAATCATAATGTGGTTAATATGCGATGAATTGGAATGCAAAAAATGAAACAATTCCGATGTTTAATCTTCCTTATACTCGGAGATTTTAAGATACGACCTTTCGGCCGTTCGGGAAAGTTTAGCCGCTGTCACCGTTCCTGTTTGTTGGAGCAATTGGAAAAACTGACCGTTGGGATTTTTCAACAGTAGATGCGGAGGGCCAAATTCCTGCGTGAGAAATTAATAAGAATCAGATTCAACCACTATTTACGCACCTAGAATTTTGATTCCCAAACTTTAGGGTCGGCGTCAAATCACTATACATACAACAATACAGCCATCCTCCATAACCAAAACTCTGTCACTGTCCATGACCGTGTTCAATCGATGCGCTATCGTCAGGACCGTGCAATCGGCGAATTTCCGTTTTATGGTATTTTGAATGAGCGCGTCAGTGCTGGAAAAACGACAAAGACACTTGCTGCTGGATAGGAATCATGAATACTGGCACTCAATTGGTGAGGGTTGAATCGACAGCTCACAAGAATGGCGAATAATTTTTTAGCCACACACAACACTAAACCGACCTAGTCAAGATAAAAACAAGGGTCTTGCAGTAATGTAGACTAACTTGTGGTCAATGTTGGCCGTTGCTTCGTCGAGTATAAGCAGCTGATTATTTCGGAGGATTGCTCTGGCTAAACAAATAAGCTGGCGTTGTCCAACACTGAAGTTAGATCCACCCTCAGTAACTTTGAAATCAAGAGATTGCACCGTATCTCCAAGTTCCACTTCTCGAAGACTGTCCCACAGCTCGGCGTCCGAATATTTATTCAACGGATCCAAATTGTAGCGAAGACTTGCCGAGAACAATATTGGCTCCTGAGGGATGATTGAGATGTGGGGACGCAGCTCCTGCAGTCCTATTGATTTCGTATTTATTCCGTCCAAAAGTATTTCGCCGTCCAGTCCATCTCCGATCAAACGGAAGAGCGCTGAGACAAGTGAAGATTTCCCTGCACCAGTTCTTCCGACTATCCCAATCTTCCAGCCAGCCTTGATCGTCACATTCAGATCCTATGGTGATGCGATGGACGAAAAGATACAGACATTCTGAAGCTGAATACATATACTCACACTGTTCAGGCGTTGAGCCTTTTGAACGAAACTAGTGGGATTTGTAGTCATCCTGTAAACCACTCCTTAAAAAACTTGGAAACGACCTCAGCGAAAAATCAGGTTTTTGAACAAGTCTTAGTGGGTAAATTACGATTGGAGAAATGTCCAACGGACGCAACAGCGCAGTTGCAGTATGTGTACAAATCGAAGTAATATTTCCGAAGTTACCTTTAAGACCGGCGGCTTGTCTTCAGCATATTTCATAGAAACACCCTTGAAGACCAAACCACCATTAGAAGGCCAAGTGGACGGAGGAGGCTTGTCAGTCGTGAAAGGTCCCTCCTTCGTTATATCCGTATATTGAAGTAGTCTCTCGACTGAGATCATCTGCGAGACTAGTTCCGTACTCTGTCTCATTCCCCACTGAACCATTCCGTTCAGAATAAGACTTTGGGTAATGGCCAAGCCAACAGACCCTCCGAGAATATTTCCTAGAAATATTATCGGTTAAGAAACTTCGAGAGTTACTTTAATCGCTGCTGATCTTCAGTCTCGCTTGTCACTTTATATTAGACCCAAAGAGACGTACCGTCATCTAACAGGATGAAGGCGAAACAAATGAACGCAGTATAGCCGGTAGAAATGAGATCGAGGAATAGGCCAAAAGCAGAAGATGTGATAATGGTGAGATACCAGGCACTTGAGTGCACGTTTTGAACGTGGTCAAATTCTTTACGCAGCATGTTTTCTACCATCGGACCTCCACTTCGAATGGTCGTTAGTCCGTCTAGAGTGTAGTTGATGTGAGTAAAGACCGGACTTTTCACTGCAATTATTAACGTATTCATCTGTTAGTTGAAAGATATTTGGAAATATTCATCGTAAATGTATTATGAATGCAGAGGAATAAGTATTTAAAAATTACGTAACCTAAATCGTCTAAATGTGCGCCAAGTCTCTAAGTATAACATAACTTACCTATCCCTTCAAGTCGCTTCATTTGCCGATATGTTCTGAGATAGTAGATCCTGATGAAATAGAAAGCTACTCCTAATATTAACACAGGTATTATACTCCACGGCATAATGATGGCTACCATAACAAAGACACCCATCATAGTAGTAAAAACTTGAAACACATCAATCATGGTTCTAGGAACTCGCTCATCCATTGTGCCTACATCCTTCGAAATTCGGTTCAAAATCCTACCTGTGTCAGGAATAGCATAATTAATCGTGATCTTCTTACCAAAAGGGCCGCCATTAAGGATAATACTCGTTTGAAGAGGCTCTTAAGGCGCTTATAAAGAAGCGTCGTACACCTCAAAAACGCGGGGAAGTTCAACCCAGTCCCATGAGATTTGTTAACGACCTTTCATGCATGCCGATAATTTTTTACCGACATTACACGCATACATTACCGGCATGCGCGTAATGTCGGTAATAAATGTCGCCAAAATAAGATTTCGGTGTTCTTCATAATCGAAAACCAGATCAGCTGCCATTTCGTCATTTCACCATCAAATTTCATGGAACTGGGCTCAAAATGTGTGTTTCATCACCGCCGAGTGGCATCATACCGGATAGGTCGATCCATTCCGTGCAACTGTAAAAATTTGGCCAATTTCTGTAAGTGGTAACCAATCTGTAAAATTTTTTTCAACATTTTGAAAAAATAAAAAGACGCTTCACTTTTTGCCAACATAAGGCATTAACTGCCCAAGTTTTACTCTGATCGCTTGAGCGGTATAGAAGTTTTGCATCCCCGCGTTTTTGAGGTGTACAACGCGTCTTTATAAGCACCTTAATATCACAATATGTTGACGAAGAGACAAAGAAAGAGAACAGGATCGTGAGTATCGAAATTTTCCAATGTAAATCTTGAATCTGAGAAATTTTCATGCGATGATAATCTTGCTGCTGAGTAGAACAAAACTTCTGAGTTTCATTTCTGTAATATGGACCTAAAATCTTTTACCTCTGGGTTGAAATATCTAACGTACCAGACGGATTGGCGTTGAAGAATCTCATGGGTGCCCGCAGAAGGTTCTCGAACATATGATTGTGTATGTTGCGACTGGCGTTCATGCACACTCTGACCCAGAGAACCCTGCTTAGTATGAGGAAGAAAATGCAGGTAACAATTATGGTTGTGTGGACATAAATCGCGACGTTTCTACGCAGAAATCCGCATTCGTCAAACCACTGTGACTCTTGATCATCTTGATCATGCCAGGTGTGGTTCGAGCAGCTTGCATTATCGGCAACACCTTTTAAACTATCCTGGTTTGTCCAGTAAATCAACCAGTAATCAGTTGTGTTTGTGGTCACTTGGCCAATTATAATTGTTGCTATTATAAGCATCAATGAGCATAGATTACTACCTGCCAAGAAGTATCGTTTATACACTTTGCTCGTTATTCTTCCTGTCGCAATTTCCTCCTCTTCCACATCTTCAAATTTCTCTTTGCTCTCAGAAAGTTCCGTAGCTTGATCATTCGCAGATGCAGTGATGTCCTATAAGCACACGAGACGCTTTTCAACGAAGGGGATCAACTGCGAGATGATTATCAACTGATCTAAGATCATCGCAACATATTTTCGACTTGCTTATATACTAGTTGACTTTAACCACCTTGTCTTCCATGTTCTCCTCATCAGTGTTTGTGGATTCTTTAGCTTCGTCGGATTCCTCCAAGTGCTTCGAAGTCAGGACATCGGGATTTGTCTGAGCAAGCTCCTCGTATGTTCCCTGGCACTTGACGGTGCCCTGCAATCAGACATTCCAAAGATCAAAGTATTCTGTGATCTCCTGAGCACGTCCAACCAGGAAAGTAAAGTGACGGTCTCAACTCACGCGATTCAGAACTATGACAGCGTCAGCTTGCCGAAGATATTGCAATTGATGAGTCACTAGAATTCGGGTTTTGTTTTTCAGAAACTTTTGGATGCACTCTTTGAACAAGTGATTACCCACGCGAGAGTCAACTCCGCTTAAAGGATCGTCGAGCAAGTATAGATCAGCTTCTCTGTAAAGGGCTCTGGCCAGATTGACTCGAGCTCTCTGACCTCCTGATAACGATGCTCCTCTCTCTCCAACGAAGGTCAAATCGCCGTGGGGCAGCTGAGCGAAGTCTTTGACGAGTGCGCAAGCTTGTGTCACCTAGAAAATACGTTGAGGTAGCGAAAGATATTTATTTTCATAGAATTTCGGCGAGAGAGACGAACTTCGATCACCTTTTGGTATCTCTCCTTTTCGAACGACTGTCCAAAAATGATATTGTCGCGAATGGTGGCGGGAAATATCCAAGGATTCTGACTTGCGTAAGAGATTCGAATTTCCCGTCTACCGATTTCAGTTTTCTCACTGCTTTCGCCAGCAAATAACGACACTCTTCCATATCCGACTGATAACTCGCCGAGTAAAAGATGGAGCAAAGATGATTTTCCTGAGCCTACAGGCCCTACAAGCACTGAAAGTGACTGACGTTTTATTTTCATTGATATTTCGTACAAAGTAGGTGGCAGCTGATCATGGACCCAGTTTGCGGCGACGTTCACCATTTCGATCCCAACACCACGTTCAATTTGTTCACCTGCTTTAGTCTTTTCTACAATCAGTTTACCACTGCTTTCTAAATGTCCAATTTTTTTGGGCAGAAGAGATTCCTGAGAACAAAGACATTATGGAAGATATAGTACGTCGTTTGATAATACTAGTATGACTATATCATTTCACGTAAAAATTCACCATTTCGGTCCCATTCCCATTTTGTAGACATGTTTCACTGATTGCATACTTTTCGACAACCTGCCTGCCATTCTTCACCGGGGATTCAGATTCCTTTAAAGTATCCACTTCATCCAATAGTAAAAATTTCTGAAAAAAATAAAATGAGTTGTAAATCCCAGGTGAATTGCAAACTTACTGTTTGCACGAAATTCAACCTCTTTCACTCACCGTAATTCTTTCCAATGTCACGCGAATCTCTTCTATCATGATAAGACCGAAAGGAAGTCGAAAAGCGCAAGCCAGTTGAAGAATATTAAAGAGAGGAGCTACCGTGTAGGTGAGTTTAGCGTTCAGGGTATTGCCACTTAGTACAAAGGTGACGAGCGTTATGAATAGTGCTAGTCTATCAGAGAACACCGCAATGCCCATGAATATTCCATTCAAGTACACCGTATAACCGATCAGCTTCATTTCAAACCCTCTAATTTTAGCCACCAATGTTTGGAAGGGTTTTTCCCAGCAGTACATTTTCATCACCTACGAGTGAAGAGGGTTAATTCTGCGTTATACGGAGATAAAAGGTCATAGCACTGTACCTGTATTCCAGAAACGAGCTCACTCATCAGCTGCACCCTTTCGTCTGTTTTGACAGCAATTTTGGCCCTCAACATACCAACAATGTGACTTAGGTACCCTTGAACAGGCATCGTCTGCATGACCATTACGCCGATCCCCACCAGGGCAGCCCAACCAACGAATTGCCACATCGTGTATCCCAGCAGCAATACCTGCAATGATTGTCGGAAAGTAGCTGTCCAGATCCACATAGCTTCCGAAAATTACCTGAAATGGCGTGATCCAGATGAAGTTAAGATGTGGCAAGTTGACGTCAAAGCGGGCGACATCGTTACTTATCAGATTCGAGATTTGGCCTACAGCGGTCCTTCCGAATGCAGACTGATTCAGGCGTAGAATCTGAAATAAGCCGGACATGTGAAATCCGTCTTGTCTTCTGCATATACAATTTTGCGACCTGAAGTTCACTCGCCTTGCGGTATATTAGGGAGGAACACGCAACTCGCAATCGCATTCCCATTTCATAGGATCGCGCAAAGTAGTGGTGATCGATCAGAACGTTGACCAAAGATAGGAAGATCATTAGACCAGCGTACATCAGGGCCTCTTGACGATCCATCGATTTTTGTCCGGGATTAAAGTAACTGATAACCCATCCCTGAAGTACTGGCACAATCAAACGAATCACCATCTCTTTGAAGAATACGGCTGCTCCTTGCAGCGCCAAAGGGACCCAAAATGCTCGGAACAGTGCTCGAGCCAGGCTTGGCTGCTTCTCCGAGTTCTTGCTCGATCTCTTCAACTCCTTCCTCCATTCTCTAGACCGAGAGTAACATTCATTTCACTACCATTTCCAAAAGTGAGCTATGACTTTGATCCTGCCTTGCTAACCTTTCGAGCCTGTTACCGATGCTTTCAGACTCATCGGACTTCGGGGGATCGGGTAGATCAGTTATCTGCAAATTGCTCTTCGCACCCTTCCAGAAAATCGGTAGTGTCCACCTGAGGTCAAGAAAATTTTTTGGTTTTTTAAATTTTATTCTGATCAGCTACGTGGTTGAAACTACCATAGGTATCGTTTTTACCAGAAAAACAGTTTACTCAATATGTTTGAAGATTCCTCTGGATTTTTTTTAACTTCTCTTTCCTTGGTGTTCATGTCTTTAATATGATTCAACGTGCCGGTCAATTCTTCACTATGAACAATTATGGAATGAATAATGTTCACGTCTGTATTTTTCAGTGGAGTATGGAGAAGTGCAATTCAAATATTGTTATCTACTGGCTATGTTGCCATAATTCCAGCCATCTCAATAAATTGTGGCTACCGTTGCTCGCTTATCACGATTAAATTCGCATCCTGACAATTGTTTGATATCAAATATTCATCAAGGTCAAGCTAAGTCATATTCGCATTTTGCAGTAATATTTTTATCTCATACTTGCAAACACGATTTTGAAAAAATTAAATTGATCGATTGAATCTGGTTATCATTTTTCATGTATTACCGATTTTTCAGACTTTCTACGATTTTTAATAATGTAAAAAAAATTGGACAAACTTGAAGTTAATAAAATAATCAAAAATGAATTATTTCTTCGGATGACAAACGTTATATAAACTCAAGATTTTGTAATCTATAAATTCAACTACTCTGTATTCGTGTCTCTTGTACTTGATGATAATAATCGTTCAATAAAAATGAATTTCACCAGTGCTTCAAAAGATTTAACTATTCAAGGGAAGACCGGCTGCGTTCTAAAAGTGCTTTCACCACGAATATCTGCTATTTTATCCTAGAGCCGTAGTTCCCTGAGGACTATCAAATACAAAGGTTACAAGAAATTTTCAATCGCATATGTATGCGCACCTACAAGCTATTACATTGTACATACATTCTCAATATTAATATTACGAGGAAACATTCAGTCAATTTTCATTATTCATTAAATGATTAAAGCAAGCAGCGCGAAATTCATTCAGATTTTGTAATGCTGTAATTTTAGGCGGTGAAGAGTTCCAAACGTTGCAAATACTAGGAACGATGCAGACGTGCAATTCTTTTCTCAGCGATCTTCGAAAGTTCTTCCATCACCACCTTCCCGATTAGTTGAACCATTTGGGAAGAGTATTTTTTTTTTTTTATATTTGTATTTTGGATCAGAGTAGCAGCATTTAATAAAAATGGTCTCCACTCCGTCGACTATCTCTGAGAATTGGAGGATTGCTCTGGCCAAGCAGATTAGCTGGCGTTGTCCAACACCGAGGTTTATACCACCCCCCTACCTCCCCCCCCCCCCCCCCCCCACGTAACTTTGAAGCAAAAAGTTAGATTTGGAACAAGTGAGCAGCTTAGAAATGACGAATCTTCCAACTAACGCAGCAGTGCACTCGCTGTGTGTACAGTACTTAATACAATTCTATCGAAGACACTCAGGACCAGCAGGTTGTCCTTAGCATATTTCATGGAAACATTCTTCAGGACCAAAGTACCATTTATAGGCAATTGGGCGATGGTGGATTGTCAATAGCAAAAGGTCTCTTCCGGGGTGTGTATTCGAGTAGTCTCAGCACTGCAATTACTTGTGAAACTGAATCGGCAACCTGTGTTATCGCGACTTATCAGTGTTTGAGAAATTTCCAGTCTCATTACCGTACTCAGCTGTACTGTACCCGTCAAGTTAGGGTTGAAGCATCTCATGGTTGCCTGGATAAGGGTTAGTTCTTCATACACCCCCTGAGATTTGACGATACCCAGCGATGAAGCAAACTTTGTATAACTCCTTTTCTAATATATAAATCATACTCTGTAAAGGAATCCAACGAAAATTCCTCCCAAGATTGACGACAGTAGCAGCGTTAGCTTGACGGAGAAACTGCATCTAATGAGTAATCAGTACTTGGGTCTTGTTTTTTAAAAAGGTTTGGATATACACTTTGGATAAGTGATTAGCGACGGGATTATCAGCAGCATTGAGTGGATCATCGAGCAAATATAAATAAGCATCTCTGTAAATGGCTTTAACCAGGTCAACACGATCCCTCTGGCCTCCCAACAGAAAGGCTCCTCTCTCTACAACCTGAATCAAATAGTTTGATTCTAAATTTTCAGAATAAATCAGTATGTGCAATTGCTTCTCCACTGTTATTTGATAATAAACAGTCACAATAAATTTACTGTTATAAAGTACTAATCGACTCTTTTTGACAGTTGAAACCGCAGTGGGGCAAAAACTATTCATCATGGAAAACAAAGGAGTTATGAATTTTTCGAAAAACAAAGATGTTTTATGTTCCCGGAGTTTTCTCAGGTAGGTACTGATCCGATCGGGCCGTTCGAAAGCTCAATTTCTTCGCATTTTGATTCTCTACAACTCAACAATTGACAGCATCAAGATTGCTTCATTAGTTTCGTTTTTATAAGCAAAAAAATTATTCAATAAACACGATCTTTTGCGTATAATTGTGAATAAAATATGCATAGACCATATAAGTTGCGAGTTGGAAACTTGATAAAATACAACTACAGACTACCTTTCGTGTAATGGCATAGTCGGAACTATTTTTGTCATGATAAAATCCTCCATTCCTTTGCCTACTTATTGATAAAGACCTTTTTACGCCACATATTCGCCCTATAACCGTTATTTTATTGGAGTGCAATATCTTTGGATAACGTTAGGTTGGTAAAAAAAATATTCTCGCAATCTCGGTTCATGAAAATGAGCTCTACCATATAAAGACCTGATTTGTCTCAAAGCCGAAGAAAAATAATTATACATATATGAGCCTTTAATCGCTCCATTCGTCTCCCTGGACCCGCACGAGTTAAAATACACCGTTTGGTCCTCTGTTGCTAGGTGCGTAATCAGTGGGTGCAAGTGATAATTTATAACTGAATTAAGTTATGTAAGCTATATGAAAACACGAGTATCATATATTCGGAGTTTAACCAAAAATGGTGTTAATTCTGGCCAAGCCCAAACACATACAGAATTCATTATGCAATTTACGAAATGTTCAGACAGGCATGAAAAATTATTTGTTCTCAAATTTTTTGGAGTATCCGTTGTGCCGCAGGTATCTTGTAGCGCTCTGAAGCAGGATAAATATATCAAACTTATGGAAATTTGACTGTAAGAAAATTTTTTTAAAATTGACAATTTTTCGGAGGTTCGTCGTCCCACATGTTACCCTATGTTGTGTGATAAGGCCCGAGTCACACGCAATACTTTTTATGACAACCGAATGAAGAGTGGTGGGGCTTTGCATGGTGGTTTTGCGAGAGCTGTTGGTCAATCGGTGATCGCCTCCTTGGTACGAGTGACGTCGCCTATGTCGGGTATCAGCGTCTTCCATCAGTCACCGTCGTATGTACAGACACAGCTGACGTTGGTGAGGCATGCGACCAGCTGTCCGTTACAACATATATGTATGTTGCACCGAATGTACATGGATATATCAGAGCATCAAGAGCCGAAGGCTGTCAACATCCAATTTTACCGACGTTTTTTACCGACGTTACACGCATACCGGTAATGCATGCTTGTAATGTCGGTAAAAAGTTACCGACATGCGTGTAAGGTCGGTAAAAAATCTCGACAGAATGAGATATCGGTGTTCTTTGCAATCGTAAGACCAGATGACTTGGCATTTTGCCATTTTACCATCAAATTTCATGGGACTGGGCTTAAAGTGTGTGTTTCATCAACGCCGAGTGGCATCATGCCGAATGGTTCAATCCTTTTGGTGCAACTGTGAAAATTTTCCCAATTTCGGAAGGTGGTAACTGAAAATAACTGTAAATTTTTTTTCCATATTTTCAAAAAGTAAATCGATTGTGAATGATACTTTACGCTACTACGGTCAATTAAAAGTTGTTTAGACATGATATGCAGTGTGAATTATTGCCGAAGATATTCGGTGATTTTATTCAAAATTGTATCACAACAGTTTGACGTCTTATAATTATTTTGATTCAATGATCGAGTTTGATTTCAGTTTCCCTGCCTTTTTGTTATTTTTAGGGTTCCGTACCTCAAAATGAAAAAACGGAACCCTTAACCTGGAAACGTCCACACCTTTTTTCTCAGGAACGGGTAAAGGTATCAAGTTAAAAGTAATACCAAATACTAAGGTCCACGGTCCCTTGTAGGTGTAAAAAATTCAAACTTGTAAGTCAATGCAATCAAAAGATACGGCCATTTATGTCACATATTTTGACACTCGCAAACTCACCAATCAACACGTATAGAGCACTTCCCGTTGACCTAGAATCGTGAAATTTGGAAAAAACCAAGGTTTCACAGCACGAGTAAGAGCCAAAGTCCGAAAATAGTTAATTTATAATAAGATAACCGCAGTGTTAATTGCTCAGTGATCGTGATATTCATGCAAGCGATTTTACCTTACCAATCGCAAATTGCACAACTCGATGCGCACGGAACCTGTTATAAATGAAAATGAGATTCTGCTGCATATTTCAATGGACAAACTTCAATTTCCGCATCATCTCATTATACACTAACTAGTTTATTGCTGACAACCTTGTGTCTCTTACCGCGGTGAACAGAAGATTAGCAACCGGTTCTCAGTAAATGTGAGAACAGTAGACAAGCAGCTACCTGAAATAATACTCGAAGAACTTTATATTTAAATTTTATATCAAGCACGTCGATAATTACGCAAAACTTTATGTGATTTTATGAGAAATTTTGTGCAAAATTCAAAAACTTTACGTTGAGTACTTCAGATCTTTCAACCGAATGATTTGGACACTGCTTCATTTTTTCATAAGAGGTCTTACTTCGAAACAAATCAATCGCGGATAAAAAAAATATCAGGTTAAAAGTTTTTTTAACTATCTGTCGAATATATGTGTCGAACATTTTGTAATATTTCTATCACCCTTTTAAGTTTGACCTTTCATTGAAAAACACAATATATTATACACTTTTTTTTTTTTTATTAAACATTGGTACATAAATTACTGACAATAATATTCGATGGTTGAATTTGGGTTGGTTTAATTCCGTAAAAAATCAACAAGTTCTATCACCAAAAAATACTTTGGAAAATAAGCAACGAAACAAACAGGAAATAAAGTTGAGTTGAAATATCCACGTACCGTCTGACTCAAAATAATTGATTCAGGGTGTAACCTTGACGTACCTGTCATTGGAATATTTACGAGAACGGACGTTGTGTTCGACGGAACGTCTCGTGAAAAGTGAAGGGACTACCTCGAAGTAGGAGGGGTATCTTATCTCGGATGCAGCGATAAATGGTGTCAGTGGAGAAGCTTTATCAAAATCAGTCACTTATGGAACACGTGTGAGTGGAACAGGTCGAGAAGGAAGTCGACAGATAAATCCTACGTGTGTGAAACTGATGGAAATTTTATTTTAATTGTTTTAAAAGGCTGCATGAGGAGCAATGAATATTTTACTTTCATTATACAAAGAGGTTGCAAGCGATTTTCTTCTCTTGTGAAAAGTGGCGGGAAATTTTGAACAGAAACATTGTTACAGAGGTGTGTATGCATTCTTTTTTCTTATCGTGGATCATTCTAAGTCTCTCAACGATTGAAACTGAATAAAAGAAAATGTGAAATATTTTAAATTCGCTAAACTAGTTTATTTGTCAACTCTTGCTTTGACTAAAACTTGGGTTATTGGTTAATTCAATTGAATAAAATTGATGAATAGAACAATGAATTGATTGATTCGATATTTCCATTTGTGAATCAATTCTTGTTTCTTATTTTCGGCAGATGACGATATCACAAGATTTCATGCCGGAAAAAGAATAACAGTCAAAACTGTCTCATTAATTGGAGGTGTCATTAATAAAATATGGACACCAAGGAGAAACGCAGCCTAAAAAGTCCGGAAGAAACATCGAGTTTCTTAAACTCGTTATGTTTCGGGTAAGTAATTTGTAGCCGCAAGGGATTTAAAAATTAAACGATTACTGTCGATGTAATTTTTATGAAAAATAGTATTTTTTTTTTTTTAATTATGACAGTGATGATACAATTTTTTCTTCATTTTTCAATTTGTTATATATATTACTTATCAGATTATTTACGACGAAAATCGTAAATAATGACTGATGATTATTGTTACTTAGACAAGTGAGGAGGTGTTTTCCCAGAGTTTTCTCAGAGTTTAGTGATCTAGACTTTGAATTTTGTCTATATAGTTGATTTCGTAGTTAATATCAGGAATATACCGTTGCAAGACCTTGTATCTCAAGTAGTTATCAACTAGTGTGTGCAATTATTTATCTAGTTTATCTAAGCATTCCACTATCTTTCTTGACACGGATGCAACATATAAAAATCATTCATAATGTTCGTTATAGCAATAAATTGTTTTGTCAATTTACGCTACACGAACTAGAGGGGGAAGTTAGGCAGCAGGTACTTAGGTGTAGAACCGTTTGTTGATCACGCGGATTTTCATCCGTGTTTACATTTCACGATAAGTAAAATAGACGAAAAATGAGACAATGAATTTGGGAATAATAACAGCTTTTCGTAAATAATTATAAGTACAGCCGACTTAGTATTCGAGACTAATGATACGAAAGAAACCCGAATCCTGCGTTTTGCGATATAATGAATTAAATTTCAGTTGGACGTTGCCAATTTTCATAAAAGGAACGAAATGCGACTTGCAGTTAACAGATTTGTACGATCCCTTAAAATCCGACGAGTCCAAAGGACTCGGTGATCGTCTTGAACGGTGGGTAAAGTCAATGACTTCTGTTCTCCGATTCAACATTTCTTTAATACTTCCTTGAACTTAGAGAATGGAAAAAGGAGTTGGCAAAAGTCAAGGAAATTCCGACACTTCGAGACGGCAGCACGAAGAAGAAGCCGCAGAGACAGCCAAGTCTGGCTTGGGCTCTGACTCGAGTCTTGTGGGCTCCGTTCATGGTTCGAGGACTGCTCATCTTCGTTCAGATGATGGTGCTGCGGGTTCTGCAGCCCCTGGTCCAGGGCTGGGTGATTAGCTACTTTAAGCAAGGCAAAAACGCGATGACCCAAAGCGAGGTACTCCTCTATGCAACCTTCCTGGTCCTCCTGATTCTCGGCAATGTTTTCGTGCATCAACACGTCGCTCTGCGAAGCCACGAAATCGGAATGCGCGCCAGAATCGCGTGCTGTTCCTTGATATACCGGAAAGTGAGTAGAACTTTCACTAGCAGCCGAGGTATCGACCACCCTTGAAATCAGGTGTACACCACTCTTTTAGTATTTTGCATTCTCGTGAAATGTTTTGATATCCCAAAATCCTAAGAAATTGTTTTAAATCTCGTGAAATATTGTGAACCATTTGAAATCTGTGAAATCTTGGGAATCAGTTAATTTGAAATCCGTAAAATCCTGTGGATTATTTAGAAATTCCATGAAATCTTATGAAATTATTGAAATAATTGAAATGTTTTGCTGTATTGCAATTCTAAAACCCGGTCTACGCACAAACTGAAAATTAGCCAACCCCTCACCCGCAATTAAAGATCACTATGACATGAAGGATACAACGAAAAAAGTCTTTCGCAAATTTCAGCTCCTATGCCTCAATCTAGCCTCAGTTAATAACATAGCTGCAGGTCGAGTGGCTAACTTGATTAGCAACGACGTGGCAAGATTCGACTACCTTCTGAGGTTTCTTCACTTCATTTGGATTATGCCATTGCAGGTGAGTTGTTGATGATTTTTAAATCAAGACCTTCTAAGTCACTTGAGGAAACTGTTAGAGTGCGTAAATTGTCACAGTTGCTGCTGGTGGGATGCGTGATGTGGCAGTTTGTCGGTGTAGCTGCGTTGGTAGGAATAGCGGTCATGATGATCCAGACGATGCCTCTCGAACTCTACTTCAGTCGCCTCAGCGCGAAATTGAGATCGAAAATCGCGGCAAAGACGGATCAACGGGTGCAGCTGATGAGTGAACTGATTTCTGGGATAGAGGTGATTTTCGGGTCTACGCTAAAAGGGGAGCAATTTAAAATGTGGTTTCACTTTCGCAGGTTGTGAAGATGTACGGATGGGAACAACCGTTCGAGCAGGAAGTGTCGAGGATTCGTTCACTGGAGTTAAAACTGATCTCCTTTACGTCTTTCCTCTCAGGTATACTCTTGAGCATTATGGAGTTCTCGAAGAGAGTCACTCTGTTCTCAACTCTGATGACTTTTGTCCTGATGGGAAACCTGCTCACTGCTGAAATCATCTTTCCACTAACTACGATGTTCGACTTTCTGCGGATCACGTGTGCTGTAGCTGTTCCCCAGGCAATCATCATGGCTTCTGAAGCAAAGGTCTCTTTAAAAAGGATCACGGTAAGTTCAGGGCAATTATTTTCCGTGATTATCACCGGTTAGCAAAATATTGTTCACGTTATTTTCAGGAATTTTTACTACTGGACGAAGTCAAACATTGGAAACATTCTGAATTTGTAGCCCCTGATGGAAACCGTAATCAACTGGGTGAGAAGGGACCAGGAGATGAAATGGTAATTGGTGTCATCAGTTTATATAGGTACATATAAAAAAAAACTATACTTCATACAAATTTTTCATTTAGCTGCTGCTGGATAAGAAACGTTCGGTGGAAAAATTCTCTTCAACGTCTAATAGCGACATTCACAGTACCGAAAAGATATCGAATGGACGCAGTATTGAGATTGAAATGACACAGGTTGCTGCGAACTGGGTTTACGAACAGCTGCCACCTACCTTGTTCGAACTTTCTATGACGATAAAGAGTCGAACACTTTCCGTACTTGTGGGGCCCGTTGGCTCTGGAAAGTCGTCGGTGCTTCACCTCCTCTTGGGCGAATTGTCAGTCGGTGCTGGAAAAGTGTCGTTCTTCACCACTGAAAACAACACCAAAACTGCAATTAATCATACAGATATTCGCATATCATATACTAGCCAAGACCCTTGGATCTTCGCCGCATCCGTACGCGACAACATAATTTTTGGCCAACCCTACGACAAGAATCGATACCAAGAGGTAAATGGACAAAAGTTACCATTTGATCAATCATGTGTTGGAAAAAAAGGTTACAAGCATTATCGACTATCAAATTACTGTTTTCACACATCAGCGTCGAAGTGAAAAAGTAAACCTTCATGTATCCTGAATACTGTTCGCAGGTGATTAGAGTCTGCGCACTAGTCGAAGACTTCGAGCAGCTACCTCAGGGCGATTTGACTTACGCAGGAGAGAGAGGAGCGTCCCTGTCTGGAGGCCAGAAGGCTCGGGTGAACCTGGCAAGAGCTCTTTACAGAGACGCCGATCTTTACTTACTCGATGATCCTCTCAGCGCTGTGGATTCAAGAGTGGGAAATCACTTGTTCAAAGAGTGCATCCAAGGCTTCTTAAGGGATAAAACTCGAATCCTTGTCACCCATCAGCTTCAATTTCTTCGAGAAGCTGACAGTGTCATTGTTCTAAATCGAGTTAGTGGTACTTTTCTTTGACTTAGAATGTCCATTCATGCGGTCGAAGATTGATCCTGGTTGGAGAATTCAAGAATAACCAACATCGTCTTATTCACTCTTCAATTTCAGGGGCATGTTGAGTATGAGGGTACTTATGAAGAACTGAAGCATTCTGGACTGGCACTAATGGATACTGAAAACTCAGAGGGATTCGATGAGGTCGAAGAAGATAAGGAGAATCACGATAAGGACATAGAAGACAGGGTAAAACCAGCAAATTAGTATACGAATTAGCTCAATCAAATGACATTTTAAAAAACAATAACGTTTTCTTTTGGGAGGGAAATTTCATTAGTCGTTACAGTGATGACGGTGCTTTCAGGAACTTACCGCAGTTGTGGATGACAATGACGAATCAAGCACACCTCCAGAAAGTACCAAGAGTTCATCTCAGTCATCAGATGTAAAACAGGAGGAGGTCGCAACTGGAGACATGTCAAACAACGTGTACAAAAACTACATTTCAGCGGGTGGTAATATGTGCTCACTGATTATTGCCGTTGCAGCCTTCATCATCACGCAAGCATCAACTAGTGGAAGTGATTATTGGATAACATATTGGACAAACCAAAATGCTCGCAGAGCTACGCTAATACTGTCAAACGACTCTGCTTCCGATTCTGCAAACTACCGGAATTCAACTGAAGATAACCGTGAGCAGATAGACTTGACCACCAAATCCCAGTGGCTTGATGATTATGGACTGCTTCGTAAAAGCGTCGCAATTTATGTCTACACAATAGTCATTGCATTCTCTACTGTGATTCTCACTTTTCGTAACGTGTTTTTCTTGCGAATATGCATGAACGCCAGTCGGAACTTACACAACTCGATGTTTGCTAATCTGCTGCGAGCGACCATGAGATTCTTCCAAACTAATCCATCCGGTACAGTGAATGATCATATATGTTGTGACTTTAGTTTCCAACCTCAGTCGCTGTACCATGGCTTGAGTGGTCATTCAGTTTTCCTTGTCACCATGCAGGGAGGATTATGAACCGATTTTCAAAGGACGTTGGCACCATGGACGAGCAACTGCCCAAAACGATGCTTGACGCACTTCACACCTTCGCTACGACAATTGGGATTTTTGCAATGGTGAGTATCGTCAACCCGTTGACGATCATACCAATTTTGGTTATAGCCGGATTGTTCTATGTGTTGAGAATGTACTACCTCAAAACGGCTCAGGACATTAAGCGACTTGAAGGAATCGGTAAGTTGCACTCATTTTTAGCACAAGATCGTAAACTAATCCAGTATGTCCTCAGCCAAAAGTCCCGTCTTTTCGCACGTCAGTTCTACCCTGCACGGGCTGACGACAATACGGAGTCGGGGTGTACCGGTTGCAGAAATGTTGCGGAACGAATTTGACCGTCACCAAGATGGCCACACTAGTGCCTGGTACTTGACCATTGCAACGGCGACTGCGTTTGGGTTTACCCTTGACCTGATTTTGTGTGGTCTGATGACTTTCGTTTGCTTCTCATTTATTCTGATGGACAACGGTTTGTATCTCCTGATTTCAGGGTATCAAATGTCACAAAAGAAGGTTCTTGAAAAGAGTTTTGCATGTGACCTCTGAAACTTCTAGGTAATATTCTTGGAGGTTCTGTTGGGCTGGCCATTTCGCAGTGCCTTTCCTTGACCGGAATGGTTCAGTACGGTATAAAGCAGAGCACCACCGTCATCGCACAAATGACAGCAGTAGAAAGGATCCTTCAGTACACAAACCTTCCAAAAGAGGGACCTTTCAAAACTGATAAACCACCTCCGGAAACTTGGCCTTCTGATGGCACTTTAGTCTTTAAAGACGTCTCTATGAGATATGTCCTCAGCAAGCCACCAGTGCTGAAGGTAATTTTTTGACTCATATTATTTTTGCCGAAAAGGTTCAGACTCGTTCGGTTCTGTTCTGAGAATCAAGGAAGATTTTGTCCTGATAAGTTCACAGTTTACTTCTCACTATGTCTTTTTAATGGAATTGTATATTGGGTTCTTCATATGCAGTACTGAAAGTATTCAGACGATCTCTCATCCCCATTTTTATCCTTGAATCTTAGGACCTCAATTTCAAGATAAATCCTGGCTGGAAAGTCGGAATTGTTGGAAGAACCGGTGCTGGGAAATCTTCGCTTATATCAGCGCTGTTTCGTTTGACTGGAGACGGACTAGAGGGTGAAATACTACTGGACGGAATAGACACGAAGTCAATAGGGCTGCATGAGCTGCGGCCTCGCATCTCCATCATCCCTCAGGAACCAATTTTGTTCTCGGCAAGTCTCCGCTACAACTTGGACCCGTTTAACCATTACTCGGACGCCGAGCTGTGGGACAGTCTCCGAGAAGTCGAACTTGGGAATTCAGTCCAAACCCTCGACTTCCGGGTAGCTGGAGGTGGTGCAAACTTCAGCGTTGGACAACGTCAATTGATATGCTTGGCTAGAGCTATACTAAAGAACAATCGAGTGCTCGTACTTGATGAAGCTACCGCAAACATCGACCGTGGGTTAGTATAAATAGTGTCAGACTCATATGCGATGTGGTTGTGGATCATTTGACAGTGTGATTTTGTTTCTGGTATCATGTCATGGCTTGTCAATGACTTTGTGGATAACGGTGGACTCAATCAGTGATTTCTGCGGTTGCAGGTCCGATGCTCTGATTCAAGATACCATCAAACGGAGGTTTGCAGACTACACGGTGTTGACAGTGGCTCATCGACTAAACACCATAATGGACAGCGATCGAGTCATGGTTATGAGAGGAGGTCACATAGTGGTTTGTAGCTTTCATGGTTTGATTCTTTAATGTCGTCGAGTATAAATTCACCCATGAGTGAATTTCTTGGTACTAATGGCCTGATTTATATATTTTCGATTTTATTGTGAACAGGAGTTTGATCATCCACATTTACTGTTGCAAAAACCGAACGGCTATTTCTCGAGATTGCTTCAACAAACGGGAAAAGAGATGACGGTAAAACTTTCAAAAATTGCCGAAAGTGCCTATCAGATGAGTCCTGAATTCAGAAAGGATGCTCACCAGAAAGACCTCACCATTACTAACAGTGAAAACACAATAACGAAAATGTAGCGACAGTATCTGTAGCATATAATGATTAAACATACTTTATACCATGATGCATTTATTCGTTAGCATGTTGTTGTTATTATTCTACACAACGAGTCTTCAATTGTGATCAATAAATCCATAAATCCATGAACATGTAAATTTTTGTTACGGAAGTATGTAATTACTTTTTCAACTTCCCGTTTCTATATTTTCAGAGAATTGTATTAGAGTTATAGAATTCATCCCGAAAGTAAAAAGTTGAGTTTTCACTAGATCTCGACGTTTCGATGTCTAGAGAATCATTTTCGACCATTTTTCGCCTGTACCGCGTGTATGTGCGCCTGCGTGTGTGAGTATTTATGCGTCAATGCCTGCATTCATGTGTATGATCAATTTTTCTGCCCAACAATATCTCGAAAAAGAGTAACCGGATTTCAATGATTTTGATCTCAATTGACGCGGCCTTTCCAAATTTAGAATTGATTAGATTTTGGCTTTGATCGGTTTGGTACATTTAGAATTATTTAAACAACAAAATTCCAAGATATAAAATAAAAATGATGATATCTTGAGGATGGATGCTTGGAGTTGAAAAACAATTGCTCGGGAAAGGAAAAAAATGACACGTGCTCCAATATTATTCAATAATTTTTAAAAATGAAATCGATGAATTGGAAGTGCGAACAAAAATATTCATCAAAAATTGATGCAATGAAAAAAAATTAGCTCAAAGGGTTTGTAAAGAATTCGTTTTTTATGGAACATATATGATTAATTGATCAGTTATAATTTATCAAAATTTTACCAACGACAGGATGGTTTTTCGATTTGAAAAGCAAACGATAAATGCATTCATCCAGTTGGAAGCGGCGTTTTCAAAATACACTCTTACGTCATAGAAAAAATTTCTGTTTGGATGAAATCTGAGCGGTTCGTTGCAAGCATTTCAGATTAGCAATGTAGCGTCGGAAAACTTTCCAACATAGAAGGCTTCCGTGATTCTATATGAAAAGAAATAAGGATTGGAGGACGAAATATGGAACGAAACAAATTTGTCTAAATACTCAATTGAGCCAAGAGAAATTGTTGCAATTTATTGGCTCACTGGGGAAAAGCCGCTGAAGCATAAAAACCCCTTATTATTACTGTAGTTAAGTTGTGTCAAGAGTGTATGAGGTGTTAGTGTACGATCAATGGTTGTGTCTTGCAAGTGGAGAGCTGCCGTGAGATTTAGAGGCCGAAGGCGTGAATCTACGGAGGTTCAATCGGCTGGCGAGAACCTACTGTTTAAATTGGAGAGGAGAGGAAGAGAACAAGAGAGTTCCGAGCGCAACGGGAACGGCCGGAGACTCGAATCGGACTGACAAACCGAGCGGCGATTCCCGGTCAGTTATTTTTTCTTCCAACGATCAGCGCCATCTTTGCGGTCAACGACGATCCACCCAATCGCGTAGCCCCGCGATCGCGTCTAAACTTACCGCGGCTTGTTGGTAGCGGTACGAGCATTGGAGTGTTTTTGTTCAGAATTGTGTAAAAATCGTGGCTGTTGAGCCCTTTTTTGCGTTCGGGACCCTACGCTATCAACACTTTCCCCTGTATAAGAAAAAAAATTCAATTTTTCTTTCATAACTTTTTTATTCGACTACCAAATCCTATCAGTTCTAGATTTTTCACGCAGCTGTTTTCAAAATCATCGCGGAAGTTTGTCGGACAGCCCGACAGAACTTTTCAGTTTCATGGTGATGAAAATTATAGCGAAGAAACTGTGGGTATTGCCGAATAAGATACTCAATATTGCGATCTATTGACTATTGAGTTGATTTTTTCTACCAACCACATAGTCCTGAATCTTGATCGAATTATTGATAACGAAATTTTTCTTCAAGTCCTATTCAAGTGATAAGTCTCACGTTGGACAGCCGATCGTAGTCAGGATAGGTGTTAAAAAAATTTTAAATACCTAAGTATGATTGTTCCACGTAATGAAATGTTTCTTTGTTCTATTTGTTGTTATTAAGTAGCAATAAACAGTGAGAAATGAAAAAAACGAATACACGTAACTTGATTGTGAAACAAGTTTTTCAATACCTTTGATGCAATTTCATATATATATATATACTCGTAATAAAAAGTAGAATTCAAAATGACAAGAATAATGATCATTGTATGCTTACAAGCATACGTGTATGCAGGCTATTAACATTTATGACAATTTGGACTATTTTTTTTTAATTTCGCTATAAATTGGTCAGCTGATCACTGCTGGTAACTGTGCTACCATTTGATTTTTCGCTGAATTCGGAGCTAAGTTGATAAGCACTCTCGGCAATCCTTGACAGTTTTTCAGCCATCGCTTTTCCAGTTTGTTGAAGCATTTGCGAGAAGTGACCGTCTGGATTTTGCAGTAACAAATGAGGGTGACCAAACTCCTGTATTTGCGTAGGTAAATCAAAAAGATGCATTAGTTTTTCAGCATTCAAGCTCAACAAAATTAAACATCTGATTTAAAGTTACAAACCATGATATTGCCCCCTCCCATGACCAACACTCGATTACTGTCCATTATCGTGTTCAGGCGATGGGCTATTGTCAAAACCGTGCACTTGGCAAATCTCTTCCTGATAGTGTTCTGGATCAGAGCGTCGGTGCTGAAAATTTAAACGCGCATTTGCAACTCACTGTCATAAAGGAACCCAGAATTAACACCTAGGAGTTAGGCAGGCAGATATCCACTGTGCACATTACTTCCAGACTACGTAATTTCAAAATGCTTCAAATGACCATGAATTAGGAAACTAAATGAATTTAAATGAGTTTGAAAGACTTCAAGTTACTTTATGATCCTTCATAAATTCAAAATATTCCAAATGAAGTCAAAGAACTTGAATTAATAGTGAATGGCTTCAATTGGATTTAAATAACTTCAAGTTACTTCAAATAACGTCATGACTTCCATAGACACAAATTTGGTTCGAATACCTGCAATTGACTCTAAGCGACTTAAATCTAATTCGAGAAAATATTAATTCATATCACTTGACTTCGAGTAATTCGAGTGTCTAGTACCCGGAATGCGTTCGACTGATGTAAAAGTTGAACACTGAAGTAACTAGTGAAAACGGGCCTGAAACACTGTTCATACTGACCTACGATCGACGTTGGCGGTAGCTTCATCAAGAACGAGCACTCGATTATTCCTCAGTATGGCTCTAGCGAGACAAATCAACTGACGTTGACCAACACTGAAGTTGGTGCCACCCCCAGCGACGTGGAAGTCGAGGGATGGAACGGCGTTGCCGAGTTCAACTTCACGGAGACTGTCCCAAAGCTGGGCATCAGAGTACTGCTCAAACGGATCCAAGTTATACCGGAGTGTGGCGGAGAACAAAATCGGCTCCTGAGGGATGATCGAGATCCGGGGACGCAGCTCGTGCAGTCCAACAGTCTTCGTGTCGATCCCGTCCAAAACGATCTCGCCCTCAAGTCCGTCTCCAGTCAGACAGAACAGAGCTGAGATGAGTGATGATTTACCAGCACCGGTTCTTCCCACTATGCCGATCTTCCAGCCGGGTTTTATGTCCACGCTGAGGTTCTGTGGAAGAATAATCGAGACATGGTCATCATCTCACGAGTCGGTGCTTTGAAGAACCCAATGATCCCGATAAACTCACTTTCAACACTGGTGGCTTGTTCTTCGCATACTTCATGGACACGTCCTTGAACACTAAAGCACCCTTCTCAGGCCAAGTGTCTGGTGGAGGTTTCTCAGTGGTAAAAGGTCCCTCCTGGGGGAGCCTTGTGTACTGTAAAACCCGCTCCACCGATGTCATCTGCGAGATTACTTCGGCGCTCTGCCTCACTCCGTATTGAACCATTCCGGTCAGTATGAGAGATTGCGAAATGGCAAGGCCGACGGATCCGCCCATAACGGTTCCTGCAAGGACAAGAACCGGAAATTTGAAGCGCACAATTCATCTCATGGACTTGTTTATTAGCTGCATAACAGAAGCAACCAACCATCATCCATTAGGATAAACGAGTAACAAACGCAGGCGATAAAAATGCACGAAAATAGGTCGAGGAGGAACCCGAAAGCCGTTGCAGCGGCTATGGTCAGGTACCAGGCACCGGTATGCGTGTCTTGATAGTTGTCGAATTCTTTCCTCAGCATCCCTTCGACGAAAGCACCTCGGCTTCTGATTGTCGTCAGTCCATCCAAAGTGGAACTGACGTGCGAGAAAACTGGACTTTTCGCTGAAATAGTCAAGCATGCCGTTAGTTTGGAAAAGGACATCACGAAGGCCGATACTTAAACGAAACTATGACGAGTTAATCTCATTCATGATGATAAAACACACAAAGGGCTCTAGTTTCATAATCTCTTGAAGAGGAGCTTCTGCCAGAGACCTGAAACGTCGATATTTGCAAACGAAAGGTTGTCTCTCATCCTCAACACCTCTAACCTCAAAGTACTTGGTGAAAAAAATATTGCTCACTTATTCCCTCAAGTCGTTTGATGTCCTGGGCAGTCTTAAGATAATAAACTCTGATAGTATAGAAGATGACAGCCATGATAATGGTTGGTATAAGCATCCACTGGTTGACAACTGCAACCATTACCAGTATTCCCAGCATGACAGTGAATATCTGAAGTGCTTCGAGCATCGCTTTCGGCAGTAGCTCGTCCATGGCTCCTACGTCCTTAGAAAATCGGTTCAGAATCCTTCCTACAAAAAATCAACCAACACTCTGTCATTTATAATTATATTATTCGACTTAATGAAAAATAAAATGCAAAATAAAATTGATTGGACAAAACTCGAACGCAGATTAACCTTGGAGCGAATTTTATTGCCCAGATGAAAGAAAACTTGATAATTTTTAGGTGAAAAGTTTGACGAAGAAAAGAGGAAGAATTTGAAACTGTTGCGAAGGCTTACGAATAGGTTGTGATTGCTTGATGAAGAAATCACCAAAAATTTTCGATTTCCATCATCCGCATTTTTAACAAAAAATGTGTAACGTACCGGTCGGATTCGTGTTGAAAAATCGCATAGTAGCCCTGAGCAGATTTGCGAACATGGAGTTGTGAATATTGCGACTGGCGTTCATACAGATCGTGACGAATATCATGCTGCGAACAGTGAGGATCAATATGCTGCTAACGATGCACCCGGTGTAAATGTAGATCGCAATGTCTTTTTTGAACAGTCCATATTCGTTGAACCAAACGGAATCAGTGTTATCAAATTGGCCGGTTGAATTTTGTTCATTAAACTTTCTCAACAAGGTGTTTTGATTCGTCCAAAATGTGACCCAGTAGTCACATCCGTTCGCCGCCGCTTGGCCGATGATGAATGCTAACGCCATTAACACTAGCGAGCAGATATTTCCACCCGCCAAAAAGTAGCCCCAGTAGACTTTATTCGACATGCTTCCCTTCGCCACTTCCTCCTCACTCATGTCTTTCACCGTCTGCTCTTCACTCTTCGGAGGTCCCGATTCCTGTTCGTCATTGCTCGCTACTACCACTGGTTCGTCCTGAAATTGGAATCGACACTTACGGTTACTGCTGTATTTTTGAAGCGGACTGAGCCCATGAAGACTGTCTTTCAGAAGACTCGAAAAAATTCTGCTGAATGTAACACTAGTTAAGAGAATCAGAGAGAATTGTAGGTGCCTACTAAAGCGAAGAATTCAAAAGGTCTTCGTACAAGAAATTGATTTCCTGATTACTGAGTATCCTTACCTTGAACTCCACACTCTGCTCCTTACTTTTTTCGACTTCCTCATGTTCCTCCGAATCTTCCGAATCCAGAATGTGGAAATTAGATTTGGCCAAATCTTCGAATGTGCCCTGACGTTCGATATTGCCCTGGAACAAAACAGTGTTTGACTGATACCACCCAAGTTTCGTGTAGTATGTAGGAACTTGTTTCAACGCACTTGATTAAGAACGACGACTTTGTCCGCCTGATTAAGATATTGAAGTTGATGAGTGACGAGGAGCCTGGTTTTCTCCTTCAGAAAACCATTGATACATTCCTCGAACAAGTGACGACCTACTCGAGCATCGACTGCACTGAGTGGATCATCGAGTAGGTACAGATCAGCGTCCCTGTAAACGGCTCTGGCCAGATTGACCCGAGCTCTTTGTCCTCCAGACAAAGACGCGCCTCTTTCTCCGACGAAGCTCAGGTCGCCCTGAGGCAACTGCTCAAAGTCCTTTAGGAGAGCGCAGACCCTAGCGACCTTGAACAGTGTCGTTATGGTTCACAACTGAAAATTCATTGAGAGTTTGCTGACCAGTTGAAGGCCAAGCGAGCTGACTGGTTACAAATTACTTGAACTCACATCCTGGTATCTTATCTCGTCGTACGGCTGACCGAGCAAAATGTTGTCCCTTATGGACCCCGAGAACAGCCAAGGATCCTGACTGGTGTACGAGATCCGGATGTCCTTGTTGGCGACCCTGGTCCTAGCACTGCCCTCACCGGAGTATAGTGTCAGACTTCCAGCGCCGAGGGGCAACTCACCAAGAACAAGATGCAGAAGAGACGATTTGCCCGAACCGACGGAGCCGATGAGGACCGTGAGTGACTTGCTTTTGACTTCCATCGATACTTGGCACAGCGTTGGCGGCAGTTGGCCGTACACCCAGTTTGCAGCGACGTTCACCAGCTCGATGCTAATACCTTGATCATGCTGCGGGACTTTCCCATTCGACTTTTCAGAGAGTTGAAGAGCCGCACCGTTGTTGAAAGTCAAGTGATTGGATTTTTCGATGGCTTTCACTTCGTCCAGCAATAGGAAATTCTGAAAAATAGAACCGAATTGGTTGCACAGAAAGTTTCTGAAGGAAACTCATTATCAGAGGAGTGGATATGAATTCTTACCGTCAATCTGTTCAAAGACACCACCGTCTCAGCGGACTGGATTACGGCCTGAGGAAAAGCGATTGCACAGGTAAGTTGGAGGACGTTAAACAGGGTGGCCAGCACGAAGGTGACATCAGCGGTGAGATAATTTCCCATCAGTACAAAGGTGATCAGGGTCAAATAGAGCGTCACTCTTTCCGAAAAAATCATTATACTCAAGTGGAATCCTCTGAGGTACGACGTGTAACCAATCAGCTTCATCTCCAAGGCTCGAACCTTCGACACTATCAATTCGAACGGCTTTTCCCATGAGTACATTTTGACCACCTGGAAGTGAAGAACGTCGTGAATGCATTTCCTCTTCGGCATTCAACGTCTCATACTGAACCGATTGTTACCTGAATACCAGAAATGAGCTCACTCATCAGCTGCACTCGGTTATCCGTCTTCACCGCGATCTTGGATCTGAACTTGGCGCTGAGACGACTCAAGTACCCTTGAATGGGTATCGTCTGCAATATCAGTGTGCCGATTCCGACCAAGGCAGCCGGGCCAACTGACTGCCACATCACGTACCCAATCAAAACGACCTGGAATCACGAGAACGGACCAAACGTAGAGCACAAATTTGGTGAAAAAAAGATGAGCGCAGTTATGCGAAATTCATTATTACCTGTAACGGCATAATCCAAATGTAGTGAAGAAACATGGGAGCTATATCAAATCGGGCAACATCGTTACTGATCAAGTTTGCCACTTGACCAGCAGCCGTGTTACTCACTGCAGCCAGATTAAGGCGCAGAACCTGAAACACAAACAACAGTCAGTCGTCAGCTGTAAGGTGTCGGCCAAGTTGGCGTTCGTGTGTTATCTGAATACAGTGGAAAATTGAAATTCCTCTCAAACCCTTTAATTACAATGTCGCGGTTCTATGCTGTGCGTTTTACTTATTTGCAATCATGTTGCACTGCGACAATACATTTTTGCTCCTTTCTCACGTAAAAATTCTACATTTCACTACCCATTTCATGTAGAATTTCGACTGTTTGACCTTTGCTTCATAATGTGATTTTATATTCTGGTCATTCGGCCATACTACAAGTCCACATTTTACAATTTCAAATTTTCACGCTCGTACATTATGATAAAATTCGTCAATTAATTAGCTTCTGTTTCACAGCGTGATTCTATTGAATAACCGTCAACACAAATGAAATCTCGATACCCTCCGAAATGTTCGCACATTGCTTCCCAAGAGAACATCGGTATTCGTACTTATTTTCTATCGGCACTGGTTTTTCTTCTCCCCTACAATCATAATTACGAAATCAATCGACACTTCACCTTTCTGTATATAATGGAGCAGCAAGCGACCCTGACTCGCATTCCGATTTGTTGAGTGGCCAGCGTCGTGTGATGAGTTATGAAGACGACACCAAGGGTGACGAGGATCAAACAAGCGGCGTATATCATTACTTGGTCTTTCGTTGTCGTTCCTTGGTCATTGTCGAAGTATTTAATAACCCAGCCCTGGATTGTCGGCTGTATTATCCGAAGTCCCATCAACTGTATGAAAAAGAGCAGCCCTTGAAGCATGTATGGAACCCAGAACACCCGCGCAATTGCCCAAAAAAGGCTGGGGCGACGCTTCACAGCCTTGTTGGGGTCTTTCTTCCTCGCCAATTGCTCCTCCAATTCAACTTTCGTCAGTTCTTTCTTCCACTCTCTGTTCGCGGTGAAAAAGTAGAATTAAAATTCAATGAACAGTGATCGATGAAGCGATAATTGTACACAGAATTATTGTAAACGAAGAAAAGCCCGAGTGACCAAAAATCGTCGCGATCATTCCTCATTTATTCGCGTTCGATTTTTGTTGATTCTCATTTCCTTCTATCATGTTTTTTTTTCTTTCATCTTTATTGGTTTGTTGCTATTGCTTATCGATACCTTTGTCAATGATTGTACAACAGCTTACAAATGGTTATCATTGTGTCTACTGGTCGACACATATCTGAAATTGTGTTTGGTAATTATGCGGTTGCTTTATACGGTTCGTTGACATTCACATTTTCATCGTCTGACGCATATATAATATCTATATTACACGTGCTTGTGCCACATAGCACAGTTGCAGAGTTATACTTACTGTGGCGACACTTTATAAAGAATAAAAGAAAACAAAGAGGAAAAGATTAAAATAGACAGATCTTACGACACTTGTGAACTTTGAGAAGCTTGACTGACAGCTAATTGAATTTCGAACAAAAATGAAAAGAAGAAAAAGAAGAAGAAGAAGAATCAATGAGAAAATAATGAAAAATAGCTTTTCTAGCGAGAGAGAAAAATTGAAACGACGAGAAAATGAGAGAGGTCAAGCTTTTCAATCTAAACTTGAGTTTCCAATTTTTGTTCCCGAATTAGATGAAAGCAAAAAAGGCAAAAAAATTCATCTCTTCCACCGAAATTAAAAAATAAAATCTCACCATTGAGTGATACTCAGTTGTAACTCATTATTATGCTATTAAGTAACGCCTTGAATCTGTCGAGATAATATGACGAGTGTAATACGAGCTTTTCTCTTATCTCTATGATACTTTCAAACACAGCAATACGAAGCGAGCGTTTGTAATTTTTCGGCATTAAGTAGAGTACAAACATAATGCATGTATGACCGAATCATACTCATCGTTATTATCACCACGAACTGAACACGAGGAGGATTTTTGCAACTCATTACGCCCGTATAAAATTCTGCAAACAATGAGCTACAGTCTGTTCAATAATCCTTGGCAAATATTTAATATCGTTATTTTCTACTTTGCGAGTCATTCGCTGTAAGAAATTCAAATGTTTCACCTAACGTTCTTAATTTTCAACAAAAGGAGTCCCTCTTTTTTATCGCTCTTTATTTACAAAAATTTCGTACGTAGAATTTTTTGACAAGAGATTATATTATTCCATTTGTCCTTACAATGCTCAAAGACTTCGACGATAATTTTTTGTAACAGGAATAAAACGGATCAGCAAAATAGTAATCGAATAATTACGAAATAATAATTGGTTTAAAAAAAATTTATCCCTACTTACTTTTCGAGTCGATCCCCGAGGCTTTCGGATTCATCTGATTTCAAAGGATCGTATAAATCTGTCACCTCCAAGTCTCGCTTTGTACCTTTCCAAAAAATTGGTACCATCCATCTGAAAAAATTGTGAATTCTTTTCGTGTTATACAATTTTATCTTACTAATAAAACTATTCACAGAACCCTTATATTTTTAACATTTTTACATGATTCTATTATATTATAAAAGTTTTTGCTTTTCCACTGACGGTGCAGAAGTTTGATTAGCCAATTTTTTATGTCCGCTCATATTTTGGCGTGGATATTGAAGACGGGGACAATTATATCACCTGTGCAAATTCGTCTTTTCATTTTCCATTATAATATCAAAATAATAAATTATCGGCTGGGCGGAGAAAGACGGTGTTTCAGCTGCTTCGTGAAAAAGATGTTGATTCAGCTTCGAATTGAAAAACGTGATGTTTCAAGTGTTTTAAGCCGAAAGAACACCTTCTTCCTCCTAGCCGAAGAAATTGTACGTGATGTTCAAGGTAATCGAGTAATATTCTGTGACTATGACATAAGAATTGAGTAATTTAGATATGAAAAAAATGTAGGTGATAAAGATGTACAAGAAATGTAAAAAAATTTCTGTTTACTCTTACCAATCAACATTGTCAGAACTCACCCAAAAAACAGCCGGCTTAATATGTTCGAAGTTTCCTTAGGATTTCTGAGGCTTTTCTTCTCTCTTCTGTCCATATTTACAATTATTTAACAGACCAGGGTTTTCTCTCCACTTACGAAGCAATGTCTTGCAAAAAATTTTCAATTTATATTCTACACTCTTTTCTATTTCGCCTGTGAAATTAAAAAATTCAAATCATGAAAATGTACAAAATCCGGTGTTTTTATTTTCGGAATTCGCTAAGTCATTTCTGACGACTTTTTACGTTTAATCGCTTGTCAAGTTCGAAAATATCACAATTCTTCATAGATGGGTCAAAGAACAAGTAGTCGAAATTTTCGTATTCAATTCGGCTCTTAATTTCATAGATGGTTTTGCGTTTCTTTCATTCCCTCAAAATTTGAAGAAAAATTTTTTACCGTCTAAAAATCGAATGTATTGTATAAATAAATCACGTTTTTTTTTTAACACATAAGTTTAGGAATCTAACAAGCCAATTAAGCTGTTAGCTTAAGTTAATTCAAGTTAGTCGCGAATTAATATCGAGAATTACTATTAAATTATTATTGAGAATTATAAAACCAATCCTAGTGCCTTATAAATTTGTCATTAAAATTAAATACGCATCGTCCTTGGAAGCTCGGTTTCGTAATTATCTCGTTGAACAATATTGCGCGAATTCTCTCGTCGAGATAAGAATTACTTCGAGGCTGGGAAAATGAGGAGCAGAATTATCTTCATATCGCCAGTTCAAGCAAAATGAGTTAACAACTCACACGAGGGTCGATCTTAAGATATTGTGTATTGACTGCAAATATTATATAATTATTTGATAACTCGTCCTTGTAAAATAACCCCAGCAAAGATAAAAGATAGAAAAGGCCACAATTGGAAAATCACGGAAGAAGTATTATTACATGCACATTGTGTAAGAAATTAGATGATAATTAGTATTATTTTTTTTTTTTATCTTCAATTTTTTTTTCTCTAATTATTCAAGAATAACTTAAGAAACGTATTCAAAACCAAATTTATGTCGCGTGTCTAACGGCATACGGTTGTAAAGATCAGAAATGCGATTTGAGTGGCAAAAGCGCGTTCATTTTTTGCTTTTTACCATTCGCTCTGAAAATGATCAAAAAGTATAATTCAATTGGAATCCATTGTTTGAAAACATAAAGGCAAAAAGTCGTATGTTAGGCAGCTCGATACAATCTTTAATTATTAATAAATATAAGTGAAAAAAAAAGATCAAAACAGAAGGTCGTAACCGCCATTTTTTTTTTTTTTTCCTACCACCAAGTTATAGAGTCGCAATAATGATTTTCAGAACATCGATTATCCAAATTATCAATTATCGGAATAACAGGAATAACGATATAAATTTAAGGGCGGTTTTGCCCTTATGGAATCACCATTCTGCATAATTTTTTCACAATCAGTTTTCACCAGACCCACAAGGTCGTAACTTTACCTTTTCTAACAGAAATTATGCCATTAGGCACGCGATATAAATTCGAGTTTGTATCGCGGATTGAAAATACTGAGGATGATGGTACTGACTTTGGATGGTAAAATTCTAAATAAATAACTGCTCAAATTCAAAAACTGAAATTACTTTTACGATACTTTGAAATTGCAATGTTAACATAATTCTATTCTATTTTAACGTTCTAACATTTCATTTTTCTATTCTATTTTTTATTCCACTTTAATATCCTAACATTCTATATTTAATAATTTTACGATTTCTTGTATCAAATTTTCCTGTATCCTCAGACATTGCGATAAATGGACAAATGAAGAAATAAATCGATGGGATATAAGGTACCTCAGGGCTTAGATTATATTTGACGTACAAGTGCGAACGCAAGGTGGACGTGAAATAATATTTACAATTCTCCGACTCTCCGAATTTCAAATTGGTAACGGACACTTGTGTAATCACAGTAAACGCTTAGAGAACAATCGCAAATTTCTTTTTGCGATTAATTCGATCCAATTTTTTATCGTCGAAAAAATCTCGCAACCGGCTTCGAAAGTTTGCATAAAAATACGTGATTTTAATAAAAATCGCGGATAAATTGATAGGAAAATATAGAAATGAATCAACGGAAGCCTTCACTGGTGAAATAAAACAGCAGCTGCAGCTCCATTATTATATCACACATCTTAAATTGGACTAATTAACGTAGATTAGAATTGTACTTGACTATATTGAATAGTAAGCTCTTCAATTTAATCGTTGTGATGAAAACATCTTCATTTATCGTCCGGTGAATTGAAAAACGGTTGTGGATTTTACGGTACAAAATAATAATAATAATAATAATAATAATAATAATGGTTGAAATTATGTTTCTTTTTTTTTCTCAAATTTGTCACGTAATCCGAGCACGTGGAAGATAATCGATCGAAAGATTTTTATTTTTTCACCTTTCAATCTAAATGATTGCTGATTTGAAAAATATGTACCTGTAACTTTGGTTTGTTGATATTTTCTTCTTTCTTGCACTGTTCCGTTTCTCTCATCTATTTGTTTCTTCAGTTATTATACAATACAAACGCAATCATCGTGAGAAATAGAAGAGAAAATTAATATGGAGCACAAATTAAATTCGCGAATCGATATTAAATTATCGTTGATAATCAGTTTCATATAATTAAGAACTACTGAACACTAATGAAATTTAAATCAGAAGTTATCGATACACAACTTAATGTGAAACGATTCGATGCAATACAAACAAATGGACAAGTTACAAATATATAAACATTCTTGTAGAGATAAATTCCTTTTAGTTTTGTTTGATTCGAAAATATTTTCGTAATTAATTGTTTCTGTCTTATTTCTTTCAACCGATCAAACCTCGCCGCGTGACTTTTATTGCTTAAATTTTACTTTTCAACGGTCTCCGATCAAAATTCAAACTATTCACTGTATCAACTTTGACGTTGATGCTTATGCGAGCTCGTCAGAAGTTAATGAGCCGTCTTCCAGACTCTGAAAACCACTGGCGGTGCTCCAGAGAGCAACATCTACTTTTATCCTCGGCTCGCGGTCAGGCAGACATGTGCGTAGATAATACATATCACACAAGAATACTTAATGTATACAAACGCATACGCGGCTATATTACACGGGAACGAAACCGATGATAAACAAACCCGGGCTTAGAATCTCGACACCAGAACGTGTATCTGATATTTGTTTGCACATTTCTTTTCATTTACATTTGTTTATTCGTTTTTCCACGCGTGTTTCTCGTACACAAAGTACCTGTTTCTGCGAATACGCATGCGCGGAGTACTGAAATGACTATTTTTCACTCCCAGGAGTTAAAAGTAGTCCTTTCAGTGCTCCGCGCATGCGCAGTCGCGAACAAATCTGACATTACGTAACCCTAACCTCAATTTCATGCTTCGTGAAAAAACGCATAACATATACTCTTGTTATGTAAAGAATCCTGTGCAACAAGAAGGCAACAGTCTTTTCGCCACGCGTATTTGTAATATTCGTCAATAAAACAAAATTCAGCCAACACAACAAACTTTTGTTTGTTTTTTTTTTTTTTTTTTCGAAAGGAACAGATGTTCCTTTTCGTTTTACGTCATATCTTCAACGCCAATCGCTCTTCGATATTACATTAATTTCGTATCACCTACTTCATTTCATGGGCGGATATATCGTCTAACGACCCGGTGATTCAGCCGGAAAATCATCATCGGCGATTTCATTTATTTTTTAGTATGATGTAGAGTGTAGAAAAACATCACTTTTCTGATGTCGCGTAAAGTTTATTACAACAAATCACCCATTCGCACATTTTCCCTCAGGACTTGTACGGGGTCACATGCTTGGAGCTGTGATAGATGAAAGGAAAATCACCAACCAATGCATTCTTCCTTTTAATTAATGCCTTTTCTTCTGCGCACTTCACAGTCATTTTTTAACGAGCATCATACATCTCCAACAATTTACTATGGTGTCTAGAAACATTATACAAAGTAGAAAAAAAATAATAAAGGAAAAAATGAAAAGTCTACTTTGCTTTGAAAGATTATAATGTCTTCGGCAAGGTTTCTCCATTGATACAAAACTGAATAGCACGTATTAAAAAAAATCTATTACACGTGTTTATTATATTCTTATACTGTATATTTAGGCTGCAAGTTTGCGAGCCTTATACGTTACTGCGGGATAATAGTCAATTTCACGAGTTTGTTACACACTGGCGAATACGGTTACGAATGTACCGAATAATGATTTTCAAATGGTAAATAACTGGTGCTCATATATAAATCAGTATCTCTATTCACTATATTAATTAATGTAATGTACACAACATATTTAACCAAGCACTATATCGATGCAATCATTTGTGCGATTATTATTCATCATTCATTACTCTGGATCGGCATTAATTATTGATTCGACCAATAAATGAATAACCGCAACACCGAGCTAGCTGCTACCGTAATATACACATTCTATATAATATATTTCAGACGAAGTGTTTCTTTGGTTCAAACAATTCTAAAAGTTGGTATTTGACACTTTCATTAATCGGACATCTCAATGAAACTGATTTAGTGGATTAAGAAAATCAGATTCACAGACGTGTCTCTCAATTAAATTCTCGTAAAACTTCACAAGAACAGATTTTAAGAACCGGAGATTAGTTTCACCCCTATTTTTTCTCAATATTTCCAAGAACGTCAAAGACATTAAATACACGGACAAAGCTTTGTCAATCTTCGGAAATTTCTAAAACAAATGTTGTACATAATCTAAAAATACGGCAGCCCCGAGGGCGGTAATATATCGAGAGTCCGCCGAAATGACGGACACCAAAATTGCGTCACCCTTCATCTTTGCCATCGTATCAGAGATAAGTGATCTGGTTGTTAGTGCCGTCTATGATGACGCCGCTTTTGTATGCCTGAGCAAACTCGGGATTCATTTGATAAGCTGCCTCAGCAATCTCGGCGAGCTCTTCTGCCATGCCTTTGCCGGTCTGTTGCACCATCAACGACAACGGACCGTTCCGATTTTTCAAAAGAACATAAGGGTGGCCAAATTCCTGTGGATTTGTACCAAAGCAAAATGTCGATTAACAAAGTGAGACTGCACTACAATTCTTTTGTTCGGCTTCACGTCGTTACACTTACCACTATCCGACCACCTTCCATAACCAACACTCGGTCACTATCCATTATCGTGTTCAGACGATGAGCTATTGTCAGTACAGTGCAATCGGCAAACCTTCGTCTGATTGTGTTTTGAACCAACGCGTCGGTGCTGAGAAATTGAAAGATTGATGAGATTGTCATCGGATTGGTGCATGAATATGAGCATGATTTTGAAAGCCAATGAATGTAACCATTTTTTGGTCAGACACAACCGTAATCAACATTCCAGTACACTGGTTACAGCGTCTATCGGTTCGTCCACTAATGAGTGGTTGGCTATAATTAAAGGTAATATATATTCACTCGAAGTAACATAAACTCACTTGAAGTCATCCGAAGTAATTTGAATTAAATCGATCTATTTCAAATTCATCAAGTTGTTTGAAGTCTCTCAAATTTATGTGGTCGTGAATTCAGGTGAATGCATACAAAATCGTATAACGTTACTTGAAGTCTTATTTTGATATTTTCTCAAGTTTTTTTTTTTTTTTTTTTTTGCAGTAATTCAAATTTATGAAGTCTTGAACTTGAGTGAATTCACATCAAGTCTTTGAATGACGTGAAATGAATTCAAATTAAGGAAATTCATTTCAAATCATTTCATTACAACCCAAACGACAAACTCTGCGTTTATTCTTGTCTACTGCATAATACCAAGGTCACACTCACCCTCGGTCAACGTTGGCGGTAGCTTCATCGAGAACCAGCAAACGGTTGTTTCTGAGAATCGCTCTGGCCAAGCAAATCAATTGGCGTTGTCCAACACTGAGATTGGCTCCACCACCAGCGACCTGAAATTCCAGAGATGGAATCGCGTCCCCAAGTTCGACTTCGCGCAGACTGTCCCAAAGCTGGGTGTCCGAAAATTGATCGAAAGGATCCAGGTTGTAACGGAGACTCGCGGAGAACAGAATCGGCTCCTGAGGAATAATCGAAATCCGGGGGCGAAGTTCGTGTAGTCCAATCGACTTCGTGTCGATCCCGTCCAACAGAATTTCCCCTTCCAGTCCATCTCCGGTGAGATGAAACAGCGCTGAGATTAGCGAGGATTTCCCAGCCCCGGTTCGTCCCACTATACCGATCTTCCAACCAGGCTTTATGTTCACGTTCAGGTTCTATAAAAACAGTTTTGGACGGTTAAACAGTGCAGAACTGCTGCCGAGCTTCTGGGTTAACGAGCTTCGAAATCTGATGAACAGTCTTCACTCAAAGCCTTCGAGAACATACTAGATCAGTTCAAATAGACTGAATCTCCACCCAAAAATTTCATGACGTAACAAATTCTTATGCTATCATTGAAATGAAAGTAAATCTTCCGAAACCTGATCAAAAAATTATATCAGATTGTTTGTGAAAGCTCGGTGAAAGTTCTCCGTGAAGTAGAAACCAGTCGACGAACTGTCATAATCAATGTACTGTACAAAATTTTGATAGACTTTTAAGCCCTTGTGATTCTCAACAATGTTAATCTGATTCCGTTCAATTCACCTTCAGCACCGGCGGTTTGTCCTCAGCGTATTTCATGGACACTTCTTTGAAGACCAGGGCACCCTTGGGAGGCCACGTTGGTGGAGGCGGATTGTCAGTGGTGAAAGGTCCCTCCTGCGGCAAATTGGTGTATTGCAACACCCTTTCAACAGACGTCATTTGAGCGATTACGTCAGTGCTTTGCTTGATTCCGTATTGGACCATGCCGGTCAATATCAAGGATTGAGAAATGGCAAGTCCGACAGAGCCCCCGAGTGTATATCCTGAAAACGGTCGAGCATTTATTGAGAAAGTCATTGGCTGTCAGAAGCTTGTGGTCGGGTTGAAACGAACCATCGTCCATGAGGATAAAAGAGAAACAGACGCAGGCGATGAAACCGCAGGAAATTATATCCAAGAAGAAACCAAAGGCGGTTCCAGAGGCGATGGTCAGGTACCAGGCTGCGGTGTGCGAGTCCTGATAATCGTCAAATTCCTTGCGTAACATTACTGCGACTGAATTGCCGCTGCTTCGAATCGTCGTTAGCCCATCAAGAGTGGAGGTTACGTGAGAGAAGACGGGACTTTTGGCTGAAAATAAATATGGCCGTTGTAAACTGTTATACATACCTAATATTGTTCACAGATATGAAAAATGAAGATTGAAGATTTCTAAGACTCACTGATTCCTTCCAGCCGCTTAACGTCCTGGGCAGTCTTGAGGTAGTAGACCCTGATTACGTAAAATATAGAAATCACGATAACAGTTGGTATGGCCATCCAGTAATTGACAACCATAACCATGACCAGAATTCCAATCATAACACTGAATATCTGAAGAGTCTCGAGCATCACTTTGGGCAGCTGTTCGTCCATCGAGCCAATATCCTTAGAAAAGCGATTGAGGATTCTTCCTGGATAGAAAATAAGAGGCAAATCAGTACTTCGTGCAATCTTGAAAACATCATTAATTTTGACGTACCAGATGGATTGGTATTGAAGAATCTCATCGTGGCTCTCAGAAGGTTTGAAAACATGGCATTGTGAACATTTCGACTGGAGTTGATGCAATTGCTCATAAAAAGGAAGCTCCGCAGCGAAGTGAGGATGACGCAGGCAACGATGCACCCTGTGTAAATGTAGACCGCCAGGTCTGTCCGGAAAGTTCCATACTCATCGTAGAATAGTGAAGTCGCATCTTCGCTATCGTTCCCAGTTCTGACAGTGCCGTTCAAGGAGTTCACGGCTTTGAGGATCTCGTTGTTCGTCCAGTAGGTCACCCAGTAGTCGGTGCCACTGGAAGACAGTTGAGCTGCGATGAAGACTAGCACAAGAAAGGCCAGAAAACACACGTTTCCACCGGCTGCAAAGTAGCCCCAGTACACCTGGTTCGACATGTCTCCAGTGGCTACCTCCTCCTCGCTCACGTCTCTGTACTCCTCAACGCTCTCCGCAACATTAGAAATCCGGTCAACGTCGTCGCCTTCCGATGACGTATGTGTCTGAAAAAGTGTCTCAAATTTTCAGCATTGATTTTAAATATTTTAATACCCTCAGTAACCCTTTTTACTTATCACCGCTATTTAACCTTTTTTCAAGTAAACGCATCAGTTGTGTAAGCCCATTTTATAAAATTGAGTACTCATTACCAGTGACTTCAAAACCATTGGATTACTTGATTCTTTGCTGAAATCTAACTTTAAATATGATTTATTATTATAGATATAAGTCTTTAGTACTTGATACACTTCATCATGTACACCTCTCGAGGTGCATTCTGACCGATTTAGGGCCACCGGTGTCATCTGCTACGCAGGTTGAATATGTGGTAGCAGATGACACTGGTGGCCTTAAATCGGTCAGAATCCATCTCAGGAGGTGTACCATTTGTGGTTGTGACCTTCGATTACACATAATGGATATAACCACATTCGCGGATTCACCCAATTCTGTAATTTCCTGGTTTTGAAAAAATGAAAATAGGAATACCTTTGGGTCATTGTTATCTCCGTCGCCAGTCTCTTCGACCTTGCAGTTCTCGGCATTATGAGAGTCCAAAACAAAGCTGATGTTTGACTTGCCCAGCTCATTGTACGTGCCCTGATGTTCAACGGTGCCCTGAAAAAAATCATTCAGTCTCAAGTGAAAGATGAGTATGACATTTTGTTTGTTGTGGCATGAGATCATGGAAACACAGAAGCATCGGTTAAATACGATAAAAAGCAGATCACAGACAGAAAAGAATCAGTTACTGGGAAATCTTACGCGGTCTAAAACGATTATGCTGTCCGCTTGCGAAAGATACTGGAGTTGATGAGTAACTAAGATGCGGGTTTTTCCCTTCAGGTATCCCTGGATGCACTCCTCGAACAAGTGACGACCTACTCGAGCATCGACTGCACTGAGTGGATCATCGAGCAGGTATAGATCAGCGTCTCTGTAAACGGCTCTAGCCAGATTAACCCGAGCCCTCTGTCCTCCGGACAAGGATGCGCCTCTTTCGCCAGCGAAGCTCATGTCACCTTGAGGTAGCTGCTCGAAGTCCTTAAGCAAAGCGCAGACTCTGGTGACCTGAAACAGTGTCACACTGGTTTACAACTCAACACTCATAATGGCTTAGCTGAGAGATTCAATACTTAGCAAGCTGAACGAGCACGAATGACCTTAACCCACCTCTTGGTACTTGATCCTATCAAAAGGCTGACCGAAAAGAATGTTGTCACGAATGGAGGCTGAGAAAAGCCAAGGATCCTGACTTGCGTACGAGATACGGATGTCCTTGGGGTTGACGATCGTTTTCACGCCGTTTTCACTGGTGTATAAATTCACGCTTCCAGCTCCCGATGGCAATTCACCGAGTATCAAGTGCAGCAATGATGATTTACCCGAGCCGACAGAACCCACGAGAACGGAGAGCGACTGAACCCCAACGTCCAGTGACACTTGACACAAAGTTGGCGGGAGCTGACCGTGAACCCAGTTCGCTGCTACGTTGACCATTTCAATTCCAACCCCATTTTTGAACCGTTGACCTGTCGTCTGCTTTTCCGCATACACTGTGCCATTCTTCAGTTTCTTATCCACCTTTTCCGGAGCTTTGATCTCATCCAGAAGTAAGAACTCCTGAAGAAAAATTAGATGAATTATTGTCTTCAGTGTTAAGGAACACAAAAAACTGCGTCAACCTTACCGTCAATCTCTTCAATGACACTGCGGTTTCTCCAGCCATGATTATAGCTTGCGGAAAGCAAATTGCACATGTCATTTGCAAAACATTGAACAGGGTCGATAGCACGAACGATACATCAGCAGTTAAGGTATTGCCCATCAATACAAAAGTAATTAGTGTCAAGTATAGTGTCATTCGTTCGGAGAAGACCATTATACTGAGGTAAATGCCTCTCAGATATGTCGTAACAGCAATTAGTTTCATTTCGAGTCCTCGAACCTTCGACACTATCATATCGAATGGCTTTTCCCACGAGTACATTTTCACCACCTGCGAATTGACCAAATTTCTTTCGTGAGAATTGAGAAGACGACAATACACAAGTACACAAGTACACAAGTACACAAGTACACGTTACCTGTATCCCGGAAATCAGTTCACTCATCAGTTGCACCCTGTGGTCAGTCTTGACCGCGATCTTTGATCTGAATTTCGCGCTCACATGGCTCATGTAACCTTGAATCGGTATCGTCTGCAGCATCATCGCTCCGATTCCTACCAAAGAAGCAATGCCAACTGACTGCCACATCACGTAGCCTATCACTAGCACCTGTAATCAAATGATCAGGTTGTCTTCAAGGCCAATACCTACTGCATTCTTGAAGCAATAACCTCAGTGGTCATTGCAGCAAAGCTATGAATCGGGGGAGTCAAATAATCGTCGGAAGAGTTGATCAAGTGTCGAATCAGAGTTGTCAACTTTCCTTACCTGCAGCGGCATGATCCAAATGAAATGAAGAAACATCGGGACGAAATCGAAACGCGCCACATCATTGCTGATCAAATTGGCCACCTGGCCAGCAGCGGTGTTGTTCAATGCAGCCTGATTGAGACGAAGAACCTGAAGAGGAAGAAGAGCGATTGTAAAAAGTGGGTCGATTTTTTAAATTCATGCCTGAACAAACAATTATCATTGACGTTTGTTGTGGTTTGATTTATTGAAAATTACGTAGATCAAGCTTCATTTGCCTATTGTTTTTTACTTCAAATTTAGAGACAGTATTCTTAGATAGATGATCCTTTTTGCCATTATATCAAATAATTTTTTTTCTGCTGGACAAAACGATGAACGTTAAGAGTTGAAATTTCATTTTTTTTATAAGAAACGTACGACTGTTTTAGTTAGTTGACAAAAAGAAAAAAAGCTGAAATATGCCAAAGAGGATAAAATATCCAAGAATACTGCATCTGACTCCAAATTTTCAGAAAATTCCCTGGTGGATTCGGTTCTACCATATTATTAGAATATTTTTTCGGTGGAAATATTAAAGTGATATTCTAGGTAATCACTTAAATTCCACTCAATTCTTCGGTGCGTTTGTGAAATTATTACACTGTGATTCTACCAAAATTAGACTGAGAAAATACACTCTGGTATCATCAAAATATCACTCATAAATTTTTTTTTTTTTTTTTTTTTTCCGATATAAAATATTCCGCACTATTTAATTTTAGTGGATTTTGAGTGTGATTTCAGTTGTAAGTATGAATTTAGAATACACTGTAGTTTCAGTGGAGTAAGATATATTTTCGATTTCAGTGTAATTCTAGTGATAAAATCCATCATTTTTATTTCAGTGATTTCTCGGTGGGATGTTGGTATGCTTTTAATGCAATTACAGTGAAAATACAGTGTAAAAAATTGCCGACTATGACTTGACCGTGAAATTTAAGTGTAATCGAAGTGAAATCTAAGTGTAACTTCAGTTCACTTTCAGTGGAACGGAATCCGTCAGGATTAGTTGAATCAATTTCGAGATATCGTGAACTCCGCAAAACGTGACATCGAAAAAAATAATCCCCAACCGAATTTAAAAATCGTTTGTCAAGGTATAAGTGAAAGTTGAAAGCTTGAAAAAGCTTCCTTGCCGATTTGCCTCGTCTTTACCTTTCTGTAAATCAACGAACAGCACGCTACCCTGATGCACATGCCAACTTTTTGCACTTGCAGATTTGTGTGATGGGTTATGAAAACTATTCCCAATGTGACGAGGATCAGGTAACCAGCGTAGAGAAGAACGTCGTTACGCGATATCGTATTTTCGCCCGGATTGAAGTAATCGATTATCCAGCCTTGCAGTATTGGCTGGAGTATTTTGAACACCATTAACTGGAAGAACAACAGCAGCCCTTGGAACATGTAGCGAACCCAGAACACCCTCACTATCGCCCAAGTCAGGCTTGGCTGCTGCTTCGCCTTCTTCTTGCCGTCTTTTCCAAGTACCAACTCACCGTCCGCTTTTATCAATTCTTTTTCCCATTCTCTGTGTGAAAAAATTCGAATTATTTTAATGCATTTCAGTTCCTTTTCAACTTGCGAATCAAATTTTTCGCAGTTTATGTCGTCGACGATTTAGTTGAATTTTTCTTAATCTCTTCTCGTCAAGTCATACAACCCTGACCATGATTAAATCTGGATTGGGAAATCGTGAATTAAGACAGGAATAATAAAAAAAATGTTAAATGTAAAATAAATGTCACGTGTTTGGAAGTTTATTTGCCTCGCACGAAATACGAATAAGAAAAACTGTAATCAAGATAAGTTAACACGAGGCTGAGGTGAGATACGGTATTTCACGGTTACGCTTTTACATAAGCTCCGTGGATTTTCTATGATATAAACGTACAAATCCTTCGATCAACATTATTATCTATCTCGTGTACTCGTATTCTGAAACCGGCCATCAACGTGACTTGCTTTTATCCAGAAGTGCTTACATTATATGACTTAAACGATATTACCTCAAAAACGGAAACCTAAAAAAAGATGTACAGTAGAAAATTTTCATACACCGAAAAATGGTTAGTACAATTCTAAAAATAGTGAAAATTCAGGTCGTCTATCATTCATTCACGTTCAATTATTATTTAATAAATCCATTGACTCGTTTTATTTTTCGAAGAACCGTTCCATTTTTTTTTTTTGTTTTTTTTTTTTTTTTTTTTTGTTTAGAATGATTAGTAGGTATGTTAAACACATCGCTTATTCATTCGCATACCTTTGCGTAACTTGTCAATATTTCCACAGATGTGTACAATTTTAACTGACACGTTATCTCTCTAGTATGTTGTTAATGGGGTTACTTTAATTTTTAATGCTATCGCCGTATGCACGCTTGTAATACAAGCTTAATTACAGGCCACCCGTGCGCAATTTGTCTAAAACCTTGTAGCAGTACGATAATATGTATAACAGTCCTGCAAGCATGTCCACATAATGCGCAAGCATCGAATTGTGCCGCGACTCTCGTTCCTAACCCTCGGATGTTCGCACACTCAATCAATTCTCAACTTTGAAGTATTTCGCTGACGGGGAATTACGAGCGAATGATTCTTGCCATCGTATTGTCTTACGCGAAATGAACAGCGAGAAATTTGAAGCACTAGAAGTCGTTTTTCAGTAAAAATAAAATCGCAGGTGGAGCAAAAGCGGCCATGTTGATTTTGTTTTCTGCATAGCTGCAAGTCTGTTCGATCAATGAATTTTCAGTCTCTACAATTCAGGGTTGATTACTAGTCGATTTTGTTCTTGTCAATCGCAATTATTGTTAGTCAAATGCTGTGAGGAGTGAGGAAAGTAGTCTGACTGTAAATTGAGTAAAAATCTAGACGAGCTATCGTCAAGCTTCCATAAACAGTCAAATTTTATACTTCTCCATTTCGTCTTATACTTAAATTTTTAAACAATAACAAAAAACCTACGTAATTGATATTCTTACTTCTGAAGTTGGTCCCCAAGGCGTCCAGATTCGTCGGATTTTAGCGGATCGTACAAATCTGTTACTTGCAGATCACGTTTTGCACCTTTCCAGAATATCGGTATCATCCATCTATAATTTGCAATTAAGATGGATAATTGATGAATTCAAAATTACATTTTTATTATCGTGATGACAAATTTTTCGATTTTTGGATTCAATTTTACTTCCATTTTGAAAATATTCAAAAATAAATTCGAATAAACATCAGGTGGATTGATTTATGCGTTTGACACAGTTCTTGCCGTTTTCTTATTGTTAGTTAGTTATTAACGTTTATGTATGTACACGCGTGTAATAAGTTGAAAATGACGTATATTGACATTCGCGTATAAATCATTATTGCAAGTAAAATAATAAACAGTTTCCGCCTGGTAAGCTGGTGTACAACCACTGAAAAAAATGTGGTAACTTGTGTAAAAAATTATTCAAGACACTTTTCGTTGGAATTGGAGTATCGAATATTGATTGCGTAGTGTTGTCGCTCTTAATTATATACAAATACTAGTTTTTCTCTATCAGTGCCGTCATTTTCTATTGCACGATAATGGTTTAAAATTCTAGCGTTAAAAGAAATGGAAAAATAGTAATGTTTCTATTATTCTTTGTTTTTCTTTTCCTTCATGTGTTTCGTTATTATTTATGGGAACGATAACAAAACGATATTTATTTTATACAAACGTGTTTGTGGACGAATTCTGAAATAACACGCGACGTTTTACATGCGTATGACGTGTCCCTTTGAAATGATAACATTCAGGCGTCGGACAGGAGACATATTTTGCAAAGTTAGAGTTATTTGTTGACCGTGAAGTGGAATATTCGGGAACTCGGCATTCGTAATGGATGTACTCAGTTTTCCATCATTTTATTCTTGTCATTATTTCCAATTCTTTTTACTGATATTTTTCCCCTTTCGATCCATTTTACACGTTTACCCGTCATGCGATACTCTAAAATTATTTATATCTTACCCAAAGAATAACAAACTGATTATGTTCGAGGATTCCTGGGGATTTTTACGTCCTTCATGTTTCTCTCTAGTATCCATAATTTTTGTTCAACTATTTTTCCGTTATCAAAATTCAAGGAAAACAATAACGGACTGTTACTTCCACTTTTTTCCCCTCTCCGCACAGATCATACAAGCCAGTAAGAATTTTATTCTCATAGAAGCACATAAAATATCTTCCTTTTACACTGCTGAAACAAAATTGAAAAATTGAACTAGAAAAAAATTGCATCGAAATATATTAAATGTATCCCAAATCGTTTAAAACCAATAGAAAAATTCTCAAATATTTTCGAGACTGAATTTCAAAGATTATGTAACAAATCATCACAAATAAGCGACCGTTGTATCGATTATTATTTAATCTCTGGAAGAAAAAAGCACACATGTTTGTTACAGCAAATATATAAACATATTCGACGTGAGAAATTGAATGAACAATGTTTATACTATTACCGAAGCAATTAAAAAAAGTACCGTTTATAATTTATGCTTGAATAAAGATACAAATATAGATATTATATTGGATATTCACGCAGTTGTGTAAATAATTACAAGTAGAGCAGTTGGAAATGGAATAAGGTTGAAGCTGAATACAAAAATTTGAATGTAAATTTGAATCTTGCATGTCGCTATTTTTTTAACGTTTGGTTTCCTACTGCGTCTTTGTTCATTTTATTGAACCATGTCGTATTTTTCATAATTTTCAAGAAATTCATATCCAGTTTTCAATATATCGCGAGAAATACCAAAAAAAAGGCAAAACGTGTAAAAGTGAAAAAGATAAATTAATAATCACGTAGCATAATGTAAATCGTATTATGTTCATGTGGAAAGAGGTTCTTGTTAGAATTTCGAACTGTAATCCATTCGCAACGTAAGATTTTCATGTCACATCAGATTTTAGTTTATCAATCTTTCGAAAGCATTTTACAATTCCATATTTGCGATTATAACAAAACAAAACAAAACGAAACAAAACAGAAAAAAAATTCAGCCGAAAAAGAAGAAAATGTATTTGAAATTAAAAGAGTACCAATAAGCAAAAACAATGTGAAAAGCAATTTACTTTGAGAGGCAAAAACGTGTGGGAATTTATTTCCATCGTTGTTTCAAATTCTATGGATTGAAAGTAATAATACAAATAAAATTTTCATAATCCATAAATTGTATTATGTAGAAAATAATCGAAAAGTAAATAATAAAAATTTCAAGACACGCACCTTAAATTTTTTCACCATTGATGCCTACCAAATTTTTCCTTAACGAAAATCTATAGTTATTCAAAATTATTATATCATGTCTAGTAGAAATAACTGACCATTATTACTATTATTCTTCTTATAACATTATCACATTACTTTTGTTATTGTTATCAGTACTTGATTAATAATTTTTTCTTATTTCACTTTTTCCCTCTCGTTTGAGAGAAAATTTTTGTTCCCTTCCTTTTTTCACTGTTACAACGTTAATTGTAATTATTTAAAAATATTGCAGAATTTGTTTATGAACACCGAGCAAAAAAATGAAACAAAAAAAAAAAAACAAAAAAAAAAAATTAAAATCCTAAACACTACAGGCGAGATATGATAAGAAAAAGAAGGAAAGGATTCGAAGTCGATAGAAGCGTGTTTCTCAAATATAGAATATCGATCCGACCACCTTCACTACCGATCACTGTCTGCACGTTGTCGCTATGGGCAATTACCTCATGTTCGGAATCGCATAAAGCCAAGGGACGGAACAAGGCCGTTACGAGCCATCGATTCCAGCACATATGCATGCCACCTGTCGAACGCCTTGTGTTCCAACACCGCGTCACAAATACCATGTTGATCATCTTTGATCGAAGGAATCGCAGATAACATCTGTACAATATCATCATCATCATCATCATCACCATCATTAATGCATCGTAAAGTAGATACTTTATTTTTTTTTTTTTTTTTTTTTTTTGCTCAACCCTATACAAGGAATTATTCATTCACTTTTATTTATTTATTCACATTCTTCGAATTTCTATCGCTATTTTCTACGTCCTTTCGATCGTTCCTTGAAATTATTCAAATCCTTAGCAGAAAGGTCGGTTCACCATTTTTACATCGTTATGGTAAGTACCATATAGTTGATGCATATGATATGTATATTCAAGCGAAACATTCCAAGTTTTATCGAGACCAGATTAGATCGGTGATTTTTTTATTTTTTTTATTATTACTTCGGTTTTCCTTCACGCTCTAAAAAGTTTAACACGTTTCAACCCGTATTTCGACGTTTCGAATTTGTTTTCAAATCCATTTTTTCTTTTTCTTTTGTTACCTGAAAAATCTCGTTTCACAATATCATGACTTGTTCCGTTCTTTTGGCTGAATTCTCTTCACATTCCATTTTTGTCTCTTTTCCGAACGTCTCAATTTTTTTGCCTCTCTATTTTTTGTTTTCTTTTGTTTTCTAATTACGTTTCTTAAGTTGAAACTTATCACACGAACTTCAGACTCATTAGAAACTAACAAAGTCATATAATTTCCCTCGAATTAACAATGTGGATCGTAATTTTTTCCAACATTTTCTTACCTTATTTTTTTTTTTTAGACTTGGAGTGAAATAACAAAAAATAAAAAACCTCATGCAACGTTAATCAAAGTATCTATTGAGAAAAAAAAAAAAAAAAAAAAAAAAAACGAACGAACGTTACAAAAAAATAGAGAGAAATAAAAATGTAAATAAAAAAAAAAAACCGGAACAAGTGAAAATCTGACTTTGAAAACTGTGTTTATTCGAAAACGAGATTCGGGGGGGGGGGGGAGGGGCGCTGGAGAACAGCAGGCTGCATCGATTTTCTTGTTAATTGTAAACGGATGCATCGCTTACCAGGTAAAATAGTTACCGAGGCATTTCAATCGTTGTGTAATCTAATCTGCATTGCACGGTGTGGTGTAAATTGAATTATATATGCATCGGTCGATGTTGTGTGGTAATAAAATTGACGATAATCATATATTACACTGCACCAAGCTTTAGCATACTAATCTATCTATCAATTAGAACCCGGACAAGGGAATTGATGATGTGGTGATGAGGATGAAGAAGTAAAAACGAATTAATGCAAGACGATCGGAAATCGAGAGAAATTATACCACAGCACGATTTATCTTTGATTTTTTCGTTATAATGATCAGGATTTTTTCAAAATACGAATCTACTAAACATCTGATTAGAATGAAAAATAATAATAAAACTCACCGAGGGTGAAACTTTTGTGTATGGAATTTACAAAAGTGTCACAGTATTTTTTTTTTTTTTTTCCTGTTTTGTACTCCAGAGAATAATAATCGAATCCGGATTGCTCCTAATTTCTCGTCAATTAATGATTTGATTGTCATGTAATTACGATTTCCGTGCATTACAGATAGCTTGAAAATTCCTCAGCATGAAATTGTATTCGGCAATGTTGGGCAATATTTGGCAACATAGAGCAACGTTCAGTGATCCCGGTTTGATTAAAAATTCAACACGATAATCCGACAGAGAAGAAAAAAAAAATAACATGAAAATATCTGAAATATATGAATAGGATCCAAAAATCAATTATGCTAAACTAATCGCGCTAGCATATTAAAATCTGGCCTTTAAGTATGATGGGAATTCACTTAAAATTGATTACTTCTCTTGGGTGTGAAAAAAAAATTGTATATATTTACACGTGTATATTTTTAATATATTTTGTACGAAGTATTTTTACGCCCCGGCTTCCAAGGCCGCGAGTATATTACATTCGTTTCATTCGTGATGGAATCATCTTTCTTTTATCGATTTTGATTTATATTCAGTTGTATGTATATACATTAGGGTGGTGCAAAAAAACCGACCATTTTTTTTTTTTTTTTTCTAGAGTCTCGTGTGACAAAATGTTAGTTTTTGATGTTTTAAGAGCCCATTTCAAAGGACAGTTCAAAAAAAAAAAATTTTTAGCGGTCGCTCCACAATTTTTTAAAACGTCAAGAATCGATTTTTTTTTTCTCTAATGTTTTTTCTCGTTACGTTATAATTTTATAGACAAAAAAAAAAAAATAAGTTACCGAAAGTTTGTTCAAAATTTGCCCTACCCTAATATACATGTATTCAAGAAACCAAAATAACTTCCATGAATATCAGCTATAATTTATAAATACTTAGTATAATAATCAGAAATGTCAAAAAGCTGCCTTTTTCACGAACTTAACGGCAGAGCAGGTAAGATTTTTTGAATATTTTCATTGATTCAACATCGACTATCAATTTTTTTTTCATTTCAATGAATATGGATCCATGCGATTTTGTTATAGAATTAAATGTGAAAAAAGTTTTTACGTCTGTTTAAAATAGCACGAAGATATGGTTTAGTAATTGAAGTTAGGGTTGATTGAGTAGAAACTGTTCAGAGGTAACTTGTAAATTAAATGTTGAATTTGGAAAGAATGGGTTGAGGTCAAAACTTGGAAGTTTCAATATTGCAAATGGCTGATATATCGAAATTCCAAACATGAGAAAATAAAATAACGAAAGATAAATTGTTGGAAATCTTGAGTCACTGGTTAGTAGTCATTCTAAGCGGCAACACTTTTAAAAATCAAGAATTCAAGCAATTAATATTTCGTTTCTTTATTTACACATGTTTGAAATCTCGCTAAATCAGCCATTCGCAATATTGACCTTTCATGATATATCTCTGAGGCGGCGGGGTAACCGGTCCTCACATGTGAGACCATAATCAAAATCTGCTAGATACCCGGAAGGTAAGACCTTGAGGCTGAGAAAAAACGAAAAGCCACAAATCGATCATAAACGTTTAGTGATGCTACTAGATATTCCCAGAGGTTGTTATGTGATATGCAAAAAGCGAAATTTGAAATAGAAAAATTTTTCTATGAGCGCCGCCTCGTATCAATATGGTACTATGTATCTACCCATTTATTAGTCCTCTGAGCGCTGCTTTATTGAGAAAGAACGGAACTTGTTATCAACTTATTTTCAGTCGGTAAGGTTGAATACTGCGCGTAATTATTTCTTCTTACAAGGAATATTAGTTTGGTGTCACCCTCTGATTTCATTGGGACTCATGTATGTTGTAGAACATTTAAAACTAAAAGACACATATTTTTTTTTATCTGTGAAAAAATGGTTCAAAGGGGTGAAAACGATTCCCAAGGGAGAAAGGAGGGGCGGGTTTAAGCCTGACAGAAGATAAAAGGGCCGGAAAGGTTTGAAAGCCCTAAAAATTTCATGACGCAATTTCAGGGACGCCCCCAAATCTGATGAAGAACCGAACGATGCGGAAAAGAGCTTTCTTATTTAAAAAAAATTGAAAACTGATAAGTGTTGTAAAATAATAAGAAATAAACGCATTCCGTGGTACAATAGAGTAAATTTGTAAAAAATAGTTTTCTACGTAAAATCGACCATCGCAAAAAGTAAAATTGAACGAATCAATAATTATTTTGAAACGAAGCATCGATATTTTAGTTTTAGTTTTAAATTTTCGTCATTTCTTTTTTCATTATTCTATAGAGATTTACAAACAATTTGATTAATACTCAAGGTTCAACTCGTTAATACCCGTGAGAGATTGAATTAGATATTTGAAGAAAAAAAGAATTACGGAAAATTGTTAAATCAAACAGAAACACGTTTGTCTATTGTTAAGTACGAGAGAATTTTCAGTTATAGAATCGATATTTATGAGTGTTAAAATTGATAATCAATTCCGAAGTGAAGAGAAAAAGGAAAAAATCACATTACAAGATGCGACATTAAAGTACTTAGGTTAAATAAATCGTAAACAGAGCATGAAGCGGTTCAGGTAATAAGTTCAAAAAACTAAAATTAAGGAATAATAAATATAATATATCATTTCGCACAAATCGATTTATTTCCTTTTATTCAGGTGAATCCAGGTTGAACGATTCTTCCTTTTACCTCTCAAGTTGGCAGTGAGCAAATTTGTGGATAATTTATTCCTACACGGGAAACGTTTAAAATTCTTCCCCACTTTTATGGCTGCCAGAATGAAAGATCACTAGTAGTAGAACTTTACCTCCAACACTGTATAATGTGATACGTTGAATTACTTTTTTCTACATATTCAATCTCTTTTATGTACAAATCAAAATTTTTCGCCAGTTCAAACTGCATCAATATTTAATATATAACGTGAAAGTGAAGTAAATATTAGGGGTAAGCAAATACTGCAAATCTTATCACTTTTCAATATTTACTTTTTTGCATAGACAAGAAAGAGAGAGAAAAAAAAAAAAAAAAAAAACCGTCGATAGAAACTTAGAACTTAAACTTGTATTAACTATGTTCATCTTTGGTTCTGAATGAAATCAAAAAATGAACGTGTGTATTTAGCTATAATGAATTATTGACTCGAGAGTCAAGATAAGAGCGAGCTTAAAAATAAGATGAAATAATAATGGATTTAAAATATACGCTATAAAAATCGTTCGCGATATAATTGAAACGATTTATCTAAGTGCTTAATTCTTTCTTGATCTATATATCATCGCATTGATGTACATATAAACGATCATTTTTATCTATTTCCTTATAAGTATGTAACTTCTTTTGCAGAGGCAGTAATTCGTCTTTCCTCGTTCGTTTTTTCAACAGATACGTCTTCATTGAAATTACTGAATCGATATGCACTTTCAGCAATCTCCGAAAGTTTTTCCGCCGTTGATTTTCCGGTCTGACGTAACATTTGTGAAAAATTACCGTAACGATTTTTCAACAGCAAGTAAGGGTGGTCGAATTCCTGTACGCGAAAAAGAAACAAAAATGTCATGAACAAATAATAAAATCAAAATATAAAATAATTATTAATTTCAACCTCAGGGGGGATTTTGATTTTTTACAAATTTTACCAAACAAAAAACTATTTTTTCGTGCACACGTGTGTTTTTATGACAATCTTCCAGCAAAAAAAAAAAGTAAATTGTTTTTAAAAAAAATTTTTACGATTCTTTATTGTATGCAATTGAAATAATTACAGAATAAATTTTTTATGAAATTGCAACAGATTTTGGTTTTAAACGGTTCTTAACCCCGTGAAGCATGGTGATAATTAGCATAATTGTTTGTAATCTAAGATTTATAAACAGAAAAACTAAAAAAATGACGTTTTTTTCGAAAAAATTCATTTCTGAAGAATCTGTCCAAGGAAATAACTTAAAATTCAGTGAAAGTGGGTTTTTGGGGTCGCTGATTACGAATCCGAAAGCAGATTTTCAAAATTCAAAATTCCACAATTTTCTAAATCTTTCGCCACCATCTTGAATCCGCCATTTTGAATTTTGAAAATTAGGAACTTTGAGTTCGGATCCGTAATCAGTGATCCGATAAACCTCCGTGTGAGAATTTCCACGATCATACGACCATTTGAAAAATGTTTGCTTCAAAGGGTCAATAAAATTTTGTACCATATTTACTATGATTCTGTTATACTGCTTTTAACCATTATGACATTCACAAAGTTATGTGCCTATTTTTATTCCGACAGAAACAGAGAAATACGGGAAATGAGAAAACCAATTTGCAAGGTTGCAAAAACTTGAGGAACAAGTTTAAGATGAGAATCGATGTTTATGCTTACCGCAATTCGGCCTCCATCCATTACAAGGACTTTATCACTATCCATGATCGTGTTTAACCGATGAGCTATCGTCAGGACGGTGCAATCAGTGAATTTCCTTCTAATAGTTTTTTGGATAAGAGCGTCGGTGCTGAAATTCGAAATTAAACGAATTGAAACTTCGTTAACAAAACAAGGGGAATCGATTTTTCACGCAGTTAACACCATTTTTTTCGCGAGCAAGGATCGTTTTTCGGTGTCTAAAAACCGCTATCAAATCGTTCGACAGCTAAAAAAACAGTTTACAAAATCAGAAATGTGACGATAGTGAACTATATCGATTGGATAATGTCAAGTTTTTGACTCGATGCCGTAAGATTATAAAAAATGAATGGAAAGTTAGCAGAAAAATTGACTGTATAAGAAATTGTGATACATGAATAATAATAAAACACGACAAGAGCGGGCAATATTGAATATTACGAAAATATGTACAATTAATGCAAATAGTGTTCAAATCCATTCATTCCGAAAACAATATACATTTATTTCAGTAAAAATTAAACAGAGAGAAATTTTGAGGTTAGAAAATCATATCTTAAAACAGCATATTGAATAATGGTGGGAATTGGAAAGGCAAAAACAACGCTTAAAGTTGAACTCTATTCGAACATTTATTTTAAGCAGATGGAAAATATATCAGTCTATGAAATCTCGCGATACTGAATATTCAATGATACTATAACGCAGTAGTAAAAAAAGCAGGATATCTGACCGACCTTGATGGGCCAACGTACGAACTTGGAGGTAAACAAAATTCTAATAAGCAGTCGGAATCGTTTGAAGCGCAGAAAACATTATTGGATAGAAACGAAAGAATTGAATTTGGTATTCATATGAGTCGAAAATTGCTAGATTGATTGAATCATAAATCTAATTAATCAGGAATGAGTTGAGATGAACCGTATTGGTTGAGACCAAAACCATCAAGGTCTAGTGGCCCAAATCTGAGATTAGATGATGTGAATTTTTTATTATTCGAATAAGTCAAAAGCTGCTGGACCAATCATACCCGAGATTAATTCAAATTACAAATTAAGAAGGTTAGATAAATGCATCATTGAAAATCATTACTTTTTAGCTACGATGATCTTTGGAAAAATGAAAAAACAGAGAAGACTAGACTGGTGTTACAAAGAAGTTCCTAATTATCGGTTTTGTATTTCAAATTCCTTCAAAATGGTTAGGAAGTTGAAAAAAAATAAATAAAAAAACTAGTTGATTTCTTTGATTTCACTCTCCACGATAGCTAATTTCTTTCCAAAGACTATTTCCCACATATTCGCTAAAAATATCATCGGATATTTAATTTTGCCACGCTTCGCATCAATTTTAACTACGTTCAACAAATGGCAATATCGATCTAATTACAGAACGGCATAAAAAAACATCATTTATTAACTTTTGAGATAATCGTTTTCCCAAAAAATGATCCATCTGCAACCGTTCGAAGCAGCTTAGAATGAAAAATCGGTATCAAAGTTCTTGTATTTCTTCTTCAATCACAATCTTGTGACAAAATTGACAATCTCGACGTTGACACTCACCTAGGATCAACGTTGGCGGTTGCTTCGTCCAGGACGAGTATCCTGTTCTTCCTCAGGATGGCTCTGGCTAAGCAAATCAACTGGCGCTGTCCGACGCTAAAATTCGCGCCACCCCCGGCGACCTTGAAATCGAGAGACGCCACGGCGTCCTGGAGCTCAACTTCCCGTAGGCTATCCCAAAGCTGAGCATCCGAAAATTGGTCGAAGGGATCTAAGTTGTACCGCATGCTTGCCGAGAACAAAATCGGCTCCTGGGGGATGATTGAGATTCGGGGGCGCAGCTCGTGCAGTCCAATTGACTTCGTGTCGATGCCATCCAAGTTTATTTCACCCTCAAGACCGTCTCCTGACAGCCGAAAAAGCGCCGAAATCAGTGACGATTTACCAGCGCCGGTTCTTCCGACTATGCCGATTTTTTGACCCGATTTTATCGCCACGTTCAAGTCCTGCAATAGAATTACCAAATAACGGAGATCAGGAATGTGATCTGCCACTGGCAGATTATGGATTCCATCAATCGGTATGAAAATCTTTCGAAAATGCAGAGTCTTCGTTACGAAATCGTTACCAAATTTTTGTAAAATCGTTCAAGCCAAAAGACTTTATACTTCTGAAATTTTTTACCACACTGTACAATACTGCAATCTATTCCAAACAAATGAAAAGCACTTGAAATCGGTATGTAGAAGATAACATTCATCACACTCAAAAAAGGAAGATATTTAAAAATATTCTAAATTGTACTAGAAAATTATCGAATTATTATTACAAAAGATATTTTAAATCACATTAGGCGTTGTAAAATCGGAATGAGTCAAATGTCGTGAAATGATCTGGAATCGTGGCTGAAAAGTTATGAAATTATTTGAAATCGCAAGTGATCGCAAGTGAATTATAGTCCCTTGGTTTAATCTCTCTGATCCATCTGTAAAAAGTGATGATACGGGAATGCTTGAAACCTTTCGAAAATAGTAAAAATTCATTACGAAACATTATCAAATTTCAAAATATCGTGCATTCAGTCGGTTGAAAAATGTTTTTACCATCAATCTGCTGAATACGTAAATTAATATGTTGTCAACCCCTGATAACGAAAACTGGTAAATTTGGAGAGATTCTTATTTAACTATTGACACCAGACGCATTATAATCACTTGATAAAGTTACGACAACTTTTTTTACTCACCTTCAACACCAGCTGCTTGTTGGCGGCATATCTCATGGATACTTTATTGAAAGTCAAAGCACCGGTCGAAGGCCAAGATGGAGGCGGTGGGTTGTCGGTTTTGAAGGGTCCCTCCTTAGGCAGATTTGTGTATTGAAGAACCCTTTCGACCGAAGTCATGAGGGAGATAACCTCGGCACCTTGCCTGACGCCATACTGAAGGATTCCAGTTAGCATGAGGGACTGAGAAATAGCGAGTCCCGCGGAGCCGGCAAGAGTGTCATCTGAAAGACAATTGCTCACTTTACAGTCTATCACAAAAACGTACCATCAAGTACGACCAGAATCTTTTGTCATTGACACTCAATCTTTCTCATGAATTTTTTTTTTTGCAAGGATAAAGATTTCAGGACGAGCTGAAGGCGAGCCGGAAGCGAGCCGGAAGCGAGTACTGAAATTATCCGAGCCAAAAAACGGTTCACGGGCATGCCACATAGAATATTTTTTACGGTATGGTCATTGAAAAGCAAAACGAAGAGTGAGGTTATGTCGCGATCTGTTCGACGAAGCTACTTTATTCGGCAGTTTGGGATGCGCACTTCGAACTGCGCATTAAAACTGCGGAATAAAGACTTTATTCCGCAAGTTTGTTCGCTGCCGTATAAAGCGTCACTTTACGGAACGAAAACTGCCACAAGAAGTGGACTTTTCTATGCCCATGCTGTAAAAAGGTCATTATTTACCGATACCAATACTATAGGCGATGAACAGTGAAAAATACCAACCAGCATTCATCAGGATCAGTACGAAGCAAACGCAGGCTATGAAACCGCACGAAACGATATCCAGAACAAATCCGAGCGCGGTTGCTGTCGTTACTGTCAAGTACCAGGCGCCGGTGTGCGTATCTTGGTACCGGTCAAACTCTTTTTGGAGCAATTCTTCAACTCGCGGTCCTCTGCTTCTTATCGTCGTCAGTCCATCGAGGGTTGAGCTGACGTGTGAAAATACCGGACTCTTAGCTAAAGAACATTCATTATGTAATCAAATCCAACAACGACCGTCCCAATAAATAAGATCACCCGTGTCTCAAGCCCAATAACTCAGCAAAAAAAAGAAAAAAAAATGTCAAAGCAAGTGTTAAAAGCATTGATCCAAAGTAGGGTTGAAAAGTTCAGAGCTTTCTGCATCCAAGCGGCTTTCGTTCATTGGTCTACGTCATTTTTAGTTCAAGCCGGCTTTTACGCGTTAAGAAACGTAGTATTTTTTTCTGCCAAGTTGTCGGACTTGAAACATGATTTATTGGAAAGACAAAATCATGTACAGATGGACTTTGACTTACTGACGCATTCCAATCGCTTAATGTTCTGCGCAGTCTTCAGATAGTAAAACCTAACGACGTAGAAGATACTAATCATCAGAATGATCGGCAGGATCAACCAAGTATTAACAATCGCGATCATCACCAGGATCCCTATGATGTAAACAAATATTTGGAGTGCTTCGAGCAGCGTTCTTGGAAGCAGCTCATCCATGGTTCCAATGTCCTTAGAGAACCGGTTCAAAATCCTCCCTACAATGCAGAATAAAACAAAAAATTATTTCAAAATCTATGCCTCCATTGTCATTTCATCAACTCACCAGTTGGGTTGGTGTTGAAAAACCTCATCGTGGCTTGCAGAAGATTAGCAAACATGGTGTTGTGGATATTCTGACTCGCGTTCATAGAGAGCTTCATGAATAGCACGCTCCTGAAGAGGGCGAAGAACACGCAGCCGGCTATGCAGAAGGTGTAGACGTAAACCGCTATGGTGGGACGAAGTATGCCGTATTCATCCAACCACGTCGGCTGCCAGAAGTTTGGTCTTTGGTCAACCGTTTGGTTCGAAACGGTCATTGATTTGTTCAGCTTCAAAGAAACCCTCAGCGTCTCCTGGTTGGTCCAATGGGTTATCCAGTAGTCGGTGCCACTTGCCGCTATTTGACTGATTATGAATATGACCGCGAAGAAGATCAGTGAACAGATGTTACCACCGGATCTGAAGTAGTCCCAGTACACTTTGTTCGATATTTCTCCCGTCGCCATTTTCTCCTCCGATAAATCTCCGTCGTCCTTACTTGCCTCGGTCACCGTGGACTTGATTTCCGCCGCACCGTTCAATTTTTCGATCTGCAATTTCTAAGCGCCATTTTTACAACCGTTACAATGAAAGGATAGATTTTTGTTTGAGGACTTATTGACTTCTTTTTTTTACAGATAAGCTTGTGAGTTTTTGGCTTGCTTGACTTGGAATGCGGTATCAAATCGCGATTGCAAATCTGAAGCCGAATTTATCAAAAAAATTCTATACAGTCATTTTTCATGCAGATCCGACTTCTTATTGTTTTTTATACATCATGGTTGATCCACTGAATACGTGAATCAAACATTCAGACTCAGGATTCAAGGTCAAAAGTCCAACAAGTCCTCAGGTGTCTTTACAACTTTTATCAATCAGAAATTATTAATTTCAATTGCATATTCAGAATTAGTGAAGAAAGCTCGCGAGAATTTGACCTAACTTTTCAAAAATCGTATTAACGTGAGCTTGATTATTTGATTTTCCAGTTTCCAGTTTCGAAAAAAAGTTTTCCGAGAAGCAAAACATGCAGAATGAATAACGATTTATACCGTGAAGTCGATCTTCTCGTCCTGACTTTCGACAGCGCGCTCAATTTCCATAGCGGATTCTTCTGGCTCGACTGATTGTGAAACTATGGAGTCCAGATTTGACTTGGCGAGCTCTTCATAAGATCCTTGATGTTCAATTGTGCCCTGGAATGAAACATCTTCGTATCGATCTCGATCCTTATTTGATCTTTTACTAATAGATCCATAGTGAAAAAATATTTCTGACTACATTGTGGATAAAATTCCGAAAATTAAAAACAAAAAAAAACCTATCCTCAACTCTGTTTACACTCACGTTGTTCAAACACTTTCAAATATTGCATAAAACATCAGAATTCGTATCAATCTTATCATGAAAATTTCTCAACCAAGTGCTCAAAATATTCGAATCACCTGTTGGTCTCATCGATCAATATAAAATTTTGTTTCAAGAATTTAGAATTTCGATATCGATCGAAACTCGAAAATCTCGATATAACTATTTAATTTCTGAGGGTGTTGAAATTACGCGATGAAAGTCATCATCGGTAAAATCATAATAGTCCAAGTCTCCGGAAAATTATTCGAAACTTTTCAGAAATGTATTCAAAAGTATTCTGACATGTTTTTATTCCATTATAATTAACGGGCTTACGCGATTCAGAACAACGATGTAATCCGCGTGTTGAAGATGTTGGAGCTGATGCGTGACGAGAATCCGGGTTTTCCCCTTTAGGAAACCCATGATGCATTCCTCGAACAAGTGGTGACCGACCTGAGCGTCTACGGCACTCAGAGGATCGTCGAGAAGGTAGAGATCAGCGTCCCTGTAAATAGCTCTAGCTAAATTGACGCGCGCCCTCTGGCCTCCAGAAAGAGATGCTCCCCCTTCTCCAACGTAGCTCAAGTCACCCTGAGGAAGCTGAGCGAAATCCTTGAGCAAGGCGCAGACTTTGGTAACCTGCAAAATTTGTAGGTAGTGCATGAAAACTACAGAATATCTTTAAAACATTTTTAGATCATCGACATTCCTGTTTTACCGACGAATTGAGCAGATTATATTTTACACTTTTTCTTTTTCCTGAGTGGTCGAACTACAACAAAATTCAGGGAATGTAGGTTTCATAGGCGCGTGTGTATGTTCACTAAGAGAATTTGTTCAAAGATGCCAAAGATATGGGATTCAACTATGACAGGGTAGTCTACCATAATCTCAAAACGAGTGATATTTAATCACTAGTATATTTATAGAGTTTCCATCAAATTTCAAAACTTCACCTGAGGACCGTACAAACACAATTCAAAAGTTTAAAACGATTTAAGTACTCAGGAGAAAAAGAAACTGTAAAATACGGTCTGCTTACTCGGTCGGTAAGTCTCCTCGGTTGAGGTTTCCCACCTCTTGGTACCGATTTTTGTCATAGGGTTGACCGAAGAGAATGTTCTCGCGTATGGAACCGGAGAATAGCCAAGGATCCTGGCTGGTGTACGAGATGCTAATATCACGACTGGTGACTTTGTTTTCTGGTTTATTTTCACCAGCGTATAACGTCAGATTACCAGCTCCAACTGGTAATTCACCCAAAATGAGATGCAGCAAGGATGATTTGCCCGATCCGACCGGGCCGACGAGAGCTGACAAGGATTTGCTCCTTATAGTTAGCGAAACGTCGCACAATGTCGGCGGCAGTTTACCCAGAATCCAATTCGCGGCAACCTTGATCATTTCGATGCCAACACCGTTCTCGAGCCTCCAGTTCCTCTTCATCACTTCTATGACGTCGGGCTCTCTCCTGATTTCTTTTGAAGATTGAGCGTCTCCATCTTCAAGGCACTTAACCTCATCCAGTAGTAAAAATTCCTGCAAAACAGTCGAGACAAATTTGAGAATGGTCATATAGACGAGAATCGAGTCCTCGTAATGGAAAATTAATTCTGCGATACTGACCGTCAACCTTTCCAGGGTCGCTGCAGTCTCGCCGGCCATTATGATTGCTTGAGGAACGGAAACTACGCATGTAAACATCATCACACTGAAGAGACTCGACATTACGAACGTGATTTCAGCAGTCAGCGAATTTCCCAGCATAACAAACGTGATAAGCGTCAAATAGAGAGACAGTCTCTCCGAAAATAGTATAATGCTCAAGTAAAAACCCCTTAGATACGACGTGTACTTTATCAGCCTGATCTCCAAGGCTCGAATTTTCGACACCACAATCTCGAACGGTTCTTCCCAAGAGTACATCTTCACTATCTGTTTAACCGAAAAGTTCAGTGCATCATTTAATTGTACCACACTTCACACCATTCTCTGTTCATGGTGACTCTACTTATGCAACAATTAACATTGAACGTGATATTCATTACATTCCACCATTATTCTCACCTGTATTCCGGAGATCAATTCCTTCATCTTCTGAACCCGCTCATCGGTTTTAACCGCGATTTTAGATCTCAGATTGGCGCTAAGTCGGCCGAGGTACGCCTGAATGGGCACATTCTGCAATGTCACCGAGGCGATTCCAACCAGTGCAGCCACTCCTAAAGACCGCCACATGATGTACCCCATGACCGAGACCTGTAGCCATAATTATTTTGATTTCTGTAGATCGACGAAGAGCTTGAAATTGAACAGCGAGCTTTACCTGAATCGGCATGATCCAGAGATGGTGGAACAGCAAGGGTACTAAATCAAAACGGGCCACGTCGTTGCTTATCAAGTTCGACACTTGACCTGCTGCTGTGTTATTCACGGCAGCCTGATTCAACCTAAGGACCTAAAACAGTGAGTTTGCAAAGGTATGATTATCAAAAACTGATAAAAAAAAAGATTTGTGATACGTAGAACGCAGATCCTCAAAAGAGTTCTGATATAGCTGGTCATGAAGAGATCTTCATGAAATCCGGAACACCATGCATTTCCAAGAAGTGCTAAAATCACACTGACGAGAAACACTGACACAAGGTCACAAAAATGAAAAATCACGTTTGAAAAACACTAACCACATCCAACCTCCAATGGGACTTTTGATTTTCTGGCCTTTCCGAAGACCCTGAAGAGAGTCAGCCTCAGACCCAATTACTAGATCGAGTATGTTGGGTGAAATAAAATGAAAGATGGAAACAGAACCACGGAATGCAGTTTACAAAGCATGTGCACAAACCTTTCTGTATATGACGGAGCAACAAGCAACTCTGACGCACATTCCGATCTGCCTATTGCGAAGTCCTGAGTGGTGTATCGTGAATATGACTGCGAGGTTGGTGAGGATCAGGAGACCAGCGTAAAGCAAGGCGTCGTTTCTGCTCACCGGATTGACACCGGGATTGAAATAGCTAACCACCCAACCCTGAAGAACCGGCGTACATGATCGAAGCACCGCTGACTGCACCAGCATCAGTAGACCCTGGATCATGTATCTTGCCCAGAACATTCGCGCGATCGCTGCACCCAGAGACGGTTTTTTGCTTGGCACCTTTTTCCCGTCTTTTCCAACCACCAGCTCCTTGTTTGCCTTAGCTAACTCCTTATTCCATTCCCTGTTGTGGACAGAAATAGATTTGAGAAATTTCTAAATTTACCGGTCAACGAAAGAGGAAAGTTTCAAATGAAACTGAATGCTGATGGATCATCGTCTAGTTCTTCCATGGATTGTTTCAATAAAAAGTTTTTTTGTGATACATGCACGATTTCCGTATTTGTTTTTTTTTTTTTTTTTTTTTCATATATATTTTGTTTTTTAATAAAAATCGTCATTGGGTGGAAAAATAACTTCCGAACTTTTACACTGATTACATACATATTTAAATTTATTGATGAATGTGATTTGATCCCGAACTTTTGGCAGAAGAAAAAAAAGAAAAACGCTAAAGCTATACATGTGTTAAAAAAATATCGTACGTTTTTCAGAATTTTTTGTTGCACCTGTTTCAGGAATTTTCTAACAGACTGTAACTCGAGAATTAAATGCACTAGAGACTTCCAACGAAACCCAAAATGGAGATTCAAGCTGTTGCTAAATTTGAAACTTTATTAGAACTCGGTTTTCAGCGTGGTTGAACACCTTATTTTCAACTGAACTAAAAATGCTAGGTTCATTTTTAAGTCGGATTCAGATTCTGCGTCAAAAATCGTTCGAGAGGCGGTTACTATTCTCTCGCATTGTATTCATTACTGTTGATCGAAAGAAAAATTGTTTAAATAGTAGAAATACAGGATCTTATGGTTTTCTCTTACATTTCGAGACGATCGCCCAGCCGTTCGGATTCATCGGACTTCAAGGGATCGTACAAGTCCGATATTTGAAGATCTCGTGTCACCCCTTTCCAAAAAATGTCCGCTGTCCATCTGCGTGATTTTGAAAAGAAAAGACAAACTCGTTACTATCAATTTTTTTTTTTTGTTTTTTTTGTTTTTTATCCTCTATCGAAGCATCGTCAATTTTATCCTACTGAAAAATTTCAATTGCAAAAAAGTATGGCAAATATGACCGTTTTGTATTATGACAAGTGTCTTTTGCTCACCCGAAGCAAAGATAGCTAAAAAGATTCGACCTCTCCTCGGGATTTCTGTAGCTGTGCCTTTCTCTAGTATCCATGTTTGCGAAATTTTATTGAAATATTTTCTGGTTTGGGTGCCGTGCCGCTGCCGTTGTCAACGTTGAATAACGACTATCTGAAAACAGATAAATAATTTATTTCGTACAATCTTCGAGGTTTGCTTTTTAGAATGAAATTGATTGAATTTTTATTTAAAAATTATTTTATAAAATATTCTACTCGATGTTAATATATTCTATTCAATACGGAAGATTCACTGAGAATTATTGCCCAGTTATTTTTATCGCACGACTGGAATAAGTTGTTTAAAATTTTCGTATCCTTCGACTATTGTCAGTCGAACCGCGGAACTTGGCCCTCCACATACCGCAGCTCATTGACCCACCTCGACACCCGAGTATCATGTAAAACTACTGTGGCTGTGTGAATATATCATATGCAAACGACCGTGAGAAAAACAGCCGGGAAACAAGATTTTCAAGTTTATCGAGTCGAGCACTAGGCTATCCAATACTCGCAGATATTGCAGCATCGCTTCCTCGGCCTTCATCGAAGCAGGCACAAAGTGCATTGTTTACCAATAAGCTAAATGCAATTTGTAATTATAACCGCGTAATTTACTCTCGCACTTTGTCTCCCTATTATCCAACCATTCTTCATTATTCTATTCTACCTTATCTCTTTTGGGATCTATTACATATATTTCTAACATTTACAGTGACAACTGCGTCTTAGGATCACAGAGTTTCTCCTCTTCTTCTATCTTCTGACATTCCGTTATTACCATTATTATTATTATTATTATTATTATTAATATCATTTTTCTCCAAAATATATGAAATAACGCGGTATAAGAGCTTATAATATAAATGGTGTGAAAAATAAAAAATCAAAAAGGTATAAAGTAAAATTTTCAAAATTTATATAGTCAAGGTTTAAAAAGTAAAAATTTTATTCATCCAAACGAATGTTATAGAAAGAATTTTTCCTCGGCGAAACAAAAAGCGACGACACAGTCCAGTCGAGTTAGATCAAGTTTTATTTTGGGATAACCTTGATTAGGCAATTTATTTGTAGATAGTTTAGACCCTCGAAATCATAGCGTGAAAATATCCGACAAAGTTAATTCCGGGTTTGGTCGTAAAAAATGTTTAAAACAGAGAAAAAGTTACCTTTCGTGGATAAACTATTTTTCTACGAATTATACATTTGAACCATAAACACAAAAGTTATTTGTCTAATCATTGGGTAAAACACAAGCCTTTGCGTGATCAATAACAGTTATTCGTTTAACCGTAAAATGAGGAAAAAAAAACCATAAAAATTGAGTTTGTTCATTCGTTATTTTGAATTAATGAATAATTAACGTGCGGTTTTAAATTCATACCACAAATAATACATTGTGACGTCTAGAGAACGGTGCAAGGACTTTCTTACCTGTGTAATATAGTTAAGCAACAATACAAGCAACAAGGCGAAATCCGTACAAGAGCTGTCATTTTCGACTATTTTGGACTACGGGGGTTGAAAAAAGTCATGGTGTCAGTTCACAGTAAGGATTTTCCGTAAACAAATTACGAAGAAAAAAAAAAAAAAAAAAAAAAAAAAAGACTCCAATAAGACAATTTTTTGATAATTTAAAAAATTTTGTTGTTAAACAAATATAGATATCTCCGAACGATTGATACATTATCGTCGATATTATTATTGAATTTCTATTTTCCCTATCTTCGACAAGTAATTACAAAAAAAAAAAAAAAAACCAAATATCTTCATCAGAACCGGAAGTAACGGTATTTCAGTTTTATTTAGTTTATTATTGTCTCGATTGATGTTAAGAAGCGAAAAAATATATCAAAACTCACTCAACACCTCAAGGAGTTTCCGTGATTTTTTTATAGATTTCTGAGAGCATTAAATCCGAGCAAAAAAAAATTATTGAAATTCGTCGAACTCCGGCAGTTGGGGGAAAAAAAGCTTGACGACGCGGTGGTGCGGGGGAGGGGGAGAGGTGGTAGTTTACTGTTTACTTGACAAATGAATAATTCCGTTGTGTATATAATTTTGCTACTCCTTCAGGTGGCGCAACGGTCGTTTTTGTGTAAAAAAAAAGGGATGAAAAAAAACGCCGTTTTTAAAATCTGCAATTTTAAAATCAAACGACTACAACATTAAAGTTCATGATGGTTTGGAGTAAAAAATAATTTTTCCTAAATGATTTGGCACATTGATCTTTTTCATTAAAAAAAAAAAAAAAAAAAAAACAGATTTTCTTCATTTATTCTAGAACATATTCAAGAATATCAAAATTTTCCCAATACGTCTTTTTTTTTTTTCGTTTTTCATTTCACTCCTGTGAGGACCATTAGGAATTATTTTTTTGTTTTATTATTTAAGAAATCGAAAAAAGTGTAGAAAAAAAAAAAAAAAAAAAAAAAAAAACTGTGAAGCAGCCGCATCCCAGATAGATCTCACTTATTTACGACCGATAATCTGTGGAAAAAGTTGCAGAATTTTAAGAATGATATTTTTTCTGTTATCCCGTTTTTGAACAAATATGATCGTCGTGGCAGCCGAAGGAGTAGCATGAAAATTCTTTAAAAAAATTAGGCTCATTTTGAAGCGGAATAAGTGCGGAAAAAAAATTTGTGCGAGAATCTGATGACCCGAAAGAAATGAATCCTCTATTTCACTCGGACTGCCCCGTATAATTATATGATATTTTATTTTATCATTCTTCGAAACTTTCTCCCTGGTGGGAACAGCATGGACGAGGATACTTTCAACCTTTCTAAAGGACTAAAAAAAAAAATAGACAATTATACCAACAGACGATTCACCCCTAGAGGGTATTAATTATTTATAAAACAATGGAATAATAACCATTCCTCCAAATGTCATTGTGACCTTTACGGAGCCTTTCGACTCTACCGGTTTCAGTAAATTGAAAATTAGAAAAAAAACTACTTAAGTTTTATAATGGCACGAGACCGTTTGCTTGGCCTTAAAACGATTTTTATTTTGATAATAAAATACACGAGTCATTGAATTATTATTAGTTCATTTTCGAATTTGCTAAAATCAAAGCATGAAAAGTATCTAATGTTTAAAAAAAAATGTCGGAGTGAATCTTTTTTTTTTTTTTTTTTTTTTTTTCGACAGGGATGGGGCGAAATATCGAAGTCCACGTATCTCGGATGCAAAAAATGGCTCAACAGCCCTATTCCATATGCAATTCTGGAAAAAACCACAACAACAAATTTTTATTCAACGTAAATGTAAAGAAATTCGATGAATTCTACGAACTCACAATTACGATTTAGTAAAACGGGACTTTTCAGTCGGTTTCTCGTGTGAGACATATGGATATGTGGATATTGCGAAATATATACGTCAGCGCGAAATCTACTAGGACACCTCCTCAAGCGTTTCAACAGCTTTGCATCGAGTGACCGGTAACGAAAACGAGTTTGACGCGTTTTTCATCGTTATACGTTGTTCCTTTTTTATGACGCTCCATGGTATATGCAAATACTTCGTATACGTGGTGAACGTCAGTGTTTTGCACGTTATTTCGCGAAATGGTGTTTCGTCGAATTGCGTGATGATCTGACAATTATATTTAACAAAATTATAAGCAGTTGGTATAACTATATTTTATCGAACAAGATTTTTTCAACCTACTATAAATTACATTACCAATTTTAAGAATCCCCCCCCCCAGAGCAGCGTTAGCTTTTCGACGAAAATTTATTTTATAAATTCAAATAACATGGACAATGACACAAGGTCACAGTAGTAAAAATTGCGCATTTTTGAAAGAGAAATATTATAAAAAAATTAATTTATGTTTCATAAAATTTTGCGATAAACATTATTTATGAAGTCATTTTTCTTTTTCTTTTTTTGTTTTTAATTTTCAAAGAATTATTCACCATTATTACTGTCAAACTGTAGCCGTAAAAGAATAAGAGAAAATATTTTTACCGATTTTTGTCTGCATCTTCGAGATTAGTATTAAAAAAGTCGTTAGTCTTGATTGATTTATTGCGGTATTGCGTTAAAATGGATAAACGTGGAACAAACTGAATACGGCAAAAAGTAGTAAATCCGTTAAAATTGAATAAATTTCCAATTTTTGATTCATTTGTATTAACATTGATTAGGTTATTGATAAAATTGTGTGATAATATTTTTATGCCGATTTAGTCGCAAGGATGAATCCAATGCGATATTTTTTCCCAAACTTAAAAGTAAAATCTGCAAGTATAATTGAAATTTTTACGAAAATTCACTTGATGGCTGTTGTTGATACAAGTGCCATGTCACTCATCGGTACAAATATTAGCAGCCTTTGGCCTCGAAATTTATGACACTTCCAGCAAAATAAACCGAAGAATTAAACCTGACCAAGAAACCAAAGAAAAATCAGGTAACGTTATTCAATTTGTAATGTCGTACATTGAAAAAGCTCAAATTGGTCAGAATGATCATTCTGAGCTATTTTTTCCTTTATTTTCATGCAAAATTCTAATATTGTTTTTTTTTCCACGTTTTCTCATCTCAAATGAAGTTCAATAATTTGTTCAAAAACAAAAAAGGGAGAATGACATTTCTGTGATAACTTTCAGTTTCAGTTCGAGTTTTCAATTTGAAAGAAAGAAAAGACGTGTAGTTCGATCGAAATTTTTCTTTGATCCCAAAAAATTGCGGGATTTATCGTTCCCAAAAAAAAAAAATCTTCCTAACAAAAAAAACTTTTGTAGCGTCTCTTTTGAAAACGAGGAATTTTTGTTCGCGTATCTCTATCACTTTGTAGTATGACACAGTTATATAACGTTCTACACATCCATGTCATTCACGAAACAACTTGATAATCACCGGAGGCACCAGTCATATTTTATAAGACAATAATAATCGATCCATCTGATCAATTCTGTAGCCAGAAATATACCACATTCTTATAATGTGAGATGTAACCTTGATTACAAAGCGTGTAATGACGCTTTGTAGCCTTCTTTGCACGAAAAATAGACTTCTTTGGAGAATAAAAAAAAATTCAAGACCTTTAGAAATTAGCATTTTTCTGTACAAGTTGAAGAAAGAAATCGTTTTCAGAATCGGTTTATATAATGGTCAATTTCGATATTCTAGTACGAGGTGATCTGAAGGAAGAAAAATGTGACTCTGGTGATTATACAGACCTTCAATTGTGAGGAGATCGGTTGTGAAATCGGCAGATTTGATTTTTAAAAGTTTTATCTTTTATCCTCGTTCATGAATCGGCACAATTTCAACCACATATGTATTATAATCCGAACTAAAAAATGAGATACGAAGAATGATAAATCAAAAACGTATTAATGAAACTCGCCTCTTTTGTTGAGCACTCGCTAAGCATGTGTCATTTGTTTCATATGCACACCACACACTGCATTTTGTTAGCTTAAAAACCAATTTATATATCACACACTGCGACTCGCTGAATGACGTCCGCCCTGGATCGGCGTCGATCGCGTCCTGAGAACAAGAATATTATTTTATACCCGTAAACCGGGTGGGAGTTCCTTAGAACTATCGAAGCAACAGAGACGCTCGTTTCCGATCAACCAGGGACGGAGACAAGATACTGTTGACTGCATAAGAAATCAAAACACCGTCCAATCACATCGAAATCGGCAGATGCAAAGCGATTGAAAAACACTGATGTGAGGTGGAATAAAATTGTCACATCTATTGTTTGCAAATACTCTCAAAAATGATTATTTTTTATCACTATCTATCAACACTGAGTTAAGATCGATCGGAAATCGGCGGTTTAAAAATAATTAAAAATTATTGAGACACAATAAAATGACTATAAAATATCTGAATATACACTGGAACATAATTATTATTTTCATTCACGTTGATCGGTATCCATAATTCACACTAATTTTGAGCTGAAGATGAGATCGGTTACAAATCGACAATTATCTGAAGACGGTTCAAAAATACTGCGATACGATAAAATGAATATAGAATATCTAATACTCTCAAAAATTATTATTCTCGATCACCATCTATCAACACTGAGTTCAGATCGACCAGAAATCGGCGGTTAAAAGATAATTAAAAATTATTGAGAGACAATAAAATGACTATAAAATATCTGATCATACACCGAAACATAATTATTATTTTCATTCACGTTGATCGGTATCCATAATTCACACTAATTTTGAGCTGAAGATGAGATCGGTTACAAATCGACAATTATCTGAAGACAGTTCAAAAATACTGCGATACGATAAAATGAATATAGAATATTTAATACTCTTAAAAATTATTATTCTCGATCACCATCTATCAACACTGAGTTCAGATCGACCAGAAATCGGCGGTTAAAAGATAATTAAAAATTATTGAGAGACAATAAAATGACTATAAAATATCTGATCATACACCGAAACATAATTATTATTTTCATTCACGTTGATCGGTATCCATAATTCACACTAATTTTGAGCTGAAGATGAGATCGGTTACAAATCGACAATTATCTGAAGACAGTTCAAAAATACTGCGATATGATAAAACGAATATTATATATTCGAAACTCATCAATTTCACTCACGATGATCAGTATCTCCGATTCACACCGAGCTGAATGGCTGAGCCTTATCACCACACTCTGATCAATATTCCGTAACCTCGCACTTCGCACTGACAACAAGCATATTACCAGAGATATTACACCTTCAGAGCTCGGAGCTAGAATGACTGATTTATTGAGTCTCGAAACTAGCGGCGTCAACTTCGGCTGGCTCCGAATTCGTACCCTGTTCTTAGCGGTCTGATGTTTTTTCTTCCATTTCATACAACTATCTGCGCGTCTGTCAACTCCCTACCCAGTTTCTACACTGGTTTTTACATCTGCGTTGGAAGTCCGATTAACGTAAGAGGTTTGGAGTAAACACACCGGGAATTGAAGATTTCCGTCACTAGCCGGAAGAAGGAAATACTTGTATAATAATTATCTTTTTTCTTCTTCAGCTTGATTTTCGTTTTTGCTCAAAATTTTCAGTGTCACGATAGATTTTCTCATCTTTCATCCTAATCGCTGTCAATCGTGTGATGTTAGATGTCCAAAATTAATTTCACAGAAGAATTAATAGATTTTATTTCATCTGATTAGATCCATATTTTGTGGCTATCTTGGATAGATTGGATCTGTTTATGTAGATCTAATTAGGTCTTTGAATTTCATATACAGTGCACTCTCCCAATAGGACCGTTAAGGGGCAAGAGGGGAAGCGATTTTCCACGAATCCGAGGCCTCCCACCAGTCATCGTAAAACTGAAATATTTTAGTACAAAAAAGGAGTAAATAACTATAAATAAACAAGTTATGATAAATAATATTCATTTCTAATGGTCTATTTATTAAATACCATGAATAAAATAATAATAACTGTAACGTTACACAATTTTATAATTACAAAAACAAAATATTAAGTTTTCACTTTTTATACAATATTACAAAAAAATTCGTAAAATATATTCATTTAAGGAGAGACTTTGGTGAAACTTTGAAAATCGTTACTAGAAGTCGTATGAAAAAATCTTTCCACCGATTGGGAGATTATCCTTTTATAAAAAGTTGATGTCACACCCGAATCCGAATTGAATATTAGACTCTTGCGTATTTGTTGATCATCAAGTGTTGAAAACGTGAGTAATCCAGTATTTCAGCTATCAAATTTAATACATGTAACTTGATTCACAGTTTGAACAAATTCATTCCAGCTTTCTTATTTACAGGTTGAAAAAAACTGCGCGGAAGAAACTGAGAATATTAATTTCTTAACGAACCTAATTGAATATTAAACTCTAGCGTATTTGTTGATCAAATATGTAACTAATCTTTGCATAAATAAATGAATAATAAATCAGCAATTGATAAAAACTTTTTATTTAATTCATCTAAAACGTAAGTAATCTCGTGCATGAAAATCACAACGTCAGGAATGATTGTTAGGTAAATTTGACCAAAACCCAATTTTGTATAATATTGTAATAATCACGTGATAAACGGACCGTGTTAAAACTGGTGTTTCAAAACGAAAAATGCTCTTAGCACTATCCCAAGCAATTCCGTGAAGAGATCACGTTGGATGCTGATAATCATCCGTGTTACCTTCAAAGTGACAAAGGTAACACGTCCAAAAGTTCAGACAATTACGTAGTCGATAATCAACGTGTTTTACTTCATGCGCAAGGAATTGTTGACAGCGATAAGCAGAATCTTCTTCGATCCATCGAGTTCCTCGCGTATACATCTTCATCCCAGGAAGTTAAAACTTTTTTTCATTACATATGATATGCCGTGACCTAAAAATTGGCGGAAGGCTTTTTTTATATAACTTTTTTAAACCGTATAAAAGTTAAAAAACAAAATTTCACCGAAGTCTTTCCTTAATAATTACTCACTGATTCACCAAACGAAACCTGAATTTACTCACTATATTCTACACATTTAATAATTCTTCTTGCCGTACTTTCTGGTCTGTCTTCGTTTGCAAATGGGTTACTTCTGCGAATGAAGAGTAATCGAACGACGTCTTACCTTTTCAATACATCTGGCCTTCGCAAATAGAAGAAATTTATGGTACAGATGTCTGCGTCTTATACCTGATTTAGGATTACGAAGGTCATTGTACGTAATAACATAAACAAACCCCGGTTGGCCAACGATGTTAATTCATTTGTTGTCAAAGCGGGGAAGCGGTCCTATTGAGAGAGTGCACAGTGTTCAGATAAAATTAGATAGAGACGAAGTTCGAATTTAACGAGATCGATTCAGATCCATAAGTAGATCGGATCATATCTACTATTTTTTTCAGAAATTGAGGGTTTCTCTAAATTTTGACTATCATTGCAATGCAAACGTGATTCAAACTCAAATTATTAAATTTCACTTTTATACACGGTAAAAATGGTCATGAGATTACGGGAAGTCTGACTTCGAAGAAAAACATAAGTAATTCGACGTCAATCATATTACAGAGATGGGAAGTACACATCGCGTTGGTATTTCCCGTAAGAGCTTGACGATGTTTCCGCAACGATGCAAAGTATCTGACTTACGCTGTTTTTTATTTTCCAATTCATCGGAACTGCGTAATATATAATCTCGGTTTTTTTTTCACTGGAGTAAGTCGTAATTCTTTCGGACAAAACCGGAATTTGTACGTGCGTCGGAATTAATAGTTAACGAATGAAGTTGATTTCTTGGATATGAAGATCGAAGTATGAAAACAAAATTGTTAATTGTTAACCTTTCTGCCCGAGTGATGGCTCCCCATAACATGTTTATTATCATAACAGTTTGTTTATTGAATCTGCGTTAATAGATAAAATTTTATGATAATATTTTTATGCCTATTTAGTCTCAAGGATGAATCCAATGCGATATTTTTTCCCAAACTTAAAAGTAAAATCTGGAAGTATATTTGAAAAGTTGACGAAAATTCACTTGATGGCTGTTGTTGATACAAGTGCCATGTCACTCAATCGGTACAAATATTTGCAGCCTTTGAAATTTGAAATTTATGACACTTGTAGCAAAATAAACCGAAGAATTAAACCTGAGCAAGAAGCCAAAGAAAAATCCGGTAACGTTATTCAATTTGTAATATCGTACATTGAAAAAACTCAAATTGCTCAGAATAATCGTTCTGAGCTATTTTTTCTTTATTTTCATGCAAAATTCTAATTTAATTTTTTTTTATTTTGCACGTTTTTGTAATTTAAAAAAAAATATTCACATCATAATAGTATGTATATTAGTTAAATCTGATATTATTTAGGCATAGAGGAAACTTACGGTCTGGTTATAATCACGTCATATCTCCGTCGGTACAGAAGTTGAGACGCTACCCTACGATTACAGAAGTATCACTCAACTGTTCTATATCTTCTTGTAGGTTGACGCTATTTGCATGACTCACAATATTACACATTTCTAGAAAAATTTCTCGAGAATAAAGAAATTTATTGTTAGTTATTGTAATAGTTCGATCTAGGTGTGAACTGGAATGTGTATCACTCGATGATCGATTCGAAACATAATGTTGCATCGAATTATGCAGTAATACAATTCATGGTAATGTTCAATTGTAAATAACGAAGCATGGATGATGAAGTGATATCGTTAAAGCTGATGATGCAATCAATTCGCTATAAATACATCAAGTTATCTTATTCGTCAGTGACAAAAGTATACAGTGTAGATTCTCCTCCGATCCAGAGGTAGTCAATAAATCGATAGGTGCTATTGGCAATCGAAATTAACTGTCTCGACATCGAATTGCCGGTTTGTTTGATCACTTCGTAAAACGGTACCTTCCTGATGATTTTTCAGCAGTGAATCGGAGTGGCCAAACTCCTCCAAAAATGAAATTAAAAACAACCGATTAAAGATATCTTGTTGCAAATATTCGAACACTCGCTATTAGAGAGAGAATTATAATCGGCTCATTCACCACAATCCGGACTTCCGCCATGACCGAGATGCGGTCACTGTCCATTATCGTGTAGATTCTATGAGCAATCATCAGTATTGTGCAATCAGTGAATCTCCGGCTGATGGTCTTTTGTATCAGAACATCGGTTTTAATGATTGAAAATTTGATGTAACTGATACTGGTGACAACAAAGTCAATTAAATGTACCGGATTTAGTTATCTTACTACCATTTGTAGCTATACCATGTGTCCATGAGGAAAGTGCGCAGCTTATGCGCATGCGTCAACTGGGTCGAATTTTATTGGCTGACAGTTACCGCCTGATTGAGCAACCGACGCAATACCAATCGCGACTGTCAGAAAATGTCCCTAGGAGCCCACCATGGATGTTTTTAAAATTTAAAATTGTATAAAATTGAATTAAATGGTTAAACGTATTATCAGCACCTGAACGCTGATCGGCTATAATAATTCAGATATTGAAAAGCGTTATGTTTTAAACACTAAGGCATACATCTATCTATATCTAAATCTGTATGCACTATGAATCCAAAAATCAATGAACTCCATCAAATAAAAAGTTTCAATAGAATCAATCGAACTGTGCGATCACTTTCAGAGAAGAATTCCAACAATAAATACACACGCGTATAAACTGTATGAAATTGATCAATTGAAAATGCGAGCAGTAATGTAATCCTCGATTAATAAATCAAGAATGCGTTCGAAGATGCGAGATAAAGTTGTCGCATTCATCATCGTTTAATAAGTGAATAATTATACCTTAAGAGCCGGTGGCTTGTCCTCGACGTACCTCATCGAGACATTGTTCAATATTAAATCGCCTTTCAAAAGCCAAGTCGACACAGGAGTGTTGCTACTGGTGAAAGGTCCCTCCTTGAGCAAGTCATGAGTGTACTGTAGAACTCTTTCGACGAACGTCATCTGTGAGATGACCCTTGCACCCTGCCAGACATCGTACTGAACAAGGCCGGTCAGTATCAGCGATTGAGAAATGGCCAGTCCAACGGAACCAGGAAGAGCGATTCCTACGAATAGTGAAGATTCAAGAGCATTCCATATTCGAAAATTGGGATTAGTCAGGCCAGCAGCAGAGATTCAAAATCTGAAAATATATACAAACCATTATCCATCAGGATTGAGGAGAGACAAACACAGGCAATGAAACTGCAGGAAACGAAGTCAAAAATGAAGCCAAAGGCGTTTGAGGCGACAGTTGAGGTACCAAGCGCACGTCTGGGCATCTTGATGACGGTCCAGTACCCTTGGTATACTTTATTCGACATTTTTCCAGACGCTACTTCCTCATCTCCGATGGTCTCTTCAACACTCTGCTAATCCCAAAAATTTATCGTTTGTGCCTGGAAAAAACCCACCGAATTAAAAATTCTAGACTCAAAAGTCAGTGTGGTTTCAACCAAGGTTATTGTTTGTTGAATCGACTTATACCTTTCAATCCAATTGGTAAGCGCAGCTGACAAAACAGTGAACAGCTTCGTTGTTTTCGTCAGACTCCCCGGAACCGAAAATGTGAAAATTCGATTTAACCAGTGAATCAAGAGTCCCTTGATGTTCAACTAAGTCCTGAAAGTACACAGCCTCTTGAAGATGTTCCAGCCACACTCCGTTCCTCACTAATGTGGATCATGTTGAGCGTTCGCGAGTGAAAACAACGACAGTATCTACTTTCCGGAGACATTGAAGCTGATGAGTGACGAGGATCCGGGTTCTTCTTTCGTGAATCGACTGATGCACTCTTCAAGCAAATGGCAAGCAGCTTGAGAGTCAATTTCACTCAGAGGGTCGTTGAACAGGCACAGATCGACGTTTCCGTAAACCGTTCTGGCCAAATTGACCCGTCCCTTCTGCCCTCTGGAAAGAGCCGCTCCTTTTTCCTCGACGAAGCTCAAGTCGTCCTGAGGAAGCTGGTCAAACTCCTTTAGCAACTCGCATACTCCAGTTACCTGAAACAGTATCGCCATGGTTTACAACGTATCCACTAAGCATATTGAATGCGGAGTATACTCAGCTAGTCGAAGTTCAAAAAACTGACTGAGTAAAATTGTCTTGCACCCACCTCCTGGTACCTTACCTTGTCAAACGGCTGACCGAATAGAATATTGACCCCAACTGAGCCGCAGAACAGTCAAGGATCTTTAGACTGGCGTATGAGATGCGGATGTTCCGTGTATCCTTGACCATGGTTTTCGACCCATTTCCACCTGCGAGTAGTAACAGTCTTCGAGCTCTGACCAGCAGCTCACCCAACACCAGATGAAGCAATGACGATTTCGCAGAATTGACTGGACGACCAGAGTGCACAGTGCCCGCAGTGCAGTTATAGTCAAAGAGACCTCGCAAACCGTCGATGGCAGCTGACCGTGAACCCAGTTAGCGGCCATCTTACACATCTCGATTCCAACTCCGTTTCGTGTTTGCTAAACCGGAGAGTGGATTCTCTGTGTGATATTCGAAAGTCCATTCTTCTTGATTTCGATTGTAACGGGTAAATTTTCTGTACGCTTGATTTCATCAAGTTATAATAGAAAATTTTGCGAAGAGAATCGAGCAAAGCTAACTTACGTTAAATATGTTTTTCAAGTTTGGCGGGGTACCTGTAAATTGACCATTAGTAGTACTCATCGTTGAGTACTATGTTGAAACCACAAAAGTCAATTAACCGTCAGTTTCTCCAGACACGCTGACTTCACGCGCCAGGATAATGACCTGAGGAAAGCAGATTGTGCAGGAGAATTGTAGAATGCTGAACAGACTGGCGAGAACGACGGTGATTTGAGCTGTGACAGAATTCTCTATGATGATAAACGTTATCAGGGTGTTTAATAAAGCATTAATAAAGCGACAGTGTTTCGGAGAAAGCCATTACGTCAGATAGAATCCTTTCAAGTCCGAAGTGTAACCGATGAGTTTTACTTTCAGGCCTCGAACCTTTGACATTATCGATTCGAACGGGTTTTTCCACAAATACATGTTCACTGCCCGAGAATAAAGAATGTTGACCCATTCAAACCCGCAATTAGAAGAATTTTATAACCGTTACAAAATAATCGGTTTTAACGAAATACCCAACATCAGTTCACTCATTAGCACGCGATCGTCCGTATTGCCGCAATATTTATAATTCTTTTATTCTATTCTTCGATTCTATAAAATCTATGAGCCACACCGAGAGACAGCCACATCACGTATCCTATCAACATCACCTGTAATCAAAAAAAGGCTTAAAATAATTAGCAGCGATCTTTATAGGCAGGAAAATTTGATTTCTTTGATATTGGGATCCTTAAATTCGTAGGACGCCATCTAGTGGTAAATCTACTAGACCAACCGTCCCGTATTTAATTATAAATGCAGTTTTTGTATGATATATTTTATTCTACATCGATTAAATGTCACAAAATAAAAAACCAACAGCCTACGCGATGTTTTTGATGCATCTATAGCTACACAATTTGTCAGAAACGATCAGGTGTTACCCAAATCCGATGCCATATTGCCCTAACCTTACTCGCAATAAAGATTTCAATATTGGCGGAAGTTTTGATCTCTGAAAATACTTGCGATCAACTTTGAAAAAGTTTAATAGATTTGTTTTAATATTTGAAAGAGTTTACGTTAATTTATCTGTCTTATTACCCGACTTTACAGAAAGGGGAGGATTATTTCGCAGGGTAAGATCGACGTATCAGTCTTTGAATGTCCAAAAAATATTAAAGATGTGAGTGAATTCATGTCTATTTTCATCTGTATTGGCATTATCCAAATATGGTGAAGAAATACCGGGACCATGTCAAATTCGCAACCCGTCCAGAGGCGGTGTTGTTAAGGAAAACGTGATCGATTCGAAGAATCTGTAGGAAAAAATGGAGAAAGAATTAACACTTGAAAATACTGAGGTCGACAAGCAATTAAGCAAGCTTAGCTCATTTATTATCAGCATATATTTGTATATTTGTATATTTTATCGTAAACACAATGAAAATCGTATTCTAATCTTTCTTTATCTATGCAGTTTATTTTCCAACGATCAATTAATTTTACGAACACACCTCGATGGCTTACGATGAATAACATCAATCAATCTTGTCGCACGCAACAATGCACTATCCTCATTCACACAAAGACATATTTTATAAAATGGGATGAGGAAAAATATTCTCGTGGAATTCTGTATTCAAGGTATAAATTTGCAAGCAAAGGAAATACTTAGAATTTCAATTTTAACTTTCAGATGGTTGGGAAAATATTCCGCAACGCTAAGAAAAAAGAACACATAGGTTCCGCATCAAAATTAACGAACTAATAAAGAATTTCATAAAAACAATTAAAAATATGTTGACCACATGGATTTACTGTTCAATTTACGCAATCCTTTATTCATTCGAAACGAAAACTTTGCGCCCTAGCATCGGGTGAAAAAAATATTGCGTTATACCAACTCCGTGGCTCTAATTAAAAATAAAAACACTTTTGATTACAAATTTAATTAGGTCAATTATTATCTGAAAATTTATCATAAAGCGGTTACAATTGCTCAATCCGGTCATATTTCAAAAACATTTTTCCACATTTCGTAGTTTTTCTCAGTTGCCCTCTGAATAACTGAAAATTATGAGTTTATGATGATTTTGAATTTCTTCTGTTTGTGAATTTTAGTATCTCTGCAATCAAGTAGAGTCTGAGTAAGTCGGAAAAGCAGGAATATAAAATGTTTCCCAGCCGCTTTGGCGACCGTTTTAAAGGACGACTACTTATATAGAGATCTTCTAGCGAGTGATAAGAAAATCAGTCACCATTTCGATCCAAAGCGGAAATGTAGAACGTCTTTGATGTCAGAAAAAATAAAGAACAAACACTCCTCCCTCTGTTTCCTATCACTATCTTCTATTTATATGCCGTTCCCTCTGCAGTTCTCTCTCTCTCACTTCCGGTTCTGATTAACTTTGAACGCTTTTTCCGCAATTACTCCGTAAAGAGGATCACATATATAGTAGAGATCAGTGATACCGCTGGATGAGCGCCATCTTCAGGGGATACTTCTTGTCATTTTTGAATGAACATTTCATTAGCAAGCCTCGATAAGAGGTCCATTAATCTTCTATTTATATGCCGTTCCCTCTGCCATTCTCTCTCTCGCTTCCGGTTCTGATTAACTTTGAACGCTTTTTCCAATTACTCCGTAGAGAGGATCACTACAATACCGCTGGATGAACGCCATCTTCAGGGGATACTTTTTGTCATTTTTAAATGAACATTTCATCAGCAAGCCTCGATAAGAGGTCCATTAAACTGTTGGATGGTAAATCACGTAAGTAAGTATGTCGGTAAGATAGGATGGTATTGGTAAGCGTAAATGATCGCAATGATCATGTTTCGAAAGCAAAGGAAACGACAATTTTTGTTTATATAACAAGCCAGTTCAATTTCCTGTAATACAAATGCTGATTGTGCATACATACTACGTATTCAGTTAGGACATACATACAACAAGCGCAGAAGTGACGCAATGTTACTACAAATAAAATTTTGAGATAAAAATATATAAGTGCATTGCGTTAATAATAATGGTTCAAATCGTTCAAATACAAGAGTAAAGCAATACATTTTTTCAGTTTTTTGATATTGTGAATCAGAGCAAACCGTAGTCCTCATAATCATTTAAAAATTTAAATTCAACGGCCGCGCAGTAAACCGTGCCTAAAGCTCATAGTCACGATGCACTACATAAATATGTAGCAAGACGTAAAAGCTAACAGCATATCTATATTTTTATCTATATTCTATATACATATACATATATATATATATATAATCAATAAACAGACAAGGACTAGAAGACGATGTCACCCAAAAATTGGCATTCCAATGAACACGCGCTACGTCTTATCTAACGACCTTGAACCAGACCGTCGGCACATGACGACCCAGTGGGCTGAATACAACCTGCAGGTATATAACCTATAAGTGTATAATATGAATACATTACTCATATTTAGATACAACTTGCGTCATTTTGTCCACGATGATTCACGAATAGATTCATTCGTTGGTAGTTGTGTCAAGCGTGCGCAGTTGCTCGACGGACGAAAATTTGGGTTTGTAAAGATGGGGGGGGGGGGGGGGGGGGACAAACCAACCGATCGCATCATATGACCGAGATGCACGAGAAAAGAGATACGTCACACATCGATACACGCCCACTGAAATATATTATTATATTTCAGTGTACGCACCGGCCTGCACTGCCTGTCAGTGTTAGGCTACGTGTAAGATCACCGTAATTCCAACGTGGCGTGCGCATCGCGTACGCGCATCACACGATATTGCCAGTGGCGCAGTTTCGTGTTGATTCTATGGCTCGAGAATTGAGCGAAGCGTACAACAAGGCAAGATGGAGGGGGGGGGGGGGGGGTTAGTAGAATTGAGGGGCAGAACAACGGCGTCTGCTAACCAACTGCCAGCTGCTGTGTGTGTGGCCAGCTGATAATGGGGAACGATCCAAGCTGCATTTGCGGTTTGTGTGTGGTTTCCGCGAGGGCTGAGGATCGCAATTTTTTGTCAAATGAATTGTCAGTGGTGAAAAAATACAATAACAATTTTTATAATAAAAATGCAAAGAAAAGTCAAACAAGATTATGTATATAAATAATTGAATGAAAAGGGGAATTAAATCGATCGTTGAATTATACGCGGCACACTTCTCGATCCACAAGATTTATACGTGGATATATTGAAGGAAAAAAAAAAAAAAAAAAAAAAAAAAAAACCGTTAAGGAGAAAATCAGTGACATATCGACGTGTGTCATAATATATCAACCGCACCAAAGTCCAACGGACGTATCCTTTGTCCACCGTTTTCGTATCCTATATCCTCTTCGTTTCTCTCCCCCTCTTCGACGGGCCGGAATCAGCTCGTCGATTCGTCTGCCTCCTGACCTCTCCTAGTTCGTGACTTTAGACAGGCGAATTGCTGTGACAGCGGCTAGAACAGCGGCGTGTCCCAGACGTCTGCGGGTTCAGTTGAAGATTCGATACACAGCAGCGGTTTTATTTTTAACGAAATTATCGGCGGCCGGGTTTGTCAGTGCAGGTTAGAATCAGTGCGCGGGGCCTGTTTTTTTAATTGAAAAATTCAACTGGACAAGGATATTGGCGCGGTTTGCAGCAGACGCCTTATTCCGCTTCCTGCCTCTCGTCTGCTCCTGATTTTCACACCTTGATTCGGGGCTGCGTTTCTCGCTCGATACGTCATCACCGGCGGCGATCTGCAAGTCCGCTTTTCACGAGCTTGCCGCAGTCAAACAGATTCGCCATCGTCACGTTCTTGGAATCCGTCGCTGTGGAAACGCGAAATTCCAAACTACGAGAACGGCTTAGCAGACGGTGAGATAATCGGAAATCCCCCGCTGCAGACGACGCGGTTTGAAATTTAAAACGCTCAGGCTTATCAGGGAGTTTCCCATTTTTGCCGCCCACTTTTATCCCCGATTTGCTCCCAAGGATTCCACCCTTGTGATTCCCTCTCTTCTGTGTATCGTAGAGACGTTGTGCGAATCCGATTTTAGGTTATTCCACGTATGACGTATGCTGCACGTGTGTGTACGTGTTTCCGTGTGTGGCGTGATACTCGGACGGATAACTGGCGCGCGGGAAATTTGAATTCCGTTACAAAGTTTTCTTGTTCTTCCGGTTTTATTGTCCAATTCTTTTACATTCTCAGTTTCTTCTCATCATTTTCTTCATTTCATTTATATTCTGATTCAAAATTTACACTTCTAACAATAAATTGATCTTCGATCATCTTCTATGTTTCTATCTTCGCTGTTTCTCTTTAATTGGTACGACCTTTCGTCGATAATTCTCTATTTCTTTGTATCAATTTCCATCTTGTTCATTAGATTCTACATTTTACTCTTTATCAACTGCTGTACGTGTTTGGTTCTATCTTCTCATTTTTGTTCCTCTTCTTTTGCTTACATTTTTCTTTAATCTTCTTTCCTTCTTTATACAGCTTCCTCACATTCTTGTTCCTGATTTCGTAACGTTATTCATCTTTTCTTTAGTCTTCTTAAATATGCTTTAAATTTTTGCTACCTCTCTCATTCTATTTTTACCTATTTTAGAGTAGCCAATGACTATATAAGAAAGTTGGAGAAATCAAAGAAATAAATTTTACATCATCATCGCCAAACTATTGTAGATATAGAACCGGCAGTTCTGGAACCAAACGATAAACACTGCACGCTTGTTCCCTGGTTATTTTTACATTCCAAACAACGTAGTGATAACAGCCAACTAAAATCCTCAGGCTTGTTTTATTGATTAGTTTTATCTGGCTTATCTTTACTCCGAGTTGATGACAGTATATGAACAAGTAAAAAAACTTTGTCCTTCGTATTCCAAAATGACGATAAACGCCAAATAAATGACAGAGGTTCCCGCATTCTTTAATTGAAATTTTTTTTTGTCTTTAATTAATTTAATACTCACCGAACAGATACGTTGCAATATAAAATTGAACAACAACGTTTTTTTTAGCGCGATTATTGAATTGCGATAATTGTTTACTTTTATTTTTCCTGTTCAATACAAGATTCAATTATCCATATTTAGTGTATCTTGGTTTTGTCTCATTCTTTTTTTGAACTCGAAACTTGAATTCTAATTCTTATCTTTACCAAATTTCCAGAAAAAGCAGATCGTAACGTGCAACGCATGCAGAAAAGAGTAGCGAGTATTATCGACGACGTCTCTCTAACTTGAAGACAACCACGACGACCACGAAAAGTGTAAGATGTCAAGAAAGCGAACAAGAGAAGAAATGATGCTTAATAAAGTGTCATTAAATCAAAAAAATCATCGCAATGAAGTCAACGACGCTTCTTGTTCCCGAGAAGATTCGCCTGCTCATCCGGTACGCAATTTTGTTGTCTTTCAAATCTACTCTTACTTTAGTAATTCGTGTTCTTTGTTTTTCTGCTTTTCTTGAAAATCACGTTTTGTATAAAAATTAAGGAAAATGAATTAAATAGAAGAACCGAACTGATTTACTATAGATGTTATCATTACCAAACGCGTAGATGTAATACACGTGCGCATAGATATAATATCGATTACAGTATCATTGTCGTAAACCGATTTCAATTCCTCTAAATCAGATCAAGAATTAAACCAATTGGTTCGAAATTTGAATGAAACTTCTAGTCACAAACAAAAAAAAACACTAGATTTTCCACGTTTCTTACTTTGTAGAACGGTCGCGTATGAAGTGTCTTCAACTTGTCAACGTATTCTTACCCAATAACGAAACAAACAAAAACTGCTATTGGCACAGTCTGAATATTTAAAACAGTCACCGTTGCAGTCGCTATTTCGTCTGTTTACCGAAGCTGGTTGACTAGATACATGATACACGCATTCCAAACACGTGTCTGTCGAGTTTTATTCATAGCCAACTTTTTGCGTTGTTAGATATTGAGCGATATGTATATTTATCTGGCAATAAAATGATCAACGGAAACAATATTTAATATGTTCGGTTGATCGTCGTCAGATTCAGACCTGCGATTTATTTCCCGGTATTATATACACTCTTCAATTTTCTTGTTTATTCTCTCTCTCCCTCTTTTTTTCTTTGTTTTTTCTTCTCTTCTCATCGGCAATTATCTATGAATTTTGCGTATTCAACTGATCCAAAAATAATTTGATTCTTTTTTTTGCTGTTTTTTTTTTTTTTTTTTTTTGTAGTCCATATGCAAGGAAGCGCCTTTCAGTGACGAGATCGAGGCGGAAGCTGAAAGAGAAGCTTGCGATTACTCAACTCGTATCACATTGAAAGCGGCGAAATCTGGAAAAGGTAAACATTCTTGATACTATCCAAAATCGCTCTTCTTTTTTCTCTGTTTGTTTATGTTTTTTGGAGAAATGAAATCTCACGAGGTTGCGGAAGATTTTTCAAACCCTCAATAGCTAAAAACGTAGTAGATTCTTTCAATTTCATGTGATAACCGTTTGTTTTATTCAAAAGACTATTTTCTACAAATTCACTCGGACACTTTCTTTATCGTGCTGGCATCGTTGAACGTTATATTTTATAACGTTGCACAGATGTTGATTGCAATTTCCAAATTGCAGTATTGAATTGACTACTCGAAAAGGAAACTTTGGTTCAGTAAATTTGTAAAAAATACTTTTTCACTAGGAAGTGAAATCTAACGAATATACTAAATTGTCAACAATTGGCAAGCAATTCGAAACAAAACATTGATATCTAAACTTAGAATTTTCAGTATTTTCTATTTTTATATTCTCTAAGAGATTTTCACAGCTTAAGAGTACAATGATTTAATAAATATTCCATGTACAACTCTCTCGTAATGAAAATAATTAAAAGTATCGTTTTTTGGACAGCCAACCTCCTTACTAGATAAAGAAAGCAGAAAATCCAGTTTGAAAATTTTATAATTACCAGCATCTATAAATTGTAAGGAAATCAAGTCGACTCCAATCCGTTATGATTCATCACCACACTATTTATTCTTATCTAAAATTATCATTTGTGTCAAAACTAAAAACCATTAACTTCATTTCGACTGTAATTAAGATCTAGAACAGAGCGTTGAAAATCCATTTCGATAAAAAAACGAAAAAAATAGATATTCTATCTTTGATTGGAATTGATGTGAGAATAACGAAATGTTTCTCCTATTTCCTCTGAGTTTTTGACGGTTTCAATTTCGATTTTCAGCACCCAGAAGAGTGAGAGTATACGCAGATGGTATTTACGATCTTTTTCATCAGGGTCACGCGAGGCAGCTTATGCAAGCCAAAAACATATTTCCGAACGTCTATCTAATCGTCGGAGGTGAGATTTTTTTTCCATCCGGACAAAACGTGTGTGTGTTTTTGTTTACTGACTGCGGTGGGGGGAAAATATGTTGTAAGATCAAAAAATTAATGGTGTTACGATAAAAGTTTCAACGACGCAAAGATCCGTTTGACAGAATCTTTAAAATATAGAAAGTCCGAGTACAGGAAAGTCGAAACGTAGAAAGGTAAAATATGGAAAACCAGAATATACAATTGTTAGAATTATGCTGTATTGAAGATTATGGATTTTAACCCGTCTGATATCGAGACCCGTCTGTTTTCTGATCTGTCACATCTGTTGCAATACCTAAATATATTTAAAGTAATCTTTTTCCATTCCGTCGCAGTGTGCAGCGACGAATTAACACATAGTAAAAAAGGCCGAACGGTTATGACAGACTCTGAGAGATACGATGCTGTTAGGCATTGTCGTTACGTCGACGAAGTCGTTAGAGATGCACCGTGGGAATTGGATGACGAATTTTTAACAAAACACAAGGTAATAAGTTCGTTCCAATCGACCACGTCATTTTTTATCACAAAATGAGTCGACATTTTCACGCTTTTTGTTCGGAAGAAAAAATAATTGAAATCCAAGAAAGCATCTTGGAATCCAAAAAAAGTTTTAAGTATTTCTTATTTCATTTGATATAAATTATTTTTTTTATTTTTTTTTTTACTTGCAATACCTCGCATTGACTGTTATATATCGGACATTCTATGCGAACTCAACCAACTTCGCACTCGAGGTCTAATTGTAAGTTTAAATCTCGATATCTGACACGAGATTTTTGAGAATGTATTCGGATCAAATTAACGACCAAAGACATGTTGCTTTTGAAAAATCATAAGTAAAACGAATTTACTCAAAAGAAAAATTTTTTAAATCAGGGTACTGATTTGGAGTTGTGACAGTTGCATGGAAATAAAATTTTTTTAAACAAAATAGCAAACGATGAGTGTCGGACATTGGTTGAGTTGACGTAGAATGCTTCATATGTACCTGAAATAAAGTTTTAAGTAAACTACTTTCGTTGAAAAATACTTTTTTGTAACGATAACAATTGACTTTTTTCCTTCCGCAAAAGCGAACAAAAATTGGATTACTTTGAACATATTTTCGGTTTGAATCGAATGAAAGGATTTGATAAAAATATGTGTTTTCATCAGCAACAAATAACTGTTTTTTCCGAGTGTGACTGGACAGTATTTTTAGTATGATTTTTGATTTTTCAGATCGACTTTGTCGCCCATGATGACATACCTTACATGACCGACGATGGTTCGGATTTGTACGCCTTTCTAAAGCGGAAAGGAATGTTTGTGGCAACTGAGAGAACGGAGGGTGTTTCTACCTCCGATATCGTTGCAAGGATAGTAAAAGATTACGATATTTACGTGAGGAGGAATTTGGCAAGAGGCTACAGCGCCAAGGAACTCAACGTGTCCTTCCTAAGCGTAAGCGATTCAAATCTGAAACAGAACAAGGGTTTTTAGATCCAGAGAATCACCTCCGAGCATTTTCGGATGAACTTATGGATCAATGTGTGTGTGAACAATTTTTCAGCTGATGATATCTCGAGAATGAACGGATTTTAATGATTTTGATCTAGTCGTCACGGTTATTTAACATGAGAACTTGTTACATTTCAAATTCGATCAATCTAACGATTATCGAGTTATTTAAATAACGAGGGAGAAAAAAAAAAATTTATTTGCTGATATTTTGAGGATAGATGGAAGAATATTAATCGATTTTTGGCTCTTCTTAACGTCGAACTGGTTTAATCTTGAATTCCATCGATTTAGCAGCTACTTAAATATCTATAGAAAAAAAATCATCCCATCATTTGAATAAAGATCGGATCGTGAAGTTTTAAAATTCAAAATTTATAATTAATACGCTCATGTATTGTTTCAGGAAAAAAAGTTCCGCCTCCAAAACAAGATAGATGATCTTAAGGACAAGGGTAAAAGGGTGATGGAAAATATTGGCGAGAAGAGAGTAGACATGATAAGTAAATGGGAAGAGAAATCTCGCGACTTTATTGACGCATTTCTATTGCTATTCGGAAGGGAGGGTCGTCTGGTTGGTATTTCTGTATGGATTATTTACTTCCGCACTATTTACACCCTAGTCGTGATAGTGATATTAATTTTCAACCAATTGTACGAATCGGTCTTTCCCATTTGAATACATTATAAATAAACCCCAACTTACGCAAGCTATACTCAAGCGAATCTCATTTTTACAAATTGTCTTGCGAAGAACGAACAAACATGCGGAAAAAAAGTAAACTAACTAAACATCTACCGAAACTATCAAAGAACAATAAAAAAATACTTGCAAATAATAATAAAGAATCGTGTTTATTTTATTTACTAATATTTTTTTTTTTTTTTTTTTTTTTTTTTTTTTTTTCTTTCGTGATTTTCTGTTTCGAATCATTTTATTATTATCTTTATAAAATTTCTGCTCTCCTTTTCCTGAATCAAATTTTTGGAATTTGAAAAAAGCAGAAACCGGCAATGCCTTGATTGGTTTTTCACTTTTTGTTTTATTTGGACAGTCGACAATATGGAACGAAAGTAAAGGGCGTTTAATGCAAGCCCTTTCGCCACCAGCGAGTCCTAAAAGAGATGGAAGTCCCAGTAGCAGCAGCAGCGGCAGCAGCAATAACGGAGGAAATAACGACGACGATCAGACAAGGTACATCGAAGCGTTGGAGTTGATCGATTGACTGAACAGAAGAAATGGATTTTGGAAAAAACAATAATGAAATAACAAATAACTGCAGAGCTCATTTTGAACGCTTAAATTGCTATTAAATCGACAAACTTATCGCAATATGTCTATTTATCTTGTCTGTCTACTATCACAGCTCACTTTCGCTACGTTATTGCCAATGTTTACACGCAACTATTCTCATTGACATGTCTTGATACAACTCACCATGTTCCACCTACTACCTAACAACAACACCACTACTAACACCCGCAGCTTGTTATGATGTTCCGTTAGTATATATTTTTTACAAACAATTGGTATTGTAGGATTTGTTTGATATTGTATTGTGGTCGCTTTTTCGTAGTCTGCTTGTAAATAATATTGTTTTGTCTCAAAGATTTGTTGTTTACTTATACAGCTTTTACAAATGCGAGAAAACTTGAGAAAGTTGAAAAAAATTACAGAAATTTGGGATTGTTATTAACAATTTGGAATGTGGAGCGGGTTCCTTTACAAAAGTCAGTAAACTAAAAAGAATCTATCTACTGGTTGATTACCTTATTCGCATATTTGAAGATTTTATAATCCCGAAAAACTAACACAGTTAGGAAATTTAATGTGAAACCTTACATCTTGAAACGAAATTTCAGACGGTAGCGAAATGCTTGTTAGTGACTTTGAATTACAGTAAAATAATCATATCGCATATATTTACGTTCGCTTAACTGCACGAATTAGTCAATTAATTATTTTCACTATATGCTTACTTAAGAGCCAACCATACTTGTTTCTTTTTGCAACACACGTAGACACGTACAAGTGATCTTCGTGAAACAAATTCTCCGTTATTAGAATTTCGTTCAGGGTGAAATTATACTTGAGCAGCTCTTGCCTTCATTTATTTTCGTATCAAATAATACTCGATATCCAAGGAGCTCCGAAAACCAGCGTAGAGCCGAAATAAAATTCGAGCTGTGTTTCAACAGCTGCCATTTTAATTCTTGCACCCAAATCCGGAACCGTCTAACCAATATCGTCAAAAACAATGTATTCTTAGATTATGCGAATCGAACTGAAGAAATAATTTTTGCATGAACATATTCACTGCGTATCCTTTCATTTCCATGAATTTAGCCTGCAAAAATCACTTTTATGGGGCTATATTGCCAGAGATAAAACAAAAACAAGTATGGTTACTCTTAACGAACTGTTGATATGCCATTGCAAACTGTGAAATGATCACAGTTCAGTACTCGATTAGAAATTATTTCCAAAAACACTTTGACTCCGTTTCTGATTCCACCTGATCCTGGTTTTCTTATTTTTCAGTCCTCCGCCAAAGAAGACGGGACGTTACGAATTTGCCTTACATAACAATCATTTCACGAGCGATGATTACAGCGACGACGACGATGACGACGACGTTGACGATAATAATAAGAACAGCGACGTCTTCGTCGTCAAGAACGAAGATAATGGAAATGGTGATCACGCAACGTCTGGACAAATTTCCAAGTAGCAGTGAAAAACACCTTTGAGATTAAATCTTACATAGTAGACTTTTACATTTATATAATCTTTTCGTTTCTTTTCTCTTTTTTTCGCATGTATCCTTCACCCTTATTTTTTTCTTCCTTTTACTTGAACATTTTCATTATCTCGATACTTTGATCAGAATTCACATCTGGAACAAAAGTAAAGCGTGAAGAATCATACATCGAGAATAAACTTTTCGAAAAATACAATATTAGAAGAAGCAAAAGAAATAAGAAACAAACGCAATTCACTAGCACCCAGTATACGTCTTGTATATAAACAGCATCGCCACGTTGTTGCTACTGTTGTTGTTGATGTTAATTTATTATATTTTCGTGTACAAAACATACCAGCTGTAATAATATGTGAATATTATTTTGGGTTTCCTTCCCTCTTTTCGTTAAAAATTTTATTTCTATAATTTAAAACCGTGCGTTTGTACAAAATATGCAGACAATAATACGAGAGCAAAGTTTAGAAAATGAACAAAGAATAATTTTTTGCTTTCAACAAATTTAGGATTCCTCTTGGTTCAAACTTGCATTGGATTCTTTTTTATTGTAGTCACTTCACCTTTTTCCACCATCTATTCTTACTTACTTAGTTTCTTATAATATTTGGATTAATGCTTTCGCTGATTCGTGGATAAACGAGAACGAAAAACAAAACATTGAACGCCTAGAAAAATCTTGTGAAAGAGAAAGTATGTTATAAGTAAAAAAGAAAACCAAGGGAAAGGAGAAAATTATTTTACAATTTGATATTATTAATATGAATAACATTCATGATGATAATAATAGTAATAAAAATAACGCAGTGAGTGAATCAGCTTTATAATTATATAAGATTCTCTAGGTAGTCCCAAGTTATGAGCTGTAATAAAATGAGACATTGAGAGATGTAGGGGGAGGAAAAGAAACAGAGATGAACTAGTAGAGAGCGAGAAAGGGAGACACAACGAGGGGGAAAAAATAGGTACGTAAAAGTGATTATTTACAATTAAAATATACACACGTTCCGTTTTCGGGCGATATAATTATTAATTTCCTCAGTTTTGTCGTATGCCTATTATATATAAAGTATATGCAGTATAGAAGTTGCGGGGCGAATGAAGTTTCGTTGGACGTGCGTTTTGAAAGAAAGTAAAAATAAAAAAAAAAAAAAACGACCACAAATGCAATATGATTAGAAAAAGGAAATGTATGTATATATATATACATCTATATATATACGATGTTGTTAGAGACATCGTTTGAGCCCTGCTAATTTGTATTTAAATTTTTCCGTCGAGAAATATTGAACGATAATAAATAAGTAAAATTACTGCATTACGTGGTAATGAATTATTCGTTTCAAAATTAATTTATTTTAATTCTAAATCGTGATTATTAACAATATTATTATATTATAGTATAGGTAATTTAATAATTCTCTCAAAGCTATATATATTTATTCTCTCGTTATGTAATATGTATAAAATAATATACGTATATTATATGTGTACACACACACACACACATTATACATAAATTTTATATGAAAAATTTTCATTCATCCTGAATCCCTTTGAGCACAAATATGCACGCATGCCTGATCTTGTATATGTTCAGAAAAACTTATGCACTGTAATAATAATAATAAACCGACCAAATTATGATGCAGTAATGTTGAAAATATTAATAACAATAATATCAGAAATTATAACAATGACAATAATTCTAATTCATACAATATCAGTATTATGGTTATTATGAATTATAAACATAAATGGGTAAATATATATAGATTTAGAGTATTCGTATATGCAACATATATAGTACATGGATAACCGTAAAATATATAATAGTATAATTAGAACGACTTCGAAACACCGTTAAATAACAGATCGTGCGTCAATGCAGGATAAGCGTAACATATTATTACTGTTCAATTACTTGTCCATAAATGCACAAGGTACGTAAATAACTGCGATCCTCGCCCAAATGCAAAGAGGTCGTTAATTAAAAATTTTAAGTATACAGGCTATTGTGTGCATTATCATTGTTAACATTATGATTATTATTATTATTATTATCTTACTTTTATTTACACTCATATCTTATCAAGATATATCTGTAATACCATCGTTAATTGTCTTTGATGCACTCGTGTGTGATTGCAGAGATTGCAAATTAAGAAATGGAAATAATAGTTATAACAATCGTTTAGATAGCATAGAATATATTTCTTGAATGTGGAAGAGCATCCATTGGCTAGGCTGTGAAGATCGGCAAAAGGAGACGGTCAGGACGGAACGTCTCATTTCCTCATGTACCTGCGAGTTGGCCCTTTTCCCTTCAACCCCATTGCCGATTCTTTCCTAAGCTGTTACTCTCTATCACTCCCTACGGACGAGCGTATAATGACGTTCGAATTCGAGGAACCCTCGTTTGTATCCCAACGTCGGCGGCATGTTCCGTTACCGTTACGAGTGGAACGGTTTAAACCGAGATTACAGTAAGCGACTCGTTCAGGCCGTTCAGGGTCGCAACTAGTGTGGTGACAATAAAATATACGACACTTGCGTTGGTGTCGGCGTAACGTAACCGTCATCGTGACTCACCGTGATTAGCGAAACAGAAAAAGAAAGAACCGGGAACCGGCACTCGATGCATACACACGCTCAATTTTATTCTGCGAAGCGTCTCTCTCCCCCACAGTAGACTTGTGTGGCAAGTGTCAGTTGCAAATTGAATTTGTAGAAAAAGAGGGAGCGAGGATACGTTCTAACTATTCAAAACCCCCGCGTGACATGGAATTCGATAAACAATCGTTGCGCGCTTATTTGAAAATACCGAACTGAGCCGTCCTTAGTGGGTTCGCGGTAATCGTAATGGCATATCCAAAAGTGTATTCTTATTAGTTTATTGAACGAATAAGAAGCCTCAAAACCGTTGATGATATGAAAAACGGGTTGTGTGTTCGTCAAATCGTAAAATATTGGGAATGTTTAGATAGTCACGATTTGGCACTCACGTTTGGTTATCCAGCATCGGATCACATGATCGTCTACGAATTTTTGGACCAAATTGTGGTTCTGTGTGTTCATAAAAAGACAGTCTAAGTAAATTTTGGATATGGAATTTAAATGATCCAATCAGATTTGCAGATTTTAAGCTGACAGGCAAGCAGTTGATTTTTCAGTTGTGCGTGGAACGATGTGAACACAGCAGCACTGCCTAATTGCCAACTTTTAAACCAGACGGATAAAAAACCTTGTATCATTTTGTACAGGTGTATGTATAAAACATTATTAATTCTGTGACTCAAAATATTACAATCATGTGCACTCAAATGTATAGTGTGCAATGTTTTTAGCAGTAACTTATGAAAGATCAAATTAAAGGTGCACCTGGCACTTATCCGTTTACGCTGTTCAATATCTACTGTCTAAATGTTTCGGGATAAGTCTATTTATCTAATTTTCAACTTCAAACCAAGATTGCTGCCTTGAATGGAAAATTATTGAATCTATACCACCGGCCGCGTCGCAAATTAAAACGTTTCAGCGCGACGGTGGGGAGAAATACTCGAATCGAATCGAAGCGTCATATCGAAAGACTCGCGTGGCTGCGACGAGCAATGGAGATGAGTCGAGTGAACGTTGGGGCAGGTGATTAAAGCCTGAAATAAAAGAAAAACTAAGACGAGTGTCCCACGAGTCGATTCACGAGCCTTATGCCGTTGCAAACTTCATTACACTGTTACACCGTGTATGAAACTCTCTACTCCGTGGTTTCAACTAGGGTCAAAAATTTGAGAGAGAGAGCGTGCGAGTGTTGGTAGTGAACCGGGTGACCAGTGTGGCTGGCGATGCCGTGACGGTGACGATGTTGCTGCCGTCATTTTCGCCGTCGTAGTTTTCGTCCCCGTCGTTGCTTCGCTCGTTGTGAATTACTGCGTAACGAGAATCGGATTAAAACGCGAAAAACTAGAGCAACGGTGAAAAATCAAGATCGTTGTAACAAGCGTGGGAGAATCGTTACGCTCGTTTTGAAACTCTGTCTACAGCTTCGAAGGCGCAAGGTGACGGAAACAGCCAGCCAGCCAGCCAGGCACGACTTGAAGTGCGTGCGCATTTCTCTCTGTGTCTGTGTCGTGATCGCCAACTGCCAGCCATCAGGCGATTCGGATATCCCGTGAACCCCGGAGGCTGGGCAAAGCCGCGCTAAGGTCACGACTATATTCAGCAGAAGTTAATCACGTCAAGTTCGGCCCCAACACGATGACGACGACGGGATTCCGATAAGATACGCGACTCGTCTGTGTGGGTGAAAGTGTCCGTTGAATAATAAGAAGCTGCTGCTGCTGCTGCTGCTGTTGTGGTGCTGTGGTGCTGTGACTGTGACCGCGTGTCTGCGTGTTTTCTCATCTGGGTAGTGTGCAGCGTCTGTGGTTCTGTGCTGTGTGTTCCTAAATAATAATCATCATTACAATAATAATCACACGATAACGCGATAGCGGCAATAATAATAGGGAGGGGCGGGGTGAAAACACACATAGCAGAACAATTAATATACATCCATATACGTATGTGCGTACTCGAGGATGTGGTACATATATGTGTATTTATGACGTGTGTTTTAATTGTGTACACAGATTATCGTGGGTAAATAGTAGAGGCTGGATAAACGATTCACGTCAAATTATTCGTGCGTGTAAGAAGAAAATTTCTAACAGGCAGCATATATCCGAGGCGACTAATTTCGCAAGCGACAAAGATTGAGGTTATAATACCATCGTTGATCATCGATGAACCGTTCGTGAAAGCACGCGTCGCCCTTTAATTCGATTCGAGGTGTCATTGGAAAAATAATGGACTTTAAATGATCGCCTCGGAATGGTGGTACGTACTCGCTATAATAACGCAAATGATGATGATATTGATGTCGATGTCGATGAGTCTAGTGAATACAGTGCACTCAGTTTCCTCTCATCTTCGACGGATGAAATTTGGATTTGTCCATTCATCCAGTTTGATCGATTTCTCTCTTGATGATTGGCTTGTTTAAGGAGAATTCAACACTCGTAGTGAGGCTGAAACTAGCAACCAGAGACAGCAGCCAAACCTGTTAAACGTTTTGGAAATAGAAAACTATAGTTTAGTTTTATCCTCATAATTCTATAAATGTATCGGAGGTTCAAAGTATTTCACAAAATTTTGATTTTTAGAGTTCACTACCTTATTTCTGGTATCTGACTGCTAGCTTCAGCTTCGTACAGTCGTAAAGTCTACTGCAGAAACCTGAATTCTGTAAACTTATGCTTGTATCACTTGTGATAGAGTTGATAATGGCGTTTTACCAATCAGTTTACATATCTGAGAGAAAAATTGCCCTCATCACAGGTGATGAAGTCACGAAATCAAGCCTTTGCTCAAAAACATGGTAAAATGAAAAACGGGTGTACCATAAACATTGAAGAAAAGGTTTATCGAGTCAAAACCCCTGTAGATTAGTCTATAGGGTTTTTGACATTAACTTAGTCTGAAAATAAAGACATCGATCCATCTTAGTAGTAATTACAATGCAAAATTAAAATATCGAATTGGTTTGTTATTTTCACAGTTATTGGTTTTCAATTGTTTTATTGTCTGAAAGTTGTTCGGAAGACGTCTCATATAACTATCAGTTACCAATTGACGCTCAAGCTAGCTGGTAACATTCTTACGCATTGGCGGCAAAGTTGATTGCTTAACCTTTACGCTGCACAACGGGGTCAAAATGACCCTAAGACATGTATTCAAAATTTCATTTTACTAAAAATAACTAATTTTCCTTGAAATATAATAGTTAAAGAGTAACCCGGAATTTTTTAAGTTATTTAAATCAATATCTCTGTTTCTGCGCAGTCATTTTTTATGCGGGTTCTCCAGCGAGCCTGGTATGACGTAGTGTTGTACGCAGCGTGAGGGTTATACAGGTTAAGCAGGTGTCCTGACAGATCTCAACGTTGACGCGCATATCACTAAATATCGAAGTCCATGTATCTCAAATGCAAAAAAGGGCTTGGCAGCCCCATTTTACACACACACAATTCTGAACAAAACCACTCCAATACATTTTCATTTGACGCAGAAATAAAGAAACTGCATGAATGGGATCCCTACGAAATGGCAATAATAAATGCGTAGAATTGATGCCAGTTTTTAATTTCTGTGTAAAATGAAGATGTATTGCAGCAGTTTTGTTCAGAATTACGTGTAAGATGGGATTGCCAAATAATTTTTCACGTTTAAGATACGTCGATTTTCATATTTGGAGATACGTATGGCAACGTCGAAATCAAACAGGATACCCCCTTAACATTGTACGATTTCTTATTGAAAAGTTTTTTGGTGTTAGTCCTCCTCGTGTATTAATTGCTATCGTTTTATCAATGGTCAGATTCAGGATCATTTTTTTTTGTTTTTTTTTTTTTTTTTAGTTTTTTTTTTTGGTATTTTTCAAACTCTTTGCAGATATTAAAAGATGTGCTCTTATAGACAATTATCATTAAGTGTATACATAACATATAAATATGAAATTAATTATCAGGTCGAATGAATTGATAAAAATTTAGAAAAGTTCGTATTACCGAAGGTGAGAATTCTGTATGATTTTAACAACTAACTAGAAGAATTTGTCTAGGGTAACAGATGGTATTATCCCAAAAAATCTCTAAAATGAGAATCATTCTAAACTTCCGATTATTTAGGAAAATTGGAAGATTTGGAATTCTGATTATTCAAACTTTGCCAGAATTTGTTGAAAAATTCTTCGAAGTGATGAAATTTAACATAATATTCAATGTTTTATGACCGTTTTCGATTTAAAAAAATTTCCGAACGGCTTTTTCCGTCAAATATCAAAGGATTGTGCCATGTTTTTCGGACGACTGATGTACACGCGCTGAATCCCGCGAATTTGCCACGACTTGCAACGTGTTTACACCTTTTCCGTTTCAGCTGTTCCGTCGTCTCGACGATGACGACGATGATCGGGAGGAGCGATTTGTCGACGCGCGGTGGCGATTGCTAATGATAATCAACTAATCAACTGCTAAAAAAACAAGAGAAACCAACAACTATAAACTACCCGAGTGAATAGTAAACATATCCAATAAAGACATTGAACAGACAATCTTTTATAAAATCGCGTATTCTCTTCCTTCCTTCTTCTTTTTATTTCTTTATATCTTCTTCCTCTTCTCCCTGCCGCCTCTTTTCCGCCTCTGATAAACTAAACGAGGCATGCACCTCGATAATTGAATAGCGGCAGGAGGGGAGGACGCACCTGACGCGGATGTTCGTCGTCGAAACGATTCCGTCGAGAATTTGAATTAACGGAAATTGGGCTGTAATCGGTTGTAAAAAGAGCTAACTACGAGGAGAGGGGGAAAATTTGAATAAAATTGACATCGAACAGGAATAAAAAGAAGAGAATAAACAATATAAAAGAGGAGGAAGAAAGAGGGCGAAACAGAAGGCGCGAAGAAACAACGACGGACTTCTTATTTTCGGGCAGCCGTAAAAACGACTGCGAAATAAACGCCGGCGTACCTGGCTTAGCTGTAGTGTTGTTCTCTCACTCTACACGTTGACGACGCCGCCGCCGCGACGCGCGATTACTACTGCCAAAATGGAAGAGCAAAGCGTGCACAGCAGTACCAGTGATATAAATAGTGAAGAGGCGGCCACCACCGAACGTAAGTTACTTACACACTTTGTTGAAGACACACACGCGTGTCTATCCCTTCCTTCCTTCTCCAAAACTCTTCTATAAACTATAGTTAACGCGTGCTCGAGGCTTAGATTTACTTGTTTTAAGCCGATACTTCTGACCATCTTTACCGGCCGAGTCATTTTTGAACTCTTTGCCTTTTGGGCCATGTTCTTTAAAACTCAGGGACTTTTCTAGATTCTAGGATATATTAGAAAGAGAAATGATAATTTGGTCGTATTTTCATCATATATTAACGCCAGACAAACGAATCACCTTCGTATACTCAAAATAGATTTCATGGAAGCTCAGCAATGACTGAGTTTAACATGTTTTCTGAAAAAATCACAAATGTATCTTTTCCAAGAGTTATTTGTAAACACGTTAATACCTATTCGAAGTTTCGATTCTCATATTTTTTAGCAGTGTTTCTATCCTTTACCAAACGAAAAAGTTTTTTGTTTTATGCATTTTTGGGCCACAGTGGCCATTTCTGCATTGCATTGATTTTATACGGACCATGTCTGGGATCAACCATTCAATGAAAAGAATTGAGGATATTGCTCTTGAAACTATTCATGGAATTGGTCTCATCTCACATTGGTTTGTATCAAATCCGTGCAATGTAAACATGGCCAATGTACCCATAAAAGAGTAAAATTACATTCTGGCACTATTTTAACATCATATTGACGCAAGAAAACACATCATCACATTTACAGGCTTAGACTAGATTTTACAGAATCTCAGTCAAGTTTAGCCCAACATGTTTTCTGAACCAACCAGAAAAACAATCACTTGATTGGTAAAGACCGCTGTTACCTGTTCGTAACATGACGCTAGATTCCTACTTTACCAACAGAGATTATTGACATTACAGATTTTCAAAATTACCCTTAGACGCCTTAGTTAAATTCAACTTCTTTCTCGCAATCAATTAGTTGCAAAAAAGAAGAAAGCCATTGTGTCAAAATTTACAAGAAGATTGAGAAAAAATAATAGTCATCTTCATTAGTGGGCTTTGGAAATATCTTATAATCTCATATTCTGACCTTTAAAGATAGAATCAATTTGGTTTGAAATGATAATGGTACTAATGACAATGTCTTTTGACTTACATTCAACATATCAAAGTGATATAATGGTAGTAAATTGATCATCTTAGAATAAATACCATTAGTACAGATGTGTTTGGACTTTGTCAAAATGCATTCCATCGAATATAAATTAGATGTTTACATTATACAATATTTGAAACGTTCGTTGGAAATGATTATAATTTTTTTGCACATTCATATCTCATGAATGAAAAACATATTCTCCAGAAGTAAGCCCTTAGTGGGCCCGAAAAATTAATTTAAGGATTTTATGCATCGGTTTAACCCGACATCCTGTGACAATGATGACGATAAGTAAATTACAATGTCGTGTTTTTTTGACGACAGTGAGAGCGAAAACGACAGACTTGCGAGCTTCAATCGCGATGATAAGATAAATTTATTAAGTACGCATCCCACCTCTAATTTCAACCGAGTCATTACGGACCTGGGAGCCGATAATTTCCGAAGAGTCTGGAAATACGATTGAAAAACTGAGACACATTTATTTAGTAATGGTACTTATTTAACGCCTGCGCAACCAGTCTTATTTATCCATAGGGTTAAAATTTTTTGTTGCCCCAGACTCAGCATAAATTGAGTAAAGAAATTTTATTATTGCTATCAACTGTAGATACTTGAATATTCCATTGTTGAGACCGAAACTAAATTCATAAGTTTTGCTGTGCGTTTAACTTCTGTTGTAAATATATAATTTTCTTATTTTTCTTCCTTCTTGTTTACTCGCCACTGTTTCTCTTTTTTGTGCCGTTTACGCATAAACAAGGATTTTAATGGATAGATTAACTGAACCTCGATATATCGTTTGTTATTTTGTCATCAAATAAAATTATTAGTATATTTATGTATAGATCCATTTTCTAGACATTGATAATAGTCGGTAATGTAACATGTATTGTTCTCGTTTGTTGGAATGTTCTAAGTTTTTTTATTGTTATTATTGCTATCATTGTTATTCATCGGCGAATATTTAGATACGATTTCCATTTCTCCTTATTTCAAAATCTAAAAGGGACAAGGAAAATATTCTTTCTGTATTTGTGCATTGAGTGGTCAGTTTTATTGCCAGTGACGTTATCATTTCAAAGGCATATATCAAATTGCTAAGGCTCTGGAAATTGGAGTGTTTCAAGAACATTAGCTAAATTAACGCCTCATATATCTGCATGTTCATCTTTCTCGTTGTGCGATGTGATGGGAATGAAACATGAAACGTTAAACTCAAAAGGAACAAAACAAATTCAACTAAGCCCGAGTGGAGTAAAATGAAAATTGTCTAAAAAAAAGATCCTCGTACGCTATTGTTGCATCCCATTATGCTAATATAGTATAATAAGGCACGTACAACAAGCGCCGGAATTCTCTTTAAGTGAAACCTGAAAATGGTAATACGTTCAGAAGAATCTCCAAAAAAAAGAATTCGACGAGGAAATTTCGAATGTAAAACGTGATTCCGAATTCAATATTTGTACAGTTTTATTTGTAACCGCTTGTAAAGTAGATGGTCATTTTTTATCACTCACTAATGAAAACCGGAAGAAAAGTTTTCTTGGTATGAAATATATTTGAATTTATCACGTTCCATTCACAATGCTGAGCGAACAATGTAAATAAATTTTTATTTCCTCTCTTTTCTTTATTCGTCGATTCACCTATTTATGAATAAACTTCTGTATGATCATCGTTGTTTATTTTCTTCTTATTCTTTAACGCAGCTCTGATTATACCGAGAAAAAAACGAATATGTCTCGTCGGAAGCACGGGAGAAGATCCGGCCCTCGGAGCTGCTGCTCAACAATTCAGTGTTCCTGTACTGAAGTCGGAACGAGGGACGGAGTACGTGGAAGACACAACTTACTGCACTTATTACATACTGAGCAAATTCGAGGGTGCAGAGTACGACTCTCTCCACAAAACAGCTCACAGGTAATCCGTTGCGTGAAGACGAACGAATCAAAAGTTAGGAAAAGAGGAAAAATCGTTTATAAAACAGATCCCTTCTATTCAATCGAAATGATTCTAAGCAAATTCAAATAATGCCAGTTGAGATATCGAAAATTTTGAAAAAGGTTTTATAATTAGAACGTTTAGAGTACTCAAGCAACCGCGGTTTTTGGGCTCATTTTGCTCGTTTAACAAATCATGAAAAATTTTCTCAACAACATTCAAGGAATATTGAATTATAGTATAGTTGTTAAGTGCAATTGTAATTGTCGACGAATATCTGCTGTACTGTACTTACATAAATCTAAATTTATCCCATCGCTGAAGATCTATCTATTGATCGAAATGACTCCAAGAATATAAGAATTGGGTCTAAAACACCAATGTGTACGGATTTTGAACGCTCTGATTACAAAACCGTTTCTCAAGTTGTTGATATTTGAGCTTGAGCTATTCGAATCTGTACAAAATTATTTCCATTACAGATCTCCTAACTTTTGATTCCGACAATCCTACCAATGAAAACAAATAAAAAAATATATTTCTTACTTCGTTATAGAAATTTGTGTTCAACATTCAAATTGTGAAACTTCGTTTATTCATTGTTTTTTGCTCGCTTTCTCATCTGGTTCTTTCTCGGTAAGTGTTCATCATTATTTATCGACATTGATGAAATTGTCTGAGTTTATTTTTAGGATATTGAATGAAAAAGAATCAGAGAGTATTTATTTTGATTAAAAATCTGAAGTTATCGATACAAAAGAGAAAAAAAATCAACGGAAAAGTATTTTGAACTTAATAAAAATTATTCGCCAAGCTTCAATCGATTTGTTTCAATTCGAAGAAAAAATATTTTGTACAAAAAGCAGGAACACACCTTTCATTTTTATTCATACATTTGTAAGATCAATTTTTTTTCTTCTTTTAGCCAAGGTTTTCATCCATATAACAACGTATGTTATTTTATTTTATTCCACTGCATCCTTCGATTTGTTTAGAATACTGGGACCAACGGCACTTCTCCAATTGGCGGAGAAGAAGGAGTCCTTGCCAAGTATCAACAGGCCGATGTACACCCAATCGATGCTAGGAACGATTGTCGTTTTCACCGGTTTTAGAAAAAAGGAAGAACTGGTGATTACCGCGATTCTTTAATCTTCTTTGCAGTACTTTTTATTCCTTACTTTTTGCATTTATTTACTTGTGCAAATTACATTCTCATTGCAGACCAGACTGATAAACATGATTCACAGCATGGGTGGCAGTATAAGGAAGGATATGGGAAACAAGGTGACACACCTTATCGCCAATTGCTGTGGCGGCGACAAATACAGGTACGCCATTACCTTTAGGATTCCAATTATGTCCTTGGATTGGGTGACCGAACTTTGGGAGGCGAGGGACGACGTTGCCAGCATCAGTTCAAACGACAAACTGGTAAGCAAATTTTCAAACTCTTCGACTTCTGCTCGATTCAGGGCATTCACACTGCCTAGAAAACACGGAGGACTAATGTTTATAAACTTTCATGTTAATGCGACAGTCTTGGGTTGCAGGGAAATTTTTATTCCAAGGGATTAAGATAGTCGTAGAAATCTTCCCAATTCATTCTTATCACTTGTTTCATCTGGTATTAGTATTGACTATACTTTTCTTTCTCAACCCTGACGCGCTGACAATATTCTTCACAGATCGCAGATCACAAGCTCAAACCATTCTTTGGAGCGAAGGTGTGTTTTTTTGGTTTTCCTGACGACGAAAAGAAGCATATGTGCGAAGTGCTTCAACAACAAGGCGGGGAACCGGCTGAAATCGATGATCCAAACTGCACGCATGTGGTTAGTTAAAAATTTCACTTTCAACAAAGTTCTAATTACCGAGAATTCGACCCACACCAATCACGTGTCTACATGTATTGTAAATAGAAATATGGCTATGATTAGCTCTTGATGTAATTTTGTCGATATTCGCGTTCTTCACATTTTCAACATCTCTTACGCTATTTGTCGCAATGCTTTTTGTGACTGTTACCCTGACCCTAAACCTTTATTTTATTTTTTTTTTTATTTCCATTTTTCTCGCATGCTTGCTCTGCTCAGGTGACTAACGAAGACGGCGGCCAGACGAGTGCTTTGGATAAATCGAGAATCTCTTGGTCTCGATTATACTCAAACCAAGAGTTTAAATCGCTGACTACTGAAAGATCCCACGACGTTGAATCGAACCAGAACTTTTCATTCGCTTATTACAATCCTTACACAAATGAGAAAATACCAAACTCTTGTCCAAGCTCAATATCTTTAATACACTCGCAACGCTGTTGCAACTGCCTCTGTCATTTTTGCTTCTGCAATCACATATGCGAGAAAAATTCAACGACAGTTGAAAACGTCAGGCGCAAGAGACTGGCTGATGATTCTCCGTCTTCGCCTCGAGACAATTCGACAATGGAAAAATCCTACGTCACAGAATTTCCAAAAATCGGACAACATTGCCAGCGACGTCGCGCTCCCAAATATCCTCGATATGATTCCGCCATATCCTTGAACGACAGTTCAATCGTCGCACACGAAAATTATCATCCGGATGACTCCGGCTATCCTGCGTTCAATTCTCTGGGATCTAGTTTATTGAATTTGACCCAAATCTCTCAGTCTTTTGACAATCCCACCAATCTTAGTTTCGCGTCATTTCACTCTCCATCTCGAATCTTTTCCACAGTCAGAAGTTTGTCCAAACAATCTAAAAGGCTTCTCACTCCCAGGCGATACGTTTTATTAAAAAGGCACAGCTCTTGTGTCTCTGAATTGAAACAAACTGCAAGACTCGATTCAAATCAGAATAAAAAAATCTTCAGATTCTATTCCCATCCGAATTTATCCCAGAATTCTTACTCCGTGGAATCGTCGCCTCGTCTTTTACGGAAGAACAATTCTTTTTCAAGTCTACGTGACGTTGGCGACAGTTTTTATGCCTCTTGGACTTTTAATGGCTATCCTAAACAGGACGAAATTCAGAAAAATTCTTGCTGCTGCTGTTGTAATAGAAAACGATATCTTATGGAGTATTCTCGTCGTATTTTTGACGAAAAATCCTGTTTTAGTCTATTTGAATCGAAATTAAGCCTTCGAAATGGGGGCACAAAATATACAAGCCCGGTTCAATCCGCATTCGGCTATTCAAATGACCTTAAAAATCGGACGAACGAAGCTAGTGGAAAAACGAAGAGGGATCAGGAGAAACCAGTCAATTTGGTACATTTTTTATCTCCATTAAAATCCTACACGGTGTTCAGTGGTCCTGGAAATGTCCTTGAATGTTGCCTGTCCTTCAAAAGCCCTTAAAAAACCTGAAAATGTCGTGGAAATGTCCTTGAATTTGTTACGGATTTTTTTACTGGACTGGAATATCTTCGTGTATTCATAAATAACATCAATATCATTACTTACTTTTGGAAAGCTTTTGTTCTAAATCTCCGTGATACCAGGATACCATTTATGCAATTCATTGTCAATCGATAAAAATGTACTTCTACCCCGAATTGCATAAATGCAGATGAATTTCTTTCCATAAACGTCAAATTAATCATTCAACATTTTCACGATTTAACCCTATGTCTTTCTGGGCAACGGAAATTCTCTGTTAACTTGTGTGGTCATAGTGAAATAACGAAAAAAGGTCGGATCTGGCTGCTTTTGTAAAATCTGATAAGTATTTTCTTCGTTCAAGTTTTTATCAAGGCTCTTTCAGGCTTGTTTTAAAGTCTACTGAGGCCCTTTAGACTTTTGCCAAGACTCTCAAACTCTTGAAGCGTTTTACAGGCACTCGAAGTCTGGGGAAGTCTTTTCAAACCCCAAATGCGTAGACAAGTTGAGTGCGATTTCTCAGAACAACCAAATATCCAAAGACTAACATTTTTTTATCACCGTCTTTTTGTCTTGCCCCTGAAATTTGTCATTTAAGGGGATGACCTGATCGATTTCGACGTTGACGTATATATCTCCAAATATCGATATCCACATATCTCAAACGCAAAAAAGGACTTAACAGCCCCATTGTATACACAGTTTTGAACAAAAATACTCCAATACATTTTCATTTGACGCAGAAATCATGCAATTTCTTTGTTTTTGCGTTGAATGAAAATGTATTGGGTTGGTGTTGTTCAGAATTGCATGTAGAACGGGGCTGTTACGTCATTTTTTGCATTTCAGATACGTGGACATGAATAATTCGAGATATACAGGGTGTCTTATTTTAATCAATTCAATCAAATATCTCTAAAACCAAAAGTGTAAGTGAAAATTGTTTCAGACAAAAGTTGTAACGATCAAAACGGGAAAGAAGATAAGATTTTCCATAAGTGAACCCGCCAATTTCAGATAAAGGTCGACTTGGTTTTTCTAAACGGAACGGCATATTTCTTTCCCCGGCATCTCAAAGATGCTCTTTTAGATGACGGTGAAAAAAATATACTGTTTCACTTAAAAAAACCAAGTTCATCTTAATCTGACGCTCTCATCTTCTTTTCCCTTTCCAGCCTTACAACTTTTGTCTAAAACATTTTTCACTTACACTTTTGGTTATCGATATTCGACTGGATTAATTAAAACGAAATAACACAACATCCAAATCAATGAAGGCGCCCCCTTAAAACCTTTTCCCTGTGTATCATTACATGTATGTGAAGCACGTTCAATGTTTAAAAATGATGATATAAGTAAAAACAGCTAATAACACCTCAACATTCTAATTTTTGTACATCTTCCTAATTGTTTTCATGAATTTTCCCTATGTGTTTTAGCCCTGTTGTATTCGTCGTAATGTAATTGCAATTGATTAACAGAACTTTCACTCTCATCGATATTGTTTTTTATTTTGTTTTGTATCCTAATTCGATGTTTTCCTTATGATTTAGGTTGTCGATGAATCCAATGTTAATTCGCTGCCCGACTTGGCCTCTGTAAGAGCTCACATAGTAAAGGCTGAATGGTTTTGGACCTCGGTTCAAAATGAAGGCGCCGCATATGAGAAAGATTACCTCTTCGAAGATGTAAGCCAATTATGAATACGTTTTCTAAACCATGCATATTTCTCAGCACCGCTGAATTTCGATAAACTTTTCACATCTATCCCAATGTTTTGTTTCTTATGTTTTTGATCAAGAAAAAAGAAAACAGAAAAAAAGCTAACTCACAAAATACTTCCATCAAACAGATGCGACAATGAATAATTTCGCCAAATCTATTCCCTTCAATTTCAATCTTCTTCCTCTTTTACTAGTATTTGGAGTCTGTATTGTCTCCGATGGCGATGGCGAGGAGGGACAGCCAGGCAGCAACGCCCAGAACCGCTTCGACGAAAAGAAAGCGCAAGAGAATCGCAGAAACTTTATCTAGTCTAGTACAAAATGGTGCCGATTCGCCGGCAGTTCATAAACGACGGTCAAGTATCAGTGACGCTGGTCTTCTCAGCGTTAGCGGCAGCTTTCTTGACTGCACTTCGAGTCCCGACAAACAATTAGATGGTGAGAAAGTAGACTTTACTTGTCATTTTGCTGTTCCTTGAGTTTTCTTATTCTCTGCTAGCAATTTACAGGTCCTCATTTTTTCTTAAAATTCAATTTACACCGCATATTATGTGCATCTTTGGTTTTTTTTTATGTTTTCTTTTTGCTATTTATATTCTTTCGTTTTACAACTCGCGTATCTTCCTTCAAATTATATGGTTCAGTTTATCGGACAAATACGGATTCTTTTTGTCTATAATTTTTGGAAATCTCTGATTTTTTTTTCAGTTACTTCAGTTCCATTCTTGTTTGATCGATTCAATTCAATTTATCTTAAACTCGTAATCACGATTTCTCTCTATGAAAATAAAACCGAGTTTGACGTTGATTTAAAGAGAATAACAATTTTGAAACTGAGAAAAGTTCGATCGAAAAGATTAATTCTTTTTTCATCATTTTGCGCTTAAGCTTGCATGGGTAATCAAGTTGGATAGGAATATGTCCAGGATTCTTGCTTTCTCATTTTTAAAAATTTTTTTTCATTTTTTTTTATCTCACTCACGTTTAATAACCTGAGAAAAATTCATTCTTTCACTTTTGCTATTCTGGTTTTTATACAAACTTATATTTTCTTTGAATACAACAACTAAAACTGACTCTTTTGATTATTACTAACTATTTTCTTGCTTTTGTTAGGTTGAAAATAAAAATAATAAAATAACTAACATCAACTCTTTTAACTATGACTAAATTTTTACACTTCTTCCAAGTTAAAAAAGAAAACAATAAGGTTTATTTATTTGTTTAAATCGTTCTCGAATTTTTCTTTAATATTCGGATTTCTCTGCTGACTTGTTTCTCTACTTTCACACAAACATAAATATTTAAATATTCTGTGAAGAGTGAAAGGTGAAGCAAGAGTCCTGGTTATTATAAGTATAATAATAACAATAACAACAACAACAAAAATAACTCCAAGAACGTAGATTTGATTCTTTGGGTACAACGGTAATAATTTTGGTTGAATAAATTCGGGTAATTGGATTGATTGTGAAAAAACTAACTATATAATACGAACCATACTACGAGAGGGAAGAAACAGGGTGTTTATTTAACTACCGGTTAACCGACAGCAATTCCAGAGGTTGAAGCGGCGAGCACAGAAGCGGGAAGGAAAAATCTCTCGCCTAGGCATCAAGTTTTCTTAGAACTAGTTACAACGGAGTCAAACTACGTGGGAATTCTCAGCACGATAATGACGGTAAATTTCGCTGTTTTCCCTCAAGAGTTTCCCCGAATAACTCTCGTATTTTCATTTTCAATTAGCTCTTCAAAGAACCACTCGAGGACTTGATAGAAATGAGCGGCGAATTGTTGAACAGCACCGAAGCGAAGATAATATTTGGCAACTTTCCACCGATTTACGAGGTGCATAAAAAGATGCTCGAGGAGCTCAGGTATAACGCTTCACACTGGGCCGAAGACGTCAGCATAGGAAATATATTTTTAAAGTACGCGCCTGATTTAGTCAAGGCGTATCCACCGTACGTTAATTTCTTTGAGAATACTAAAGAAATGCTCGATCAGTGCGATCAGAACAAACCGCGCTTTCACGCCTTCCTCAAAATATGCCAAACCAAGCCTGAATGCGGCAGGCAGAGCCTTAAGGAACTTCTTATCAAGCCCGTTCAGAGGCTGCCCAGTATTAGCTTATTGTTAAACGGTGAGTTGAAAATTTGAATATGCTGTAACGAGTCAAGAGAAGTTGGGAATCGCTTGAATTTATTTTCAACTTTGTTATTTAAACAACTCGAAAATTAATGGACTGATCGAATTCGAAATTTCATTAGTTCTAAGTTGAGAGAAACTGTATCGTTTAAGATGAAAATCATCGAAATCCTTCGTTCTGTTCGTGAGATATTATTTCAACATTCTTTGGAATGATCGAATTGAAAACTTAACTGGTTCTAACTTGACAAAAATCTTCTTTACTATCATTTTCAGATATTCTTAAGCACACAAGTAAAAGCAATCCTGACCACAGTGCGTTGGAATTGTCGATAAGTAGTATAAAAGAAGTTATGACTTACATAAACGAAGACAAGAGAAAAACGGAGGGACAATTAGTGATGTTTGACATATTCAACGACATTGACAATTGTCCGGCTCATTTGGTATCATCGCATCGTTCTTTCATTGGAAAATGCGAGGTGATGGAATTGGGAGAAGGTTTGAGCGGGCGAGGCGATCATCTCGTCTTGTTCCTCTTCACCGATACTTTGGAAATATGCAAGAAACGGTCGAAGGCTTTTAATTCCCTGAAAAGTCCGAAGGAAGCCAACGGTCTGCATCCCACTAAACTTAGCCAAGGAAAACCGTACAAACATATCAGAATGCTCTCCCTCAGCACGATAAAAAAGGTCGTCGATATTCGCGAAACTGACGGTTAGTCTTACGTTATCTATTATTGAAAACGCTGAAAATTTAATATTGAAAAGGAAATTTATTTTGGAATGTAAGATGACAATTTTGTGTTTTGTCAATAAGCCTGATGGGTCAGTCTATTTAACTAAAACTTTGGTCTCATGTTTCTCCTTTTTCGTTCAACAATTTGCAGAATGTCACAAGGTGTTCGCGCTGATGGTGAGGAGTAATCAAGAATTGAAGGAGAAATTATTTTCATTTACGATAACTGATGAGGAAGTAAATAAAACTAATTACCTCAGAACACTCTGCAGGCAAATGGCTAATTCCGTTTGCAAAGCAGACGCAGTAAGTTCTATGCACATATTTTTCTTTCATACTATTCCTCAAATCTTCGTTGTTTATTTATATTTTATTCAAAACGTGTTTCGAATGCTTTTATTTTTTCATTCTTCATCAAACGTGCGACATTAAATTCTAGAATAATATGTGACGAATGAAATGAAATAAAATTCAGTTTTTTCAGTTGTTCACATTCGTCTTTAGCCCGACTTAACTGTTTTCCTATTTTCAATTTCGTGTTATCATTTTCTTTTTCCATTTTTTACATAGTTTTCTTTTTCAGGACACATTTTTAATCAGTTTGGATTCTCATCAGCTTGAAATTGACACGAGTGATGTAGCCTTAGGAACTTTAAGTAAAGCATTTAAGTAAGTTTTGTTTATTCTATCCTTTCACATCTATTTATTTTCGTTTTTGAAACAATTTTCATACATTTTTCTTTTTTTATAAATACACACAAAAACGTACACATGTTTTATTATCTCTCTTACTATTTCTGTCTATATCACTGTCTCTCTTTAATTATGAAAATTGATATTACATTATATTGCAGAACAAAAAAGATGCAAAAATTTATCTCTATCTTAATCCCAATGTAACATCAGCAACTATAATAGGAGTAATATTAATAATAACAGACAACATGACAGTACAATAGCAATGATAATATTATTATAAATCATATGTGCGCAGTTTTTTTTTTTCTTTTCTTTTCTGAAAATTCCGATAAATAATTTCTCCACGACTTTAGAAAATGTTGAAATATCTGTTGAAACTTGCACAAATTTACGAAAAACGTTCTAAGAGCCAGCCATACGGGTTAAATTCTCCGCAATTTTTTACGGGTCAAATTCTGGATTATCAGAATTTAATTGAAAATGAAATTATACTTCAACAGCTCGTGCCGTAATTTTCTTTGGCGTAAAATAATATTTGATATTCAAGGAGCTCCGAAAACCAGCGAAGAGTTTTAATAAAATTTGAAGTGTGTGTCTAACAGCGGCCATTTTCATTCTTGCGCTAAAGTTCAAGTTCGCCTGACGAATATAAGAAAACAAAAAAAAAAAAAACAAAAAAAAAAAACAGTGTTTTCCTTGCTTACGCCAACTTAAAATTGTCGGGAATAATTTTACTTCAAAAGTTTTTACCGTCGTAATAATATTTTTGTCACATAATTTATACATGACTTTTCATTCTCGTCAATTTAGTCCGCGAAAATCACTTTTACGTATATACAAGTGTTACACAAAGAAATCTGTACGGTTGACTCTTAGAACTTAGAACGATTTTGTTCAACCGGAAGTTGAATCGTAAAATCAATTATTCGTACGAAGTACATAACGATATTATGGAAAATCAAAATTACGATTGAAAAAGAAAAGAAAAAAAATTTTGTCTGCTATACTGAAAGTAAAAATAGTTTCGTTATCATCTTTAACTTTTGCTCTTGCTCACTATTTTTTTTTTTCCTTACTGTGTATAACTGTCATCTATTGAATTTTTCTTTCGATTTGCATACACAAACACAAACACACACACACACACGTTTAACTATATATATCTATATATATATATATATATATATACACACACACAGAGATATTATTTGTAAATTTCTTTGCATGTGCGATGAAACAAAACAATTAATGGGGCGTCGTACCCGCGGTTTGGTTGCAGGAGCCTATTTCATAACTTTTACCTGGAGTATATGGACCCGTATGTGTTCCTACTCAATAGCATGTGTGAAACCACGTTACATGTCCCACTGCCGTCAGTTTACAACCCAATTATCAAGGCTGATTATTTTTTATTTTTTCGCTTTTCGTCTAAAAACAAACAAACAAACAAAAAAAAAAAAAAACACCCTTGCCTTTACACCCCTTTAGTTGTTTTATTTTTATAAAATTTTTTTTTTATTTTCTCTAACCCTTAATCCCAACCACTGCCGCCGCTGTCTTAAATTCTGCTGATTTTATTTTTATTTATTTATGCATCATTCGATTTGTTAGTCTCATCTTGATCGTATTTCGTTTAGATGCTATTTTTTCTTTCGGTTAGACCTTTTTTCTTTCACGTGAGTTTGACTGTTTTAAAGGTGATATTTTACCATTCGGAGATATTATATTATCCTGCATGTTAGGTGTTTCGTTCTCCCTTCGTTTGTCGTTTTATTCTTCCAAATTTATTCAATTAACACTATCGTAGATCTCGCAGATAGAAAAACGTAGACAAAAATCTGCTGCGAGTCTTCTTTGAATTTTTTTTATTCTTTCTTGGAATTTTACAAGTAATATTCATTAATATTTTTTCCTTTTCTCTGTCCGTTTCTTTTTTTTTTTTTTTTTTTTTTTTCTTTTCTCATTGTTACATTTTTTTTCTATCTTTGACGTTATACGAGTTGAATTTCCTCTCTATCTGTTTTTATTTCGTTCTTTTTTTTTTTTTTTTTTACAGTTTCCACTTTTATTTTTTCTTCATTTTCTTATTACTTTGTTCAATAATGACAAATAGAAATGAAATTTTTGTCACAGTTTCGTAAATATTACGATGAAATACGATGTATGATCCTGAATTCTTCGGGATAAAATTATTTATTCATTAAATCGTTCATTTTTTTTTAACGCTTTTTGAAATCACCGCAGTGAATTTCTCACCACGTTTCACTCTCGTGTTATTTTTTTGCGTTTCTTTCTTTTTTTCCCCCCGAAGACTGTGGAGCTTGTTGCTGTTTTCTTCAACAGTTTCTTTCGTCGTTTGTGTTTTCTTTTTTCTTTTTTTTTTTTTATCACTTAAAATTTAATCTCAACAAAAAAGAAATCCTGGTGATATTTTTCTCTTTTTTAAGATTGTCAATAGAAAATCAAACATCGAGTAATCGAATAATTATTGTAAAATGTAAAATAATAAATCGTTAGGTGAAACGTGGTGGCACAGAACAAAAACAAGAAACAAATTAAAAAAAATTTCAAGCTTGAATCCTATCGTTTGTCGTAAACTTTGCTATCGCTGGGGATTGAAATTATTACGATTATTATTATTATTATTATTATTATTATTATTATTATTATTATTTGCGTAATAATAACACGTTTGATTAGTTGTAAACAGAAAAAAAAGTAAAATCGTTACAAATCAAATAATACAGTCTTGAAAAATATAAAAGAAAACAAACGAATAGAATTATCAGTAACACGTCGAAATATGTTAGATTAAATTAAAAGCAAATAAAAAAAAAAAAATATACCCAAGCGAAAGAAAAGTTTAAATATTTGCAATATTTAACAAATGAAATGAAATAAAGTAAAATAGAGTCAAGATGGGCAAATTATTGTTTCTCGACTACATTGAATTTATGTTTTTTCTCTTTCCGATTGAACAACAACAACAACAACAACTACAACAACAACAACAACAACAACAACAACAACAAAACGAACATAAATAATATACAACAAAACTGAAAACTGGGGAAAAATTAAAATGCAACGACAGGTTTGCTTCACGTACAAGGATGAAAGTCGGAAGGGCATTTAGTTTTAACAAAACACCGAGTAAACTGAAAAGAGCGATGTCGACGATGATGTCGCCGTTTGGATCGACCAACAGCCTCACGCCTGCCAGCCAACAACTTGCCCAGATGCGGTTAGCCAGCTGTAATAACATTAACGTTAGTTGACATTTTCATTTTGCATGGTTTAATCGTTCAATCGTATACTTAATATCGTTTCATTTACGGATCAATCGTTCAGACCGTTGGAATCGAAATTTAGACGAAGAGGAAAAACCGTTTAAAGAATCTAATTGCGAATGAAAAAAACATCTCTGCTATGCAATAGAAATTAATCTGAGCACATTCGAACAACGCAAGCCGAGATATGAACTGTTTTCGAAAAGATATTCTCATTAATTATTACGTAGAAATGCTTGAACTCTGGCGTTTTTGTACGATTTTAATGTTTCTCACTTTTTTTCCCCAGTAATCGCTCAGTGTCAAATTTTTAGAAATAATTTTCTTCACGGTGGATAAAACTTTATTTCTAAAAGTATGTTATAAAAGATGGAAAACCATTAAAATCGCTTTTTATAATTATACTGCAACTTGCAATACCTTCAATGTTTTTCTGACAATTTTTTTTACAGTCTGGTCAACGAGCAAAATGAGTCCAAAATATTAGAATCGGATAAAAAACACCGCAGTTTTAATATCTTGAACGTTTTGACCATAAAACTATTTCCAAAATTATTGATATCTCAAAATTTGTGTGATTTGAATTTGCTGGAAACCATTTCTTTCCGATAATAGTAATGTTCATTCGAGTTGACCATCATTTATGCAAATATCATTACCGGATATATTTTAAACTTACTTTTTTCTTTCCAACTCCAAATTCAGACAATGCCCGACCAATTCATTCTCAATTTCGTCTCGTTCGTTGTTTTTTTTTTTTTTTTTTTTTATTTTTATATCGACGTCTCGTATCTCTGACAAGTAAAATTTTACCATTGAATTGAAATATCAGACAAAGCTATTCAGATATTCTCAATGATTACAGACGGTTGAGCCAATTTGGTGTTAAACCTTAACATATCTGGATCGAAATTAATATTTCTGTTTTACATTTTTCTTCTTCAGGAATTAGGTAACGGCGGTTCAGGATCGCCAACGAGAGACGAAGTATTGGTAGCTCCTATGTCTGTACAGCCGACGAGAAAGGCGAAATGCAGTTCGCTCAGCATGGCGTCGTTGAGAAGGTTGTAACGAATACTCAGGCCTTTAAAAAAAAAAAATTGCACATAGTCCATATTTAATTGATGCGACGCTATTTCCATCTCTCTGCCGTTTTCACCCCGCCTACGCTCGCCTCCATTTCTCACCTTCATCGCTAGTTTTGTTCTTGTTTTTGTACACAGCTTTTACTACATCTAGATAAATAAGATTGTGTTATTTTTTCGTTTTTTTTTTGTTTTTTTTTTTTTTTTTGTTCTTTTTTTTCTACCTCTTTATCTTTTAAGGTACGAGGCTAAGATCTGATTAAATTGTACAATATTTAGCTAACACTTGACGGGGGTACAAATGTATTATTATTATTTTATTTTTATTTTTTTTCCTTTTTTACGGATTCTCTTTCGTTTTTCCGTCCGGATTTTTTTTTTTTTTTTTTTTTTCTCCTATTCTTCATCTTTTTGGCCTGAATGACTGAATATAATTATCCGCCTATCGGGATTAGAGAAGAACGGATGAAAATTATAGAATGAAAACGTGAAAGAGACGATGAATCTCCATATAATACGAAGCGTCTAGTTACGCAAGAAAGAAAGAAAGAAAGAAAAAAAAAAAAAAAAAAAAACATCCAATGTCGAGATATAATCATATTCGAATATCTAACGATTTTTCGTAACGTTTTGTTCTTAGTTTCTTACTCTTTTGCTGTTTGTTCTCTATCTTCTCTCTTAATTTCCTTCAAAAACAAAACGCGCGATACGCGAAAAAATTTAACGATAGCCGCGCTTTTAAATCAATGATAGTAATAATAATCGATCGAAATATGAAAAATGATGACGATAGTAACGACAACAAGAACAAGAACAACAATAATAATAATGATAATAAAAAAATTATTATAACAGTAACGGTAACAATCATAATAACAATGATAATAATGGTAATAATAATTATGCCTGGCAAATTTATTTATTATGATTGAAAAACTAAACGAAAAAAAAAAAAAAAAAAAAAAAAGAAATACCGGTACGCCAGTAACTGGTACACCATATAATATTCAAAGACTAGAACGTATCAAGTAAGAAATGAAAACTTGAATTGTATGTGTACAAATTAACTTTCGAAATTATCAGTATTATTATCAATGTTATCGTTATTTTCATTATCATTATTATGATTGTTATTATTATTATTTTTACTATTATTATCATCATCATCATTATTATTATTATTATTATTATTATTATTTTTAATACAACCGAATAGTATTAGCTTTTATGTTAACTCTTAGTAATTTTTTTTTGTATTGTTATATGTAATTTTGTCCATAATATTTATTTTTTAATTAAAATTACCGTTATTATGATGAGTTTATTACTATTCTTATTATTTCTGGTATAATTATTAATACTATCGCTAAGTAATATTGCTGTTAATGTTTATTATTATTATTATTATTATTATTATTATTATTATTATCATTAGTGAATTATAAATCATAACTAAAGACATATTATAAATACAAACATAGTATTATACAAACTGCATATAATACATTATTTGCATTAACTTTAACATTTTGTAATTGTGTATCACACACGATCATTATTCACGCTATTCTCATATCATTCTGCACACACACACACACACACACACTCATAAGTTGAACTATATTAACATATAATCATGCCAATTTGACGATTAAAACAACAAATATTTATAATATAATACCTGGTTTTGTAAAAATAACAAAAACGACAACAACAACGTTAATAGTTGATACGATACGATATGATCCGGAAATACGGTGAAATTCAACGACGCGAACGTGATTTTTTTGCTGCATTTGTTTCTACTTGTAATTTTGATGAATCTTGATTGACGTGTACTTATTCGTTTCTATTTCAGTTCTTCTTATCTTTAATTTTTTTTTATTTTTGTGTGAGTGGGTGATCCGAGCATTGATTATGTATACATATTTGTATAAATTGTAGTGACAGATAAAACTCAATATTTTCCGTTCGTAAAGTTCGTAAAAACAAAAAAAAAAAAAAACACAACATGAAAAAATTGATTATTTTTAGGAAAAAAAAAAAACGAAGTTTCTTAACCAAAGAGACAGCCATTTGCTTCACTTCATCCGCATATCACATCGCTTTGCATTACGCACTAATCAGCAGATGCTTAGTAATAATGATGATAATAATCGCTGCAGTTTTTTTTTTTTTTTCATTTTATTTTTAATTTTATTTTTACTTTAACATTGCCCTTTTTATACAATGTTATTATTGTCCATAGCGTTCCATTCGATACGCATATTTGTATCGAAATAACTTGAATCTGCAATGATTACGAATCTGACTAATTTTTAATTCTTTATTTCTCTCCCTTTTTTTTTTTTTTTTTTTTTTCTTCTTTTTTTGATGCTCCTCGTTTCACCAGAAACTGTTCAGAGGAAGTTGTTCAGGACAAGTCCGAGCTCTGAGGTACAGTATATAATATCCGCTTCATTACTATTCGTCATTAAGTAGATATCCAGACGCGCAATTATTGAGATCCTTAATGGAGTGCCCTGGTCGATGTCGAAATCGACGAGGGCACTCCCTTAAACTCTGAAGAGGCCATCTTGCGTTAGTCAAAATGCATACTAATCGGTCCGTATATAATTATAAAAGTTCTTTTTCGTCTGTTATTTTACTATAGAATGATTTAATGTCGCGAAATAAAAGCTTGACAGTTTGCGTGACGTTATCGTCGGCTTTGTTTCCGGTATATTCACTCGAAACGATCAGCTGTTACCAACTCCTGGTGCCATATTGCTTCAAAAACTCTGTTATTATAAGGATCTTAATATACTATATAACCTATTCCTCAGTTAAGATTTGAATAATATCTCGGATACCCTTTGATTCCGTTATATTCTTTTTAAGCCCCGATCATGTTTTTCCACACTATTTTATGAAAAAATAATACACCTTGACAGAATCACCAACGGTGCTGTACATTTGACGAAAATTATCATCAATGATAGCTGCAAACGAGAACGACAACGTTGAGTTATATCCGATGCATGAACATACATACCTCTTAAATATTACTAGACCGTAAAAATAATAATAGTTATAGTGGTAATAATAATAATAATAATAATAATGATAATCGAATTTTGTCGCATTATGAATACAGAGAGAAAATATCACTAAACGCGAAAAAAGGAACAAGGAAACTGAGAATATAAATATATATGAAAGTAATTTGAAAAAAGATCGAATCACAAATGAAGACAATCACGAATGATGATAATAATTATTACCATTATTTAGTTTCATCGATATTGTTATTATTATTATTATTATTATTGTTATCATTATCGAAGTTACCTGTAGTTATCGCGGAAAATAATAGTAATATGAACTTCAACGACAGGCAAGACAAGGGAAGGAATGAAATAATAATCGTTATAAAAAAAAGAGCAATTTGTAATAATTTATTGTTTGTAAGATACATTGGAATATTGATACAGTATATACATAGTGTGTATTATATATTATAATGATGATGTATGTACATATAATAGCTCTGACCCGGTGTTGAATATTTACAATTAAAATTGATAACCATAGCCTGCTTATAGTTTATAATATGGTAATGATGATAATGAATGGATAAATATATAGATTAATTACATACCGATGAGCGTAATGAACGGCAGCCTTGTGTGATATTGTTTCTATAATAAGTATGTAGTTTGAGAAATGTTGTACGACGACGATGATGATAGTAATAATGAAGATAATAAAGAAAAGTAAAAAGAATACAAAGAATCTTCATTTTTCTCGCGTTTTTTTTCATATTTTATTTTCGCACTATGCAGATTTCATTTCTCGGTTATATATCTTATAATGAATAAATATTAAAGAATACAGAAGAAGCCACGATGTGAAAATGTAAACCATTTGTTATCACGTGATTAGCTAATAACTAAATAAATAAACGAACGATTGGATGAATGATTTGATAAATAAATCACAAACGGATAATAATATAATGAATATACGTTGGAAAGTTGACGTTAAAGCGTGTACGTTGAATCTGAAGTTAAACAGAACAGTTGAGATTCTTATATAAATAAATCCAGTGACGTACGTGGATAAAAGTTAATAATACTGTGGAATTGTGAGTAGGGAATGAATAATTATAATTATTGGCAACTATCTTGCGAATAAGGTATGGAAATTGTAATATTAATAACAATAATGATAATAATAATGGTAATAGTAACAGTGAATAGATATACATATAATAAAATAGGTTCTCTTGGTATTTTGTTTCAGTTACTATAAATTTTATTGATGCGATTTATCGACCTTATCCAAATTATACATGCGAATTTCCGGTGTCAAAGGTCAACTAGAACAACGGTTAAATACCTGATTTTTCCTGAAGTGTATCTACAAGAATTACTAATACATACAAAGAAATGTGCTACTTACACAGAATACACAGAAGCAAGAAAGAAAAAAACTTTTTCAATAAAGAAAAACACCGAAAAACTGTTGAAACATTTTCACATACTCATGAGCAGATACTAAAAATATTAGTTATCACTCTCTATATGCAATACAGTCGTTACCGACCCAAACTAGAAAACAAAATTATGTCGAGCATAACGAGAGCTTTATGCTTTGTCAAGTTCCTTGGGTGACATAATAACTTAAAGGAAAACGGAGCAAGATCTCAAACCCACTATTATAAATTTTATCTTTACACAATTGGATATAATCGTTTGAAATCGCTAAAGAGAAGAGTAAAACACAATCCTTTAGCTGCACGATTATTTATATTTATACTGCCTTCCTTGATCAGGAAAAAAAATTTACTAACAAAAAAGGTATGACATGAAAATTTTTTAAACATTTTTCTCTACAGTTGAATGGATTCTTTACATTTCAATATTTCTGTTAAATTCGATTTCGTGATTAAAATCACGATTTTGTTGCCAATTTGTAAAATATTAATAAGAAATCATGTATACACTTATGTTTATGGAAAAGGTATTGCGCTGCAGAAAGTAATGCGGAAGTGATCAGAAAACTGTACGAGGTCTGATGGTACGCAGATAAATCGGATCATGCTGGGAATAGAATCGGTGGAAATATACAAAAAAAGTAACGTTCAACGCCCTACTTATGGAATACAATGCGACCCTCAAAACAACTCAAAGTTTTTCATTACTGTATAAATTGGATTTAACATTGAAGTAAGTGTTTCTTTTTCTACCCTTGCAATTCTATGCTGAATTTCTAAAGTCCAATGAGTATCTATATAGAGGCTCTTATAGATCGATTCAGAGACGAGAAGATTTTCGAAATCGATTCACATTTTTTTTTGATTTTCTGGATTCAAAACTGGAAGGAATTTCCTTTCTAATTAAAATTTAATATGCCGATGAAAAATAACAAGATTATCGGACGACTGACATGGCAATCTAAACGAGGAACCGTGATCCGATTGTTTCTGGGGTTTTATCAAACTTTTGGATCTTTCGATGGAATTAAACGGTATCTACTACATAAAGTTTCAATCTAATTCTGAAGAAACAAGGCTTCTTGTGATGTTACGTTTGCTCGTGGCGATATAATATAGGTTGAAGCATTGACGCAAGAATTAATTATAGTTTTGACGCCTTATTGTTCAGCCACACTTTTGTGTCAGATCTTTAAATACTAATTTGACTAATGTGTGATCCTTATTCGTTTCTACTTTTCTCGAGACAAATTGAACATGGACTCATATTTTACTTTACAATATTTTCAAATAGTGGTAACTTTCGAATTGTGAATCAATCTGGCACAGTTCAAAATTCAAATTTCTCATGCTGAAATGTACGTTCTGAAAAGGTATGAGTTGAACTCTATGATTAATATAGAATTCCGAAAAAGTTTACAACGAGGAAACTGTCCGACAAAATGGAATAAAATCATTTTCTGCAAAACAGCCATTTCTAACTTGTCTTTTTTCTAATTACTTATGACTCTTAAGGCAACATCCGAGTTGGTACGGAACGCCCTATATGCTATGAATTTGCCTAATGATAGGCTTATCCGAAGCCGAGGGTGAAAGCCGTGGAAAGTTATATTTATTACATAGATAATTGCATGTGCTAAGAGCCGCTAAAGTAAATGAATAAAAGGATAAATAGATAAACAAAATTTACTCTAAAGCGAGGCTAAAACTAAAAATTGTATCCTCGTTATTTTCTGTTATATAAATCTGGCGATAACATCGTACGACGTATTTTTCTCACCGTTTCTATGCGGGTATAATTCAATTTCCAACATTCGAATTTGCACTCCCCGGTCTCTCACACCCCTCTTCCTGCCCCTTATAATAATAAATGAAGGGAAACAGGGGCGTGAGATGAAACGTGCAAAAAGTACTTGTATAGCCTGTAATTCAAATTATAATTAAATCAGATATTAAAGGAAGTAAAAAAAAAAAAATTAAACTGACGAGGCTGGGAGATAGGAAATAATTGTAGAAAAAAGTTCGTAATTGGTGCGGTTATCAAAGCCGGACGGTAAAGGCGGCATATTATCCTGTGTATATGACCTAAGGTAGGTATATACATAACTACATATATGTCTACCTATTTACAGCCCTTTAAATTAAAAGAAACGAGAGAAGGTAAATGGAGAGGTAAAAAATAAAATGAAAGAATATTTTTTCATGCCCAATGCCTTCGCTCATTTTCCTTTCTATTTCTTCCTTAATTTCTTTGCAAAATTTTGCCGAACTGAATCGAAAACAAATGATATTATATTGCCGAAATATGTGAGGTAAAATTTGCGGCTGCAGGCTTGCGTGTTTAGTATAATAGATGTATATCTATAAGATGCAGGAAAAGGGTTGTGAGAAAAAAAAATTCCGCGCGACCGTAAAACGGGAGAGAAAAAAAAATGTGAAAAAATATTGCTTACGCGCTGCCATCAGGCGGGAGGCTGAGAGAAAATGAGAGAGAAAGAAGAAGCGAGTGCGAAAGAGAGGGAAGGTGGAAAAGGGTTAGAAGCTATGAAGGTGAATTTAGGGAATAATGTATGTCAGGACCCTGGAGACAAAGAGGTAAAAAGAAACGAACAAACTTTTCGTTCCGTTGCACGAAATGTGTGAATTGAAATAAAGTTTCTCATTTTCTGTTAGATCGATGTTTTCAAAGTTTTACATTGTTCTCATTCCTTCTTACTGATATGCGTGTCGATGTTTCTTTCTTTTAACAGAATACCCGGGAATTAAAAGTAACGTAGAGAATCAGAGAGAGAGAAACAATTGAACGATTTTATGTTTTGTCTGTCTTGATGCTTTTTTGTTTTAACATGATTCCCGGGAATTAAAAGAAACGTATAGAGAATCAATCGAATTTCACGTAATTATCAATTATGTATTCACAATAACAGAAACTCATCATTAGAAGGAGACAGGAACCAAAAGATAAAGAGCGAGAGAGAGAGTAAGAGATAAAGAGAGAAGCATACAAAGGTTGCCTAGAGACGGTCTGCGGAACGTCAGCAGACAAGCAGGTGAATTCTCTGAGGAAGAATAAGATTGGAGAAATGCGCTATAAGATACGGTGGAAAATTGTGGAAAACGCCTACCCCACAGGAGAAGCCCGAGGCTACTCGTGTCCTCGGTTGAATAAAAGTAAGTAGGTACATATGAAATACATACACGCATGCATACATACATACATGCAGGAGTAAGGTTATGTGCACGCATCTAATAATATTTATGTATACCTATATACATTTACCTACAGTTGGTAAATACAAGTATACACGTATCAGTGTGTGTGTGTGTGTGTGTGTGTGTGCGAATCGATGTGTATGGGGCATTCCATGCTGGATTAACCAATTTTAAGTCACGGGTTTTGAAATTTTTTTTTTAAGCTTCTTTGGGTCATATTAGCATTACCAAATTTCGCAATTTATTGGAAAAAAAAAAATTCTTTACGAGAGTACTTTTGAAGCTACTTATAATCAAACTTTCTGCATTAATTTACACTTTTTTTTTAATTTTCGAAAAATTCCTAAGAATGTTATCGTTTATTGCGCTAATTTGAAGATTAGTTTTAATATGGAACGATTTGTTTTTATATTATTCTCACACTTTGAATAATTTTGGATTAATTGTAAGATTAATGATTGATGTATTAGAAAATTTTATTAAAAGAAACAAATATCGCGATGAATTTTTTTAACGTTTTTTTAAGCCGTCTGGAAACTGTCACCTATTAAAATCTGGTTTAGCTCACGCTTCTTTGAGATTTTTTAAAAATTTCCAAAAGGTTGATTTCACCTAGTAGATAATTTTGAAAATTTTTCAGAATTTCGGTTTTGATATCACCGGAACGTTATACAACGATTAATGTCAATTAAAAATCTTTAGAAGTGCACAAAAAAAAAAAAAAAAAAATCATTTCGTCGGAACAAAAAAAAAGTGTCACTAATTTGAAAATGCTTGAATATTCGTAACTCGAGAGTAATTCATTAAGAAAAATCTTTCAAGATAAAGTAGGAGTTTCAGTGAAGCTCTTACCACCTCAAAAATTTCCAACAAAATCAACAATAGCGATAGTCAAAACTGTTCGATTTGGCATCGAATAAGTAGTGGAGAAATGATGACGCAGGAGAGCGTGAGCGACTCCGAGAGGCATCGTCGCAGGGTTCCGTCCAGGCAGTGTTTCTCAGCCCCCTCGAAAATCAATGTGAGCTCTCCTCCTCCCTCCCTCGCTCTCTCTTACTTTGTCCCGCTCCTGCTTTCGCCCTCCTCGTCTCTCTTGCTTCGCGCAATACGCACGGTTCTCTACACTTATAGCTGTCTCTACTTTTCCACCCTCCCTTAGCACCGTCGTCAGTTAACGTGAACAAGATTGGCACGGGTGATCGAAGCTTTACACCATCAAAGCTCCTGCAGCATCCTATACCTCATACTCTACATGCTACTTGCACTCTTTCTCTCCTCACGATCAGGTCTGAACGCGCTCCTTCAACCCCTTCGCAACCTGCTCGAACCTCGTTTCGCGAATCACAGGTGGAAAGGGTATTAAATGCTAATTTTGTTTATCCGCTGTTTACCTCTGATTTTTGTTTTCTTCGTTTTTTTTTTAAATTTTATCTAGGTTTTTACTCATTTGTTGCTCTTCCGAAAAAGATACAATTTTTATAAAAAAATTATCACAGAAAAAAAACCCTTATAGGATCACTTTGTTGGTCGTTTGTCCGTCTGTCAAGACCCTTTTGTTCAGTAACAATTACTAGAGGTATAAAGTTGAAATTAATAACAAATACTAAGAGCTATGGTCCATTGTTTTAATTTTGCTCGAGTTTGCTTCGTGAGATGTTTACAAAAATCTAGACAAAGTAAATTTGTTGCACGATTCTATCGTACTCATCAGAAATATAAATAGAAATTATGTCAACATGGATTAGAGAAGTTTCGTGAATTTTCTTCATTTTGTACTTTGGTGAAGTTTGGAGACAAGTTGACTTGGTTATTTGTATACTTTTTTATTGGAAACAATATTGAATCAAATTATCAGAAGGTTAAAAAAATACCGTGTGACGTTATCTATGCTAAAGTATATTATACACTAAACATATATCCTATGCATAAAAAAACAATGATATCCAAATGCATACACTTTCAAAATTATCGAAGGAGAATTTTTTTTACAATATTCTTTTTATTGTCTTCGCGACGTTGCAATAAACGAAATAAAACAAAATGTTTGACCGGACATTTTTTTACATTTCTGTTTCCAAAACCAAAATAACGATAAGTGTGCTCTGGCTTTACTCAGTCTCAGTTTAACAAAAGTCACAAATTAATTTGATTCCGAGAATGCATCGATACTAACTACTAAGTCCATCGGATTCAAACGCAATATCAAATAAATTATACAAATAATCAAGAACAATAATATCACGATTACAAACGCACCGATGTTCGAAATCTTAGTCACGTCTATGCAGTATCACAGTTTGTATTGTGACGTTGCACCGTCGTACCATGTGTACGTCACAATAAACCAACCCTAAACCCCCCGAGTGGAGCCGAACTGGGCCGAGTAGGCACGGAAAAATCCGAAGTCATTCGGCATTGCCGAGCGAGGTTGGTCAGTAAGTAACCAGCCTCCGTGCACGACGCACAGTTTATCCATGAAGTATACGCAAGAGAAAGAGAGGAGATCAAGCAACACATGGGACATGGCCTATAAGGCCAATACCTGATGGTTTGAGAGAAAAAAAAAAAAAAAAAAAACCAACGTCAGCTTACTGCTCTCTTCACTCCTCCACCTCTGCTAGGATTGCATTTTACACTTTCCCATTTCGCGGGTCACTTCTTTGTTCTTTCTTGGTTTCAAAGCAAATACATGCACTCTCGGAATGTCATTTCATCTAGGTTGTCTCGATCTTTTCACCTACCAGTCTCTCGCCTGTTCCCAAATTCCAGATTTCGCGCAGGGAATCCCGTGACAGTATCTATTGATTGTCGGGGTTAGAACCTATGTTTTTAAATTTTTATGATACCATCGATTTCTCGGTAATCAGGAACGAATCCGATGACATGACTTTCTCCTGAAATGGCGAACAAATAACACCTACGAGTTCAGGGTTGTAAAATTTTGTGAGTAATGTTAAGACGTCCTAGCCTACCGTGTATTTAAAAATGATCGTTTGTCTCGTTTGACACATTTAGGCTGAAGGTATATAACTGTACCATGGACAGCAGCAAAGAAACGAAACGATTATGTTTCAGATCTTCCTGGCGCCTTTAAGACGTCTTTTGGATCTTCGGTTTGGATGGTTAAGATGGTAGGAAAGACCGTTGGAAAAGATTTAGAAGAAAAATATGAAAGAAGACAAATCGAGCTAAGGTCGAACTTGAAAAAAAAATCAAAATGGAAACCGGATCATGTCTGTTTCGAGATGCACAACCGATGGCCTCTTGTGCATGTGCATATGCGGTAAGGTATACATATGTATCCATATACATATATGGATATGAGTTTTACGTACAGAATTGAAAACGCAACACGTATAATGTTTTGCGCTTTATCTTAAGAAGGTGTCCAGGTCGATTTCGACGCCCACGTACATATGTCTCCGGATATCGAAGTCCACGTGTTTGAAACGCAAAAAGAGTTTAACAGCCCCATTCTGTACACAATTCTGAACAAAAAGAGTGTAATAAATTTTCATTTAACGCAACAATAAAGAAACTGCACGAAAACTACGAAATCACAATAGTGAATTCGTAGTTTTCGTGCCATTTCTTTATTTCTGCATCAAATAAAAACTTATTGGAGTCTTTTTGTTCAGAATTGCGTATAGAATGAGGCTGTTAAGCCCTTTTTGCGTTCAAAAGACGTGGACTTTGACATCCGATGATACGTACGACAACGTTAAAATTGGCCAGGGTACCACCTAACCTGACCTGACCAGACTAAATTTAATTTGCTCGATCTGCCCATATCTGTGATACTTGCTTCTATTACCGTTTGTACACATCAAACTGAGGGGTGCAGTCACGATCGGAATACTCTGATCGTCTACGTTGTAAATGTGATGTCGGCTGAGTGCATCTATGTTTGCATGAATTTACTGGGCGTACGCCATAACTCGAATGTCGTTGAAACCACGGGCTTCGCTCCGCGTCGTAAAACCAATTTTACTTGCACAGGCTAAAACGCAATTTCGACGTTGTACGTATATCATTGTTATTGTTGTTGTTGTTGTTGTCGTCGTTACTGTTTCTCTTTTCCTTTCCTCAATGCTACAGTGGGGCAAGTGGCAATATATTTTCGAATTTCGAAGTTTTTCTTCTTCTTTTTTTTATTTTTTATTTCGTGTTACATCCAAAATATTACGTAAATCAATATGTATAATATACATATATATTATATAATAAAATATTCATGAACTGTTCACTCAATTATTTAAAATGATAATTGAGTCGTAGATGACGATCAGCAATCAGGAGCTTCTCAAGATAATCAGCATTGTACTTGAGGCAGCGGTTGGTAGGGAATTTGAATCGTCCGTTGGGAGGAAAGGTCTGGGGGGGGGGGGGGGGGGGGAATTCACCGCGAACTTCCGAGCTAATGGCCAACCAATAAAATTGACAGTATTCTTCGGTATTTCGGCAGCAGCAGTCGCGACAATTTCCGAGTGCTCATCCCCTAGCCGCTAACTGTTATCCGCAATAGTTGATCCTCAAGGTTAATTGGTTAGGACTGGTGCGGATTAGTTCACTTCTCTATATGCGAGAAGAATTAAAATATGAACAAGTATTTATGAAGTTTAAAAAATTAAATTAAAAAATACCATATTTCTTCTTTCCGGGAAAATCCAGAATCAAATTACATTGCTCAATAAATTGATATATGTATATATAAATTCAGTTAACAAATAATTATAATATATATTTAATTAGTATAAAAATCCGGAGTGGGAAAAAAGTTATTCTATTATAAGCAATAGGTATTCCTAGATTTCAGGACAAAATAGTAGCTACGTCGTGCAGTGCAGGTTTTGCAATTTTTTTTTTTTTTTGCCCGCTAAAATATTTTTCAATATTTTCAAGAAAATTATTATTATTTGAGATAAAATATATTCCTTAAAATATGCGATCTCGCGCCCCAACCCCCCGACGCGCGACGGTGGCTTCTTCCCCGACCTTACCCCGCAGCTTTCCTTTTATTCGTTTGCATTCATGTTCTACGTAATGCTCTTCCCTCCGACCTTGGTTGCAATATTTCCACCTACTGCCACGAAAAATATTGTTCGCACTACGGTTGTGAAACTTTACCCTCTAGGAACGAAAACTATTAATTAAGCTTTGATGATTGTATATTCCGCCTGGGAAGTTCATTTGATTGCAGCCTCTATTTTGGAGGATTAAGGCGAGAAATACCGGAATTTGTTAGGTAATTAAATGAGTCGAGTGATGTATCATCTATATATATATATATTTATATACGTACAGAGAGAGAGAGAGAGGGGGATCGCTGCAAAGGTAAAAAAAAGTTTCCTTGGAGATGAATTAATTAATAAAGTTAAATGATAGTTAATTTGATGCCCGGTTTATATCAGAATAATCAAATTAACCGACCGTCGAGAAATGCGTGGCAGTTGTATGGGTTTGATTCTCACCGATATTCCTGGGGTCTGGGGGACGATCTGGGGTAGATTCGTACAGTATTACACGCAAATCATGGACAGCGAGAGGGGGGAGGACGCGTCGTCGTCGATGAGCGAGGTCGACTAAAACCCGAGGTTTTGATTCTCTTGGGAATTCTGTAGTTCGTGGTCGTAAATCTTCTCTTTCCACGATCACTTGATCCCGCTTAATTAAAACCGTGACTAACGACTGTGGCGCTTGAATTGGACACGGCCACACGTCAACATCTATACCTGATGAATTATACATAAATACTCACGTATGTATGTACAATTTCTGCTGCCAATACGTTCATTGACAAAAAACGTTTCGGTATTCGAATGTCCGAATATCCGAATAGACGGACACTGCGATGCTCGTGATGCCGTTGAGTCCTGAAATTTCATCTTAAACTACTTCGCCTGACCTTTCCGGACTCGACCTGACTCGACCCTTGTACTTATAATTTGCAATTTAGGCTGGAAACGTCTCGCTTGTATTGATAAATTTACCGATTAGTTTAGCCCGGACGAACTGATCATTTGTGCAATTATTTTAGCTAATATCGGTAGCAGCTAAGCACAATTGTATCTTGTATTGTTTTCGTTCATATCCTGCAACTTTTCAGTAGCAAAGTTCCACATGGAAAAAAATTAAAGCACGCGTACACGCAACCGGGAAACAAAACGATAAACTTTGTTTTTTTATAAGACTGGCTCAAAAGATAATTCTTGTTAAACTATTTTTGTATTTTATTTTATTTTGGAAAGATTCAACGGACAAAATTTTGGTGAATATATATTAACGCTGCAAGGTTCAGTAAAAAAAAAGTTATACAACGGAATAGAAACCGTAATAATAACAGTCGTACATCGAAAATAAGAAAGATGGCGATGATTTCCTACTTCAATACTGTCACCCATTCACGGCGGTCCAAGATTTATTTTCATATTTATTACACGCGCATGACGTAAGTTCATAAATCAACTGTCTCTTCCCGCGTATAATTTCGAATTTTCGCGAAGCTGTGACGGAAGGCGAAGTGAATAAAACTATACGTCCATTTGTCTAACCTGATGTGCGTCTCACTTTTGAGGGGTGGAAATTCGCGATCCGTCTACCCTTGTGACCTGTACACTACGATGCAGGTTTATGCTTCACTCATGCGCCCCATTAATCTGAGACGTCATCTTCGCCGTCGTGGTAGGTGTGGTGAAAGATTTAATGGTCCAGATTGCCGTGCGTATGAGATTTGTTTCGACGCCTTTGCCTCCTCTCAGGGACCTGAATGTCAACATGTGGCTTATGCATGCATGCATGTAGACCAGTAGCAAAAACCAGCTCAACAGTAGCAGAATTCTACACTCACCATCCACCACATTTGTATTCGTGGGCTGAAGAGGACGGTTTACTCTGGATCAATGTCTATTATAATATGCCTTCATCGCGTCCCGAGGGACACACTGGTTTACCTCATCCCCTCTGACTTGGAATGAGCTGAATTTTGTCAGCTGGGAGAAGGGGAGATGATTATGACGATGATGATGATGATGATGATGATGATGGAAAACACGAAAATCTCTGAGAATTTTGACTCATATAACTTCTGTATATCTATACAATGCACGCATACAGTGGTAAAGTATCTGCGTCTATGGTTTTTTTTTACAGATGTAATTAACCGTGCTTTGTGTCGTCTGAAAGTAATTGAAGTCGCGTATCATGGGAGGTTATTTGAATTAATAGAGGATGCCATGATCAAAGAAGAATTTTTTATTTTCATTTTTTTTCTACCTTGTCCACTTGTCGAGGAAGAAAAATTACCCGACGAACCCTTTTATCTCTCCACAAGCTGCATGTACACAAGGGTTATACCTATACCACCACAACATCGAAAAGCGAAAGAGGGGAGAAAAAAAGATGAGAGGAATCAAGAAAGCCTAATACTTGCAGGAAACGAGGAGAAATTGATTCATTCGACGCGTTGGAGTCCACGGGTTCTCCCCTAAAAATTCGGGGTCACTTGACCCTCGAAGAATTTTATCTTTCAATGATTCGGTCGTGATTCTTAAGAATGAGAGAGCGATGGAGAAAGGTGATAGAAACCTGGGCCTTGGAGAACGGTGAGATCCGGTGTAGCGGATGACGAGGGTTCTGGTACAAAAAAATTGAACCTAGAGATCAAGGGGTTTGATTTCTGTGGGTCCCATGCAGTCCTTCCTCGATCTGCTCTCATAAGCGGTTCCTCGCTGATCCCAACCCCTCTCCAAGTATTGCAAAAACTGAAGAGCCGTCACGATAATACGTCCCGTTCCTGGTTCCTGCACCACTCGAGTGTCGGTGCGGATGTCAGTCTCGACACACTTCATTCACGATGTCCACTCGAGCGTAAACCATATATATTTCCAATTTGTTCATCGTACTCTGCAGTCTTGATGTCACTCATAATTATATCGACTAACTTCTGGATATTGAATTTGGCGTTTACTCTCTGTTCTGTATACGATCGGTTTGAATCATCCACCAACAGGCGACAGTTACAGTTTCTAGATTCGAATTCACATTCATCCGTAACCCGTCAAATTTAAGCGTGAAACTCGTGATTGAAAAAACGTGAATCTGGCATCAGTTTTTTGGAGAATGTTTAGAAAAATCGGTTAAGAAAATTAAGTCTCGCTGAAGTGGACTGACAATGAGTTATACATGACTTCTAAGAAGTTGGCTAGCAAAGAGGATAAAGAGTAAGGAGAAATAAAACTGGTTTATCATTTCACGCCTTCGAGACGAACGATTCTTTACTTCTCAGTACAGATTTGAGAAAAAAAATAGTGCGAAATAGAACAGCCTTCACGATTCTATTCGAATTCTGCTGCTGGACGTTGCTCAGCAAGATGGCGTCGAAAAAGTAATCAGCTGATCGTTTTTCAGTCTATATTTCACCAATATTATAAGGTGTCTTTTGCACAATCTTTTGCAAGACGTCACGCCTTTTTTTCGTTGGATAAATTTCTTTTTTCTTAAGGACTGGTTAGAAAAATACTTGTAAATTACAATATAAACGGTTTCGAATTGTATATTTCCTCTACTGCCATTCGACGTACTAGATCCCAGTATGAACGTACAGTTATAATCTTCTCTCGTTTGTTATATGTTATAATCGTGGGCTGTACTGCAGAGACGAAGTCCATCAATCTTTTCCATCCCTTTTTAACTGGGAGGGGTTAACAACTACAGACGGTAGCGGATAAATTGGGCGGCATTCAGCAGCGACAGGCTCTCGATTTCCATAAATTTTCGCCCCATCACATGAAGGAAAAAACATAAAAAGGGTAGAGTCCTTCATTGCCTGTTAGCAACGTCGTTATGCCCAAACATAACCAAACATGTACCGGATGTTGAATCATCATCGCCGCAGTTTCACGACTGATCGCTGTTTCTGAGAAAAATCAGAAGATAAGAAACGCAAGAGGAGTAAAAACGAAACAGAAGTGAAGTGAAAACGTACGGGACGTGTTTTTGATCCCCTTTCACGTCAGACGGCGAGAATAACCTTTTGTTACAATGGGCAGATCGTCCGCACCAATCGAACCCGCTTCAAACCGCGATCTTCAATATTCGATTGGTTCTCTCGTCCCTTTGATAACCGAGTGCGAATCCTCAGTCTGACGATGGAAATGTGATCGAGTGGCTGATGCATTGACGGTTACTTCGGCTCAAAAAAAAGGAGAAAATCCATCGCTCACAGCCGTCATTAACGTTTCGAGTTTAAACTCCGCCCGGTCCTTACTGACCCTCGAGAATTTCCTACTTTACCCATTCCCACAACTATGATAGTTTGTCACAAGTTAGTTGTGGCTTGACAGTCGATTATTCGATACCAACTATAGCCGTGCTTCCCGGAAAATTGATACTGCTTAATAGACCCATTGATTAAAAGATGCCCACGAAATAATATACGCGGTGTCGTAAAAGTATCAGGACGGCTGAATATTTCCTCAGGATCAACAAGATATTTTTAAAAAAGGTCAAGGTCATTCTTGTAGTAAATTTCAACAAGGTACTCTATGGTGATCTTGATGATGACCTTTAAGAAACCTCCTTTTTCTCATTACTTTTGTGACACCCTGTATAGCCGATCTGCATTGATTATCAAACTCTAGTATCGTTAATTTGATTCTGTGCGCAAAAACGTGACTCTGATAATCCGTTTGTTACAATAAGAATATCGGACAAAGGCATGAGTTGGAAAAATGGAATTGCATTCTTTCTTGAATTGAAAAGAACTTTAGTCTCAGTACTCAGGATTTTCTTCATTTAGTGATACGTTTTGGTATATCAAAAAACATCAGAGACGTATTTTTTCTTCGTGCAAATCGGCCTGTTTCAGAGGTGAGTCTCACTCCAAAGTTTTCTCTTAAAAATTGGTTTCTTGGGAGTTCACAATAACGACCTGAAATCTCGGGTACTTTCCTCGTTAGAAACGATGTCCGCAGAATTAAAGAGCTTTCGTATTCGTTATCCAGCAGCAAGTTGCTACAAGACAGTAACAGCAGCGCGGGACGTTTGTAATTTTTCAACACGAACAGAAGGCTGTACTTCATCTCCATTTCCGTCCTTGTCTGCAGTATATCAGTTGTACAGAAATTTCCCGAAAACAGCTCACGATCGTGGAAAATGAGCAAGAGCTTCAGGGATAAACCGACTAAACCATAATACCGCAGCTTACTTATGCAGTGTACCGGCTATTCCCAGCCCATATGAAGACCGGATTCTGGTCAGCAATTGGTATTAGCACCCCTACGTTATACCCATGCTCACAGTGTGGGCTCGACTAGCTCGGAAATGCGTTACCCTAGTTCTATCTCTCTCCTGTGCACACAGCCTCTGCTGTCATAGTACATAACCGAATTACCGTGACACCATTTGCCGGTCCAACTATAGTGCGACTGAACGAAGAGTTACACCTAGAGTTGACGAAATTGAAGCAGCGGGATCAATTCTGAACATCAAGTCTCCTCGGTTCAATTTGCACATTTTATTATGAAATGAACAATATTGTTGGTTAGAAATCCGAAAACCGTTTCACTGACACATCTGACGGTGAATTTCTAATATGACGATAAGAATTATCAGACACAATGGTCGACAACGGTCAATTTTGCCAAATGTTGTTGCGCATTGTTGTTCGGTCGGTAAGGCAGATCCTCGGTTCAAAGTCCGGCTCCTCCTTGTCACATCCAGCTCCTCATCCTCCGGCGAGAATTTGATCCCTCATTCCCTCTCCCGTGCGCTCGGTCGTCGAGTATTTTCAACGGACGGTATACAGAGAGCGCGCGACCCTCCATCATCTCGTGGTTTGGTAGCGGGGCGCTTCTGCGCGTTGAGGATGCTGGATATGTACCGGTCCTCCGCATCCCTCCGCATCCTCCGGCGCGCCCCGCAACCCTGCCTGAAACGAACCCCAGTAGTGAGAGCTGGGCCGCCGCCATAGCCACTCTTATCGGTGGATTCGAAGCTTCCCACAAGAAGAGCGTTTTACTACCCTATTACTTCCTCTGCGAGTCCCGCACCCCCGTAATTCGCGCTTGCTCCTTTTCTCGTTCGAAGAAATCACGCGATTCTGAAACGGTCACGGAAAGAAGAAATTTTTACCCAGGGTAGAACGTCCCCGGCGACCTTCGATGCTCAAGATCACTCGCCGGCTTCTTCGTGTCTCCCTCACCGCGTGACCGACTATTAAATCCCGGAAATTACTGACACCGACTCCTAAATACTGGTAACGAACCGAGGCAAGGTCACCCCCAGAACTCTGTAAAAAGAAAAAAAAAACTGACACGGTTCTATGGAAGGTGACTCTTAAACAGTGCTTCGACTTCGCAGTGTTGATTTCAAGAAAAGTCCCTACCATCGTTTTGAAAGCCTCTTCAGACCGTTGAAGGTCGCAATTGATGGATCATAGTTTGGGCCAGTGAATTACCGGCAGACGATTCCATTCCATGTCCTCGCCCAGAGAAGTTGTGACGGTTGTACAAACCGAGTTCTAACGAGTTGAAGTACACATCGTTGTTCCGGAGACAGACTTCAGGTGTAATGATCATCTGGCGGTGTTCTGTCGCAAAGGGCAGTACACTCGGCACGCTTACGAGTTCATCGATCGTCTGCACACGGTCGTCGTGCAGCAAACCATGATCTTAAATTGTCGTTCAGCGTCGAGTCTCGTTTCTCCGCCGAAACTTTAAGCCCGTGATCCCTGTGAACAAGGCAGACTATGTCGACGGCTGAGCAAATTGGAACGTCGAACAGTCTGATTCGTCTTCTCGCAATGTGTACCTCGCCGCGGTGGTAATTCGATCGACGTTGTTATATACAATACAATTACAACTGCGAAGTGCCGGGCCGGTTGTTATTCTCGTTACAAAGTGAAAACGGTGGACTGGATGCGGTCGTAGGGACGCTGCAAGGTCAGGCAAAAGGAATTCCCAGTGCGGGTTGTTGTGGCTGTTGATGTTGTTGTTCGTGTTATTGTTATTTTCGTTTTATGCTGTGCTGTTGAGATGTTGATGGTGCTGTCGTGACACCGGTTCGATGGTTGATCAGTAACCATAGTGGTCAACGACATCCAAGGGGCATTCGATGTCGGTGTCTTAATTCTCATCGTCCAACTTTCAACCACGTAAGTTTCTATAGCTATATATTGCAGTTTGCACAGTATTCAATTACGCAGATTTACTCGGGAAACAATATCCTAGTGCGACCATCCTCTCTTTCTCAAACTAAGTAGCACTTCATTGCCGGGCGAAGTACCAGGATAGAAAACGTTTGCAAATTGCATGCAAGCTGTAAGCAAGACTTGACAAGTTGTGTGCAAATTATCTCATTTTACTTTCACATATGTAGTTGTTTTTCTAATCATAAAATTATCGGCAGTAACAAAGCACAAATTAGCAACAACGATGCAGCAAGTTATACAATTTGGGTAAGGTGCCATGTATGATCTCACGTCTTGCACCCAGCATGCTCCTAATTTTGTGTGTTTATTCTCCGTAATAATCTCAATCAAACGGTGATCTTATATATTCTAATTTATTTTATGACAATCAGATCGTTACTGGTTACGTAATAGCTGTGATTTACACTCAATCCTTATTGATAAAAATGCTGTAAGTCACGAACTTCCGTCAATGCTAGACGAAAGAGAATGCATGCTTTTGTTCTTGGGTGCCCAAAAGTGGCGAATGAGAGTGTTCGCGTTGTTTTTCCTTCCGTGTTTCTAGTTGACGAAGCTCGCAGTCGAATCGGAGCAAAGCATATAACAAGGTTTTTTTTTAAACTCTACGGTATACACCATCCGTCATGCACGTTATACACTTTGGCCGTGTTAAACTCGCGCTGTGGAACTTGGTTGTTGACGAGGCCGAACCAGTTCGCCCCCGAAGGAAGCTCTGGCCAAACTTCTGCGCTAGTTTTCGAACCATTGTCACGTTTCTCACGCCAAGCATTATGGACTGTAGGTGACAAACGGACCTGCTATAGCCACAGGCTCTTGGAGCGGGTCCTTGAAAGTTTCATTCACCTATTATCCGCTGGTGAAAATGCCGCTTTCGCGAATCGGAGCGAGTCGCGAATGGTTCAAAACGGTCTTTTCAAACCTGCATTAGGCTTGATCCGAACGTAACTGGTGCGGAAAAGCGGAGGAAATCGTGATGCGAATTAACACATTTTCTCACACGCCAGCTTGGCAACAGTCCGTTTTTCCTCTGACCTTTAAAAAACTCACAGACTCTTTTTTTTATTCCTCAATTGCGCCTGCAGGAAAATTTATTACGCCACTCGGGTTGACTGCGATATTTTTTATCACAGTTTTACTAAGAAGCAACTCGCAGACTCTGAAATATTTAAATTTAATACCGATAAATTTGTGATTAGAAAGCAATGCGTAGCCTCTTAGTAATTTCGGAGTTGTCATTTGAGGTAATAGTATGAATAGAATTCGAATCTTTAAGCAGCGTAGGAAAAGATTATTCCGATAAATGTATTTGGAATTTAACCTGTTTGAACACAGGGTCAAATAAGCAGGACCGTTGAAATTACTCGGGTGTGAACTTGACGAGCGTTGTATAATTGACGGTACATTTAACTGAACCGAACAACTGAAACTAGACGGGGTTATTCGTGGTAATAACTGTTCAAAAATGACAATGGCGTTGGGTAATGACACGATTTTGTTCCTTTTTTTATCATTTGACAAATATAACTCGCACGGATGTTTAAAAAATGTGATTAGAATCTTGCCGCGAAAAGATTTCTTGAACGGTAAATTGATTTTCAAACTGTAAAGCAACTCAGCATTTTCGTCATTCTTTGAGGGATCATTATAACTCGCTTCACCACAGGGGTCCATGCTTAGGAGTTCAAACAAAGTTCAAACTCGAGATTCAACCTTGAGCTAGATGTTAAGCCTCGTTTGGAGACTGTCGCATATCCACAACCGAGGTAAAGGCCTGTATGAAAATGCCTGCGAGGTTTTTCTGCCCTGTTTAAAACACACTTTGTGTGAAAAGTGGATCGCAGAAATGCGTTTCACATTAAATCACAGCGTTCTTCAACGATGTGGAATCATTTTCTAAGGGACTGAGTGAGCTCAGTGTGACGATTTTCGCCTACACTTTTTTTTATGCATTAGGCAATTTTAAAATCCGGAAATTGTAGCCTTTCAATTCTTGTCTTCAAAAATGTGAGAAGATCTTACGCGCTGTGAAAGACAGGGGAAAATAATACTGTAATTTGGAACCGTCGTAGCGAGGAAATGTGAAAGACTGAAATCAAAAACGATCGATTGACGATGGTATAAATCGAGTAGATTTTAAATTGGGCATCAGCCTCGTGCAGGCGAGTTTTTTTTTTTAACGTTCCTAATTTCAGAGATTAGCTGCTTATCCGAAGAGCGGCCGAATAAAATTAATTGGCTAAATTAGTTCTCGACGTTAAATGGCGCGAGTGCTGCGACGAAGATCTGGAAAATCATTAGGGTTGCAAAACTGCGACGAATTGGGTGAACGAATAAATTGATGAACGAACGACAGACGAGAACATTATTAGTTTTTCAAATTGAGCCGGCTTTTTCTTCTTGCCTTTTTTTTTTCATTCGTTCTTGTTGTACACTGGTCCGTTCACCGTTGAGAAGATACTCAGCCTCTCAAGTGTAATTAATCACCAAAGAAGCAGAAGAAGAATCTGAAGAAGAAGAAGCAGAAGAAGCTCGTCTTTTCCAAAGCTATGGGTGGAGAGAATCTGGTGCAGAGAAAACCGGTGTTTTCCCATGTTCGCGAGTCGAGGAAATATTTATTACCTGATCTTTGCGAGGGACGCGCAAGACGTGAAGGACACAAGCTTTTTCGTTCCTTCTTCTCCCTCTCCCTCTCCCGCTTCTCATTATTCTTCTTCTTTTTCTCGTCTCTAACTCGAGTGAATATTCGGAGATGCAGTTGTTCTCCAACGGCAACGCCTGCATTTCAGTTGGCAACACTTGCCAGCTGCCTTCGTGTCCCTGTTTCCCGATTGGAGCCGATCGAAGCCTTCTTCTCCCGATGTCTTCTTCTTATTCTTCCCCGATTTCCTGAAGCCCTCTGCCAGTCCGCATAACCTGGCATGGCTTGATTATATCGGGCGCCATCGCGTTGGCCTGGTTTTTGCCACTTATTATTCATCCGGCTTCTTCTTCTTCTTCTTCTTCTTCTGCCTTGCCCCGGGCAACCGGAACATCGAAAGAACTGGAAAGAATTGTGCGAGCTTTCGCAGAGACGACAAAGCTGCAATTTATCTCCAGCGCTTTTCCTTACTTTTCTCTTTTTTCATTTTCACAAACCGTCTCTGCGCCGACGATTTCATCAGAAATTCGCAAATTCATGAACGCGGTAATACTTGCCAGTGTCTCTCATCGATTAACGCGATACACTTGCGGATGTTTGATTTCAAACTATACATAAGTACATTCGAATTATTCGTTATTCCAATTTTTGTTACTAAAGACGAGTAAAGAGTTATCAGCAATTCATCACTGAGAAAAATTTCATTTTTCATAGTTACTAGAAAATTTATTATTATTATATTAACGTGGTACGAGTATAATATACTTCGTTTCATTATACTTAGCGATACTACATTTTCTGATTATTCTATCTAGACTACTACATTTATTTAGCGAAAAAAGGACTCTACATCAATTTATTGTTGCACCAATATTAAATTATCGCAATAGTTGAAACAAAATATGGTCCGAATAACTGCAAGAAAAACAATATCAACACACTCGATTTTCTGGTTACATATACAAAACTCAATTAATTTTCATTTTGTACCCAAAACTATATTTTTTTATGCCGTAATTGAAATGATATGAGAATCTTGCTTGAATTGATATGCTGATAATCTGACAACGTTTTTTCGAAATAACAATAAGTATAATTATCGCACTCTGTATCAGGGGGTAAAAGCTACGGAGCTTTTTTCGAGACTAGAATCAAGTGAAGAAGAGCTTCGGGTGAAGATTGAGAAGGAAATGTAGTGTGAAACGGATGCACATTGGATAGTGCCAGAAAAACAAGGTATCGAATTTGAAATTGCTCATTCAATATTTTATAGAAGAAACAAAATGAGAGCGATTACAACAAGTATCACTGAAATCTATCAATATTTAGGGATCGCAGAAGTCAAAAATGTGGATTTTTTGGTCGATCCATGTTATTTTGAAACATAAATTTTTTTTGAAAGATTCTCTTCGACCTACTTTATATAAGTCTACGGATAGGCTTCTGCTGATCCAGGCTTTGCTTCCCCAGGTCGTCGATTAATTTTTCTCGTCAAGAAATGTCTTTCTTTCTTTGCATAAAAATTTCTCGTTTCACTACATCACATTCGGTAAAATTCATAGGCTGACTTACTCTACGCACTTCATTCAGTTACTCTCTGGCTGCTTTATTCAAACTTTTGCGGTAGATGAGTTCCATTTTTAAATATTATGTGATTTGCGTGAGTTTATTAGTTGAAAAGCCTTTTTCAAAATTTGGTGGTAATATATGTGAGGAAAAACTGTAAATAACGTCCAAAGTGAATCGTTCGAGGCTCTCGCAGTTTTCAAATGAGAGCAATTCGATGTTTGGACCAATCACGACGCTCAGAACTCGTAACGGTCATTCGAGCGCCGACGCGGCGTGTGTCTTGACAAATCAGCTTTGACTCGCTCTAATTCGGAAACCGTTAGTCCCACGACATTTTTGCTTCGGGAACTTTTGCTCGATTTTTCGCGAGGAACGACGCCATTCAAATTTTATTTCCGCATTTTGCGTATTAAATTCATCCCTGTGAGAGGGAAAGTAAAAGGGGAAATTTATACTGCATACGGTACCCTTTCTAATTACGTCACTCAAATCAATTGCGACTATTCGCTTGGCCTTTACTACTCGTGTTTCGCCCTGAGGAGGGTTTTGACTACCGAGGTTTAGCGTCGAGCTTCATCAATCACCCAAGACCCACGCACCGGATTCATTCATCGTTTGCTGCTCCCGCTTAGATGTTCAGAATCGAGTTCCGTGTTTGCGATGCCTCGGGTCTGCCGAGGATCATGTGAAAAATCGAATTTCCCGAAAATTCTGGATGAGAAATTATTGAAGCCACCGTACTGGTTTAAAAAAATACGTCAGTTTTCACCTTTTTTTAAACAACCCGGCAGTTTCGAAAACAAAATGTTTCTTGAATGAAATTTACCTACAAAAATGACTCCGTTGATTTTTCTTTGTTTTTTTTTCTGTAATTACTGTATTGATACCTTTTTCTATGGTTATTTTCAAATTTTCAAAACTGTGGAAACAACAAAGTATTTTTCATCTGACATTTTGCGTTGGAAGCTCAAAATGTAGCTTACTTCGAGCCACGGCTATGTTTCGGAGTATTATTTTGGGCCCAAATATATGTAAGTTGTTAACTGATTTCTATTCAAAAATGAGTTATGCCTTCTTGCTTTCGTTTAAAACTTTTTTACTGAAAATTATATTTCCTAGAGACTATAATTCTGCAAATCTTAAAATCAGTTTGAGGTTTGAGCCCCAATTTTTGTCTCGTTTTAAGCTCTTTAGCATAATATTCCATCCCTATAGAGTGTTAAAAAATGCTTGCAAGTCATTTTACGTGATGTCAGAAAAATGAAACAATTTGGAATCACTTTAAAAATGAGGCGTCAGGCCTCGACAGCGAAAAATCACCAATATATTTAATAATAATTGTTAGAGCTCATCGGTGAGGAACGTTTTTAATTCATTCAACGAGGGGTCGAGAAGAACAGACAAGGTTACATTTTTTCTAGTGCGAAATTTTGAAAAGCGAAAGATATACAGCCGAAGATTCGGCCGTTGAGAACATTGCGTCATCCGGTCTGGTAAAATGGTCAAAACAACGGAAATGGCGAAGCTTTTTAAGGGGGATGGAAATGGGGGTGAAAAGTGGTGCGTAGTCAGATATTATATATATATATATATATATATATATATATATATATATATATATATATATATATGGAAAGAGAGATAGAAAGCGGGAGAAAGAGGGTCTGAGAAAAGCTGCAGAGGGCGTTAAGCAGCCTGCGACTGCAAAATACTTCGGAGGCTTAATTCAGCGGAATTATCATAAAGCCACTTCGCACTTTCGCAATATTAGGACACGGGGCGCCGGCGATATCATGACTCGCATCGTAAATACACTTACACTATCATGTACTAACTGGACACACACACACACATATATATATATATGTGTACAAGTGTGCTTTTGGAGATTATTAACGAAAGTTTCTCGAAAACATTCAAAGCCACTTAAAGTCTTCTCAAATTCATTCATGCAATTTGAAGTTAGTAGAAATTTATCCAAGTCACTTGAAAAGCGTTTTAAGTATTTTCAAATCTATCTCATCTTCTTCCTTCTTTTTTTTTTTTTTTTTGCCTATTTCCAAAGTCCTCTGACATGACTAGATGTTTTTCGTGAAGTTTTCTGACCTCTTTCGAACTCACCCAAAGGAATTTTGAAATCTTTTGAGAACTGTTTCATAGTCACAAGATTTCATCCGATTTTATACGCGAAATCTTTCCAAGTTTCTCGTTGACATTTTAATGGTTGAAAAAAGGACGCGAAAAAAAATCGAGATCAAGGGACTAAGGCAGGAAGAAGGGCAGAGGGGAAGAGGTCGTGAAGTTCTGCAGGGGTACTTTGAAATTTAAATCTGTGCAAACGTCTCGAATATCTTTAAGGCGTCGAGTCGACGAATTGCAGCGGTTATATTACTGGTACGTAAATCGTTATGGGAAATTTATTGGATAAAATGAGAAAAAATAAGTTGAATATTGAGAACGGATGAATGCAAATTACTTTTTTTCGCTTCTTCTTCTTCTTCTTAATTTCTTTCCCCGACTTTTTTTCTAATCAATTTTCACGTGCTTACTCCAATTTCTTTCCCTTCGTATTTTTTTTTTCATTTCTCTTCTCGGCTTCACTTTTGGGAAATGTTTGACGAGAGAGATTAAAATTCGGAGAAAAATAAAATAGTTTAACTCGCTGGCACGAACCCCACCGAGTCTCTTTTTCTTATTATCACAAGAACAAAGTTTACGAAAGTATATAAAGTCGTTATGGTCAGTACATATATGCGAATACATATATATGTATACATATATTTATACACAAGTTCCGAAATCAATACATAATATGCGTATATGTATTATATATATAATTCAAAAGCCCAATTTTTCATCATCGTTCATCAATCAATCTCTGTCGACATCCACTTGGAATTTCAGGGGTTTGGGAGAAAGAAATCGAACACGAAAACGAGGACAAGGGTCGGAATATATGTATACACGGAAGATAATTTACGCACACAGACTGGAACGCAATTTTAATTTTTTTTTTTTTTTCTTTCTTTATCTTCTTGTTCTTTTTTTTTTTTATTTCTTTCTTTCTTTTCGTCCGTCTCTTACGAACATTTTTTTACTTTTATATTTCAAACTTCGTACATCTGTCGTAGACATTATAAGAAGAGAAATTTTTTTTTTTTTTACCGGGAAACCTGAAACTCGAGCTCACATTTATATTATTGCACAAGTTTATAGATACGTAAATGTATTTACGGATCCTTTGATCGATTCTGACACATTTAAGACCATCGATGGCATCTATTTCCCATCTTAATGAATCAATCTCAGGGTCTGTATACTTACATATCTTACGAATACACAATGATTTAATCTGTGTCTAGGAAAATTTATGCGATTAAAAAGTTGAAAGCGATCCTCTTGCGCTTCAATTCTCTTCGATGTGAAAATTATAAACAGCTTAGGGATCGGCGGTATCCCATAATATAATTATCATCCACATACAAATATAATTTAATGATACCGAAATTAAAGAAATAAAACAAACGGTTGTTTCATTGCAATTTTTCTTTATTTATTCCGTCAGGATTCAAACTTTACAATTAAAATATCAGACGAAGTAAAAAAAAAAAAAAACCAATAATATCTGTGACAATAACAATAGATGGTGGATAAAATCCATTGATTTAATTTCTTTTCTCTTATTCTTCTTTTCCTTGGGGTTTTGAGTATTTGAACGGTAAACTGGTCGCTGTACGATCCGTTTGATGAAAACAATTCTTTTTCTTTCCGCATCGTTTCATCGCGCTTCGGCTTTATTTCACCATACCATGCGGAATGATGGAATCCAGGGGTGAAAAAAAATATGCCGATCTCGTTTCTCACCGTAAACGCGAAAGCACTACAATCATTTACCTTCTCTCATCTGCAGAGAGGTGAAATCGATCATTTGAGAAAATGACCGACGTGGGTAAATCGTGCCAATATCGACTGCAAAAACTTACGATTATTTATCACTTTTACCACTTATGAATACGGTAAACCAATACTATAACTTAAAATTTGCTGCCAACGTTATGAAACGGAAAAAAACCGAAGATAAAACCTTTATCTGATATTTGAATATGCAGAATAACACTGTATGACAATTTAAAAACGATCGCTGTTCGCGCATCACGATTTGGATGAATTTTTTCTTCGTAAACTATTCTTCAGTTATTTTACGTCGAATAAAAGGTTGGCAATAATGGTTTAGTCCTGATAAACAGCTTATTAACTCAACAATATTGAATTCTACTTCGGACGTTGGTCAATTTGAATTTATCTACTTGAGTCAAAGTTTGTTAAAAACAATAATAATGTGCTGCGTGAATAACGTCGACAGGTTTTAACAGACAACGTTTTCCGTCCTATTTTCCATCACCTTCGGAATTATCCACGTATATATTCTTAACCTTATTCCACTGCATCGCGCTTCAAAGGTCTTCGACCATAAAAGCTACACAATTCCTTTACCACCCCTGATGTGCCAAGACTCTGCGTCAACAATTTTCTTCCAGCACATCTTGGCAGAATAAAGAGGGAGTGGCCAGCAACGTGATGTGCAGACAATCGACCAATTTACCGCAGAACGGCAAGCCACGTTCACGTATAACCTATCCATCGAGTGTGTGTATACATATATGTATATACACTAGGGTGGCGCAAAAAAATCGGCTATTTTTTTTTTTTTTTTAATCTCGTGTGACGAGATGTTAGTTTTTGATGTTTTAAGAGCCCATTCCAAAGGACAGTTAAAAAAAAAAAATTTTAAGAGGTCGATCCACATTTTTTAAAACGTCAGAAATCGTCAAAAATCGATTTTTTTTTTTTTTTAATTTTTTTTCTCGCTACGGTATAATTTTACAGACAAAAAAAAATAAGTTTCCGAAAGTTTTAGTTCAAAATTTGAATTTTGAAAGGTCGCTCATAATTTTTTTTCAATTTCTTGGTGCATTTCTTTAGATCTTTTCGAGCGAACTTTTAATATTCATATTAAAATTTCATACATTTTTTTTTCTTTAATTTAGTAATAAAGAATCGATAACAATACACCACGACATGAATTAAAAATCAAACAAAATACCGAAAACATCATTTTTTTAATTTAATTTTTTGACGATTTTTGACATTTAAAAAAATTTGGAGCGACCTCTTAAATTTTTTTTTTTTTGAGCTGTCCTTTGGAGTGGACTCTTAAAACATTAAAAACTAACATTTTGTCACACGAGACTAAAAAAAAAAGATAGTCGATTTTTTTGCGCCACCCTAATATAAACGCACCCAAAGGTATGCATCAAAATTGTATGATTTCGTGTTAAAATATCTGCCTGTACCTCCAGCTTGGAGTTTTAAAGTCGCAGTAGATACTCTTGGTTCTCGAATTCGTAATAACGAAAAAGCTTATGAATTTCTCCCCTCTTCAAACGACCGCAAATTTAGACTCAACCATTTATCTGCGGTTAAACAGAAAACGAGAATAAAATAGAAATAAAATGCCTGTGTGATGAGTGAAAAACAAAGAAAGAAAACGATCGAATTAGAACGTCGACTTTTTGAACCCGATTCTTAGACAAAAAAGCTAGTCTTTACGGAGTTGAGAGAAGTTCTGCCCTTACTTACATCAACACATAACATACATGGATTCGTATAACAGACAGCTATGGTATAGGTACAAAACGTTACAATTGAACCTGTTCCAGCAAACGTGAATCGATTTTAGCCCACCATACATACGAACGCGCGTAAGAGAAAAGCGCCCGGGAAGGCTAATCCAATTACAATTAGGTACATCTGCAGGTACATACATGCGTAAGTACACATAGGTGGAAGGTTGACACACATAATATGTATATATCTATATATATGAAAAAGATGTTTTAACATCCCCAGCCAAAGCCATCCCTTCTTATGAAGAGAAGCTTCGCTTCACCCCCCCCCCCCCCCCCCCCCCCCCTTATCGAATCTCTTTCATTCCAAACCCCCCTGTCAGGTCAGATTTCAATTCCACAAAGCGTTGAACAATGCCTGGCCAATACTTTTCGCTGCTTTTTCGACACCCTTCCCCCCCCCCCCCCCCCGCCGACCGAACACCGTGAAGGTAGGTGTAGGTATCCCTTATGATGCGATCTAATACACCTGACACAATACGCGGCGTTAAGGGAAGTTTTTGACTCGATTTGTTTAATACAGAAATGAGATAGAAAGAGAAAGAGAAAGAGAAAGAGAGAGAGAGAGAGAGAGTCTGAACCCGCACTGCAGGTCGCCATGGTTACCGCCGCGGTTTCTGCGGCCACGGGTCGACTCTTCTTCCCTCCTGTCGAGTCTAGGGCTGTCCGGTATCGAAAATTTGATACCGATTTTCTGCATGGATTTTGTGTTCGGTATTTTTAGTTCACCGGAATACTGCTCGTGTCGGTTATACCGAAATATTGTTTTACCGGTAAATATCGAAATACTGCATTACCGATGAAATATCAAATTAGCGATGGGATGACGATATATCGATAAAATATTGGAGTCAAGATGAAATACCGAAAATCTAAGAGTTTATAAAATTAGAAACTGTTTTACCTAATTGCGACAAATAACTGAGTGTGTAGAACGCTAACTCGTCATCGGCCAACTGTAGTTGTATATATATCAGCTGCTATAATTTAAAAAGATTGTAGCATTATGGGAAAATACAAAATTATAACAAGGTTATTCACAATAGGCGACGCAGAAAAGTATGAAATGTTCGGTTGTTTGAAATCTGCATTTTGATGTAACGGTCATCGATCGCGTTTCCGTATTCCGGTATTTCGATATTTCGGTGTTTCGGTATTTTGATAACGGTAGTTTCAACTTTCGGTGTGACGATATCGATATTTCGGTGTCGGTATTCAAAGCTCATCTCGATAACCAAATATCGTAGAACCCTATTGTCGACCCATGATCATCGCGAACGAATTGCCTCGCCCTTATGTTGCAAAAAACCATGTAAATTTCCACATATCATTAAAACAATCTGTGTGAAAGGTCACCTCGCTATATCAATGGGAACGAATGCTCGTTAGTTGATATTTTTTTTTTTTACTTGACGCATTTTTTTTTTTTTTTTTTTTTTTTTTGGATAAACCAGAGTGGGAACATCATAAGAACGCATGAGGTTTAAATGGGCGAACAACTGCTCTCGAATTGAAGCGCATGCGCATTTAATTATAGCAGACGAAGGACCATTCTACCATTAGCAATTCATTTTGCATACATATACGTACTTCAATTTAAATTGTAAGTCAAAATTCATACCCTTTGTTAGAGTTGGCTTTGTTCTATTTGCAATTTCTCGGGTTTTTACGAAAACGGGGACACAATAGAGGCCTTAGATCTTTGAATTTTATTGTAAAAAAAAGAAAACAGCGCGTAAAAGAAGCGTCGAAAATTTATATACCATGCAGAAAATCGGCGGTAGAAGCCTAACGGGAATTGTTTTCATTTGAATTTTTAATTCCATCCAATATTATTCGTTCATTCGTTTGAATGACGTCTGTTTGGTTTATTTTTTTGTATTTTCGGGAGGGGGAAGGGGTGCTAATAGCTTTTAGATCGATACGGATTTGAGCTGATGGAATGGCAGCTTCACTGCCATATACCAACACCACCGTTGCATCCATTAGCAAATATGATGAATACAATCATGCCGCAGGTTTTCTGGTGAAGGTAGTAGACCTGTAGGTATATTGAGGTTAGGAATACAATATATTTGACGAGGGTTTACCGCTCCGCGACACGATGTGATGTGATGTATTATTTGTCGTCGAAGCTTAAGCATATCGAAGATTCGAATCCGCCAAAAAGTCTGTCACGTAATTTAGCGGTAAATTCCTTTTCATATTATCTTTTTTTCCTTCTCCATTTTATAGTTAATCCATTTCAGCGCCAATTATCTTAGACTGACCGACTGACGTGTATGCCACCTACCGGAGGCGTCCGCGGTTTTGCAACCGTTTTTTTTTTTTAAATTGGCAGCGATTCAGTTTGAGAACTTGGCAGAATTTAGATTTTTTTTTACGGTAATAATTCATTCAGGTGTATTCTAGAGTTTTCTCTTTCTGAATGCACAAACTAAACAAAAACCCGTTGCGTTGTTATCAAATTGCAATAATGTTACGATACATCAATTCTTGAGTATCTAAAGATAACTCGATCAATTAATCGGACTATAATACCCAGTTTAATTACCAACCGTGATTCGTGGTGGCAGAGTTAAGTGCGAATAATAGCCAGGAGTTACCGCAAAATTAATCGACGAATTATTGGTCAATTGCATCAGCAGTTCCCGACGATATCCCTTTGTAGGTAGCTTAAGGTATGTCTATGGCGGAATTCAGGGCTAACGTAGATAATAAATGCAAATACTAGACGGTGAGAAAAAAAAATGGTAACTTTTAAAAGAATGGTATCAGTAAGTATTTACCCACCGCATTAAATGTCACTTATTTTTACCATTATCAAAGTACACTCGTCAATGATGTAAGAATACCGAAGTCAACGCATTTTTACATGCAATGTGGAATAAAAAATATCGACAAAAACCAATTGTTTTACGCAACAATGATGCCAACAAATGTAAATTCCTTAGCGTACTCTCACATGAATCAAAAGAGCAGTGTTTGGATAATTTTCTGCGGCCTTCCATGTATGTACAGTTGCGTTGACTGCGGTATTTTCGCATCAGTGTGTCGTAAGCTTCGATAATAGTGGAAATAAGTGATGTTTTACTCAGTCGGTAAATATCTACTACAGAATCCTCTTAAGGCGCCACGCAGTTCGGTGAGATGAAAAAAAATGATGAGCGTTCCACCCGCTTTTCGACCGAAGCTACACGCCGTCTTCTTTGAATTCGGTGAATTTCTAGTCTGCTCAAAAGTCGCTGAGAAGACGAGCGAGTCGGTATTCCTCGACGCGTGGAGCCACTGAACCTGCGCAGGTTGAACCACATGTTGCTTTCTCCAGACTGTTCCGCGTAATTGCTTTTCTGTCTACACAAACGCCCACGGCCAGTAACGACGACGACGACGACGACGACGAACTCTCCAGCACACATGCGCTCACGAAAGTACCTCGAGGTTCCCCGGTTTCTGTCTCCATTGATCAGAGGACCTCACGGTTCGGTTGCTCCGCCTTATTGTTAGAACAATCGCCTTCTTTTCAACAACTAGGAAAAATGAAACAAAACAAAATGAGAAAGGCTAGATATACACCCGTTTCCTTCTTCCAACAATTTCACGATTACTATCATCGCCTTTGGTCTTGAAAGAGATTTGATAAATTAATCCTGTCACTGCTTTTATCATCGCCATTATGATTCTCATTGTTCTTCCTGTCTTTTTTACTTTCCACGCGTTTACTCTCAGTTGACTGGAAATTGAACTTTGAACAATTTTCAGCCCTGTTACTACTCATTATGTTTCTCATGAAAGTATTTGCACATTGGATCGTTTATGTCCGGAACGCACTAGTTCAAAAAAATCATATTCTAATACGTTTTCCTGCTTTTTCTTTAGGAGAAAGCAAATCATACGTTGTATTGTATGGGCAAACATAACCCTGAATGCAGTTCAAACGATGTTAACTTTTTGGTCAGGCTATCGCAGTTGACTGCCCACAAATAGAACATTCCTTCAAGGGTGGCCAGTGTGGTATATCGCCCTTAAAATCTTGACTCAACCCACAGACCGGTTGTCGATTTTTCGACATGCCAGATATCCAAGAAAACCCAACGAACCATCCGACATTATCGAAACGTGTCTTCAACCTCTAAAGAAACGAAAATTTCTTTTCCAGGAAGAAGATTTGATGTTCAAAGCTCAGTGAGCCGGTGAATCGTGGGTTTCTCTGGAAGTTGATACCAAAAGCGTGGAAAGGCGAAGTCCAGGTGAGGACAAAGGCGCATCATCAAAGGTCGGACGTCCTCGAAGCGGAGGTGAAAATCGAGGGTCATGGGGTGGTGAAGAGGCGGAGTCGAACCATCATGCCAAGACTCAGGATCCGGTGACGTCAGTGGACTCTCGCTCGGCGAAGGAACGGTTCACTGAAGGGGGGAGGGGGGAGGGGGGGGGGGCGGAGAAAAGGAAGTCGAGTAGCCTGAACGGCGGGGACCGTTTTGCCCGGCTGGTTAAGGTCGGGACGTTTATCCAGCGCGCGTTGAACGGAGGGGACGGAAGCTGGATCACCTTCGAGAAATGTCGTCCAGCGCCAAACGGCTGGTGCTGTCGCTCCGAGGGCGCGGCGCCAGCGGTGGCGGCGAAGGCGGAGGCGGAGGCGGAAGAGGCGGCCGCGGGGACCTCGGCGACGGCCTCGGCGGCGGAAGCGGCAGCGGAGGCGGTAGCGGAGGTGGCAGCGGTTCCGGAAGTGGCGCTGTTGCCACCAGCGCCACGCGCCTTTGCCACTACGACAGCGGCCACGAACTCGACGAAATATCGGTCGTAGGAGTTGGGAACCGGAACGGGGAGAGCCTGACGCCAACTACTCCTTGCCACTGCAAGTATGGAAGTGGACAAACACTCTACAGCGTTGCCACTTCCGTTCCTCCAGCCCCAGCGGTACCCGCCCCCAGAGTCGTCCCTGGTGAGTAAAATCACCCACTAAAATAAGGAAACAAACGTCTTCCGTTGAATTTGCGAAGGAAGTGTTTTTTGTGGGGGGTGCTAACGTAAGGACAATCGGAGATGTTTATTGCCTTGATTGTCCCATCACAGCGACAATTGCTGATCGTAAATCAGTGAAAAAATTATTTGAAAGCTACAAATTGCCGACTTGAAATAAGAAAACAAAAAATCAGGCCCTTCGTGTTCGTTCGAGTGGAGTTCTGCGATAAACCATTCGCGATATGGTGCAGACCACGTCTTAAACACGAGATCCAACACTTTTTTGAATCCTCAATATACACTTTAAGCTTCTGCAGAACAAATTTTTCCATTAGATATTTCGTTTTTAATGGACCGATAAAAACGTACCTGAACCTCCCGAGAAACATATTCAAGTGAAAGTTTTTATTGAATGATTTTGAGAAAAAAAAAAGGTATAAAAGTCGTCTGTGAAACCTTTCTGAAATTATTACTTGATACGAACTGGCCTGCACTCGATATATCTACGTATAACAATCTCAGACAAGGTTTAGGAATTAGAATTGACGAGGGAGACGAGACGATTGTTCATCGGTTGATTAGCGGAGGCTGCCTTAAGCCTTAATAATTTGAACCCCGGTTTTTGGTGGCAGCGGTGGAACGGCCGGAGTTGGCGAGTAAATTGTTGGCTGCCGGTGATGGATGTGGGTCTCGGAAATTTTAAACTATTGTTTACAAACCGAGAACCTCGTAGTGTGCGGTCGGTTTTCTCATCCACTAAATTGGGAACCTGAATGTTATTCTAATTACTGTGCGGCCCGGGCAGAGGTTCGCTGAGCAAATAGGTATGTCGGCTATCTCCTGTTCGTTCTCGGTTCCGTGTAGCAAGCTAACTCACCCAAATATCATCAGAATATTCTCCCAGAGCTTCTACTACTTTTTTCCAATCTGTTCCGGTCCCTTTTTTCGTCGTTGTTTTTTTTTTTTTTTTTTTTTTTTTTTGTCAGGCAAGTCGTTTGAAATTGATCCTTGTTGCTGTCGTGTAAATGCTGCCGGCATAAAAGACGCTTTCAATTTTTATGCCCGAGGACGAAGTATAAGGATTTCGATAAATACCGCCTACCTAAACTTCAACGTGGGTATGATCGTTATTTTTTAATATAGCACGGCGTCTTCAGGCGGCAAAGAAAAGATGCATAAAAAATTATCTCATCCTTGAAGATCGTAAAAAAGCGTTCGACCGTTATCGCGTAAGTGATGCTGCGGTATTACCTTTGATCTTTATACATAAAAGAAAAATTAATAAAGGCCAAATAAGCTTTTTATTATTTTTTTTTTCTACCGTTTCTTATTTTTTTTGACGACCTGAAGATTATCTTGATTTCTTGTCCGAGTTAAATTCTCCGGCATCTGTAGGTACTTCTCCTCCTCACACTCACCATCGGAAATCACAAACAGAAAAGGAAAAGATAATAAGTCACAATTTTGAACATTGGTAATGTAATATCCTTGTAAGGAAATGCTCAAATCCGTGGTAATTTCAAACTATTGCTTGGTGTTCGCCATAAAAGCAGGTCCGAAGATTCTTTAGTGCTTGGTCCAGAAAAAAATTCAAAATGACCGTTGGCTGTCAAATAAAAAAGAAGTCAAGCAATACTAAAACACACCCTTCAGGCTACATAAGTATTCATTCTGGGAGGAATCTTCAATGTTTCTATCAGCATTCATTAGGAATGAAAGCTCAAAGGACTGATTAGTGTTTGTTCTAAAATATCATTCAAGTATTCGTTAGTACACTTTCTAAAATAAAACTCAATTGTTTGTTAGCGTTCGTTCAGTGATTACCCTTCATATGATTTGTGCTCCTTCTGTGATCTAACCAACAAACTTCATATTATTGGCTGTTGAAAAAATCTGCTAAAATTATATTTTTGTCTATTTTGACTGTTCAAAGCATTTGCTCAAAGTTCCAAGTAGTAATACTGATTCGCATGAATGTAAGGGAGACTTTGATGAGAAATGGTCATCCATTCATTCCTGCAAAATAACGGTTCGAAATAAAGGATGAAAGCATTTCGTTCGGGTTTGAAAGAATCAAACATGCGTGTGTGTGTATATCGGAAAAAGTTTTACGATACCTCGTGCGATAAGAGTACAAATCTTTCCTCAAGTGTGAAGAGTGGGCTAGTAGGCAAACACTGTAGAAAGTTGTTGAAATATACACGATTCAGTGAAGTTTCCGCGTATACCCGCAGCTACACCAACAGCAGCCATATTCCATGTGGTTATAAATATTTGACTGTGTACGCGGGCACGTGTAACCGTGGCACAGACGACCGATCGCATTCCCCCCTCGTCCAATAAAATCTACCCCACGCTATTTTGCGGGTCTGGCTATTCTGCCGGAATATTATATAGGAGAGTAATCGATCAGCTTGCAGATTTTTCGCGATTTTCTTTTCTATTCTTTTTCTATTTTGCAACATTTTTCAGATTTTCTAACGATTTGTCAAACTATGCTCGCGCGATTTTTTCGACAAACCTACATTATGATGTTAAAAATGCGAAAAACGTTGTCTTTCTCTTTTGCAAACCGTTAAAAATTTGAGGAGACTAAAAAAAGACAATCAAAGTTTAAATGAGACTTGAATCCGAGTATCAGAGGTTAAAGTGCAGGGAACTGGTGCAGAAAATTTGATTTTGTCCGGGGTATTACGGAGAGAATGGAGGGGGCGAAACGATTCGAAGGGCAGGAGATGTACGAGTGGAGGAGAGTCAGAAGAACGTGAATTATTGACTCAAGCTTTGACGACGACGTCCCGGCGCGTCATGCAGAACTGGACCACTTTCGAAGGCAAAGTGCCTTTCTGCGCTCCGTGCTCCTCCTCACCCCATTCCGCAGACATTGTTATTCCAACCTACCCATGTATGTACGAATGTACCTTTTTACAGATAGGAACTGAAACACAGTGTGAGAATCACACTGCGCGGCAAATTTCTGTTTACAAATTGTATGCAAATGTGTAAATATTGTTATGGCATGTATGGTATATATGTATACTCGCATGCCTACGTACGTTGTATCGTAGCAACTCACGAAATCCACCACAAAGAATTCTGCGATCTCAAATTCACTGCACACGACGTTAAATGAACCGCAAACATCGAGCCAGGCCACAATAAAAATCTAGGTATTTTCTTTGTCCTTGTTTTCTTTTTCCGATTTGTTCATTATTTTTTGTTCCGTACAAATTCGTATACACTGTACGTTTGCTGTTACCGATTTTTTTTTTTTTTTTTTTTTTCTTTCTCCCTATATTTCCAACAGGAAATACAAATTTAATGTGAAATTCTTCAGCCGAAAAGGAAAGACAAACAAACTTTTTCATATTCCTTCTGATCACATGTTTTATTCAGTTGTCAACTTTGGAAGATTTTTTCACTCGTGATTCGTATATTTTGTTTTTTATCAACAAACACAAAAAAAAAAAAAAAAAAAACAAAAAAAAAAAAAACGGACGACCGATCTAAGAATAATAAAAAAAAAACTTCTGGTTTCTTTTTGCCTACCAATTCTCTCACATCTTTATACATACATATCGATATTTTAATCTCACCCAATTTCCGATCTAATAGACTTTCTCAATTTTTCATTCTGAATATAGAGGGCACCGCGAATTTCCAGATATAGACCTTCGATTTCGAAATTCTAGTTAAATTTTGATCGACGTCCATACGTAGACGTGCATAATGTAATGTAACATATATGTATACATATATAGGGAGAGAAGTTTGAAATGCCAGAGAAATCCTGCAGTAACGTAGATATATCGTGTGTGTATGTATATACGATATATCTACGTTACTGCAGGATTACAAATATATAGCGTATTGGCAACTTGCCAGAATATATCCGGAATCAGTAACGGGCCCGGTTTCGGGTTTGGGGTAGAGAGATAGAGGCAGAGGTAGAGCCAGCCTAGCCAGCTCACAAGGTAACTGGCTCCCTGCCAGCTCTGTAGGTACCGCAGTCGGCAGGCCTGAAACAAGTGAACGCTAGATTCCTCCCCCTTCGACGACTCGCAGTTTGTGATCAACCGAGTTGGCTGGACTCGAGAGAAGTATATATACAGTACGCGCAACGTATGTACATACATACAATGGACCGTAAAACGCGTATACGTGCCGTTTCCAGCGTGAAAAATATAGTCGATACCCCTTCGCACACTTTCTTCTTTTTCTTCTTTTCGTCTTATTTGGAACATTTCGCCATGCAGCAGTGCGAAAAATTAAATGTGACATAGTGATCAACGCACTGTGGCGCTTGTCTCGCTCTGTTTTACCTGCAGTTAACACGCACGCAACGATTTCTAACCTAGAGTTACGATTGAAGTAATGATCGATCACACTTGTGCGGTGTGGGGTTGATTTATTTATTTGTGGAACGGTATGGTCTAGAATAAATATTTGTCGATATGTAAAGGCATTTCCATCTGGTTAAAAAAAAAATAGGAGGGAAAAAATAATAACCGGTAAGAAAAAAATAGTTTTCAAATTTACCAAGAAATCCTTTTTCAAGACACTGAAATAAACAAATACTAAGGTGATATTGATCGTAATGATTAACGTTTAGATTATAAGATTACATTGATCGAGACGTTATATCTTTGATGCAGTTCGCTGTGTTACCGGTTGGGACCTTGACCAGTAAAACAAGTGATGTGGGAAATTAAAAATTCGACGGCAAATTGATGCTTTCTTGTTATGTAATCACTTTATTGGTTAATAAATACCAGGAGAATTGACGAATATAACCTGAAAGTTACAGTTTATATTATAAATAATCAGAACGAGAATGAGAAGCTCGGTTTTTTTTTTTTTTTGTCACATTTATTAGCCAAGTGAGGTGGGGAAATTTTTGGGATAAATATACCGACGTTTTTATTGGATGTGACGGCTAAGTACGTATGAACAGATAGGCGGGCTTACGGACCTTATATATCTTTGCGCAGGTTTGTGAAAAACGTGTCTGTTGGGAAATCGCGGATGGCGGTAAATCGTCAGTTTGAAGTATTAGGGCTTACGAAGAGACAAAAGTCTTGCGATCAAGAACTTCTGTGCCCAACGCCGCTATCCTCTAGCCTCCAACATGTCTACCGCTTTCTCACTCTCGAGGGATTTGATAAAAACGCGAGTAGACCGTATAACCAGTAAATTTTTTCCAACTCCATGCCATACCCGACACTGTGTGAGCGCATAAAACTGAACAATGCACAATATTCGTCCTTGGAGACGAAAAGAAAAACAGAAGAAAACCGTAAGCTAGAGAACAAAGAATTAGATCATTACACGCGAGCTTGTCTGGTAAAAGTTATAGCTTGAAACACGTATTGTAATTGAAATGAAATTCGATGCTAACCCTTTGAAGCATACATCTTTCCTCGCAGTCAAATTCCTTGAAATTGGATATACAAGGGTTTTCGGGGTCGCTGAAAACGAATGCAATATAGGGGACTGAAAATATAAAAATCGATCCTATTCGCACATATTAGTTCCGCCATTTTGAATTTTGAAAATCTGAGTTCGAATTCGTAATCAGTGATCCCAAAACCTTTACCGAATTTCAAATTATTTCCTTGGATAGATTGTTGGAAACGTGCATTCCCACCATGCTTCAAAGGGTTAAATTAAACATTCGAATATTTAGGAGATCGCAGTTTTTTGTTTGGTATCTGCAAACTGACTGGACGAATAAAGTCATACGCAACCGCGAAGAGAGTATTTTACGTTTCTGTGGTTCAAACCTTCAGTATTTAGAATTTTTCCTATCCAATCTTGAGTCGTAAGTGTTTTGACGGTTTAATCTTGAATCTCGGAAGAGTCGTTTACCTTGCATGCCGGCAGTAAGGAAAAGCAATAAGTCGCGATGGCTCTGACCCTTAATGTATGATACGTTGTGTACGTATAGCGAGACTATATGCCGCAGCATTGGCCACGGGGTGATTTTACGATACAACGTCAGACCCCTCGAGACCAAGACGGTAGAGGTTGAAGGCAAGAAGGGGCTGAGATGGAGGAAGCAACCAACGGTATAATAAAAGTATTTACGTCAGTAATACGTCCCCTCCTTCCAACCCCCTCTCTTTCTCATCTCTTACCGCGGAGCGAGAGAGGCCGAAAGAAGTGAGACCCTAGAACCTGGTTTGCCAGGCGCTTTCAATATAAACTTGCCCTGAACGTAAGTGCCACTTCAATTTCCACTGATCGTTGATCCGTCCCTCGCCTTTCCATCCTCGTTGCACTTACTCCAATTTCGACGTCCCCTTGGATACATATAATACCTACAGAGGTTTTGCGTCAACCAGCGCGAGCGCGTCTTGCGGCATAGAAATTACTTTTTTAACAGATCGTACGGTTTTGAAATCCCACACTTCAATCTAAAAGCAACTGAACTTTTAGAGATGAAGAGAGAAAAATTTTATAAGAAACCTTTCACGTCTTCTCAAGTATTCGGCATGCATGATTGAATAATATGGCGTTGATTGACCGACGGATAGTTTTAGGTAAATATTATCGATATCAAGGTGTAGAAAATTTCGTACAAGGTGTTATGGCATTAATTTTGTCGAATTAAGTCGATTCGTTGTAAAAAAGGTGAAAGAAAGGTACTTCCAAAATTAAATGTCCTGCTGCACATTTTCCGCCACGAGATGGCGTCCTTCGATATTTCATAACCTAATAGAAGACTAATCGTGCTTTCGCGTGTACTTTTGTGTTCGTGAAATACTTGGAGAAACGTCAGCTGCGCTTCGCCATTTTCAAGGTCATTTGCCACAAGGCACGACGCTTGTTCTATTCGCCGTACTTAGCTAGACTCCGTAATGATCGCAATCAATAAGTGAACGGTAGTCCAAGTTGTCTGTTCGTCGTAAAACATTTACTCTGAGCACGAAACCCTTAACCCTATATAACCTTCTCCCAATGCCCCTCGGCGATTATCTCACGTTTCAAAAGTTTCATCCCCGCCCACTTAGCACCATCAGGGAGAAAGAAGGAAATGAATTTTTACTTATTCACGCGTTAAGGCTTTTTCTTCTCATCCTTCTTCCATTCTTTTGGCAAAACGAATCCCGTTGTAAACGACGATGTTCATTCGCACTGATAAAATTTCAAGGGTAATATGAAAATCCGGAAGAGAAAAAAAAAGAATGAAACAGAAGCGAGGGACTGAGAGTGAATAAATGTGCGCGGGGGGGGGGGGGGAGAAAAAAATGATAATAAGATGAAACGAAATAAAAGCTTCTCACATCGCACCTGCCCGTGGTCCGTTGTATCTCATTTTGGAGTAAGAATAAACAAGGGTGACACCAGGTGTCTAGCACAATGTAGAGAGATCATCCTCTCCCTTTCCCTCTCCTGCTCCTTTTCCGAATCCTCCTCTTCCACCGCGGCTCACCGACGTCTCAAGAATTCAGTACCAGATTCTATATAGGTATATAACTTTATACACCACTTATTTATGTACATATATGTATGTGGGGAGGGATGTGCGCAGCACCCAATCCTCGCGGTTGGCTTATTGTTGGGTAACCCTCTTCCTCTCCGCCCCCTTCCACCATTTTCGCTCCTGTCTCGTCACCCCTTGGCAAAGGATAAATATTTACTCTCGCATACGTGTACATACAGGTATGATATAAGTGTTACGCGTATGTGTGTATCTACGTATGCGTATAGAAGAAAGATGGAAAGAGAGAAAGAGAGAAAGAGAGAAAGAGGGATCGAAGAGTGAATTGAATCACGGAATATAGGATGTATAATAATAATGGTTCTTTCGACACCGATTTTTTTGGAATTCCAAAACGCCTTGTTTTCATGTTCTGCAAACTGAACCTCAAGCGATTTGTGAAAGTTGCGTGAAAACTGATTTTTCTTGGAGGGAGTTGAGTGTTGGGATAAAATAAAAACAATAAATTATCAAAAATGTATAATTTCACGCAGGATTTTTTTTTTTTTTTTTGAAACCGATGAATCAATTTATCGGATAATAAATAACGCTGATATAATACCGCACAAGAAACTGTAAAAATGTGAAAAATAACTAAATGATAAGGAAAATGAGAAGAAATATTTAAATTTCGAAGATCTCAATATGCGTTTTTTTTTCCTTCGCTCTTTTTGTTTCCTCTTTATTCTTTTCCACCCTGTTGGAGTAATGATCCAATTATTTCCGGGTGCTTCGTCTCCAGCGTTACCTACCTATATGCTATATACATATATACGTATATGTATAGGGCACAAACCTGGAGCCTGGAGCTATAATACTGCCATTATTCAATCGAGCCAAAGCAGCCGACCTGACCCACGTTTGCGACGCGGCCGTAGATATCACTGGAAATGCGATGAAATGCTGCGAATTCGGGAATTTTCGATCCGTCCACCCCAAGTTTAATGGGACGCTCGACGTCCCCTAAGGACTAAATACAAAATTGAACCTTCGTCCAGGGAAATGTCTAAACCACAATCGAGACGAAATTATCTACACCGTTTCGAAAAGGTTTCGCCAATTTTTTTCGAGGATTCGTCACCTATAGTAACAAAAAGTGGGGGAGATAAATGAAATATCCAAGGAGTTATTCACTCAAACTCTTGGTGTACAAATGATTTCATCGTTTCCAGATTTCGGATCATTTCACACGATGCCAAATATGATTTTGGATGATTTCACTGAAAATTTTCACGATTCTGAATGATTCCAGCTGATTTCCATAGTGATTTCGTACGATTTTTCAAAGCAATTTCCTTGTCTCTGATTTCATTCTGATTTCAACTGATTTCGGGAGTGAATAACCCCTCGGAAATATCAGACTAACATCTCTACTGTTATCGATTTCACGAATAACAGTATAACTCATTTTTGTCGTATCGTAAATCAGAAGAATTGTGAAATTGCGACCTCTCTAGTTTTCTAGTCAATTAGACTTTTCCGATTAAATTCATGGGTTCCTATTTTTTTTAACGCAGTCTTGACACGTCATGTTTTAATTGGAATATTTTTCTATCTGTCTAAATTGACTCGTATGGCGCGATGGTATCACTAGCGTTGATATACCACACGCACGTGCGACATGTAATTAATAATGCCAAGTGATGTGGTTACCCAGCTACGTTTAAATGCATAATAATAATAATTCTCGAAGCGAGAGCAGGCGACCCCCGTGATGCGGTGGCTGACCTCACGCCGGGTTATACCACTCGGTTGGTTTCTGTGGCTCGTCACGTTGCGGCGTAAGCATCAGGGTCATGCTTTTGACTAAGTAGCTGAATATTAGAGTACGCGAGCTTTTCAAGACAGAGGAGCATCCTTCGGTGAAATTTTACTGCGCAATTTAAGTTCTGCAGACTTGAGGAGAGGACGATTTTCATTGTTAGACATTTTTTTAACCCTAAAAACTTGCGGTTACTCGGATTGTCACTTTGCAATGCGTCGTCTGGTGGGAAAAAATCAAACTAATGTTACCGTTGGTCGTGTTTTTTCGCGTCTGGATCGTGGAATATGTATATCATTGATTACGTTTCATTAATTTATGTGACATGAGTAATTTGAAAACCCGAGAATTCTGATCTGCCTTCGTTAAAACGAAAAACTTAGGTTATGTGGTGATAAAATGGCACCGATAACCAGGCTCTGACGTCATGAGGACACTTTCCAACATACGGATTATCGCGTTTTCGTACCAACGTATCGTCCGACGGTGTTTTGATGGTTGTTTCTGCTTTTCTCACATGAAATTAATACCCACAACAAGGATTCCAAGGTTCTCATTACAACGAAACGTCAATTAGTGGTTATTTCACTTCCACGTATTTTTGCGCGCAGAATCGATTGCGACTAGTCTCGAGGATCTCGGGGGAAACGATACTAATGATGCGATAAACAAATTCGCCTGAGATCATGCGATTTTGGCCAAAGCTCAATTCAAGTAAATTTGGTGTCGGATAATTTTCGTAAAGTTCCGGGTCTCTTTGAGTGGCTATATCAAAGACAACTCGCAGGGCAAGATCCGCCTGAATATCGTTATGCTGGACAATAGATTCTGCCCGAGAGGTTGGGGTAAAATAGTTTTAGAGAAGTTCTTGCAGGAAAGGGGTTGCAGGGACGCCGGCGAATACTTGGGTCAAAGTCACCGTCACCCCCGTCAGATTTCGAGAATAAGTTCATTTACCCGTGAATAATTCTGCCCTTGTTCTACATCTAATGAGCCTAAAACCAATTATGAGGATGTTAAACAGTTCTGCGAAAACGAGATTGGGAAATTCGCTGTAGGAAGGATTTTCTTATTAATAGGAAACCAAAAACGAATCAACTATGATATTCGAATCTTCATATAAAATCTTGTGTTTGAATCGTCGGGATTTAACGTAAATTTTTTCCCTTGCTGTTCCTATAACCAAACTGACATATGGTTATTACCTTTTTTCATTTCGTATTTCAATATTTGTTTTGTTACTGTACGTTGGCTTTTTTGCTAACGTGTTGCGAGCTGGTTTTCAGGTTCTACGGTTATACGGGGTCGTCATATACGCCCCTTTCGTAAACACTGAATAATTAAAAAATGCGTATCCTGGCAAAGCGACCGGTGCGACTCACTGCGCGTTATGATAGCTCGGTACTCATTGTCAACGAAACCGCCGTGCGATAAAATATATTAAAATCAGCGGATTGGCAGAAAAGAACTCAAGCCTCAGGCTGATTTCGTGTAGAGTTAGAAGTTTGTCAGAATTTAAAATCACGAGTTAAAGAAACCGTCAAACTCAACATAGAATCAAAAATAGCAAAATAGCCTAAATAAATAAAAAACTGTTATTCTAAGAATGTTTTAGAAAGACTCGCCAAAAAAACTAGAGATTATATCATTAGTTTGTGTTCGTTTATTTTGTAAGATCGTTATTTCTTTTGTTATTGCAAGAGCTAAGGGCTCAAATTATTTTCGTTAATTTGTGATGAATTTAAAGATATCGATTAAACGTTCCGTTGTTTCTAAATTTATTTTCTTATCTGACTGAAATTTAAGAATTAATGCCAATTTCCTTAAACTAAGCAAGTAGTGGACGGCATTGATTTTTATCTATATCCAGGAGGCTTGTTTGAGAAATTCAAGTCTGGCGGAGAGCCACGAATTTATTCCCTGGTCTATAGCACAGGGAAATTCGCAAACATAAAATAGGCACGACGGGCTCGGAATTTCATCTCTCAGCTCCGTGGAGGGAAAGGCGGTTCTGATAGCGCAAGCGGCCTGAGTCCGTAAATAGTTAAAAAGGTGGCTGACAAGGCGAGTTGTCCGAGTCCGTGAATCCAACTATCTAATTAGGGAGGGATGTTTTTATTGGCAGAGGCAATTACTTTCCAGCCACTAACAATACGACGAGTTCTTTTTCCATTATTTCTCATTCCAGGACAAACAGTTCATTGTGTACCAAGCTGGCAAATTAGGTCTTTTTGCGACGAGCGAAAGTTTGCAATGTGAGAGTACTTTTAACTACTAGAACGTAAAAGTGCACTTTTACGTACTGTCGCTGGAACGATTACTTTACGCACAGAATGTAAGCAAAAAGGACCCGCAAGGCATACTCGTGCTACATAAAAACCTTTACTTACGAAATTCCTTACCAGCCAGCGACTCCCCAAATTCCGCGGACGGTAAATTTACTTACGAAGTAAAGTAAGCTGCTGGATTAATGAAAGCGAGAGCGAGGAGCATTTTTTGATGACTCGACAGTTTTCCGACTTCAGTAGGTACTAACGAAATGATGAAAATATTCAATACCGTGATACTGAAGGTGTAATCGAGAATAACTGGCAGAAGAATCCAAAATATACTCGCACCTCATTAATTGAAAATAAGCGTAAAAGACAGAACAGATCGACAAGTTTTCAGAATACAAAAATAAAAACAGTGCAGTATGTGGAAGAACGACAATTTTGTTGTCATCAAACTTTTTTTACAATTTCCAGCAGAAGCCTATCGTGAATTCTGACCTAATTATAGTGCTCAAAAAATGTGAAAGTATTTCCAATAATGCCAGGATATGACATTTTTTACTGTCACGAAACTGCAAATAACTAATATAAAAGCTTGAAATTAAAAGATTTATGAGCAAATTGAGTTTCCGGTACAAATTGTGTATTTAAAAATTAAACAACGTTGTAAAAATTTGAGTGATCATAAATGTAACTCAAACCAAAATATATCTCTGCTACGAAAATGTCAAATCTACTGGAATAAAAAAAATTAAAAACCACGACAACAAAAAACCTAATTGCTAATTATTCCACCGAGCGGTCGATGCAGCGGGACAGAATACGATTAAAGCGCTGGGTAGGCGTAGTTAAAAACTGAAACTGGATTACGTCCGTGAAAAGTTAGCAGCGGCAAGGCATGATCGGATTCTGTTTGCGTAACCGGTTAAATCAGCCATGGTAGAGCGTACGTCGTAAAATTTTTGGTTATTTCATAATAATATCTACTTTCCCTGGCTAAAACTCGGAGCCAATTAACGTTCGCAGTTGATTCGGAGAAACATCCCGTCAGACGTCGTCAAAACGCGTGCAGATGTTGCGTAACTAATGGAATGGTTGCGAGGGGTACAAAGAGAAGGCGACGGTTTAACCAAAAGTTTACCGTATTAAGTTTAATCTGGATCAATCTCGACGAAGGAAATGAACAATAATTAATTTCCGGGTCTGATTGCTCTCACGGTAAATACAAAAAATTGTGCCAAATTTTCCTTCAAATTTTCAGCGCTTGCCTGCAATTGTTGGCGAAAAAAATTGTCTCAAATGTAACTTTGGTTGACTATCTTCTGGCGAAACATCGTGCGTGTTGGGACGCTTCACCGTAAACTAAATGTGTATTTCAAATTGAAGAAAAAAATTTGTTTTTCGATGTTGCTGAAAATTTGTTTAAAAACCGATGTCATATCTGCAGAGATTAATGTATTTTACACTCATAACTGAGGTTACGACAGAAAAGGATGGAAATTAGAGGATAAGAATTCTTTGGTAGGAAGAAAATTAATTGACCAGTTTCTCAGGTAGGGTGAAATCCAGAGGCATGAAATTTTTGGGATTTTTATGTATAAAGCGCACACGATGACACATCAAAATTGCAGCGAAATCGCCCATACATAGCTGGGTAATTCTAACACTGCGACAAGAAACGGGTCTGCAGTTTCCGCGCCCTGACACTCCAGATCGCTATTATTTTATAATTATCGTAGCGCATAGCTTTGCCTCCCTTAGCCGTCATTAACTCGGGTATAATCGGCAGAAAAGTCACAATTCCGGCTATAAATACTCGGCAAACTAATTCCCAAGTGTAAACGCGGGGACTGTGTACCCAATGCCTGGTTCGAGCCAAAGCTCAAGTCAATCATTCGCTCGGTGCGAAACACAGAAGAGAGAATTAGAAACTAGTATACACGGTGTCCCAGCTCCAAGTGACCAAACTGATAGGATTTATAGAGGAGGTCGAACTGATTAAATTAGCCCAAAGAACATGACGTCTCCGAAGTCGCGTTCGCGAGATACGGCCGGTTAAAAAAGTTCCGCTAAGCGCCGGCATGTAGGCAACCGAACACACTAAGAGCCGGCATATAGGCAACCGAGCACACTAAGCGCCGGTATGTAGGCAATCAAGTACACAGCCCAACGTGGATAAATCAAGGCTATTTCCATCGCATGACCTCGTTCCTGGGTTTGACGAGAATTCAATGTCAAGAGTGTTTTCGTTTGAAATTTGTGAATTTAAAAGCTTTATGTTTCGCATCAGTAGTCAACCGCGCATCAACAAGACCGTTAACCGCGCCTGCTGTCTACTCGGTTGCCTACATTCCGGCGCGTACCGCGTCTTTTTCAACCGTTCGTATCTCGCGAACGCGACTTTGGAGACCACATGTTCTTTGGGTTAGTTTGCTCAGATCATCCTCCTCTATGATCCTCATCAGTTTGGTCATTTGGAGCTGGGACACCCTGTATATTCTCTTCGCTGCAGCTACCGAGCTATTCTCAGCTCCCCGTTTCACCCTAAAAATTATATGCCGCGGGGCTCGCGCTTTGCCTGCACGGTTCTGAATACCCGACCTCTAATGCCCACCGAACTGCACCCTTTAATTAACACGGAACAAGTTGGTGGTACGTTGTACGTGGGAAGTTCCCTCCGCCGCTTTATCTTTTAATTATCACCGCCCCAGGTGTAGGTGCGCTTCAGACTTCTATACCTTCTTCTCTTATTCTCGGTCTTTTATTTTCATCTAATTCTTTGTTCGATCGAACCGAGTTTATCCCACTGCTGTCAGCAATTTCTTTCATTCGATCAAAATAAGCGAATTCTTCGGCGTTTCAGTTCCATCCTGCGGTAAGGGTGGGATAAGAACAAGATGATTGTATTTCAGACTGCTTTGATCGTATGTTACCAATAGACGGCGGAAAATGCAGGTGAACTTTTAGTAATTCATACCTCGATAGCTAATTCTTCATTTTCATTGGGGCTTGTTTTATCCCAGAGTATGTAGATCGAGCTTTCCATACTATTTTGTTATTAGAATCAATTGGTAAGAAGCATTGTTATTGACTAACGTCGACCTGTTTCCTTAGTGACGGTGACGTGTTTTTTGATGCCCGCAATTTCTAAAACACATTTTTCAATTGTCATATTTTTTTGTTTATTAAATACAATAATCGTCAATTTTTTTCACGAAAAATCAAATTTTTCTATTAAATGATCGTCGATGTAACGTGGGCGCTGCAAAACATGTCACCTACCGAAATAGTTAACGTTATTGTAAATAATGTCAATAATAATGCTTTTTATCAATCGACTCTAATTCTTATTTTAGATATCGAAGCTACTTACTTTTGAAGAAAATAAGCCGCAATCGAATTGAATCGTTTTCGCGATACGATTCCTCCAAATTCACCCACTTTCTCAGCCATCTACCCCTATGTGCACCGGTATGAACATTTCCACTGATTTATTACCGCGAAAAAGAAATACGACAACGTGAAAAAATTCTCTTTCTACTGATTTTGTTCTCCCTATCCTATATATTTATCGAGGAAAGTATGTCAACGCCAAGTTATTTCTTACAAGCGTGTATACATTGAAATTTTATTCCCCGATAAGGGTGCAGCGGAGGAAAAGGGGGCGGCAACTCTGTGACGGCAATAATGGGCGTATCATGGAAGCTCGAATTTGTCGCGGTAGCTGGGGATAAGAGCCGTTTTGAAATATGGCCCGAAAGCCGGCTGGCAGATTCTCAATTCTAGCTTTGAGCATCCACCGCGAGACGCCAGTCAGTTTCATCCCTTCGTTTCTCCCTTATTCATGATTTATGCACGCCAATGGGTGAATCCCGTTCACATTTACGGCTCCATGCACACCGTTGCTAGCCCCCGGATGTGCTGTGCGGAAGTCTTTCGGGAACAATGGGGAAAAAAATAGTTCAACAAAAACCTGCCTTCTACCTACTAAACATTTGTATACGATAAATTAACTAATTCATTTCATTATTTTTTTCTCTCTCACGTTTCACGTACATTTTGCGTTATAATATTTTTCACGACTCTTTTCTTGATAAAGAATTCTTAGAATTTCCGTACTCGCCAATTTCTCCCAAGGAACAAACAAGTCATGCTTGAAATTATGCTCTTTATATTTTTCTTTACGAAGTAATACGATCTGGAAGGGGGGAGAAAGAGGAGATGGGAATATATATATTGCCAGAAATCGAGTTTATTAATTCAAAGCTTAAAACACACTGTGTCATGAATTTAATACATTCAAATTGTAAATATATATACATAAGGTTATAAATATTTCATCAGCTTGAGAATTCTCATGAGGATAATTTTTAGTTTTATTTATTTTTATTTTTATTTTTTTCTCTTTTATTCCTTACGAGTTTTCCAAACTTGCGAAGCAGACGGATTTTCTTTCGTTAAAATTACCCACACAGTAACGTTTTACAGTTTTATTTTTTCTACCACTTTTTCTTCTTACATGCAAATAAGTTTCATAACGTATTCTGTCGCGTAGGTCGACACTTTCGTATTTCTCCTCCTCTTATTTCCTTTCTGTTTGCGGTCCCCACCCATCCTATCCTCACCGCGCTCTTTTTACTCTGTTATTGCTTTCGATGTCGGTATACCCTGGTACAGCATCAGGGGCAACGGCGTGGCAAAGAAGTCCCTGGGGAAGGTGCGTTCTCGATGATAAAAACAAGAAGGTCCCGAAGCCCACGAATAAATTTTATCGAAAACATTCTAAGAGACAGTAAGTTGGTGTTTCCCAATCGCGTTTTATGCATCCAGTCTCACCCCGATCTACCCTTTCAAACATCACCCAAAATTGCTCAGGAAAATTACTATAGGCTTCGTTTCATCATTTCACGAACACATCGTGAGCCCGAAATTCATACCAACTCATCCGAACCTCCCTGACGTTATTCTCTATGAAAATGGCGAGACGATTTTGTCCAAAGAGAAGTTTCGAGGCTCTGATAGCATTCGAACAGTGGCCTGACCAAATTTTTGAAACGCATGCCAATAACGGGGGCCTCGTGAATCACGACGACCGTTACTCTCTGCGACGATTGGTGCAACCTCGAGTGCGTTCCGAAACTAGGCGTAGCAGTGCTAAAAAGATAGAGATAGAGCTAGTCGCGAACTCGACTGCGCAAAAGAGATGAAAAAATGGCGACACCACTAGGAACTATATAATTTCGGAACGCAGCCTTTAAATCACTCGATTCCGGCGACTCTTAAGTCCGGAATTTTCTTGCTGATTATTTGTACTGTTAAAAAACATCTTAAATTTACAACAAATTCACAAAGCAAAGCGAAATGACATTTAAAAATTAAGAAAACAAAATGACTATTCATACGATTGTATAACAAAATTCATACTCGCACATCAATATTTATGTATTGATGCAAAGTTTAATACACACGCCAGTGGGAATCGTAACTTGCTGAAAAGCATCTAATCACGCATTGTAATGATAGATTTTTTTATTGAAAATTACAATATTTGTGTATTAATATATTCGTAACCAATAGAACATTGAAAATACAATACAGTTTGGAATATTAACCGAAACTAAATTAAAAATACCATGCATGAAACATGGAATATTACGATACAGGTAGAACAATCCGTTGAAGAATTATAGACTGAAGCATCACAAAAGTGTCATACAGTATATTAATTGTATGGTATGGTATCCAATAATAACAATATAAATTGATATTAAGTTTGACAACTTTTCATTGAAAGCATTCGGTGGGGCAATAAATTTAATATACAATTACATTATTATTTATATATACAATTAATAATATACTTATAATAATATTGATATTCATACACTTGCAACTTGAAATTCCTTTACATACATGTGATTGACAAAACAGATTTGCATAATAGTATTACTACGCAGTGAATTTATTATTAAAACACACTCATTTCATTGTCAATATCGTGTTTGAATTTTCATAGACTGTATTTGCGAAAATGCTTCGAACAAATGTGTATTAAATTTCTTTTAGATTTTTTTAACAGTGTAGGGGAAAATCAAACCAATTAATGAAATCATACGTAGATATTTAAAGTATAAAGTTCACAATGAACTCTCACAATGAAAAATTTATGCTCATAAGAATTGCGTTGCTGCAGAAATATTCTTGTTCGTTTTCCAATATCCGTATATCGCTCGATCTGCACACGTGCCTCGAGCTTTTATTCCCACTCGCTTTGCTCGAATGTAATATAACCTGTAACTTATTCGCATGTATGTTCCCTTCCCTTCGACTTACTATACATGTACATATACTCGAACCTGAGATCGATAAAAACTTTTGCACGTTTCTCAAGCAGTAGAGAAAACGGAGTAAAAAGAAAGGAAGACAGAAAGAAAGTAGAAGATACACGCAAGCGACGGTTGAGCAAAACAAGTTTACAAATTGCGTGAGAATTCATATAATCTGCATAGATGTTCAGCAGACAAACGTTTTCTACTCTCTCCGCCATATTGCAGTCAGAGATCGATTTAATCGTTTTCTAGCACGAGTTACTTCGCCGGTTCAAGATAGCACATGCTGAAAAGAGGGCGGTGAATACGAAATACAGGGTGAACTTTTTTTTTTTTTTTTTATCAAAAAGTAATTTATACCGGTTGAGAAAAACGACTATAGGATGAGACGAGCGATACGGTGAATGTGAAAATCAATCCAGGGACGTTTCTTCGGTTGGAAATTTTACCTGGAAATTTCTTACAGCGTGTTTTATCTTCATGCCCACGTACTTGAGCCTACGCACCTCTTGGTGGCTCATGGTGTATGGTGTTTTCTTCGTGTATAAGGGTTCGAGTTCATCCAAGGCCTCTGATGCTGCGCCCTCGCCCTTCGCCGCCGGACTTGAGCGAAAACTTCATAAATTATTGCGAAATACTTTCCAACAAGTTATTAATCCGCCCCCTCTTGTTTCTCGCATTCCCTCTTTCTCTCGTTCTCAGGCATCGTGTCTACCACAGACCGCGAAAATGAACTTAATAATTCAATTATAACGTCTCAGAGGAACTCACTTTGCAGCTACGCATTTAATGTGAAAACAACCACGAAGATAGGAGTTTCCGGTAACGCCTTGAAGCAATCAAACTCGAAAACTTAATCCGACAGTTGTCGAGTTTTGAAATTCTTCACACTGGTGCAATTAGTCACCTTATAGATTCTCCTGAACAGAAATAAGTATAATTTGTTCACGTCGGCCGCGGTCCACGGAAATAAATAAATTGAATTAAAATCACCGGAGACCACGTGTGCTAACAAAAAGTGAAAAATGATTGTACAAAATCTATGAAAACGTGTTACTTGAGCCATGAGGGGGAAAAAAAATTCAAACATCAAAAGAGCTGACTGATGAAAACGGAATATTGAAAAAAAAAACAAAAAAAAAAAAATGTATATGTATAAAAAAATCGGTAACAATACACGAAACTAGAGACGCTTGTTTTAAATTCTATATGGGTCAAACGGGATCAAGGGTCGAAAACCGTGTATTCATTAAATCGCTAACGGTGTTACGGCTAATTTGTGCCCCGCTTAGGTAATTACGTGAAGTGCGCTATTCAGGCACTAAAACGTGGACCAAACGCCCTTGATAAAGGCTCGAAGCATATGCCCAGACTCGATAGGAGCACCGACTATATGCAAGTATAGAAAGGTCTGTGCCCAACGAGCAAACATTCGTACCCTTGTCGCCAGAATCGGGAGCAACACTGCTGAGCAGTGTGTATCGATTACAAATGAATAACCCTGCAGAAGGCAATATCCCCCAATTCAATGTTCTGGATCATTAATTACTAGCCATTTATGGTGTGTGTATGGTGTTTACGGTCTACATTTAAACGCGAAAATAAAATACTGTAAGAAAGCGAAGAATGCCATCGTGATAATAATAGCCTTCGTAAAACGTTAACTCTATTCGGTTTTTAGGGATCATCACTACCGCTGGTCCAGGCATCGTTGGCGAACGGCTCGGCGACTCGGCTTCCGTTCTGGCGTGCGAAAAGATGAGAGAAACCGCGACAAGGATGAGGACCGAAGATTCTACCAAGAGCATGGACAGCATGTCTAGGGGTGGACTCAACTCCCGGCAAAGCCTTCTCGACCTTGTCAGTTGCAAACTGATGGGCAGACACACGCCCAGTCACCATTATTATCACCAACAACAGCAGCAGGTTGGTAAATTAGTTGATATAGTTTATGGGAATGATTACATTCAACGTAGTTTCGAACAAATTGAAGTTGTTAATTTGTTGATTTAAAAAATATAACAAGAGTATATTACGCGTTTTTTCACAAAGCACGAAATTGAGGTTAAGGATGCGTAATGTCAGATTTCTTTGAGGTAACGCTGATTCCGCGTATGCATATTCGCAGCTCACTCTAAGGTCACAGAAGCGAGTAGGTTCTTCGTGTACAAAAAACACGTATGAAAGAACGCGTAAAATATTCTCGAGTTATAAAAAAAACTTTAGGGTACCTCACATGTCGTCGTTGATAGAATTCCTCATTTCAATAGCACTCACAGCACCAACAATAAAGGCAATTTTTTTCCTCTTAGCATTGTTGACCAATGACGTATAAAAATATTTCATTACAGAATTAATTGGATATTTCCAAAAATAAACATGTTTTTGGAAGAAAAGATGGCTACCTGGGATTCTAAAATTTAAATGAACATTGCTAAAAACATAAATAAACTATATAATTCATATTGAAGTTCTTGAATTCATCAGACACCATTTTATGGTAGTAAATCTGCAATACCTACTGAACCGTATTTACTTTTAGAAGTTTTTTTTGTAACACCTGCATGGAAAGTTCGACTTTGCGTTCCCAGAGGGAACTTTTGCTGCAGCAACGCCATCTTACCTCTACTTTCCGGACAGTTTCTATACACAGAGATAGTCCTCCTTACCTCCACCCTCCATAGTTGCAGCAACACGTCTACGTTAGGGTTAGACTACCACGTCTGCAATTTTCTTGAGTCGAACTTTCCATTACAGGTGTAACAAAAAATAGTATATGATACGCGTGCGCGTACGTGACCCTCGAACTGATGTTTTTGTCACTCTCGCTTCGCCCGGCCGACAAACTACACTCATCGAGAATCACGTACTTCGCGGACTTGTATCGTGACTTACTATTACCGCATGTTTTAACAACTCACATCGACTTATTGTAACGAAATGAAAGTCGAAAGCTTGCTCGACGCTTTCTGTGCCTTGATATTTCTAAAACAAAGCTAAAACGATGAGCTCTTATCTACGTCCGACGCCATATCGCCCTAACTACGCACACTTTGAAGAGCCCAATAGCATTAGTACCTGAACGGGAGACCCTGTAGAGAATATACTAAGAGCACGCTTGATTCGTTCCCCCTTGAATGAAACGCTGCATCATTGTCAAAGCATACGAAAGCGCGACTGCAGCTATCCCGGCTAAAATGGTAGACCGGCATGTCCAGGTTTACTCTGTGTCGCAGCGATACTTCTCATCGTCGAGGGACTCCCTGTCTGCAGCGTACGTAAACAGAGCGGCGGTCGTTAGTTCAGCGGCCAGCGAGCTTGATCTGAGCAGAAGAACACGCCGGAGAGACCTCAGAGGGCGATTGAAACTTCCGAATGCCATTACCCTCGCCCCTTCAAGGGACAGTGGCGCCCACCTTCACAACCAGTCCTCTACTAATCACCTCAATACTACTGGCAGCTGCAATGGGACCGAAACGTGAGTATTACAACCTTCGATGTAACTATCGTAAGCGCAAAAACATTCCTCGATCCTTTTACTTTGCTCGGCGTAAAAAGACCTGACTAACCTCCTTGGTGCACAATCAACTATTTTTCGTCACACTTGACACTATTCTAGGAACATATAGGGTTTCTTTGCAGGGAAATAATTCATTTTAAATAACCTATAAAACTGGAAATGAGAACGAAAATTACATGCATCTTTTTTAGGTTAGAAAACGTATTAATTTAAATGAAGGGACAGTCTTTAACACAGACTATCTCGATATAAGAGTCCTTGTTCTTAACGAACGAGCGGTTGTGTTGAATCATACGTGCTTAAGAGTGGTGATGATCATCGACACACTCATTCGCGTGCGATTGTCGAGCTCCCTAGACAGTAGGGGGCAAACGCTCCAACGATGAATTTTTTGGAATCCTACTCCCCTAACCTAACCTAAAAATCCTTTATAACAACGCAATACTGTACATTTTTTCACACGGTTATTGGAACTATTGACAAGTTCCATCCCTTAGAAGAAATCTGCTGAGTGAAATCTTTGTTAGGAATTTTTGGAATTTATGTCCACCGGAATGGACAACCGTTGTGAAAGAGTTCAGCATCCGGTTAAATGGCTAAGACAGGTATCTTTTAATAGAACTAAATGCGCATCAGACTTCTCGTTTTCGGGCCTTAAAAACCACGAACATCCATCTCATAACGGAAAAAACGTTTTTGGTATAGCGTGTTTTGGTCTTTAGTCTTTGACAGATTCTAGACTACTCACTCTCATTTCTTTTGAGCAAGATGCCGCGTTGTCACATCGGTTTTTTTTAAGATTCCTGGCATTTATACGGAGAATGTCTAGGATCACTTTTATTTCTGCATGGCCCTGAATTTGGGAGAAAAAAAATGAAAACTCATATTTTGCACTTTCTCGTGCGATGTTTGTTATTCCCGTCAAACCAAGTATTCGTAACTTCTCATTCTTCGTCGTGTTCCTAATATCTATCCGCAGAATACCTAGCAGCTGTATAGCCTAGCAGCTATATACCTAGCAGATGACCCGCAGTATAGTTTCTTATGTACTTTGCTGTATTGGACTATATTGTGGGCCATCTCTTACCTCATATGGCTATCTATACGGAATTATCCTAAATTTATTCCGGATTCTATGTCTCCGGGAAAAATTTGTAACGATTTTTCTGAAACATCTTTCAAGTTTTTACAAAAATAATAACGATTCCAGGCATTCATCGTGTGGATGATAGAAATCCTGAAAAAAAATTGATATGGCAGCTCGACATCTTGCCTAAAAGAAATAAGAGCGCGTAGTCTAGAACCTATCAAAGACCATAGACCAAAACACGCTCTGCCAAAAACCTTTCCTTGGTTTTCAGATGGTTGATCGTGGTCTTCAAGGCCTGATAACAAGTAATTACCTTCACCAGGTGCTCCCGTTAACACAATTTTGAAATGATCACAGGAGAATGGCCTTGCGATTGTTTGACAAACTTCTTTGTTAATGTATTACATAATATTTATCCTGTTTTATCGCAAGCTCAATGATCTGGTGACAGATGATTATATTTTCATTCGATATTGTATTCGGAATTGGAATTACTGGCGATGTTTTCACCGTGCCGAAGTGTTCTTGTTACATAAATGGGCTTGTCATTAACATCGAGTAAAAATAACGGATCGGTTCTATGTGAGTGCGTGATTACAATATCAATGGCCCTCACCAGTTACACATACAACACTTCTTCACTTCTCGGTAGTGACGGCGCGTAACTTTCAAACTTCCTTTTGGATGTTTGCGCAGCTGGCTCCATATACTCACATCAAAAGCCTGAATATAATGTAACGAGATCGGTTTGAAGTGAGCGGTAAATTTTTTCCAAGGAGATATACGGCTCATCAACAGCAACAGCAACGTGGCAGTAGAGGATTTCCGGGACAACCCGGAACCCGAGGATTCAGGACGGGGGCGCCAAATTGGTCCTTCGTCTTTGATCCTGCAGGACGTTTATGCTACTACTGGTCAATGGTTGTGTCCCTCGCCTTCCTCTACAACTTCTGGGTCATCATCTATAGGTTCGCTTTTCAGGAAATTAACGGTAAGACATTAGTCGGCTTCATCGACTAACCGAATAGAATGCAAGTTCGTGTAAACCACCTCAAAGGGCACAATATGGCGGCTATGCCTTCGATCTTCTCAAGGTATTCCCTGCACTGACAAAGAACCTTCTACAAATTAGCTGACATCAACAGTCAACTGTTCAGATCATTTTGCAAAGGGTACTGCAAAGATCGTGGCTACAGGCGCCAAGTGATGATCTCACTCCAACTGACTTGGAACTTCTCTTTATTTGATCAGACGTCGAGCAACTTGATTAACGATGTTATGAGCTCACTTTCTGTGGTTTCCTGTCAGACTGAACAGCTGAGACCTGTTTGCGAAGGTTGTCGATTAGACAATCAAATTCCTACCAAATTAAAGACGCTAAAGATTGGACGGCGACTTTCTGGACTTTGAAGTGACTCCTAGATTCATGATTTGATTTCACAGGTGAGACTCTGGTCGTTTGGTTCTGCCTCGACTATCTTTCCGACCTTCTTTACCTCGTCGATATCGTCTTCCACTTCCGTACCGGATATCTCGAGGACGGCGTACTGCAAACAGACTCAACCAAGCTGAGGCACCACTATATGAACAGCACCACGTTCTACATTGACTGCCTCTGCCTTTTGCCACTTGACTTTTTGTACTTGTCGATCGGCTTCAACAGCATACTCAGGAGCTTCAGGCTCGTCAAAATATACCGGTGAGTCTCGAACCTTGAAGTGTCATTTTTATTGTATACGCCGAGACAAAGAGACCCCTCTTGACGCTTTTTAATCTTCGCACCCTTTCCACAGGTTTTGGGCTTTCATGGACCGGACGGAGAGACACACCAACTATCCAAACCTCTTCCGTTCCACCTCGTTGATCCACTATCTGCTGGTGATATTTCACTGGAACGGTTGCCTTTACCATTTGATATGCAAGAACAATGGTTTTGGCAGTAAAAATTGGGTCTTCGGCGACTCGGAGACCGCTGACGTGGTCAAACAATACCTGCAGAGTTACTACTGGTGCACACTCGCCCTGACGACGATCGGTGACCTGCCCAGGTGAGTGGGATTACCCAAGATTCCATTTTTACCCTCTTTTCACGTCCAAGAGGTGATAAGTGTCAGTCAATATTTACCGCCTCTCGTACCTTCAGCCCATCGACGTCACGTACTATAAGCCGTTTATGATTGACGTTGGATATAAATTCATTTACTTATGCCAGCTCCTCAAATCGAGGATTAAACCTGGCGTTTTTTGCTCGATATTCTTGTTCTATCTATCACAGTTTTCGAATCGAACCTATAATAGTTTGGAGCCTTAAGTTCATTTCAGAGACTTCGAATCACCTTCATTTGAAAATCGTTGTACCATCGAATTTCTCACCGAACGTAATCCCCTTTATTCGTAAGTTACTTTTTTTGACGGGTTCGTTTTTGCTTTCTCCACGAAAAGAAGAGAGAATCTAAATAAATTCAATGAATATAAGGGCGCAAAGTATGACAGTATATTCTATTCTGTTGCAGACCAAGAAGTAAAGGCGAATACTTATTCGTGATAGCGCAACTACTTTTCGGATTACTTCTCTTCGCAACGGTTCTCGGTCACGTTGCGAATATCGTTACTTCCGTCAGTGCGGCCAGGAAGGAGTTTCAGGGTGAGTGATTTGAACTAATACATTATGTACACCATCAATCACTGCTGCCATTCATACTTTCTCCCGATTTACATTTTTTCGACCTTACTTGAATGATTCGAACAAGCATACCACCAGATTCCAAAGACTTGTTAATAAAGTCTGAAAAATGCCAACACTCACAAAAGAATTTCAATCACCAGTTTCAGAGCTGTGATATGAGAAGTTAAAAAAAACTTTTGTTCATCGATCGATGACATATTGTTATTGCGTAACAACGAACCTGCAAAAATTTTGTTGATTTATTTAACCCGGTTCATGTACACGGTGACTCTGGAACTTTCTCAAATTCCATACAAATCTGTATAAATATATGATACCAGTGCATATGGTATACATATACGTAGATGTAGTGCTGTCTACACCCTTGTGGCAACGGTACGAGGTATGTATAGATCACTTACGTATATATATGTATATAAATATATTGGGGGGCTCACCCCCCCCCCCCCCCCCCTGCGCGCTTCGGACCAAAACCCCCGTATTTCGAGTTTTGTTGTAAGGGGGTGGAAAAGGCCAGAGAAGTATTATTATTATTACTATTATTGTTGTTACTCTTGGATTTCTGACACGTCAGCGGCAGCGGCGATGGCGTTGAAATATCGTTATATAGGCTATGTATACACTGGGTGTCAAAAAAATAACGGTATAACCGAATATTTCCTGAGGTAAGATATTTTTCAAAAAGGTCAAGATCGTTCTCGTATTGACTTTCAACAAGGAATTCAATCGTGACCTTGATTTTGACCTTGACGATGACATTCAAGGTTATTTCAAGGTTAATTTTTGTTTCATAATGGAAACCCCGATTTCTTTGAAATCGGCAATCGATTGAGCGCGAAAATTTACGTTCAAATATGTAATTAAGGTTTTAGGTACATTTGGACCTTAAAAGTCACTCTAGAGTAAATATATAAGTAAAATTAACGATCAAAGTTATTAATTTTAACGAGGCGCATTTCGTAATAACCCTAATCATGACCTTTAATCAAGACCATTCCCGTTTAAATGAAATTGAATATTGTTTAACTTCGGATATTAAGGGTAATTCAACACCATTGTTGAACAATTTTTTCTATTAATTAAAATTACGCATCCTCCGTACAATATCAGATAATACATGCGTGATGATAGTAAAATGATTTGGAAAAGCAGAAAAAAAAGAAAAAAAAAATCACAATAATCCCATAGATATAAAAAATTCTTACTCACAAACCATTCACTTGATTTGCCTTGTATTTTTCAATGAAATTTTGCGTGAAATTTCGTACGTGTATAACTTACACGTAAGACCCACACAAAAGGATATACGTAATACATGTATGCATATTAATATATATATATACGGTATATATGTACAGCCTTCTCTGCTCACGGGTAACTGAATTATTAAATGACTCTTCTTAATTAAGGGAACTACTCTTGGCGCAATCCCTCTATTTCTCTCTCCCTCTCTCTCTCTCGGCCGCGTCTCTTTCTCTCATCGTGAGTTTCTCGCTTCGCCAGTGGCAAGAAACATAGGTATCTAGGTCATTAAATATTTAAAAAGGTCGAGAAGTAAAATTGCTGAACTAGTACCAAACCTCGAGACAAAAAAAAAAAAAAAAACACACACACACACGGGCGAGTGAAAAGAAGAAACTGTACCGAACAATAGTGGCCAAAAACAAAAAAAAAAAAAAAAGAAGCTTTAGCTTTTATCATAGCTTAGAATTTTTCTGAAATTTTCCTTCTGGTCTAAGTACTCTGTACGTTGAAGCTTAATTCATAAAGGAACATAAGCTTATAGGGTGAAATCGTATGTCGCGAATGACTTGAACCTCTCACCACGTTTTCTCTCTCACTCCCTCCTCTCTCTCTCTCTCTCTCTCTCCCCCCTCCTCTTGCGTTTCGACCTTTATCGTTGCAGTAAATTAGTCAGGGCAGGGAAGTGGCCTGTGAGATTACTTAGGGTAATTGGATCGGGCCACGCGTTGATTTTATGAAATTAACCCTTACTCGGCTAGAATGAACCGCCGCGACGCGACGGCGACTCTGACTTTAATATATAATATATATATATATATGGTATATATACCATATATATATATATGGTGCATTCCACGTCAGTTCGACTAGGGTCTGACCTTCACTTTCTTGGATCTAGTACACCTTTTTTATACTGCTATATTCCAACTCTAAAACGCCTTCCAAATTTTTTTAGATTTTTCAACCCTCTTCGGTGCCCCCAGAGCACCTTAAATGATGTTATTTTGATTGTGATTGCAAAATTTTTGAAAATTAAGAAAAAATGATATAATTCGGTGGTCAAAAGCAAAAATATTGCAATCAAAATAGAAGTGGACAGGATAAACGGCAATATTTTATTAATTTTTCTACTAATCGATTTTAGTTGTTTTTTTTGTCTCGATTGTTCTTTGAATTTTCGGGGTTCAATATATCTTCCGTAATACAGTGTTACGGGGTGGATGATTACGATTACGAAGAGCGGCATTCACACCCAGCCGTGATGTTATTACGGCCTATTTCGGGCTCTTTACCCATCGAATACGCGCACTTACGAAGGATAAGAGGACATGAGAGGAACTTGTATTAAAGAGTTGAATGTTTGAGTATATAATTTATTCATATTCAGACGTATGGAGAGTACAAAGGTAAGATGTAGAGGAGGAAAAAGGGAAGAAAGGTGAATTTAGATGTTGGCCGAATGAAAGATTGTTTGAGAGTATGAATGTATCGGGGGAAGGATCCAAGGGACTGGCTAGTTGCAGCTTAGGAGTAGAGGGAGCATTCTGCTGAAGTGCTGATGCGGTATTTGCCATACCGCGAGGCAATAAGATGATGATAAGAAACAGATTCAGGGTATGAATACTGTAGCTGTAAGAGTGTGGGAAAAGAATTTAAGATGCTTATAAAGACCTGTTGTACGCCTCGAAAACGCGGGGATGCAAAACTCCTATACCGCTCAAGCGATCAGAGTGAAACTTGGGCACTTAATGCCTTGTTTTGGCAAAAAGTGGAGCGTCTTTTTACTTTTTCAAAATGTTGAAAAAAATTTTACAGATTGGTTACCCATCACCGAAATTGGCCAAATTTTCACAGTTGCACTGAATGGATCGACCTATCCGGTATGATGCCACTCGGTGGTGATGAAACACACATTTTGAGCCCAGTTCCATGAGATTTGATGGTGAAATGACGAAATGGCAGCTGATCTGGTTTTCGATTACGAAGTACACCGAAATCTCATTTTGGCGACATTTGTTACCGACCTTCATGCATGCCGGTAATTTCTTACCGACATTACACGCATACATTACCGGCGTGCGCGTAATATCGGTAACAAATGTCGCCAAAATGAGATTTCGGTGTACTTCGTAATCGAAAACTAGATCAGCTGCCATTTCGTCATTTCACCATCAAATCTCATGGGACTGGGCTCAAAATGTGTGTTTCATCACCGCCGAATGGCATCATACCGGATAGGTGATCCATTCAGTTCAACTGTGAAAATTTGGCCAATTTCTGAGAGTGGTAACCAATCTGTAATTTTTTTTTTCAACTTTTGAAAAAGTAAAAGAACGCTCCACTTTTTGCCAAAATAAGGCATTAATTGCCCAAGTTTCACTCTGATCGTTTGAGCGGTATAAGAGTTTTGCATCCCCGTGTTTTCGAGGTGTACAACGCTCCTTTATAAGCATCTTAAGGTCTGGAGGACGAAACATTTTCTTTTAAACAAGCACGGTACGGGAGAAAAAATGCATAAATATTGTAAATTTTATTTTATACATATGCATATGCCTTTTTACCACAAACATGTGTAAATATTATCCTACAGACGTTTGTCTCATGCATTTACGTACATTTAGTTTCACGTCTGCTCGTTCGGAGAGAGGGGACAAACAAACAGTTGTGCAAACATGTATCAGCACACCTTCCTATACTGTACTCGTGGCGTCCAAACAGTTTGGAATAAAATATACACCCATAGTGAACCGTTTGTATCCGATGCTACTTCTGCTACAGCTGCAGGCCATCATTGCCGCCATTTTATTGGTATATAAGATCCCTGGGACTCTGGACCATTAATTTCTCAATGCACTGAACACCTCCTGACGTGGTTTCTGGCCGATTCGAGGCCACCGGTGTCGTCTGCTACGCAGGTTGAATAGATGTAGCAAACGACATCGGTGGTCTTGAATCGGTCAGAATCCACTTCGGAAGGTGTACATATTTCCTCGTATTATGTATTGAGAACTGAAATGTTGAAGGATTTGCCATCAAATGGCAGAAGAATATAACTACATTTACCGGGTTGTATTTAATAATAAAAGTCGTTTGTTAATTTTCTGCATCATTTTGTTCAAGTATTTTAACCAAACTGATCAGCCGCCACCCCGCCGTGTGAGTATAGATGGTGTACCTAGAACTCCTAATACACGCCCTTTTCTTCGAGGTTAAAGCCTTTAAGCGAGATGTGTACCAACTGTCTAAAGAAATCCCTATATTGCTAGGGAATTATTTTTCTGGCGGACGCTGCCCTGCTCGGTAATGCCATCGTGTATAGTCTTTTAAAGTCTCGCTCATTTTTTCCCCGCACTGATTCAATCTCACGGCAATTAATCACCACTGATCTAGAGTATTTTGGCGCCGTTGGTAAATATCTTACTTAAGTCTAGTCCAGTGCGAAAGAGAAACTTTTTCGGAGAAAGAAGCTCCACTCTTAGGCGTGGTGTGAGTATACATGGTGTGCCTAGAACTCCTAATATACGCCCCTTTTTTCAAGGTGAAAGCCTTTGGACGAAATGTGTTCTACCAACTGTCTAAAGAAATCCCTACATTGCTAGGGAATTATTTTTCTGTCGGACGCTATCCTGCTCGGTAATGCCATCGTGTATAGTTGTGGTGTGAGTTATTTAAAGTCCCGCTCATTTTTTCCCCGCACAGATTCAACCTCACGACAATTAATCACCACCGATCTAGGGTATTTTGACGCCGTTATGGTACATATCTTACTTAAGTCTAGTTCAATGCGAGAGAAACTTTTTTGGAGAAAGAAGCTGCACTCCCAGGCACACCATGTATACTCATACCACCCGCTACTCTCTTGAGACGCCATATTACTATAGTCACGCCTTTACTTTGAATTCAAATGGCCCCTTCGTATGTTACATACGTTTCGATTCGGTGCAATCGCTTGTCTTTGACTCGAGACCACATCGAGACTATCGATTCTACGTGAAAGCTGTTTCTTGTCATACGCGTGAAGTCAGTGACAAGAAGTTTCCTGGTTTTTCAACTGAACAGCTATCCGTCAACTGTTATTGTTTAATTCTTTGTTTATCGTCTGGTATATTATTTGGTCAAAATAAAAATTTTTAAACGATACATACTTTTCGCTGAAAATAAATTTGGGAGTTCAAAATTTTTATCAAAAATCACGTTGGAAAGTTTTGTGCATTATGTACGCCGTTGAAAATCTCGCAAGTCTGACGATCTCTATGGTACGACTTCCGTCTTTTCTACTTCTCTATGATTCTCTTTCGCATAATTTAGAGTCTAGAAAAGTATTACAGCATATCTTGATCTATCGGAAATACTGTAAATTATATTTAGCTTCTTTTAGAATTCTGTACAACAGTTAGCATGTTTCTTGATTCATTGAAAAATTTTACTTGCTGCGGTTTGTCCGACGTTTCGTAACTAAACAATATTACAGTTGTGTTATACCAATGTTGTAAGTTTTCAGAAAGTGGGAAAAATATTTTTTTCAATCGTTTAAAGAATAAACACCTTTTTTAAGACGCGTTGTTAGTGTTTCGGTGATTCGGAGACACGCTCTGATACTCTTATAAAGCAAACTCAAAATTTCTTTGACGTATTTCTTATATCTTCAAGAAATCGTGTAACACAGGTATTACAGGATTTAAATTTTTTTTCAAATATTCAGTGATATTATTGCTGTATCTACGTGATAAAATGATCCGAGAAAACGTTTCCTGATTCGTTAAAATCAGGGTCAAATTCTTCTACCTAATCTTGTGCGATTTCACGCTGAAGAATATCATACACGCAAAGAAAAAAAAAAAAAAAATGTGGAAACTCTGATACTTATATAGAATTTTATGTCCTGTGTGACGTAGCAAAAATCGTAAAATATGGCGAATCACGGTGTACAGAAAACCAAGGATATTCAACGAGCAATTTTATACGGTCAATAATAATGTCCGGAGTAAACGAGGCCCCAAAATCAACAACGAATTCCGGTTCCGGTCCAGATAAATCAGATTGCGACGCTTGCTGTAGAGATTATACACAAATTGACGAAACTCTGCTGAACGTAGGTTATCAAAATTTAGATTATCTTTATTATCATGTGGCACAATGGACTGAAATTTTCTTTCTTCTTTCTTTTTTGCAAATATGAAATTAGATTTCGGACAACGATTACATTCGGTATAAACTAAATTTCATCATCAGGTACAGGAAGCCTTGGCCTCTTCGCCGTTGGGCTGCACTCCCGATAATTCTTGTCTGAACTCGAAAACGTTGAAGAAGTTAGCGGAAAGTGTAACCAAATCCGAAAATACACACGCAAGCAAAAATACCGGCAATTCAAATTGTAAAAGCTGAAACATTTGTTGCGAAAACTCCCCGACATACGTAAGTGAGCTTTTCTAATTACCGAAATTTTGACGTTCGGCTCAGCTTTCAGCAAAACAAGAAAAAGAAATATTAAGACCAAATACAAAATTTCAGTTAACTTCAGGCAAAATTTTATACGCCAATTTAACAAATGTATTATAGTAATAGTATTTGAAAAAATGCTGTAACTGCGAGGTTTCAGTAGGCGTTATTGCTACTATCTGTAAACAAATTTATATCACGATACCAGAAAATCTAGACGAATTGCACTTTCTTTAAATAGAAAAAAATTAGATTTCTAGGGTGTGCAATTCGTCGAGATTGCGTGCCTATGATTACGTAATTTTTTTCCAGGCAGTAGCACTAATGCCGACTAAAAGCTCACCGTTATAAATTTTTTGTTTGACGCTACTAAAAAAATGTGTTAACTTGTGGTATCTAATCGATTTTGCGCCAGGCATTCGTGCAAGTAGATATATTTTGTGATATTTTGCGCACGTCCATTTGTTTCCGGGTGAGAAAAATAGTGTATATCTGCCCGTATTTTCAATTACACAGATCGGTTATAAATTGGTTCAACAAAATTTCATTGAATTGTAATTTTCAGAAAAATTTTGTAAACCATGCCGGAATCTGGTCCTGCAGGTTGTACGCGAGATGATAACTGTAAGAAAGATCGACAGCTAAGGTTAGCAGCAGCCGTGGCAAGTAAGAAAGAAAATCTGATAAAATCGGTTCAACGATTCGTCTTAAACGTAGCGAAACGAAATCCGTGCAGATTCCTCTATGTCTCTTGGACAAAACTTGATAAACTTCTGAAACTTTAACATTCTATATAGAAAATTCGGAACCTCAAGCTCCGAGATCGGTTGCAACGACGGATGCAGAAAAATCGTCGATAAATAAGGAAGCAGCATCAGAATCTACAGCAGGAGCAGGGAATTCGGAAGACGGAAAAAAATCGGATTAGAGATATACGCACCTGAATTCTGGCCTCAGGATTGAAATTTTGAACCGGTACTTTTGGCGATCGAGAATCGGTTCGGTGTGATTTTACGAAGCACCGTCACGAGTTCTCTGCGCTCTCTCGCGATTAATCGAATCGTCGACTCATCGTTGATCTAGAATTATAAGAATATATCCGATATCGTGATACCGAAAAACCTGTACTTTCGATATAAAAAACCGTGTATCTTCAACTCCGCTGCACAATTATGACCGGAAAAGACGACACCGATATACCGACAGGTCAGAGAATTTCCATTGAATTGAAATTACTGATTTTCCGCTCACTGCGTGAGTTTAAAAACGAATTGTTATTATTAGTATTGATATTATTATTATGTCGATTTTTCATTTCCCTTTTATGTCTTCTCATTTATCGCCGTAATTCGAGGGCAGAATTTTTTTACTAACTATATTCGACGTCGGCCCGTTTTTCTGAAAGCTTTTGTTGCGCTGATAAAAACACCCGAACTACTTGAAATTCTTATAAAATATGAAAAAATGTATACAGATGTCAACACAAATTCTTTGGAAATGTTGGATGAATTGGCGGAGGCAATCTTCACCCTGGCATCGATTTTCGGCGTTGTCACTTTGGCCGGTTTCTTTCTTTCCTGCATAAGCAGTTCGCCCGAAAACACATGAAACTTGGAACCCCAACATACGTATACATACGATGCATAAACGATTCACGCGCTAATAACAAATTTTCCTTTTTTTCATTACTGTATCAAAAGAAGAAAAATATGACAATGAATACAATATACTATAATATGATGTAGAAGGTACGTTCGAAATCGGGATACAGGAAGATGTTATTGTAAAATAAATGAAGATCGTTTGAAATTAAATTTACCGAAAAACCAGATGAGATGTAAGTGAACTTCCTTCAAATTTTCTTTCTCTTTTTTTTTTTGTTTTTTTTTTTTTTGCTCACCTCTTTCAAATAAATGATGACTTCGTGTGGTTCGAGGGGCCCTGAGGGCGGGAGAAGTTTGATGGAAGCTTAATGCGAAGGGGATGGCGAGTGGAGGAGGCGACCCTAGCTTGAAGAAATTGAAATTTAGCTCCATCCAGTACAACGTATAATACATATATACATATATTGTATAGTACATACATATGTATATACATACAGCGTACTGGACTGATCTCTCTCTCTCTGTCTCTCTCTCTCTATATATATGTATATATATATATATATACATGTATATTTAGCACCTCGATGGCGGACTGAGTGGTAATCTTGAAATGTAATAAGTTTTATAATATCGTAATATGTAAAGCTATCTCGCACAACGCGCGTACATATCTAACATTTATAACTGCTCTAGGAACTAACTTCTGTTCGCTTGTAATTTCATACATATAACGATACATATACATACTCGAATACGTGCAATGCTGTCTTGTTAGGTTAGGTATAAATTGAAATGACGAAAGAAGCGGGAATGGATCAGGATGATCTTGTTGATTAGGAAAATCGTAAGAATTATGTGTTATGCCTTAAGGGGGTATTCTGGTCTAGAGGTCTAGATTTTGGGCATTTTTCTAAGTGAGTTGAAAAAGAAAAAGAAAAAAACATTTTTACCTTCCGTCTGTTTACAAGACCTTTATTGATGTTTCAAGAATACGAGAAAAATTCATTAAAAAAAAAAAAAAAATATCAAATATACGAAAAGTTACCGGATGGTAAAGTGGGGACTACAGAAAAAAAGGCGCGTCCTGGTCGACATGTTTCTGACTCTTGTAGTGTTCCGAAACAAAAAATCCAAAGAAATTCTTTATTAGTAAAGACGTCTCAATAGTCCGGAGCACGGAAAGAGAGAAAAAAATTTTTCTCTTGTGCCCCTGTTTTTTTGACTTTCCGAATTTTTAAAAAATGATAACAAATCTTTTTTTTTTTACATCCGTGCTTTCAACTATAGAGGGATATGCCATCAGAATTTGAAATATCATGTCAACAGTATCGAAAAAACTAGTTTCGAGAAAAATGCGTTTAAAGATTCGTTCCGGCCGGATCGGTTTAGTTGGCGCGTCACAAAAATAACTGTAACTCCAAAAATAATTTGAATTTCCAAAAATCCTCTTAAAGGCTTATTCTTAAAGGTTTAAACTTTGATAATACGGAGGAAAAAAAAAACGATTTTTTCAAATTTCTAGACCAGAATACCCCCTTAACTCCTGCAGAACATGCCAGTCATTTTTACGCCTTAAGGGGATGCCCTGGTCGATTTCGACGTTGACGAATTTCGCTCTGCTAATGCCAAAGGGGCGTATACTCATACGGCGTATAAATAATTAATCGTACTTTTCGCATTAGCACTACGATTTGCCACTGAAGTATCATATAATTCATGACAAATTGCTTTACTTCTGTGTCAAATGAAAGTGTATTGGAGTATTTTTGTTCAGAATTGCCTATAGATTGGGGCTGTAAAGCCTATTTCCGCGTACGAGATACGTAGAATTCGATATTTGGATACACATACGTCAACGTCAAAATCGATCACCTTAAGGTATTTGAAACATCGTCTATGACTGATTTATGGGGATATTCTGGTCTAGAGGCTCGACTTTGAGGTGATTTTACGGACGCAATGACAAAAAAAATAAAAAAAAACATTAAGCTTTTTTAGTATTCATTTTTCTATAAGTTTTTTTATTAACGCTTTAAAAGTATAAGAATGTACTTAAGAAAAAAAAATTTCAATATTGAAATTGGTACAGGCTGGCGGAGTGGGGACTCAAAAAAAAAGGTGTCTCCTGGTTGACGTGATTCAAACCCTCCTGATGATCTGAAACATACATTTTTGGTGAATTTAAAAAAAAAGAATTAAGTAGAATGAGTTGTACTTAGGCGATTTGAAAAAAAAAAAAATTTCAAAAAATAGTGTCCATGTAAAAAAAGAAGTAATTTTTTTGCTTCAGTTTTGCAACTTTGGTAATTTTTCAAAAATCCCTAAGTCAAACTAATTTTAATAGTATTAAGAAGGTCAGTAGCAAATTTCAAGTAAATCGGTCTATTAGAATTTGAAATATCATGCCAAACGTATCGAAAGAAGTAGTTTCCAGAAAAACGCGTTCAAAGTTTGGAGTCTCGTGTCGGGCAGTCCTTAAATCTAAAATAATCGAGCAGACGCTAAAATCGTCCTTATGTAATTAATTAATAGCCCCTAACTCCTCAACCGGAATTAAGTTCAGGGTGGCAGAATTTTGTTTCAGCTCTGATGAATAAATCGATCTATAAAGCCGTGTGAACGAACGAATGTTTAAAATGATTTTCATTTCAACGTTCGCCACGACGATTGAAGAGCTGAATAAATCGATCGCAAATTTATGTGCTGTATTGTGACGGTGAATTAATATCCATTATTTAGTATTTGAAACGACCAAAAAGGCGTAAAATTAGTCTTAAAATTTCTTAAAATTTTTCGGAGGTTTCGACCACTTGAAAAACCTTTTTGAGGCGAGCAGCTTAAATTCGTGTCTTGAACCGAGTTTATAATGTTGGAAACTTCAAGGTGGCAGCGACAGGGCATCTCGTAATTTTATTTATCTGGTGACGATGTTGAGGTTACGTCTACAGCAAACGATGACAATGAGAGTTGCAAAAGAGCGTAAAGAAGAAGCAGAATAATAAACTAAATACAAAAAAAGAAGAGGAAGGACCGTTTCATTCTTCTTGAGAGCCGTGACCCGGCTTTTTTGAAGAAACATACTTGAAAAAATAAAAAAATTCTCGTACGATCGAATCGTCCCTCAAGAAGGTGAATTCTCTAACTGAAGGCTATCGCGTAAAAAAATATATATGTAATTTTTTTTACTTATTTATTTTCCTGGTCTTTTCTTTCTATCCAGTCTTCCGTCTCTATCCAAGATTCCATTTTGTTTCTTATCTATTTCTGGTTTATTTGGTTTTTTCAGGATAAATTTGCGGAAAATATAAAGCAATCTTCTCTGAGGTTTTTCTGTTTAAAGAACGTTCTTCCCAGCTTTGTCTGCAGTTACACCTAGGGTGAAAAAATACAAGTATTCTCCCCCTGCTATTCGCTCAGCTTGTTTTTAAGCTTGCAATAAAAATTCGCTGAGCTGTTACCCAGGCTGCTGCTAGCACGGTTAAAAGCCGGGCATTAATTTTTTTTTCTTTCTCTTTCCTGCGCTTGTCTCTTTATCCTCATCTTTATCCTCGTTCGCTTGATAGCATTCAAATTTTTTACACGGTCAGTCCGTCCGTCAGATGGAATTACGTACCTACGCACTTAAAGCCCTCACTTTGCATCGCTCTCTCTCCGCTGCCAATCGACGCGATTTTTTTCGTCTTTCTCGAGTTCTTTCCTCCGTCATTTCTTTTGCATAACTAATGTACAAATGTCGGACGAAAACTATCATTAAACTATAAAAATAAAAATTAATCTCTTTCTTCTGCAGGTTTAATTGAATCTTGAAAATATAGAACTAAATAAAACACTTGTTGCATGTTTATTGTAGGAGTGAATAAATAATGTTGCAAACATTGTATACATGCAATACGAATTGTATGTCTATATCGTTCGTATAGGTATAGCACTCACGAAAATAATAAGAGAAGTATTAGAGAGCGTTTAAGGTATTGATTCTTGAAATTGCGTATTTGGACACGAAAATATCATCATTCAATATATTTCAAAAGAGAAATTCATCCTAAAAAAAGAAGATGATGGTTTGTTTGCCATTTGAGAAAATGATCAAAAATTCGTCAGCTTTGAGGGCTCAAAACTTCATGAATGCGCGGAAAAAATAACTTCTTATGGTCATAATCGGATACCTTAGCCTTATATAAATACCGAAGATACATGATTTCAAACGTGAATATTCACCTGAGGCACGAAAAATATTGAATTATTTTTGACAATTACGACACGTCCGCGTTTGACGCCGTTAAGACGCGTTGGCACTTAAGGAGGGGTGAAAAATTCAAATTTGTTTTTACATCAATCACTTGTAAAACTATTTAAAAATATACTCCTAAAATTTCAAGTCAAAATTCCAATTTGTTCAAAAGTTATAAGCAATTAAGCGTTAGTTGACAAAATGAAGAAGGATTGCCATATGGTGCCGGAATCGCTGATTAACTACTAAGTTGTTTGAATTAATTCATTACTGCGTTGATTTAAATTTTCTGCCACTTTTTTTTCAAACGCGTTTTACTCGTAAGGACCTTTTCCGAATTTGCATAAATTCTAGCTTAAAACATTTTCAACCGATTATTTTAAAATTGGGTATATAGTTTCTTTATATAAATACGCTCTATTTGAATCTCAGTTCTCAGTAATATCTTTGTTTAAAGTATTTTTTTTATTGTAAAAGAAGATACGACAAATGGCAAAATATAATGCTTTATGTTCATACACCTCTAAAAAATATTCATTTTCGATTTTTTTGAGGGAATTGAGGTTCGCATAGAAGAAACAGAAACACATGTGAAAAAATGAAATTCTTTGTGCAATTCTTTTTGCATGGCTATTACACCAAAACCGTACTAGCAGTAGTTGGATCACGATTAATTTGCTATCTCTCCAATCTCCACATTGCTCTATCTATAAACCGTTTTTGTGATTGCTGTAAAATATGGAGCAGTAATAATATCGTCAATAAGCCTGAAGTATTTTTGCCCTTATACACTGCTCGGTATTGCGATAAGTGATTGGTTAAAACGTGGAACAGCTTTAATTTAAAAACTGCGGGAGCTGCCAATTTTTCGCTAAGATTTTTCCACCTCGATTTTTTCAAGCATTGAAGCAAGAGCGGCGCAGAAGCTGTTCTGAGCTGTCTGAGTACGGGGATAAGTGGAACTTGGAAAACGGATACGGGATCATCTAGATGCCTTATTTATATCCAAGTTCAACGAGACGTATATATAGCAGTTGGTCTACAACCGGTGGCGGTAATTTATCGCTCCTACAAATTGGTTAGACGTCTAGCGATTTACAGCAGACAATGTCTGCTTAATCCTAAGCCCCATTTGTCATCGTGCGAATGCGCGTTCCCGTCTCCATTAAATTATCAACTGGAGTAAAAACCGATGGGGTATAATCGAACAGTTCTGCTCCGGAGCGACATGTCCACCACATGGGGACAAAAATTGGAAAAAGCTCTTCGCGAGCCGGTGGTAAAGAGTCATCGAGCCTGACCTGACCTTTTCCGCTGTTTCTAATCTTGTACACCCGACTACCGAACTAGCATAATAATTCTATGTCAACCACTGCAGCCTGCTGCGCAGGCAGTCCTAATTAATTTTTAACGCCCAAGTGCACATGCACAGCCGCAGCACTTTCCCAAGCGGATTTTATTTCAAACCTAATTAGACGTTCCTTCAAATTTATAACACTCGTCGCGAAACTCGACTGCTTACGCTTAGGATAAGAAGAAAAAAATTTGCAAGCACTCCACTTTTTCTGCATTTTGCGGTGAAAATTCCTTGGGAACTGATGAGCGAACGGAAAAGTTTTCCACTCGTTCAGAGCGGATGGGTTAAATTAGGTTTCAGGATCTACTAGCTGCTATATACTCTAACATCGTCTAACAGTCAAAGTTTTACGACCCCCTGTGAAGAAAACTTGCCTACGCAATAACCCTGGAACTGGTCATCCAATCGGGATGGAATCTCGAGGAATGATCAACCGGCTACGTATTTATCTATTAATTGGAACACTCATTTCGTAGTAAAGAAAATGTATAAGTAGATCGAAGATGAACTTGAAATATTTTAAATAATATATAATGTTCTATTGAAATTACTCGATGAATCGACCGAATCGTAATAAATTCTCTAACTCGCGAACCTGTTTTACCGTCTGGGCTACGTTTTACGGGATTATGGATCGTACGGGTACAGCAAAAATGATTGCTCGAGCCAGTTTTCACCGAGATGCAGGTACAGGGTAGTACGGACAGGTACCGCTGCTCTGGAATCCAAACAATTTGCACACAGCCAGCTATCATCACTTTATACTGGAACGTTCGAAGGACAATTCGCGTTTATATGTAGACAGATGCGTGATGTATTTTATCACGATAGTGACGTCTGCAGATCCGATAAACAAACAGTATATTTGGAGATAATAAGAAGGATATTTATATAATAAATTTACTCGTGTATATCCACGTATCCACCATCCATCTAAGAAAATTTTTTTTCGCTTTTCTTATTCTTTCCCTGTTTTTATTTCAAACAGGTATAATAACGCGTACGTATGTATCATAATACGTTACGCCCGTATCACAACGTACCTGTATCTGTACCTTATGTATAAATATTTACAAGGCAACGCGAAGAGAAAATAAGAAAGTGAAAAGACAAATAGGCGTGTATATTTATATGGAACTCGCCCGTTTCAAAGAAAATCTTGCATACAGCTGTTTTCGCAAATAGCTCCACCTCTTTCTCTCTTGCTAAACATTCAGCATGTGCCAGGCTAGATAGATGTTACGAAAACATTTTTCGTAAAAATAATATATTTCCCAGCAGATGCGAATGCAACTTTCTATGTGCAATATACAGGGTGTTTCCAAGTGAACGCCGCAGTATTTTGGGTTGCCTAACACTCAGGGAAAAAAATATCGGTAAAACAGATCTCCCGAATCATAATCACTTCAGTCAAGTCAAGTCATATAATTACTTTAACGAGACTCCATAACGCGATCGCTGAACGCTTCAGAATGGGTTATAAATATAGAGCGTAGAGGTAAGAAAAGTATCTCATGTGAGTTTTTAAATGAAAAAGTGTCTGCCAAAAAGCAGGAAATAGTGGTTCAACAAGTCGCCGGAATACTGCTCTTAAGCGATAAGGGAAACAATCTGATTGGCGCTTTGTGTGATTTTCGCTGCAGCAACGCCATCTTAATTTCACCCTTCTTTTCGGACACTTTCAATTCACGGAGATAGTCCTCCTTACTTCTACCCTCCATAGTTACAAATAACTAAACGCCTGCTCGGCCACATCGACACAACTTGGCAACACGGACAGATCTAGCTCATTCGCGAGGACATTAATCGCGCTACCTAACGATAACTCGAGGAGATATTTATTCCCCTCAGAGGTAGGCAACCCCACATACTTCACTTGGAAACACCCTGTATATTCAACCGCATCGTCTTGCTGATACGGCAAATATATCATGTGCATAAAACAGGTCTCTAACGACGGTTTCAAAGCAAAAACATACAGTTGAAATATGACAAGTCTATTATGCGTAATAATATGTCACCATTCGTTTACAATAACCTTGTTTAAAAAAAAGACATTTTATCCTGCTTCAATTATGTCTTCGTGTAAAAAATAAAATAAATTAATAATTGTAAAATAATACAGTAAAGAAAGCAAAGTTTGAAAATACGTATTCACGTATATTTGCAGATCCATTTGCGTTACGATGTTATGTTACAGTGGCATAGGCATGTTACGACTATCGGTGACGGATCTAGGTTCAATGACATCTTTCATACGACATAGAGTGCCTAGCCGGAAATTAAATCGACGCTCTTGGTCATATATCCGTACAGCTCATTTGACATTGAGCGATGTGATCATATCCTAGAAATGTTTTTCTTAATTTTGCAGATACCGATATTTAAACATTGCCCATATAACGTTTGATATAATTATTTTTGGCGCAATTTTTATCGATAGCAAGTATATTATTGGAAATTCTATTGAAGTTTGTAAGTAATATTTGTGTTTGTAAGTAATATTTGTATGAAATGTATTGCAGCACGATTTAAAAAATATTTTCTAACACGGAAATTTGAGATTTCCCGAAAGATCATATTCAACGCACAAAATGGTTGTAAATTTTTCTTTCCCTTTTTTATACACGGAACAAATGTCATCCAGCCCTTTTCGGAACCGAAAAAGCTATACCTATTACTCACCTATTTTCAGAAACATGGATTTAAAAAAACAGAAGTTGAGCCAGTCGATGTATTTCACTTTGTTCAATTCTCTATTTTCTTCGTGGCCGATGGTTTATCGCAATTTTAAATATCTTTTGACGTAAGAGATAATAAATTTCGGCGCAGAGTAGTTGGTGCGTGGCCCGCGATATCTGAAGTGTCATTGGCGTAATGTAATTCTCGTGTACTAAGTAATTGACAACCAAGCAGATGAGATTGCCGAGAACAAATCCTGACTTCTTTTCATTTTTATAGTTGATTTTCAATCTTCCAACCAGGTTGTCTTATCAAGCTTACCAAACGCATGCACCCAGTAGTAGCGACCTCGTGATTAAAAATCGCCCTATGTTTAATTTTTTTTCTGGTGACTTCGGACACTTAGTTTTGATTCACCAAATGTGGAGTTATTGGTTGACGTTTAGATTTTCTTGATCAGGTAATACCGCACAACAACTTTCACTAGGTTGAAAATCTGTAATCGATGATAATTTCCCAGGCAAAATAAAAGGATAAAAGAAATGTCGAGTCATGCAATATCATATATCGTCAAGTGTACAATGCTTTGTTTCGTTTTTCTCCAAAACCACTTCAAAACAGAATATTTACCGTTGCTTTTGTGATTTTTGAGTGATTACGTCAATGTTTTCAAGACACTGTATCAACTAGTGGAGTAGCATAAACTCCAAATGCCGTGTAAAGTACCATTTTTTGGAGTATTCGAATTATCCGAAAAACCCGTGAATATACCGGATTAAATGGTTCAAATTCGGATCGTTCGAGAATTCAAATACCCGGGTATCAGTACATCCAAACTATTCGCACAGTCAGAGTTCTTGATTTATTCGAATACTTATATGTGAAATGATTTGTTGTAGTCTTGTTGAAGATTCGATAGCTAATACGACTGACAAAGAAGCATTATTTCTTACCTGGCTTACTAGTGCCAAATATGATTCGTAACAGAGTTTATCATGTCTTTTTGTATTCAGGTTTACGGTATCCGCTTCGCCAGTTGGGACGGTATTGAGGAAATCATGAATGAGATCAGTAGATATTGCAATTTGAATGGTTTCAGAGGGCGGTAAAATTCATGATATTGATTTATACAGGTAATACGTAAACTTCTCATGGCAGGAGCACATGATAACTCCATGACGAGAGACCCAGTCAGAAGGGTAATAATTGAATGTTGAATTCAGCTTGGTGAAAAACGGAAGTAAATAGAAAAGAATGCAAATGTCAAGAAAGGGGTACTAGAAAATATGTTAGTTATGTATAATTTATAATTTGTGTTTGCGTTGAAATGGTATTATAGTTTTGATGCGTATGATGAGCTTGCAATAAAGATTAAGTATTCTTGACTCTGGGAAAATCGGAAACGATTATCAACTGCGCTAACATGGATGTACAGATTGAAATCTATCGTAAAATCACTATTGACGACATAACGACAATAATATGACACCAAGCGATGTTATCAAGCGGAATGCATGATCACTTGGTGTCAAAGTATGGCACCTGCGACGTGAGTGATTTATACATTTGGATTACGTGAGTGAACCTCAATTAGGGACGGGGACGTTTCGAATACTAAGATGACAAACCAAACTTTCAATGAATTACATACACGTAGGAAATACAGAGGAAAAATATGCATTTCTACACTCATACAGCAGAAGAAAGATCTCCTCGACGCCGGTTACATATGCAGCGGGTTGAACATGACAGGATGTTTATCAAAGGCGTAAAAAGAAAAATATTATTGCAAATGTTTGAATGAAGGGGTATAGTATAAAAGGAGAAAGTTATCAGTAAGTGCACCAGTGACGTTCCGCATTTCGGAAGCATCCTGCAAGATGGAGTGGACTCAGTTGTTATGGGTGATTTTGAGTGTGACTGTGGTAGGTACTCATGCGAGACCTAATGCTCCGAACGATAACCCTTACGTGGTTGCTTCGGACGTGATGAAGTTGGATCAAGATCTTGGAACACTGATGGCGGACATGGGAAATGGTAATGTTGGTGGATACTTCGGTGGAGGATCAGATGACTACTCAGATGACGTCGACTACTCCGGTAACGGGTTTGGTAGTGACGAATACATGGGAATCGGCATGGGTCTAGGATTGGGATACGGTGGCGCTGCAGGAGCAGGTGCTGGAGCTGGTGCAGCTGGTGCAGCCGGTGCGGGATCAGGATTCGGTAATGGTGCAGGATTCGGATTGGGCTCAGGTTTGGGATTAGGATACGGTGGCGCTGCAGGAGCGGGTGCTGGAGCAGCTGCGGCTGGTGGAGCCGGTGCAGCCGGTGCAGCCGCAGCCGGTGGAGCCGGAGCAGGAGCCGCTGGTGCCGCTGGTGCCGCCGCTGGCGGTGCGGCCGGAGCAGCAGGAGGTGCTGCTTCGTCAGCCGGTGGTAGTAGTTCATCATCAGCAGGAGGTAGTGCTGCGTCAGGATTTGGTGCCGGTGCAGCTGGAGCTGCTGGAGCCGGTGCAGGAGCAGCTGGTGGAGCCGGTGCAGCAGCAGCTAGTGGAGCTGGTGCAGCTGCAGCTGGTGGAGCCAGTGCAGCCGGTGCAGCTGGTGCGGGATCAGGATTCGGTAATAGTGCAGGAAAAGGATGGGGTTCAGGTTTGGGATTAGGATACGGAGGCGCTGCAGGAGCAGGTGCTGGGGCTGGTGCAGCTGCAGCCGGTGCAGCGGGTGCGGGATCAGGATTCGGTAATGGTGCAGGATTCGGATTGGGCTCAGGTTTGGGATTGGGATACGGTGGCGCTGCAGGAGCGGGTGCTGGAGCAGCTGCAGCTGGTGGAGCCGGTGCAGCCGGTGCGGCCGGTGCAGCCGCAGCCGGTGGAGCCGGAGCAGGAGCCGCTGGTGCCGCTGGTGCCGCCGCTGGCGGTGCAGCCGGAGCAGCAGGAGGTGCTGCTTCGTCAGCCGGTGGTAGTAGTTCATCATCAGGATTTAGTAGTGGTTCATCATCAGCAGGAGGTAGTGCTGCGTCAGGATTTGGCACCGGTGCAGCTGGAGCTGCTGGAGCCGGTGCAGGAGCAGCTGGTGGAGCCGGTGCAGGAGCAGCTGGTGGAGCAGGTGCAGCTGCAGCCGGTGCAGCCGGTGCAGCTGGTGCGGGATCAGGATTCGGTAATGGTGCAGGAATGGGATGGGGCTCAGGTTTGGGATTAGGATACGGAGGCGCTGCAGGAGCAGGTGCTGGGGCTGGTGCAGCTGCAGCCGGTGCAGCGGGTGCGGGATCAGGATTCGGTAATGGTGCAGGATTCGGATTGGGCTCAGGTTTGGGATTAGGATACGGTGGCGCTGCAGGAGCGGGTGCTGGAGCAGCTGCAGCTGGTGGAGCCGGTGCAGCCGGTGCGGCCGGTGCAGCCGCAGCCGGTGGAGCCGGAGCAGGAGCCGCTGGTGCCGCCGCTGGCGGTGCAGCCGGAGCAGCAGGAGGTGCTGCTTCGTCAGCCGGTGGTAGTAGTTCATCATCAGGATTTAGTAGTGGTTCATCATCAGCAGGAGGTAGTGCTGCGTCAGGATTTGGCACCGGTGCAGCTGGAGCTGCTGGAGCCGGTGCAGGAGCAGCTGGTGGAGCCGGTGCAGGAGCAGCTGGTGGAGCAGGTGCAGCTGCAGCCGGTGCAGCCGGTGCAGCTGGTGCGGGATCAGGATTCGGTAATGGTGCAGGAATGGGATGGGGCTCAGGTTTGGGATTAGGATACGGAGGCGCTGCAGGAGCAGGTGCTGGGGCTGGTGCAGCTGCAGCCGGTGCAGCGGGTGCGGGATCAGGATTCGGTAATGGTGCAGGATTCGGATTGGGCTCAGGTTTGGGATTAGGATACGGTGGCGCTGCAGGAGCGGGTGCTGGAGCAGCTGCAGCTGGTGGAGCCGGTGCAGCCGGTGCAGCTGGTGGAGCCGGTGCAGCCGGTGCAGCCGGTGCAGCCGCAGCCGGTGGAGCCGGAGCAGGAGCCGCTGGTGCCGCTGGTGCCGCCGCTGGCGGTGCAGCCGGAGCAGCAGGAGGTGCTGCTTCGTCAGCCGGTGGTAGTAGTTCATCATCAGGATTTAGTAGTGGTTCATCATCAGCAGGAGGTAGTGCCGCGTCAGGATTTGGTGCCGGTGCAGGAGCAGCTGGTGGAGCCGGTGCAGGAGCAGCTGGTGGAGCCAGTGCAGCAGCAGCTGGTGGAGCTGGTGCAGCTGCGGCTGGTGGAGCCGGTGCAGCCGGTGCAGCCGGTGCAGCTGGTGCGGGATCAGGATTCGGTAATGGTGCAGGAATGGGATGGGGCTCAGGTTTGGGATTAGGATACGGAGGCGCTGCAGGAGGAGGTGCTGGGGCTGGTGCAGCTGCAGCCGGTGCAGCGGGTGCGGGATCAGGATTCGGTAATGGTGCAGGATTCGGATGGGGCTCAGGTTTGGGATTAGGATACGGTGGCGCTGCAGGAGCGGGTGCTGGAGCAGCTGCAGCTGGTGGAGCTGGTGCAGCCGGTGCAGCCGGTGCAGCCGCAGCTGGTGGAGCCGGAGCAGGAGCCGCTGGTGCCGCTGGTGCCGCCGCTGGCGGTGCAGCCGGAGCAGCAGGAGGTGCTGCTTCGTCAGCCGGTGGTAGTAGTTCATCATCAGGATTTAGTAGTGGTTCATCATCAGCAGGAGGTAGTGCCGCGTCAGGATTTGGTGCCGGTGCAGGAGCAGCTGGTGGAGCCGGTGCAGGAGCAGCTGGTGGAGCCAGTGCAGCAGCAGCTGGTGGAGCTGGTGCAGGAGCAGCTGGTGGAGCAGGTGCAGCTGCAGCCGGTGCAGCCGGTGCAGCTGGTGCGGGATCAGGATTCGGTAATGGTGCAGGAATGGGATGGGGCTCAGGTTTGGGATTAGGATACGGAGGCGCTGCAGGAGGAGGTGCTGGGGCTGGTGCAGCTGCAGCCGGTGCAGCGGGTGCGGGATCAGGATTCGGTAATGGTGCAGGATTCGGATTGGGCTCAGGTTTGGGATTAGGATACGGTGGCGCTGCAGGAGCGGGTGCTGGAGCAGCTGCAGCTGGTGGAGCCGGTGCAGCTGGTGCAGCCGGTGCAGCCGCAGCCGGTGGAGCCGGAGCAGGAGCCGCTGGTGCCGCTGGTGCCGCCGCTGGCGGTGCAGCCGGAGCAGCAGGAGGTGCTGCTTCGTCAGCCGGTGGTAGTAGTTCATCATCAGGATTTAGTAGTGGTTCATCATCAGCAGGAGGTAGTGCCGCGTCAGGATTTGGTGCCGGTGCAGGAGCAGCTGGTGGAGCCGGTGCAGGAGCAGCTGGTGGAGCCAGTGCAGCAGCAGCTGGTGGAGCTGGTGCAGCTGCGGCTGGTGGAGCCGGTGCAGCCGGTGCAGCCGGTGCAGCTGGTGCGGGATCAGGATTCGGTAATGGTGCAGGAATGGGATGGGGCTCAGGTTTGGGATTAGGATACGGAGGCGCTGCAGGAGGAGGTGCTGGGGCTGGTGCAGCTGCAGCCGGTGCAGCGGGTGCGGGATCAGGATTCGGTAATGGTGCAGGATTCGGATGGGGCTCAGGTTTGGGATTAGGATACGGTGGCGCTGCAGGAGCGGGTGCTGGAGCAGCTGCAGCTGGTGGAGCTGGTGCAGCCGGTGCAGCCGGTGCAGCCGCAGCTGGTGGAGCCGGAGCAGGAGCCGCTGGTGCCGCTGGTGCCGCCGCTGGCGGTGCAGCCGGAGCAGCAGGAGGTGCTGCTTCGTCAGCCGGTGGTAGTAGTTCATCATCAGGATTTAGTAGTGGTTCATCATCAGCAGGAGGTAGTGCCGCGTCAGGATTTGGTGCCGGTGCAGGAGCAGCTGGTGGAGCCGGTGCAGGAGCAGCTGGTGGAGCCAGTGCAGCAGCAGCTGGTGGAGCTGGTGCAGGAGCAGCTGGTGGAGCAGGTGCAGCTGCAGCCGGTGCAGCCGGTGCAGCTGGTGCGGGATCAGGATTCGGTAATGGTGCAGGAATGGGATGGGGCTCAGGTTTGGGATTAGGATACGGAGGCGCTGCAGGAGGAGGTGCTGGGGCTGGTGCAGCTGCAGCCGGTGCAGCGGGTGCGGGATCAGGATTCGGTAATGGTGCAGGATTCGGATTGGGCTCAGGTTTGGGATTAGGATACGGTGGCGCTGCAGGAGCGGGTGCTGGAGCAGCTGCAGCTGGTGGAGCCGGTGCAGCTGGTGCAGCCGGTGCAGCCGCAGCCGGTGGAGCCGGAGCAGGAGCCGCTGGTGCCGCTGGTGCCGCCGCTGGCGGTGCAGCCGGAGCAGCAGGAGGTGCTGCTTCGTCAGCCGGTGGTAGTAGTTCATCATCAGGATTTAGTAGTGGTTCATCATCAGCAGGAGGTAGTGCCGCGTCAGGATTTGGTGCCGGTGCAGGAGCAGCTGGTGGAGCCGGTGCAGGAGCAGCTGGTGGAGCCAGTGCAGCAGCAGCTGGTGGAGCTGGTGCAGGAGCAGCTGGTGGAGCAGGTGCAGCTGCAGCCGGTGCAGCCGGTGCAGCTGGTGCGGGATCAGGATTCGGTAATGGTGCAGGAATGGGATGGGGCTCAGGTTTGGGATTAGGATACGGAGGCGCTGCAGGAGGAGGTGCTGGGGCTGGTGCAGCTGCAGCCGGTGCAGCGGGTGCGGGATCAGGATTCGGTAATGGTGCAGGATTCGGATTGGGCTCAGGTTTGGGATTAGGATACGGTGGCGCTGCAGGAGCGGGTGCTGGAGCAGCTGCAGCTGGTGGAGCCGGTGCAGCTGGTGCAGCCGGTGCAGCCGCAGCCGGTGGAGCCGGAGCAGGAGCCGCTGGTGCCGCTGGTGCCGCCGCTGGCGGTGCAGCCGGAGCAGCAGGAGGTGCTGCTTCGTCAGCCGGTGGTAGTAGTTCATCATCAGGATTTAGTAGTGGTTCATCATCAGCAGGAGGTAGTGCCGCGTCAGGATTTGGTGCCGGTGCAGGAGCAGCTGGTGGAGCCGGTGCAGGAGCAGCTGGTGGAGCCAGTGCAGCAGCAGCTGGTGGAGCTGGTGCAGCTGCGGCTGGTGGAGCCGGTGCAGCCGGTGCAGCCGGTGCAGCTGGTGCGGGATCAGGATTCGGTAATGGTGCAGGAATGGGATGGGGCTCAGGTTTGGGATTAGGATACGGAGGCGCTGCAGGAGGAGGTGCTGGGGCTGGTGCAGCTGCAGCCGGTGCAGCGGGTGCGGGATCAGGATTCGGTAATGGTGCAGGATTCGGATGGGGCTCAGGTTTGGGATTAGGATACGGTGGCGCTGCAGGAGCGGGTGCTGGAGCAGCTGCAGCTGGTGGAGCTGGTGCAGCCGGTGCAGCCGGTGCAGCCGCAGCTGGTGGAGCCGGAGCAGGAGCCGCTGGTGCCGCTGGTGCCGCCGCTGGCGGTGCAGCCGGAGCAGCAGGAGGTGCTGCTTCGTCAGCCGGTGGTAGTAGTTCATCATCAGGATTTAGTAGTGGTTCATCATCAGCAGGAGGTAGTGCCGCGTCAGGATTTGGTGCCGGTGCAGGAGCAGCTGGTGGAGCCGGTGCAGGAGCAGCTGGTGGAGCCAGTGCAGCAGCAGCTGGTGGAGCTGGTGCAGGAGCAGCTGGTGGAGCAGGTGCAGCTGCAGCCGGTGCAGCCGGTGCAGCTGGTGCGGGATCAGGATTCGGTAATGGTGCAGGAATGGGATGGGGCTCAGGTTTGGGATTAGGATACGGAGGCGCTGCAGGAGGAGGTGCTGGGGCTGGTGCAGCTGCAGCCGGTGCAGCGGGTGCGGGATCAGGATTCGGTAATGGTGCAGGATTCGGATGGGGCTCAGGTTTGGGATTAGGATACGGTGGCGCTGCAGGAGCGGGTGCTGGAGCAGCTGCAGCTGGTGGAGCTGGTGCAGCCGGTGCAGCCGGTGCAGCCGCAGCTGGTGGAGCCGGAGCAGGAGCCGCTGGTGCCGCTGGTGCCGCCGCTGGCGGTGCAGCCGGAGCAGCAGGAGGTGCTGCTTCGTCAGCCGGTGGTAGTAGTTCATCATCAGGATTTAGTAGTGGTTCATCATCAGCAGGAGGTAGTGCCGCGTCAGGATTTGGTGCCGGTGCAGGAGCAGCTGGTGGAGCCGGTGCAGGAGCAGCTGGTGGAGCCAGTGCAGCAGCAGCTGGTGGAGCTGGTGCAGCTGCGGCTGGTGGGGCCGGTGCAGCCGGTGCAGCCGGTGCAGCTGGTGCGGGATCAGGATTCGGTAATGGTGCAGGAATGGGATGGGGCTCAGGTTTGGGATTGGGATACGGGGGCGCTGCAGGAGGAGGTGCTGGGGCTGGTGCAGCTGCAGCCGGTGCAGCGGGTGCGGGATCAGGATTCGGATGGGGCTCAGGTTTGGGATTAGGATACGGTGGCGCTGCAGGAGCGGGTGCTGGAGCAGCTGCAGCTGGTGGAGCTGGTGCAGCCGGTGCAGCCGGTGCAGCCGCAGCTGGTGGAGCCGGAGCAGGAGCCGCTGGTGCCGCTGGTGCCGCCGCTGGCGGTGCAGCCGGAGCAGCAGGAGGTGCTGCTTCGTCAGCCGGTGGTAGTAGTTCATCATTAGGATTTAGTAGTGGTTCATCATCAGCAGGAGGTAGTGCCGCGTCAGGATTTGGTGCCGGTGCAGGAGCAGCTGATGGAGCCGGTGCAGGAGCAGCTGGTGGAGCCGGTGCAGCAGCAGCTGGTGGAGCTGGTGCAGCTGCGGCTGGTGGAGCCGGTGCAGCTGGTGCGGGATCAGGATTCGGTAATGGTGCAGGAATGGGATGGGGCTCAGGTTTGGGATTGGGATACGGGGGCGCTGCAGGAGGAGGTGCTGGGGCTGGTGCAGCTGCAGCCGGTGCAGCGGGTGCGGGATCAGGATTCGGTAATGGTGCAGGATTCGGATGGGGCTCAGGTTTGGGATTAGGATACGGTGGCGCTGCAGGAGCGGGTGCTGGAGCAGCTGCAGCTGGTGGAGCTGGTGCAGCCGGTGCAGCCGGTGCAGCCGCAGCTGGTGGAGCCGGAGCAGGAGCCGCTGGTGCCGCTGGTGCCGCCGCTGGCGGTGCAGCCGGAGCAGCAGGAGGTGCTGCTTCGTCAGCCGGTGGTAGTAGTTCATCATTAGGATTTAGTAGTGGTTCATCATCAGCAGGAGGTAGTGCCGCGTCAGGATTTGGTGCCGGTGCAGGAGCAGCTGGTGGAGCCGGTGCAGGAGCAGCTGGTGGAGCCGGTGCAGGAGCAGCTGGTGGAGCCGGTGCAGCAGCAGCTGGTGGAGCTGGTGCAGCTGCGGCTGGTGGAGCCGGTGCAGCTGGTGCGGGATCAGGATTCGGTAATGGTGCAGGAATGGGATGGGGCTCAGGTTTGGGATTGGGATACGGAGGCGCTGCAGGAGGAGGTGCTGGGGCTGGTGCAGCTGCAGCCGGTGCAGCGGGTGCGGGATCAGGAATCGGTAATGGTGCAGGATTCGGATGGGGCTCAGGTTTGGGATTAGGATACGGTGGCGCTGCAGGAGCGGGTGCTGGAGCAGCTGCAGCTGGTGGAGCTGGTGCAGCCGGTGCAGCCGGTGCAGCCGCAGCTGGTGGAGCCGGAGCAGGAGCCGCTGGTGCCGCTGGTGCCGCCGCTGGCGGTGCAGCCGGAGCAGCAGGAGGTGCTGCTTCGTCAGCCGGTGGTAGTAGTTCATCATTAGGATTTAGTAGT